>NW_018744367.1:502500-1702500 GCF_001683475.1 Chenopodium quinoa
GAGCAAATCTGGAAAGACGGATTTCAAATGAAGATTTCTCTCTCATAAAAAACCCTTTTGAAGCGATTCTTTTTTTGAATCTGCTTATTGTTTTGTGTAGAATAAGCATACAAAATTTCAGAATTTTTGGAGTTCGTTTGATATTCTTTTGGTAGAATTTTCGAAGTAGTGCAAAAAAAGAGCAAATCTGTATGTGGTACAATAGTTGAAAATTCTGGAACGACATATTTAAAATTCGAAAACTAGGGGCATATCATGTAATTGGAACACTAGTTCTTATATATGGAACAATATATAATATTTATGGGACAATAATTCATATTTCTGGAACAATATAAATTGTATTGACAATAACGGGCATATCATCCAATTGGAGCAGTATTAATTACTTATTTTATTGTATTAAAGGAATAATTTTGAGATGTTTCAAAAGATGTTATTATTGTTTCAAAAAGACTTGTCGCTGTTTCAATTAAAAAATGTAATGTTACATTGAATTGTGTTGTCAACGTTAAGTTAAAATGTAGTTGAAGTGTACGTTAATGATGTTTCATAAAATATATTAAGTGTTTCAATTTATAATATTAATGTTTCATATATATTATTGCTTGTTTCATATAGTTGGGCTATATATGAACTAGGTTTACTGTGATTTCTTATACCTTATTGATGTTTAAAAAAACATACCTTATGTTTCATTTTATACTACTTATGTTCCATAAAATATATGTATTGTTTCATATACTAATGATATTGTTTTATACATAATATAATATTTCATTCGGATATTATTTATATTGTTCCAGAAATATGAACTATTGTCCCATAAAACAATATCATTAGTATATGAAATAATACATATATTTTATGGAACATTAGTAGTATAAAATGAAACATAAGGTATGTTTTTTGAAACATCAATAAGGTATAGGAAATCACAGTAAACCTAGTTCATATAAAGCCCAACTATATGAAACAAGCAATAATATATATGAAACATTAATATTATAAATTGAAACACTTGATATATTTTACGAAACATCATTAACGTACACCAACTACACATAATGGATGGCTGAGATTAATTATCACTTTCCCATGCATTTTCTTGGGAACACGCATTTCAGTCATTGGTACATTTCACACATATGGTATGGAACAATGTATAATATTTATGGGACAATAGTTCATATTTCTGGAACAATATAAATAATATTCGAATGAAATATTATATGAAACATCAATGATTTTTATGTATAAAACAATATCATTAGTATATGAAACAATACATATATTTTATGGAACATAAGTAGTATAAAATGAAACATAAGGTATGTTTTTTGAAACATCAATAAGGTATAAGAAATCACAGTAAACCTAGTTCATATAGAGCCCAACTATATGAAACAAGCAATAATATATATGAAACATTAATATTATAAATTGAAACACTTGATATATTTTACGAAACAGTACACCAACTACACTTAATGGATGACTGAGATTAATTATCAATTTCCCATGCATTTCCTTGGGAACACGCATTTCAGTCATTGGTACATGCTTTTTAATTTTCTTGGGAACATGCATTTCAGTCATTGGTACATTTCACACATATGGTATGGAACAATGTATAATATTTATGAGACAATAGTTCAAATTTCTGGAACAATATAAATAATATTCGAATGAAATATTATATGAAACATCAATGATTTTTATGTATAAAACAATATCATTAGTATATGAAACAACACATATATTTTATGGAACATAAGCACTATAAAATTAAACATAAGGTATATTTTTTGAAACATCAGATAAGGTATAAGAAATCACAGTACACCTAGTTCATATAGAGCCCAACTGTATGAAACAAGCAATAATATATATGAAACATTAATATTATAAATTGAAACACTTGATATATTTTACGAAACATCATTAACGACGTACACTTCAACTACATTTTAACGTAACGTGTTTCAATGCAATAAATAATAAAAAACATGTAATAATGACAACTTTTGGCAGATTTTGTGTCCCAATGCACAAAAATTAAAAAAAAAATACAAACAAACATTACAATTAGTGAAGGTGGCCCACGTGAATTCCCACTAATGAAACAATAAATCTGAACCATTCATCTAATAAAAATGAATGGTGTTAGATGAGTTCTCATTTTAATAAAAATGATCCCATTTCTATATATACATATATATACACACACACACACACACACACACACACACACACATATATATATATATATATATATATATATATATATATATATATATATACCGAGGGTTCCGCTGAAAACAGGGCTTATGCTAAAAACTGAAAACAACAAATCTCAACCATTGATGATTAATGAAAGAATCTGACGGTTGAAGCACAACCCAGAAATTTCAAAGGCATTGACCTAAGCTTATTCTTTCATGCAACTAACACGACCTTTTTCCCCCAATTTTTTTTGTGAAAAATTCATTGATTAATTATCAAAATTTCCACGAAAAATTTTCAATTAAGAATCACGAACTGTTAAATCACATTGATGAATGGATTTTAAGGTATTTTTTTTTCATCCAATTCGTTTCTTTTCAATTCTATATCAATTGAAAAAATCACTATCTATGTATTATGTTTGATTTTTATTCGTTTTTCATGAATTTAAGTTTATATTATGTTCTTTTTTTCATATAAATATGCTATTTTGATATTATTTCCTTGATTTTTCTGGTTACAAGTTTCAATCATTTCATCTGTAAAGTTTTCTATTGTTGCACATAAGATGTTTGTGATTTTGCTTGAATGACTTTATTTGTTCTGTTTTTTAGTTTCAAATGAAGTTTTTTCTATGCTCTTTTTTTGTTTTTGTAACGATTCAACCAATATAATTTGCAATATAAATTTATTTTTTTTTTGTATTGAAGTTTTTTTTTCCTGGATATATGATATTAGACCACTAGGAGAAATTGTTGCACATAAGGTGTTTGTGTATTTGCTTGAATGACTAACACCTTGCTCAATACCATATAGTAACTCTTTTTTATGATACCATAACTATATATTGTAGACTATTTTGTTGGTGCTCAGGTAGTTGCACCATGGAATGGATCATATTTATTTTATTACAGTACCCATTTTAAACCATTATTTGATATTATATGCAGATAATAGAAGTGGAATTAGAAGAAGGTAGTTGCTCAAATACATCTACAACTACCAATGTTGCTTAAAACTTGCCGTCACTAAAGGGCCCAAGTGTGTGTTACACTCCTAGAGGAACAAAAGAGTTCATACCGTGTTGTCCCCCTAAACTAAAGCCTACACTTGGTATGCCTTTTGATTCCTTACTTAAAGGTGTTGATTTTTATAAGCAATATGCTAGATTTTGTGGGTTTGTGGTAAGACTAGGTAATGAAAAGAGAATTAAGGATAGTTGTTTAGGGTAAAAATTACCCTAGACACGTGGCCCAATGAGGGCCTGACACGTGTCACCTCCCTATAGCACCATTGGCATCCAATTAATGGATGCCACGTGGCATTGTACCCCCAATGGGGGAGCAGATCTTCATCTGCTATAAATAGAGGAATCATCTTCATTTATTGGGGATTCAAAAATACACACACCAAGCCCGAACAATATTAATTACGGAATCTCCCGGAATCCGAGAGAAATACCCGTTTACTTTCCGCACGTAATCTCATCCGGAATCATACTAACTTGATCTTCGGAGGCGGAACTCCACCCAACCGGAGTTTCGTGGTTTTGCAGGTACAGAAGTCAGGCGTGCATTCCCGGTGCTGTAACTCTCCCGCAGGACACCTCAAAAAACCCCAAAACATTTGGCGTCGTCTGTGGGGAGAGTACCACTGAGATGACATCTGAAAATGTACCAACTGCAGAGGGCAGCCGGTCCACGGCTGACCCTGAGGTCCATACGGACCACGAAAGTGGAAGCGGTGACGACTGCAATGTCGAAACCTATATGGCCCCAGACTAGTCATTCCGTTCTAGGCGCGCCCGTTCCAAAGAAAGGAAGGAACGGGGCCAAGACAAAGCTTGCCCCAACAACCTAGGCGGCAAGCATCCTGGACAACCCCAGGCGGCTGAGGGGGCTGCCCCTGTCACCAGAGACGAACTCATGAATCTCATGACTAGTTTCAAAGGGGAAATCAAGGACATTATCAAGAAGTCAGTTGGCTCCATCAAGGGCCAGTCGACCAAGAAGGCTTCCGTGAAGAAGCCAATTAAAGACCGGGTGCCTACTCCTCACTCGAAGCCCAAGGGGGCGGATGGGCCCCTGATCGATCTTTCAAAAATTCGTTTCCCTGAATCAGGGCAGCGAAAGGCCATCCGGCACATACAACCGGATAGGTCAAAGAAGACCTTCTCTGATGCCCGGTTGTTAATCCAGGAGAAGAGAAGTCAGAGCATGTCTCAGTCGGCTTCTACGTCGACCTACCCAGACAGTTTCTGCAATACTTCAATGAAGCATTCGGAAATCAACCTAGGGAGCCAGTCACACGGCACGTCCGTACGTACTGCTCCTCATGTGATCCATCAGGCTCCATATGTGCCCCAACAACCATATGGACCCGGTTCACCCTATATGCAGCTGTCCCCCTTTGGAGGACTGGCGGCAAATATAGTCCAGCCCATGGACTGGCAACTCCGGCTGCTAAACCTAGGGGAACAGCCTTCAGCTTTCTCCCGGGAAATAACCGAGGCGGCGCAGCCGGCCAAGGTTAAGAACGTGTTGGTAGGTACCTACGACGGTACCACCAACCCGGAAGATCACCTGATGGCATACACCAACCTCATGTACCTACAAGCATTGGATGATGCGGCCTGATGTCGATGCTTTCCAGCAACACAGAAGGGCATAGCCCAACGGTGGTTTGGCAACCTGCTGGCTGGGTGCATCAATAATTTCAAGACCCTTGCATATCTGTTTGCGTCCAACTTCTCCATGAATATCCCTGCCAAGAAGACTAGCCTCGACTTAGGGGCTACCCAGCAGGGAGACAAGGAGGGACTCTGGTCCCATGTCAGGCGGTTCAATCCGATGAGAATTCAGATACAGGGACTGTCTGACGAAGTTGCGTACACAAACTTCTTCAAGGGTCTGAAGGATGGGTCCGCATTCAAGTTTGATCTGGTCCGCGATAGGGTTGCTACCCTCCAAGAGGCACTAATGGAGGTCGAAGCTTACATACAGGCGACGGAACTCTGTGCCATCAAGCACTCGTCAGAACCCAGTCGGTCTAACAAAAAAGAGAGTCGGTTCCAACAGCCGGCCAAAAAAGAAGAAAAGAAAAGAAGTCTGGGCAGCTGACCGCCCAGGTCAGTCGTCCCAGAAGAAGCAAAAGAAATTGGAACCATACGTCCCCAAGTACGAGTTCAACAAGGACTGCTCCTCCGTCCTCATGGAGATGAAAAACCGGTTGACTATTGAGAAGCCGGCTCCTTTGAAGAGCATTGTCAAAAATCGGGACAAGAGCAAGTATTGTCAATTCCATGAGGACATTGGCTATGACACCAATGGTTGCTACAGCCTCAGGCGGCTATTGGACCGTTTGGCTGATGAGGGGGATTTGAAGTCCTATCTGACGAAATCCAAGGGTAACCCAAAAATGGTGGACAACCGTCAAAGAAGCCGGTTGTAAGCTCAGACACTGATGAGGAACAAATCTACACAATTGCAGGCGGCTTCGCTAGCGGTGGTCCCACCATCCGGGGTGCCAAAGACAACATTAGAAAGTTGTCCACCTTAGAGGACGAGGATCAGGCGTCGAAAGACACCTTCCCCGAGGTCTTCATCTCTGAGAAGGATAGGGGTACAGTTAGGCAGCCCCACGATGACCCTATCGTCATCGAATGTAAAGTCGCCAATAAACGAGTTGGCCGGATCCTAATCGATACCGGGAGCTCGTCTGACCTGATAAGCTATCGCTGCTTGACGAAGCTCAAGTACAAGCCCAGCAGTATGCACTAGGCTCCCCACCCCCTAGTCGACTTTGGAGGTGGGGTAGTGAATCCGGTGGGTAGGATTGACCTACCCATCCGGCTGGGAGGCAAAGGGGAAGGACGACACATGGTCGTCAAGTTTTTGGTGGTCGAGGAATTTACCGCCTACAACCTCATATTGGGCCGTCCAACCCTCAATGAGTCCAAAGCTGTAATCATCCCTTCTCTCATGCTGATAAAATTCGAGAGGGACGATGGGTCGGTAGGCTCCCTAAACGGGGACCAGAAGGCGGTAAGAGAGTGCTATCTCTCAGACGTCAAGCCAACTGCCCATGTAGCCGGCCCCAACGAGGAACCTACTGACCTCGTTAACAAAGAAGCCGGGCCTGCCCCCAAGGCAGGCGGCACAAAGAGAAAGGCGGACCAACTGGCCCCCGCTAGAAAAATGAAATAGCAATCACTAGCCGGGGAAAGGCCGGACGACTCCCGACCCCAGCCGGCTGGTGAGAGCCTTGATATCGTCCTGGACGACAGCCGTCCTGACAGAACAGTCAAGGTTGGGACGGTTGCTTTTGAAAAGTTGGGGGCAGACTTGCTCCAACTTCTGAGAGAGTTCAAAGGCCTCTTTGCCTTTGAAGTGGAGGAGATGCCAGGCGTCAGCCCGGATCTAGCCGTCCACAGGCTAGCCTTGATCCCAAAATAAAGCCAGTTAGGCAAAAGAAGAGGGAACATGGCGAGGAGAGGTCTCAAGCGGCTGCCGCCGAGGTAAAAAAAACTCCTGGATGTTGGGTTCATTCGGCAGTGTTACTACCCGGATTGGGTAGCCAATGTTGTTCTCGTCAAAAAGCCGAATGGTACCTGGCGGATGTGTGTAGATTACACAGATCTAAACAGGGCATGTCCAAAGGATAGCTACCCGCTTCCTAAGATTGACAGTTTGGTTGACTCTACAGCCGGCCATGCCCTGATGAGCTTCATGGACGCCTACTCAAGCTTCCATCAAGTTTCCCTATGGAAGAAGGATCAGGAGAAGATGGCCTTCGTCACTGATCAGGGGTTGTATTGCTACACGGTGATGCCGTTTGGGTTGAAGAATGCGCCTACTACCTTCCAACGAATGATCAACACGGTTTTCACCAATCAAATTGGAAGGAATGTAGAGGCGTATATTGATGACATGATAGTCAAATCCAAGCTCCAGGCGGATCACCTAGCTGACCTCCGAGAAACCTTCACCACACTCAGGCGGCACAAGGTCATGCTTAACCCCAAGAAGTGTGTTTTTGGTGTTAAGTCTAGGAAGTTTCTCGGATTTCTGATTTATCAAAGAGGCATAGAGGCCAATACGAAAAAAGTGCAGGCGGTGATTGACGTGCAATCACCCCGAACCGTCAAGGAGGCCCAGAAATTAACCGGTTGCCTGGCGGCATTAGGAAGATTCCTCAGCCGGTCAGGTGACAAGTGCCTTTACTTCTTCCAAGCAATCAGGAAGAGGTCTAGATTTGAATGGGGAGAAGAGGCCGAGGCGGCATTCCAGAGGTTAAAGCAACACTTGCACTCTTTGCCAAGGCTAGTGAGCCCCCCGCCCAAGGAGTTCTCTACATGTACCTAGCCGTCTCAGATTACTCCCTTAGTGCCATTCTCCTTGCTGAGAGAGACGGAAAGCAGCTCCGGGTGTACTTCATCAGCCACATTCTCAGAAATGCTAAGCTCCGGTACCCAATGATTGAAAAATTTGGGCTGGCTCTCTACAAGACAGTCAAGCGGCTGAAGCCATACTTCCTAGCCCATCCGGTGACTGTCTACACTGATCAGCCACTCAAACGTCCAATGACTACATAAAATCATCCGGCAGAATGATTAAGTGGGTTGTTGAAATTTAAAGCCTGGAAATAACTTTTGAACCAAGGCGGGCAGTGAAAGGTCAGGCGTTTTCCGACTTCATTGTCGAAATGACTAGGCCAGCTCAGCCGGAAAATACCGATCAGGTTTGGAAGTTATTTGTAGACGGAAGCTCTACGTTAAACGACTGTGGTGCAGGCGTAATTTGCAAATCTCCGAAAAGGGATACATATGAATATGCACTACGGTTCAAATTTCAAGCTTCAAACAATGAAGCTAAGTACGAGGCCCTGCTAGCTGGTATGCGCATGTGTAAGGCGGCAGGGGCAAGAAAAGTTGACGCCTGCTCGGACTCTCAATTGATTGTTAGCCAATTCAATGGTGACTATGAAGCCACCCATCCGACAATGATCAAATACATGCAGGCGGTCAAAGATGAGGCGGGGACATTTGACGAGTTCCATCTATGTCAGGTGCCCCGGTCAGAGAACAATCAAGCGGATGCTTTGTCCAAACTGGCCTCATCCGCCACTTGTGATACGCCTAGGTCAGTCTTCTGGGAAGTCATGGAAAAAAGAAGCATTGAACATGATCCCATTGGAATCCTTGACCAAAGCTCCACCTGGATGGACCCCATCCGGGATTATTTGGTAGACGGCACCCTGCCGGATGCCTCATCAGAAGCGGCAACACTTAAAAAGCGAGCTCTAAGCTTTGAAATGTTCAAGGGGGAACTCTTCAGAAAGGGTTACCTCCAGCCGTTGCTGAAGTGCGTTACCCTAGAAAGAGGAAAAGAGGTGCTAGAGGATCTGCATGCGGGCTTTTGTGCTTCACATATAGGCGACAGGACTCTAGCAAAGAGAGCCAGGCGGCAAGGCTATTTTTGGCCCACTCTTGAGGCAGACGCCATGGACTTAGTGAAGAAGTGTGACAAGTGTCAGAAGTTTGGCCGGCTCATACACCGTCCAGCAATAGATCTGACTGCTATCTATAGCCCGGTTCCCTTTGCAAAATGGGGCATGGACATCTTGGGTCCTTATACGCCTGTCTCAGGCGGCAGAAGATATATTCTGGTGGCTGTAGATTACTTCACTAAGTGGGTTGAGGCCGAGGCGGTCAAAGGCATCAAGACCAATGACGTCATCTCCTTCATTTGGAGGAACATCATCACCCGGTTTGGGGTGCCTATGTCTATGGTTTTTTACAACGGTCCTCAGTTTGAAACGTCTGCCCTCAAGGATTGGTTAGGAGATCAGGGGATCTCACATTGTTTTGCATCTGTTGGCCGGCCCCAAGCAAACGGACAAGTTGAAGCCTTCAACAAACTCATCTCAGACGGCATAAAAAAGAAGATTGAGAGAGTCGGTGGTCTTTGGGCGGATGAGTTACCTCACGTCCTTTGGGCCATCAGAACAGATGAAAAGGGGGCAACCGGTGAAACCTCGTTTCTCATGACATACGGCACTGAAGCCGTCTTGCCTATTGAACTATATGAGCCAACACTCCGAGTCATGCTCTATGAAGAAGAGGCTAACTGGGAGGCTATGCGCCTAGCATTGGATTCCCTCCCAGAACGCAGGGGCAACGCCGCCTTGCGTCATGAGATATACAGTCTGAGAATGACGAGGACTTACAACAAGAAAGTACACAAGCGGCCCCTCAAAGTTGGGGAATTTTTGCTACGATAAATGGAAGCCACCGGCAGGGCAAATGAGTAGGGAAAGCTGACCCCCAATTGGGAAGGCCCCTACCGGATTTTTGACGAAGTCAGAGGCGGCACCTACCGCCTGGAAACCCTAGACGGTAGAAAGCTACCCAGAACCTGGAACGTAGATAACTTGAAAAAGTACTACTTCTAGGAAGATGTAATCAT
The DNA here is from genome assembly GCF_001683475.1 of Chenopodium quinoa. Taxonomy (NCBI): domain Eukaryota; kingdom Viridiplantae; phylum Streptophyta; class Magnoliopsida; order Caryophyllales; family Amaranthaceae; genus Chenopodium; species Chenopodium quinoa. The sequence continues at coordinate 512,193 of NW_018744367.1, forward strand.
TTTTTGTAAATAGAGTAAATGAATGAGAAATACCTTATTTCAATTTCTTTGTGTACCAAAGTCCCAATGTGAACAACACATCCGGGTATTTTCTAAAACCGGGCATCCGTTTGCCCCAAACATAAACCAACAAATGCTAAGTACCTAACTTAGCCGTTTAAAGGCACAGAGCCAACATATTTAAACCGCCTGCTTTACCCATGAACAGGCATCCGACAACGCCCTTCCGGGTGAATTTGTCGAAGAGAACATCTCCCTTCCGAGTGGTACATTGTTCTAAGCGTCAAAACGTCGGACGGTCTTAACCGGCTAGGTTAAGTTCATGACCGTTCGATTGACCTATTGCAAATAAGATAAAGCCGGTTATTACCCCAAGGCAATACAGACGGCAAAATTAAATCTTGTTAGGCAGTCGGCTGTTGCCAAAAAGCACCCCAGCCGGCTACCGCGCCCATTAGTCGACTTCAGAACTAATCAACTTCCAACAGATCTTCACTGGTTGTTACCCCAAGGTACCCCAGCCGGTGAGATCAACCGTCATTGCTCCAAGGCAGTTCAGGCGGTAAGGCAGAATTCTGCCGCCAGCCGGCCCCGACTCCCCATACAAACGGTCGCATAAACCCCGATTTCATTCTATCGCTCTAGCACAACTCAAGCAGCAATCAGCGTCTTAGCATGCGCCTGACCTAAACCCGCCTGACCTAAACCTGTTAAATATTGATCTGGATAATTATGGGCGGCTACTTGCTTAGTGTTGGCACTAAACAACCACCCGCCTAGGGGCAGGCAAAGCCAACACATCCGGCAATATCAGGCAACATTAACAACATGCAAAATAGCAGAAATTCAATAAGTTGCAAAATGGAGAGAAGAGAACAAGTATTGTAAAGAAAACCGACTCAGTCGACATATATATACGTGAATAACATAAAAAATTTTCAATTGTTAGCCGGACCCCTGTCCGGTAAAATATACAAGAAACACACGACACGCAGGCCGGAAAAATTGGAAGACAAAAGCTTAAGGTTGAGGCGGAGGCTGAGCCGGGTCCTGCGAGGCGGCTCTTGAAGCAGGAGGGAAAATCTCTTCATGATTCTCTCCCCCGTCTGAGTCGATCTCCGCCTACATGGCCTCGATCTGCTTCTGGACAACTCTTCATAGGCAAGCTCCCAGACGGTATACTCCATCTCCGAATGCACCAGGGACCAGGCCTTTTGCATTCTGTAAGCGCAGTCTTGCTCATTCTCTTCAATGAGCCGGCTCTGTTCAGCCTCCAGCGTAGATTTGAAGTTGTCGCTGGCTTGGCCACCTCCCTTTTCAAACAGACGTTGTCAGCCAGGAGAGTTGTATTCTCTTTCCTGGCCAAGTCCAGAAGTTTGGAAGAGTCGGTCACCTTCTTCAACTCCGCCTCAGCATTCTCTTTTGCCGCCTAGATGTTGAAAATCTTGGTGTGGGCTTCATTAAGAGATTTTTGGAGGGTTTTGATGGAGTCCGCCTGTTGCATGATTATGATTTTAGTTTTTAATTCATGCATAATCATGGAATATTGGGAAACATTATGTGCCTCAGATGCATCCCGTTTAGCCCGTCTTACCTCCTCGCATTTGCGGTTGTAGGCCTTCTTGAGCCCCTCCACGCGCAGCATTGACTGCAAAAGCCCAAGCAGTGTTAGAAAGGGTCAGGCGGCGTAATAACTTAAGCAAATTGGAAGAGCATGTACCTCATCCAGTCCGGCCATAACCTGTTCGGCGTTGAAGGTGTGGATCCCTGGGATCGCCTCCTTCTCCTCTCTAGGGACGGCCTTCAGCATGGCCCGGGCGTACTGCCGTACATCCGGCCAGCGAGGGGAGTGATCTGCACCAGAAAAAGATGGTAAGAAGGAAAAATACTTCCCCCCTATCGACTGCCGACTGCTAGAAGAGTCTTCTGGCTGGAGCTGGGAGTGCGACTTGACCCGCATGGGCTTGCCAAGCAAAGTAGGGTTGAAAGGATCATTTGTACCTTGGGATTTTTGATGAGGGTCATAACCACCCTCAGCCGGTACTGAAGCGCCGGATTCCCTAGGCGGCGCCGTTCCTTTGGATGCCTCTTGGTCATTCGGCTGCTTGGGGACCAGGTCGAATCCCAGACATGTTGTCTTGACAGATTTACTCTCAACCGTTAGCCGGCTGGGAACTGTCAGGAAAGAGGTCTTCCTCGCCTTATTTTGAATGGCCGGCTCCTCCCGCGGCCTATGCCTTATTAGTTTTGTAACAGAGCGGGGCACCTTGCTCCCATCCTGAAACAACGAGCAAAAAGGTCAGGCGGCAAAGAAGTCAAAAGGAAATTGAAGCAAAAAGAAAAGGAAAAGAAAGATACCTTATTTTTAGCCGCCTGGGCAGCAAGCTTTTTCTCCGCATTAGCCTTGCGGATTTCAGCGGCTGACTTAGCAGGCGTCTTGTCAGCAGGCAACATAGCTAGGCCACGCACTGCGCAAAAGAACCCATCCGGTTAAAAGAATGGTAAAGAAATGAATCATTACAAAAAAAATAAGGGCAATCTCTAATGTGACCTACGTTTATCAAACTGAGTGCTAAGCTTACAGATGGACAAAAACGCCTCATCACGAAGAAATTCGTGCTTTCGCACCCAATTTCTGGGTACGCTTATTATCACCCCATTGGAGAGAGTTGTTGTAGTCTGTTCAAAAAACATGGACTCAATTATTCGCTCGTAGTCCTCATCCGGGATACGAGGCTTTTTGTATTTATGGCCCAGAAGGTCTGGCTTCCGGTTGTATGTCCTATACTCTCGCTTTTCCTCCTGGGTGGGAGCAGAGACCAAGTAGAACCTGTTCTTTCAATCCGACCACTTAGACGGTTTGTCCAGGGTCATCAGGTACTGAGGATAGGTAGTCAATGTGTACCAGGCTCTCCAACCGCCTGGGCTCCTGCTCAAATAATGCATGTGAGCAAAGGCCTCCCAGCCGGGGTTGATTTCCTACATTTCGCAGGCGGCTATATATCCCAAGATGTTAACCCAAGAATTAGGGGTTAACTGCCAGACACCTAGGCCATACCCTCGAAGGATGGCCTTGATTGTATTATGAAGAGGGAAGCGGAGGCCAGCCAGAAAAGCCGCTTCATAGCAGCCGAAGTACCCATTTGCATTGGGTTGCTCGTCCTCCCAAACGATAGTGCCCATCTCCTGCGGCACAATTATTTTCCAATCCTCTCCAAGAGGATGAATCTTTACAAAGTCCGCTAAATTGTTGGCCATGCTAGCCCTATCCTTAGCTGAGACGGCAATGAGGAAGGGGTCGCCTTTATTGTTCCAAGTAGGCCTCTCCTCCGCCTCGCTATCAGCATCCGGTGTTAAGAGGCTGCTACTACTACCACTTTGTTCTGAACCAGATGAGGAGGCGGTTTCTCCATCGCTGGCATTCCCTTCCTGGTTTTCCAGCTCGACCCTAGAGGGTGAGGCGGTATCTTCACCGCCTCCCTGATCCATACCCAAAATCCCATCACTAGGAGTGCTTGGGGTGCCATGCGATGACCCCCTTTTCATATCTGCCTGATTAGGGTCAGGCGGCAACTCGCCAGAGTTTTCTTCTCTGTACTATGGATCGAAGGCAGTCTTTTTAGTACGAGCCATTGCGTCCTGCACAGAGACAGAGACGGTCGGTTTCGGAGATGAACAAGGAGACTTCCCGTACCCAGAGGCGGCACCCCCAGTCCTATACTCAGCCGTACCAGGAGACCGGCTGACCTCTAAATTGTGGTGTGCCATGTGTGTGATGGGTGAGGTCATTATTCTAAGATATATACAGCCAAAAGATTTAAAAATAAAGAAACTCCAAAAGGCAAGGAACCGAGACGTGACCTTGAAATTGAAGAAAGGTTTGGAGAAAGGAGACGAAAGGTTGTTGACCAACGATACCCGAGACGGTATCACTTTGAGCAGACTGCAAATTGGCAAAAGAAAGAAAAGTTAATCACCAATGTTGCCCAAAGATACCACAGGCGGGAAAAGCAGGTTGTGGTAGATATGCAGAGCAAGTAGTCTGAAGATTTTATCAAAGGTTGTCCAAAGACTCCACAGACGGTATAAACCGGCTGAGGCCCATCAACGGACAACTTGCGAAAAGAATTGAACGGAACCAACACAGGCGGCAGAAGGCCGGTTGCATATCCGTTAAAATAATAAGTCAAGAGGCTGTTCGGAGATACCCCAGACGGTATAAGACCGGTTGGGGGTTCGAGCAAAACATTTAGAAGGGAATTGCTTGCTCATACCCCAGACGGTGTGAGACCGGCTGAGGGAACAACGAAGCGGTTCAAAAGAAAGTTTTATCAAAGATCCCCCAGACGGTGAAAAAACCGGCTAAGGGTCTATTGAATGCAACTCACCAATGAGATTGCTTGAAGATACCTCAGACGGTTTACACCGGCTGAGATTCTAAATTGACGCAATTTGCTATAAAAACTGCCTAAAGAAGCTCCAGACGGCAAAGGCCGGCTGCAGAATAACCAAACATCCAACTAAAGAAACTGACTAAGTCAGAAGGATAACTTGGTGAGACGGGCCACGAAACACAAACGGTATCCGGATGTATTGAAGTTGAAGGCTGTTTGCACGAGCAAGCAGGCGGGGTCAGGAGCTCTCTCTTTTTCTCTCAAGAAATTTCTCTCAAAAATGGCAAAGTCAGGAGTGAAAGGAGGGAGATCCCTATTTATAGGAAATCTCAGAAGCTGAACCGTCACCTCCTCTTCCCCCCTTAGTATGAACTGGAATCATATCATATTGTTCTACATTAACACTTATACAAATTTGTTTGACTATCCATTAGTTGATGCAAACTAGATCATTACATTAGATTTCCTACTTTTGTGCAAAAAACTTCTGAGCAAAAAACTTCATCCACATATTTGTTGGTCTGCCTATACTTTCTTTTCCTTTTTACCTTGCTTTGTTTTCTTCTTCCTCACATCAAAAACATCTTTTGCAACTTGACTCCTTATTGATCTGAATTTAGATAGCTTTTTAAGAACTTCATCTCTGACAGTGTTCATATCAGACAATACCAGAGTAGCAGCAATTTGAGCTCTCAATACCCGTCTAGTTGAAACCTAATATATTAATTTAAAACAAAAATTAGAATAAAAAAGCTAGTTAAATTCCATGGAGGAAATAGTTATATAATAAAAATTGAAAGCCAAATAAAAAAAATTGAGAATAATAACCATTCTCAAAACATCGCAGTTGAACACATCAGCTCCATCAAAGTAAAACATGCTAACCATAGTATAAATGCCACTTTCATTATTCTGTTTTCCAGACTTCTAATTTAGAGAAGGTGACTCCAGTGTGCACAACCATGTTCTTCACTGAGTCATTACTTTGAGGAAGGCGTTGATCAAGAAAAGTACTCATCATATCACTCTAGGAAAGATACAATAATACTTTAGGTTCCATACAGCATATCCTAAATAGAAAATACAAATAAAATCCAAATTATCATATTTTTACCAGAACATCAGAGAACTTCTCAACCTCACTCATGTACTTCGTTTCATAACTCATATTATCAATGAACTGAAGCTTTTCTTCCTTCAAATTCACAACAATTAGAAAGAAGTGCTCACTCAAGAGTATAGGAACAAAAATTTGCAATAAATAAACAACTATTAAGCTTGAAAAACTTAATATAAAAATACTTAGTTGAAAAATGAGTGTCAACATTTGCAATGTATTACCAACTCAATATTTGCAAGATCAAAATCATTGCAAGGAATGAACAACCATCTTGACCAAATGCAAATAGCTTGTCAATTTTTTGTGTGTTACTATCTTTGTTTGCAACTTCTAGTAAAAAAGCCTAAAAAAGATCAATCAAACATTAATAAATATTAAAAAAAATAGAAGGTAGAGTTATTATTTTTAAGTGTGATTACTTGAATTACATAGTGACCGTTTTCATTACATAGTGAAATTAATTTATGAATCTTTTACAATGAACAGCTACCTTTATAATGATATAGTAACTGAATAGCCGAAAGATACTTACACTTTGAGAGATACCAAAATATAGTTTTTGAGGTCCATGTGCACTACTCTTCTGGTTTTCATTAAGCAACAAAGCCCAACAATCAATAATACCAGAAGATATAGTAATAGTCGGTTCACCTAATGAAAAGAATTTATTCCTTGTAGTCTCAAATGGTTTGCCAAAAGATACCAATACCTCACTGTACAAGGAAATAAAAACACACATGTATATTAGCATAGTCACTTATTCTTAAAATTTGAAAAATAAATAACAAAAAGAACCATGACATGACTTACTTGAGATCGAAACCATGGTAATCACTAATGCAGAAGTCAACAAGTTCCTGGACAACTGCATCCAAAATTTTCATATCCTTATTACTTGACTTCATATATTGGTTTACATATGTAATTTTATCACCAATGAGACTAACATCCATATCAAGGGAACATTTAGATTTTCCATTACTCAAAACATGCTCAAAACCTACCCTTGGAACTTCACCAACTACAACATTAATCTCTTTTGCAGGTGCACCATTATCATCAATATCAATACCAACATCATCCAAACCATTAGGCACTTTGCTTACCCAACTTACCAGAGACACAATCTCATCAACAATATCATGAACACGAGGATCCATAAAGAATAAATCGCTTTGGGACATTGGAGGTATCGAAGTGGAAGCATCATTAGGTTTACGAGTCTGAAATAAGACTTTCAACTCATCCATGTAGAAGTTTGATACCACTTCCAAATCTCTTTTCATGAGCAAAAACTTTTCATAAACTTCCTGTAAAAAAAATGTAGCACTTAGATTTAGTAAAATAATTTGTGACAAAAAAGAAAAAAAAAAAGAATTAAAGGGCAAAATACTTGCATCATAGCGATTGAACGGATTTCCTCATTAGACATTGAACTAGCAGGTAGATCAAACTGAATAACACCCTTAACATTGCTACGAACACCTTCATTAACAACAAATTCTTTTCTAGAAGTTTGATTCACAGGAGCTTCCTTGAATTGATTATTAACAACTTGTCCATCTTCAAATTGCAACTTCTCACTCATTGAATATGTATCAAACTCAAGAATGCCACACCCAAAACCCTTGACAACTTTTCTTTTGTAATTCTATCTCTTATATCCACATCAGTCCAATGTTGAATTAAAGGTATTGTAGAATTTAACACAACATTCCTAAACCTCAATCGATGAAAATAGATAATCTCTAACATCAAAACACAACCACAAAACCATTCTATATTTCCTTCTTTGTAAGCGATTTTTGGATAGATTTTTTAAGATAAAATTGTTGTATAGAGTTTTATTATTGATAGAAGTCTAAAAATTCATATATATAAAATTAATCATAACTTTTAATAAATATCCTATATCTCTGTTCTATTTCAATCATCAAATTCGTTTTAAAAAGTTCTTTAAAATAAGATCCATTTATAATATATTTCATTTATTTAAAAAATTAATAGAGAATTAGTAAATATAAGATATAATTACGAAAAATAATTTTAGTTTGGTAAATTACATTCAGTTCAGTAAAATAATTTAAACTCAATAAAAATAATTTCAAGTCAATATTAACATAGATATCTATTTACAAACAAAGCTACAAAAATTACACTATTATATAATATCATATGTCTAAATATCCTACATTATCAAAAGGGATTATATAACCATATTTAACATTCAAGCCAAAAGTTTATCCTAAAACTTAATCATTAATCTGGGCATCGCCTGGGCACCAAACTAGTATATATATAAAGGGGAGTTTTCCCAAGATTTTAGAGTGCCACCTAAGATTTTTAATTTTAAAAGATTATTAGAGTGCCATGTAGGGTTAGTATTTTTAGAGCGTTACTTATAGGATTATGCCACATAAGATTTGTTATTTTAAAGCGTCATGTAAGATTAAAATTAAAATTTTAAATTTATTATAGAAATAAAATACTATCTATTTAAATTGGAAATTTTATCTAAGAGAATAGAAACAATTTATTTTATTTCGTATATATAAAAAATACTATTAAACTTACAAAAATAAAATTCAAGTTCAATTGATATTTAAAAAACAAATTGGATTAGATAAAAAAAATAATGAAAATATGACAAGTGATTATAATAAAATATTTTATAAAAATATACTAATAAAAAAAATCACATTAAATTATATAAAGGGGAGTTTTTTTCCCAAGATTTTCAGAGAGCCACCTAGAATTTTGATTTTTAAAAAATTATTAGAGCGCCATGTAGGATTACTATTTTTAGAGCGTAACGTATAGGATTATGCCACGTAGGATTGTATTTTAAAGCACCACGTAAGATTAAAATTAAAAATTAACAATTTATTTTATTTCGTATATATAAAAAAATGCTATTAAACTTTAAAATAAATGAAATTCACGTTCAATTGATATTTTAAAAAATTGGATTAGATAAAAAAAATAATGAAAATATGACAAGTGATTATAATAAAATATTTTATAAAAATATACTAATAAAAAAGTGAAATCACATTTAATTAAAAAAATATCAGTTTTCTCGTCCGATGCACGGTTTAGCAAATATATTTTTGTATTCGTGTGATAAAAATTGTTATTTTATTTGTTAAATGTAGTATATCATTTACTATTTTATTTTAAAATAAATTGTGAATTTCCGGTTAAACATTTAGATAAAATTCCTAATTTGAAAAGATAATATATTATATTTCATTAATTTAAACTTCATAAATCCCATTCGCCAATTTTGGTTATGTGGCATTTGAATTATTTAATTCTAAACGAATTTACAAATCTTTTATTTGTTTGGCTATCACTAAAATTTATTATCCTACATGGCGCGTCAAGAAAATTTTATTCTACGTGGCTCTCTAAAAACTCGGGAAAAAACTCCTCTTTATATATATATACTAGTTTTATGCCTGGACGATGCCCGAATTGTTAATAAAATTATAACATAAACTTTTTGGCTTAAATGTTCATTAATACGGTCATGTAATCCCTTTTGATAATGCAGGATATTTAGCTTAGACATACGACATCCTATCACTTATTTACAGAATAGTGTACTTTTTGTAGTTTTGTTTGTAAATAGATATCTATGTTATTATTAACTTGAAATTATTGTTATTGAACTTAAATTATTTTTACTAAACTGAAAGTATTTCTTACCAAACCAAAATAATTTTTACTAATTAAAACTTATTTTCACTAATTCTCTATTATTTTATAAAAATAAATTAAATATATTATAAATGGATCTTATTTTAAAAAACTTTTTGAAACGAATTTTATGATGGAAATAATACCAAGTTATAAGATATTTATTAAAAGTTATGATTAATTTTGTATATATGAAATATTAGAAATATATCGATAATAAAACTCTATACAACTTTTTTATCATTAAAAATCTATCCAAAAATCTCTTACTTAGCACCATATGTGTCACAATAATACCTATTTGTCGCCTACGTGGCGTGACACTTGGCGAAAAACTGGAGTGTCAAATGCCGCTTTCGCGTGGCCTGACTGCGAGACCGACTTTATTTAATAGTGATATAATATGATATTAGATTATTTTTTGATATTAGGAATTTCTATAAGTTGTAAAACACTACAAACAAACCGTGCATCACACGAAATTCATCTAGTATATTCTAAATAATTCAAAATTGTTGAGAATATAATGCATGTTTGCAATCATATGATCAATTGATCATGGGGTCCGTCCATAAACCTTTGATTGGGTTGATAACCGGCCATGAGCAAGGTCGTTGTCTCCTTAATGTAGATGTTTTTGACATCATTGTGACTCAATTTATATTTAAATTAAAAGATAGCTTTTATTTTTGATGTGATATAAAGGAAATCAATCTAATTTACTTAAATAATTTATATTATCTGACAATGCTTGAAAGTTATTCCCTCCGTATTTTATTACTTGATTTACTTTTCTTTTGCGGTTGTATTTTATTACTTACTCTATTTCCTTTTTAAAAAATCTTTTATAATATTTTACTAATTTTTTCTCTTCTAGTGGACCTCCAACAATCACACTTTAATATTTTTCATATTTTCTCTCCTCCCAACTATCACACTTTTTCCACCAACCTCACTTCCTTCATATTTTATTAACTTCTACTATTTTTCCTAAAACTCTGGCATAAATAAATGGAACAAGTAATAATATACGGAGGGAGTTTTTCATTATTTTAAAATCTCACACCCAAAATATATTTTTAAATTATTTTTTACAAAATAATCTCTATTGCACGACTTTTTCTTTAAAGCAAAATTAATTCATTAATAAAAAGTCATACAAAAATTCAATTTAAACAAATACATAAGATATTAAGTCAAATAAAATTTTCCTTCATAAAATAAACTACGATTGTTGAGTAAATCTTACATTATTAAAAATCTCCCACTTAGATTGCTGGATAGTACAACTTTGTTAGAGAGACAATCAAACGATCCTTTGTAGCCGTGAGATTGTTTACTATTGGATTCATTTGATTATATTCGAAAACTTGATAACCATTTTGATCTTGCATAATTTTACCAACAAAATAATTTCACGGTAACTCATTAGACCTACCATCACAAATTTCAAAATAAAAAACTTCTTCCTTAAAAACAGAAGATAAACCTTGTCTTTCTAAGGAGGTCAAAGTACCTATGTCTTTCGAAAGAGATCAAAAACCTTTTATTTTAAGGGAGAAAGTTTCGCTCGATAGGAGGAAACATATTTATAAACCTTAATAAAAAAAAAATAAAAAAAAACTACTTTATAGAAACAAGAATTGAATTGGGCTTTCCATCAATAAAACCCCTTCAAAAATTAACAATGGAGCCAGGGTTTAGGAAATTTTAGTTTTATTCTATTGCACAACTTTAATGTCTTTGTTGCACGGTAATTCAAGTCAAGTCAATTGGTGCATCACGAATTTTAAATTTATTATTCTTTCATAATAATTCCCATCACAAAACCTAGTAATCAATCAAGAAACCTATACTAAAGGCGAAACTTTTATGACACATGTCATTCTCTAATAAAAGGTTTTCCCTCCGATTTTTTTATTTTTCGATCCAATTATATTCTTTTATTTTAATTGTTACTAAATCTTACATATCTTAAATTACCATTCTTTTCATTGAATATAATAATATATTTTATATTAGTATATAAAAGAAAACATGTCCATGTCTAATTTATAAATTATCAACAATAAGGAACTCAAATTATATTAAAACAAATCTAAAGTTATGTAAAAATAATTTCCTACAAATAAACATTTATAAAAAGTCGTAATCAACGTAACAAAAAAAAAAAGTATAAACTAAGTATCATTTTGAGAACTATAATTTCTTATGTGTATACAATTACTTATTCAATTAATTTATTTTTCATGCACAAAATGTGAGACGTAATCATATGCCAATTGTTTTTGTTGCATTTTTTTTGTTGTGATTAAATATTTTGAATTAATTGTAGAAATAAATCTTAGTAATATTTGTGCATGCACAGAATCTAAACTAGTTATAAATCTAGAAACAAATACTTTGTAAAATATATGACAAAATAACCTTATTCATTCCCATTAAAAAATTAAAATAAATAAATAAAAATTAAACTTTTTATTATAAAGTGATAAGACTCTAGGATGATTCCCTTACTTTTCCTTACTAAAATTTAACAAAGATATGATTTTTTTTTTTTTTCAAACAACAAAGATGTTATAATATATTTAATTACATTTCATTTCTAGTTTAAAAGTTGTGATAACGATTATTTTTGAACATCTAAGAATAGTATTATTCTTCGTATGATACTTTTATTTCGAGAATGATCGAATAACTTTTTCCTTTAACAATCAATCAATCCAGCACCCTCTCTCGTATGAACAACGTATCATCTTCTTGTAGCTCAATAAGTGACGAAAATTTACCAAAAGAAAAGTCATACAGTACTTGATCGATAAATAATCAAGTCTTTTTCTTGACAAACTTTTAGTTTTGTCCTAGATTCTCTTGTTTTATTTTGTGAAATTCAATAATTCCTTGTTAAGTTGTTGCATAACCATTATGCCAAGACACTTTACTTTCAATGCATTGGATTATTGGACCATGGAGACTTTGCTTTCCTATGCATGGAAACAAAGATGAAATTATTATGCCTTAAACATTTTACTTTATTTATTGTACAAGTAAATAGAAACGAAGAAAATATAATCATATTATTATGAATGTCAACTAATTTCACTAATAAAACATTATTAAAGGTCATGAAATTTATAACTATTCTGAAGTAATCAACCCAAATTTTCACCCTTTCATAATAATATCAACAAACTCAAAAATAAAATTATTTTATGTCTTTCTTTGTTGTTATTGCGCCATTGCTTCTTCATTCTTAGTGACATAAACATGAATCCCAATTGATATCAACAATTCAATACAAAATTCTCGTGTTTACATAACAAGGAATGATATAACAACATCGATCACTTCTTATTATTCTACCCTACCAAGTTAAGGGTTCGATTCTCATAGTAGAAGACGGGCCAGGATACAATAATTTATTCACTTAGCTAGGTGTGCATAAAATTTGTCGGCCTAAATCCATATACTCGTCCCATATGAAACTACTATATACATATACATACTCATAATAAAATTGGTTGTGTAAAAAAAATTACTATGAATTCATAATTTCAGCCTCCATTAGGATGGCCACAACCAAAAAAATAAAAATAAATAGAAAATAAAAATAAAAATAAATAAGAAAAAAATATTTTTAAAAGTATAAATGCTTCGTTTATTTGCCACCACCTCTTAAAGCTCAAAAGCTAAAGTTATTACCTTCTTTACAAGCTTATATGATGAATCATTGGTGCTGCCTTTACATTTGTGATCTAAAAATTGTGCTCACACACCTTGATTATTGGCCCTTTAAAACACCAAAAGGGAAGAAATGGGTGAAAGATATTTTTTTTAATCAAATCTGTCCACATGTACCCTATTTTCTTAAAAATATTTCCACTTAATTGTTTAACTTTTCCTAGATTTTATTAATCTTATAACACATTAATTTTAAAGAAATTGAAGTCTGTTCAATTTTTAAAAAAAAATCCACTATGTATGGAAAGTTTCACATATATTTAGTGTTTTATTTTCAAAATATTAGTCTAAACATAATACGAGTAGTAGGTTACAAAAATGTGTAAAATAATACGATTCGAGTTATATACTATTGCATTTTGCGTGTAGATGGATGATAAATGGAAAAGGGATTGGGGGTTAGTTATGTTATAATTAAATATGCATATATAGTAGTTTGATATTTTTTTATTGTTTTTTATTCATTGTATAATTAATTAGGATTTTTAAAAACAAAAAGAAATATATCACAAGAAATTCATTTGTCGAATTAAATAGCATAAAGATTAGTATAAAATTCATGGGATATTGTTAAAATCTTATATAAAGCAATTTTTTTAATTAAGTATATTATACGTACTCAATTTGAGAGTTTATCAGGTTGCCACATACGTGATTACATGTCACTTAGTGAAAAAGATGAAATGCACCACGATCAAATATGTATGTTTCGGGTTTTAAGAATCGTATGGATAAGCAATATCTCTATCTATTCAAATACGAGTACACTTTACTTGTAGTAGTCATTTCATTGTTTCTAGAAAATACTAAAAGAGTAAAAGGGAAAAGAAGTTGATGTTCTGAATGGTAATTTTGGTGCAATTATTTGCTCGAATGAATGAATGAGAGATGTAGATTACTCCTTAAATGGTTATAAAGAGGTTCAAGATGTCGATTAATACTTGCATAGGTTCAATGGTTCAAATAAGTTAAATACGTTACCACTTACTATTTTGGAAAAATTCATGGGAATAATCCCACCTTTAGGCCATTCTTTTTTAATAATCTCACCTTTGAGAAATTATTTAATAATCCGACCTTTACCCCCCATTCTTTTTTATTGTATCCATTTGACCAGAAACCAATTAAACTGGTCAAAAAAATTTAATTTTTTTTATTCATCTCCTCCCACCTCTTCCATAGTCACCGCCTGAACTTCCACCCAAACAACCACCACCTCCTCAACTCCTCACTTGTCACCGGCCACCACTCGCCCAACCACCACCAACCTCAACCCTCACACAACCCCACCATCCAATCCCGAAATCACCCACCCAATCCCGAAATCCCCAGCCCCGGCCTTCCCCTTCCCTGAAACCCCACCCATGTCCCCATACCCTGCCAACCTCAAACCATCACCCACTTCTTCCCTCTGCCACCCCCTGCCTCCCATCCCCGATCCCCTGTTCCCAGCCCGGCGCCGGCTCAGCTGCCCAGACCCCATCCCCGGCATTATCGCCGCGCTGAACCCCCCTCCCCTGCGTCGCGATCTTAATTTTATCTTTTTGTGTGATTTTGATTATACGAAGTATGTGGTTGTTTAGGTTTTGGGTTGTGGGTTTTGGGAATCTGGGTTCTAGTTGGTTTCGGGGTCCGTCGGTTGTGGGTTTTGGGGTTCGTGGGTTGCTAGGTGGTTCGTGGGTTCGTGCTATGTGGTTTCGTGGTGCTAGGTGGTGGTGCTGGTTCGTGGTTTCATGGTGCTCGTGGTGCTGCTGGGTGGTTAATTTAATTTTGGTTTCTTTAAATTTTTTCTTTAAATAAATTTAATTTTTTTTAATTTTTTTTTTTACCGATCACAGGCCGCCACATGTGTTAGCAGGTTACATGACCTGTTGGGACCAATAAAAAAAAATGGGGGTAAAGGTCGGATTATTAAATAATTTCTCAAAGGTGGGATTATTCCTATGAATTTTTCCTACTATTTTCACATTTGTTATATATTATTTTTTTTTTTACTTGAGAGTGAGGAATAGCTCAAGTGGTAAGATCTTCCTTCTCGATTCCAAGAAATCCTGGGATCGATTCTCACCCCCGCCGTTGTGGCTCTCTTAACACACACACACAAAAAAAATTGTTTTACCTTCAATTATTTGTTGTTTCTCAAATTTTTTTGGTTTTACCTTCAATTATTTGCTGCTTTTCAAAAAAAAAATTTTTTTTTATTTTTGGTGTTTAGAGAGACGCAAGGGCAGGGGTATGAAAATCGATTCCAAAATCTCCTGAAATCGAGAAGTAAGCTCTAACCATTTGAGCTATCCCTCACTCTCTGCTTCTCAAAATTTTCCGTTAGTTTCACATTAAATTTATTAATCAATAAATATCATTAGTGCTTATCCAATTTTTTGCTAACACTCCACCTTTCTCTCTCTCAATAAGGCCATGTTCTTTTGAGCGGCTGTGGTTTGCGCTACTCTGCTGAAATATGCTCTGCTAAGTATAAATTAGCTATGTTGCTCTGCTGAATATAAACTAGCTGTTTTGCTCTGCTAACATTTACTTTGCTCTGCTCTGCCAGAAGCTCAAAAGAACAAAGTCTAACTTAGTTGCAGCGGTAATCAATTAAAGTGCCAAAGTATCCCATACTGAATTGCTTTCCTTTAGCAACATGAACGATTTCATTTACACAAAGTAATTATTTTAGACACGAATTTAAAATTTTAAATGAACAACTAATTTATGTGTACGTTCGGATCCAAGTTTGAGCAACCGAGGAATTGTGCACTGATTTAAGCCAAGTCTTAACACAATAACATGATCCACTCAGATCAAGTTCCGAATGTGTTCGAGCAACCAAGGAGCAGGTAACAGCAACACATCAAAAGGGATCTTCATTTCTTAGGCCCAACAAAGTAATATGATCCTTAAGAGGTTTGAATTTCACACCATAGACAAATGAAATTCAAAATATATGCAATCAAGCACTTAAGGGCATCAAAAAGTGCAGGTAAGTCACCAGAAGCAAGAAACAGAGATATAATTTGTTTGAGAGGGATCCTAAACAACATACACAAAATATGAAAAATCAAATAATAAGCTGTACTATTTAAGATGTAACAATCAAGATGCAAAAATGCAAAAGCTGTGATGTGAGGCTCAGAAATATGACACACATGACACATGACGCACCATACAAGCTCAAGGGACTGTGAGTTTAAGCACAATCCGACTATTCCGTACAAAGCATTGCATCTATACAGCTAGAATCTGAAGATCAAATACTAGGCCTCACACAGATGGTGAAATTGCACCAAAACAGAAAACTAATATTAAAATACAACAAAATCACCTCTCTAAAGATGCCTCCCTGTCTTGAGCAAAAAATTATGCATCTCAGTCAATTGATTTCATTGACAGTGGCTAACCAATCAAAGAGCATTTTTCCTTTTAAGAGAGGCAGTCAGGATATTTTCCACCTGATCACTTGCCTCAATCAGTCACCAAACAAGTCATCGTCATCATCAAGAATATTATTGCTTCCTGATGTAGTGTTGGACAAAACATCCTTCATCCCGCCATTGTTTGAGGGAGATGGTTCTCTACCAACAGGGTTACCAGAGGAGATTGCCCATGACGAACCCACCTTTCCAGAAAAAGAATCTCCATATAGGTCATCATAGATGCCACTTTTTGATGAGTTAGATTTTTTAACCTTGTTCAAGACTTCCTGTAATTTGTCAGTAACGCCTTTTGGAGAGACATTATCTTCCTTGACAGACGTCTGGCCTTTCCCTTTTGGAATCACCGTGATTTGGACTAGTGACTCATATTGACCAACAAGACTTCCCTCTTTAAGACCGAGAGGACCAGGTTCTGTTTCTACATCGGCACCATCAGAAACTCCAACAACTTCAACCAGCTCACCCCCGACTTGGTCTCTGAAGGCAACTCTAGATTTCTTCATTCTCTTAGCTGCCCTAGTTGGTGGTTGGCTGTCATCATTACCACTGGATACAACAAACAAGTTTGTGGATCTAACAAGGTCCAATTTGCTTATACCATAACGATTTAATAGTGTGTTATAAGTAACAAGAGCTTCCTCATCAGAAGGGTCAGGGGGTGGCGGCAAATCAATTTCTGTGGGTATAGGAGGTGGAGGGAAAAGAGCTGCTTCATTCTTTCTCAAGATATAAGTTCTAGTTGATGCAGCAAATCGCAGAGACTGCCCCACTTCAAGTTCAACAGGTGTATCTTTTGTTAATCTCTCACTCGCAACAAATGTACCATGCGCAGATCCCAAATCCATAACATATACGCTGCAACAAAGCCAGGGTGATCACAACGTTTATCAAATAACTTCAACAGGTCTATCTTTTGTTAACATAATTCTCTTAATAGTTTAATCTCTACTGACTCACTGAGTGAGGAGTGGGTCTTGCACATTTAATCACATATTAAAGCAAAATTAAAACTCCAGCATGACTTTAACATGTTACAGATTAGTATGACAAATGAGGGTGTCCAAGAACTCCAAACTATCTTGAAGAAGCCGACCATGGGTGTTTCATAAAGTGCTCATTGGAAAACTAATAGCTCTCTGACATACTGAAATTGTTTCAGGTATTAAGTAAGAATTTATTGGAACAAATAAGCTATTTCGAAATATACTGAAAGCTTATTATATACTTAATTAAAATGACAAACTACTAAAGTTGTTCGGGACCCTATTTTATGACTTTCCTTACAGCCTTGTTTATAAACTCTCTTCTGTACTTTTAACACTTTGTTGGATTGAGATAATTGGAGGGAAAGGATGATTAGAGAAAAGAAGGGATCCATCCTCCCTTGTTTGGATACCATTTGGTAGGAGCAAAGGGAAAGGAAATGGAAGGATTCATTTTCCCTCCCTCTCTCATAAACTAAATCCTTCCGTTGGAAAGATTTGGAGGGAAAATGTAACCTTACCTTCTCCCTCCCCTTCCTTCTTCTTCCCTCTCTTCTATTTCCCTTTCACTTTGCTATCAAGACAAACCGTTTAAGTAGGGGTTTACAAGTGAGATTTCATTATTGTGGGTTTCATCTTAGGTGTGCTGGGCCTTCAATTAGGATCTTTGAATAGATTCTAAGCTTCATTCATCAAATTATTCTTTAACGGTTTGTTTGGATAGCAAATTGGAAGAGAAAGGAAAGGGAGGGAAGAAGAAGGAAGGGGGAGGAATGGAAGGGGAGGGAGAAGGTAAGGTTACATTTTCCCTCCAAATCTTTCCAACATTGGTAGGATTTGGTTTATTAAGGAGGGAGGGAAAATGAATCCTTCCATTTTCCTTCCCTTCCCTTCCCTCCTATCAAAAGTTATCCAAAGAAGGGAGCATGAATCCCTTCTTTTCTCTTCTCTTCCTTTCCCTCCAATTCTCTCAATCCAAATAATGTGTAAGTATTGCCTTTTTTATTTTACAAAGGTTATTTAGTTTCTTTTTCACGTTTGATTAGGAAACTAGACAATACTAGGCATAAATATAGGCTTAAATGTTGTTTTGAGAACAAACTAGCTTGATTATTATGATTGAAGTTGAGCATGAGTGATTAATTTTCAAATGTGTAAGGGAGTATACTTAACCTTTTGTTGGCAAGCTACGGGCTTCAATACATCTATCCTTTTAATTTACAGGTCCTACTCAATCACAGCACCAAATAGAATGAAGAAAGAAATGCATTCTTGATTTTCATTCACTCCACTACCATCAACTATTTAACTTTATTAAAATAAGCTACGGGCTTCAATACATCTATCCTTTAATTTACAAGTCCTACTTAATCACAACCCCAAATAAAATGAAGAAAGAAATGCGTTCTAGATTTTCGTTCACTCCACTACCCATCAACTATTTAACTTCTTAAAATTTCTTTAAACAATTGCCTAAAAAATACTACTTCCAGTTCCCCAAGTATTACTCACTTTCAGGTTTATTTGTTTTTATAAGTTTTAGTCACTTTAACGTCATTGAGTTATTCCAGTTCCCTAAACAATTTGTCATCTCTCTCTCTCTCTCTGCTCTACCAAACTAACAACCAAATCAGTAAATACTGATAAACCAGTCAAATAATGAAATAAATGCTTAAAATCAATTTTAACTAATTGTACAGCATATAGGGCCTATGTTTGATTTTCATGAAGAAAAATGACCCATAGTAAGTGTTGCTATTGAATGATATTCTTTTTGTTCATAATGTGCTAAACAATTTGAATATAAAACTGGAACATTTCGACTGTGACATTTCATTTACGTTTTCACTCATTACTAGATCTGAACTCACAAAAGATGTACATACTAGGAACACTTTTGGTTAAGACTTAAGAGGGGAATGGGTAGCCATTAAATAAGCAACACGTACATGCTAGGAACACTATTAGTTAAGAGAGGAATGGGTAGCCATTATTTCATATATTGTGAAATGGGGAGGTGGCTGCAGCTGCTGCTGCTGCTGCTACTACTACTACTATTAACCTTGTAGGAAATTCGCTATTACTGTTTCTTGTAGGAAATTTACTAGTTGGCCCCAGAGGATTTTGTTCCAGTTAGTCATAGACACTTTGTATCACTTAAGTAATTGATAAATACTACTCAGATATAGTACGAAATCTTGTAGACATGGTAATTATCAACTTAGACAAAAATATGTAGTTGTTTGAACTTTGAAGAGACAGCCCAGGCCAAAGAAGTACACACGAAACAAGGTGAAAGAAATAAAAAATAAACTAAAAAAAAAAGGTGAAAGAAATCAAACCTTCCATTTTTATGTGGAACAACAGCCGCATGTTGACGTGAAACAGATTGATGATCAAGTACAAAATCACATGTATGTAACTGCCTGCCAAAGATGTGCCTCCTTTTGTCAAGATTAATCCGATCAAGGACTTCTCCGTCTTTCACAACCTCAAGATAATATACACCAGGACGAGGTTCAATAGCCCAATCCGGAGGCTGCCAATTAGATTGTCCCCCACCAACCTGGGTAACATTGGGAGTTGTCATGGAGGGTACAGAAACAGCTGCATCCAGAGCCGGTTTCTGTGACTGCACCTGTCCATGTTGAGTAGGATGCTGAGGATAAGATTGTGTTATAGATTTAGGAGGTGGCAACGATGATGTTTTGGGAGTGACAGCAAAGGGCTCCAAGGCCTGCGCCTTCTTAAATCTGTCAAGACCTGCTCTTCCATACATTTATTATTTTATACCCACCAATCCTGGCAGCAGTGGCAGATTCTCTGAATTTCTGGAATAAATTTAGCAGCACCAATCTCAGCAGCAGAGAACCGAAGAGCAACCAAATAAGACTCTAGAATTACATTTCTAACCAAATAAAGTTTAATTGATGGGCAAGGGCATAGCTTAAACACTCAATGAAACCCTGCATCTAGAATCGACTAAAAAGACTAACTTTACAAATACATGCCACTTCACTACCAAAAATTCAATTATAGTAATAGGCCATAGCAATAAAGAAATTCTTCCATCCAATTGACAGTAATAGATTAGCAGTGTGCTTGATTAGCAAACAACTGCAGAAATATAATTGCAGTGATGGCCTAAACAGAGTAAATGAAAAGGAGGGGAGAGAAAAAGAAGGAAGGGTTAATTTTGAATTGGAAACCAACCAAATTCATCCACCCCACAGCCTTTCCTTCAGTAATTCCTGGTTAATCTTTGATGCGAGTTAATATATCATCATTCCCCTCTATTCTCAATCCAATATGGAAACTTTTGGTTCATGAACTATATTTTGAGTTCCATATAAGTCTATTTTTATGTTACATCCTCTGTTTTTATTTAGTTGGAAGTTTGGAACATTTCTACTTTTCATTCTTGCCAATACATAATTCTAAGCATTAGATCTTTAACTATCCACAAGTAAAAAAATTTAATCTTTTGAATGTACATTAAGAAGACTTATAACAGCCAATTTTTGCTTGTGATAATCGGTTCTAATAGCCACAATAATAAAAATTGCTTGGATCCCTTGAAGTAAGTCATAACACAATGTGTATGTCGAAACAATCCGGGGCATCGGCCAGACCTAAGGGCCCAATCGACAGGTTTATCTTGAACTCGGTACTCGTATGATTTAGGTAAGCTCGGCTCGAGCTCAAAGCACGACGAGCCTTTAATCCTAAGCTCGGCTCGAGGTCCACAGCCTCAAAAAGTTTTAGCTCGGGTGTGTGCTAGATTAAGCTCGATAAAACAACACATAAGCAACCAATTCTGACTCAATTAGCAAATCAGGCTCGAAAATTCAAATAAATTTCTTCTGGCTTACAAAAATATCAACGAAAATTGCACAAAACATAATTTAACCTTTCATAACTTCAGAAAAAATAACCAATAGTTCAATAATTGTATCCATATGAAGAACCCTAAATTGACTATACTGACAATTAAATCAAAGGTAGTGTGAAATTAAACCCTAGATTGTGAAATTGATATTCGATGATAAAAAAAAAAAACATTATACCTAAGAAGCTGGTTCAATGGAGGAGAGAAAGCTTCGGAAGCCGCTTCAATGGAGAATTGGGAGTATGCTTCAATGGTGGAGAGAAAGGGGTGCGGCGAAAAAGTGAAAAACTCCAAAGGTGTAAAAAAAATAATACTCCGTACACCGTATAGCCTATTGACGAACAAAGACTCCAAAATTTAGCAATTCACCATAGTTACAATTTCCATTGAATATGAAATTCATAATTTTCTTTAAGAAAAGTAAATGTTAGGTTTTGGGAAAACTTCTCAAATTGGAGTTTGTATCATTGATCAATATACAAAATATATATAAATATTATCCTAATTTGCGACAAATATTATCATAACTATAATATCTATCCCACCCGCGCAGTCATAGCGGGAGGAGGTCGTACGCTAAGACTGGATCTAAAATCCAAAAATAAGTCTCGTGGTAGGCCTTTTGTGAAAATGTCCGCAAACTGATACATAGAAGGGACATTTAGAACCCGAACTTGTCCCAAAGCAACCTTTTCTCGAACAAAATGAATATCCATCTCCACATGCTTGGTGCGTTGGTGTTGTACCGGGTTGCCAAAAAGGTAGATAACACTGACATTATCACAATAAACAATAGTAGCCTGTCGAAGAGGACAATGTAACTCAAGTAAAAGATTCTGAAGCCAACATGCCTCAGAGACAACATTTGCGACGTCTCGATATTTCGCTTCTGCACTCAATTTAGATAAAGTATGTTGACGCTTAGATGACCAAGAAACGAGATTGTCCCCAAGAAAGCAGCAATAACCCGATGTGGAACGACGGGTACCTGGACAACCTCCCCAGTCAGCGGCTGTGTAAGTAATCAAACGATGAGAACCAAACGGATATAAATGTAAGCCATGATCAATGGCACCCTGAATATAACGAAGAATGCGTTTCAAAACATTATAATGAGATTCCCGGGGAACATGCATAAAAAGGCACACCTGTTGTACCGCATAGGCAATATCTAGCCTGGTGAAAGTGAGATACTGAAAAGCACCTGCTAAACTGTGATACAAAGTAGGATCCCGAAAAGGTGGTCTTGCATCTGCACTAAGTTTGGACTTAGTGTCAGTAGGGTTTCGTAGTGACCCTCACTACGCGGAAGGAAACCCACCAAGACCCGCCCCGATAACTAAAGCAATTAAAGCATGCAAATATATTTAATACATAAATAAGAGAAAGAGGAATAGAGAATTATACCCTAGACGCGTGCTTCGCTCGCTAAAAGAGCTCTTACTTGAACCTTGCAAATGCAAGGCCTCCGATGGTTCGTACCCTCGAACCCGACCCGATCGTCCTAAGTCCCGAAGGTTAGTCGGGACCCGAACAAAATATAAACTTTAGAGTTTTACGAACTTAAGGTATTCTCAACAATGGAGATGCCTATATAGTTCCACTCAAGTGTGTATTCTCAAAATCCTAACCAAGTGGGTATTTATGGAGAATGGGAACTTGAATCCCATTTCATGATCAATGTGGGATCATGTGCAATTGTGATAATTTATTTAATTCTAAATTAAATAATTAATCAAAAGCAATCACCATGCAACAAGTGGCAAAAGGATAAAGAAAGTTAGGTGAGGACCATGTCCCTTAGGGGGACCATTGCCTTGCTCCCCAAGGGAAGCCTTGAGGCTTTTGGTCCCCACACCTCAATGCGCCACCTAGCAAGGCAGTTAGGCTGGCAGCCTGCCTTGGCTGCCAAGGCTGCCAGCTGGCGCCTAGTACCAAGGCTGGGCAGCCAGCAAGCAGTGCCAGCATGCACTAGCCTAGTACGCCCAGCACATGCGTGTTGCGTGCTGCTGGGCTGCTGGGCGCTTGGCGCTGCTAGTGCTGCTGCTGCCTAGCCAACGCACACGCACATGCACTGGGCAATGCCTGGCATGGTGCTGCTGTGCGAGGCTGCTAGCATGTTGCACGCTACTCTCTGCGATGGCCTACACGCATGCGCACATACGCACTGGCCTAGCCATGCGATAGTGATGTGCTATGCGTAGGCTGTGCGAGAGCTTGCGATAGCACCTAGGCATAGCAAGCACACATGCTGCGGTGGTGATGTGCCATGCGATGGCACGCACACACGCAAGCACGCTGCTACGATGGTGTTGTCAGCACGCATGACGCCCCTAGCACACACATGGTGCGCCTAGGCTTGCGATGAACTAGCCTAGCCTAGCACTCACATGGCTAGGCCAATGTGATGCTACGGCTATGCTCGTACTTGTTGCTTGTGATTTTGCGACGCTCGGTCTCGACGCCCTAGGCTCGATATCCGACGTCTGTGTTCGTAAAACTCCGACGACTCATTGAATCCTTCGAATTAATTCATCGTCTCGGATCGGTTGTTCGATTGGGTTCGACCCGAAGGGTTCAGTTAAGATTAAGTTGTAATATTAATTATACCTTAATATTACTGATCGGAAGCGGGCTCCACCTAGGCATTCCGATCACTTGACCTTACTGAAGAATTAGCTCTGTAATAATTTTGAACCCTCTATCAGAATAATACACTTGTTGGAAGGACACCATTCCTTTCAATCTCCCACTTGTCCTTCCGGACAAGTGTGCATACAGTGTATAGCCAATTTCCTATGTCGCTTAATGTCTCTTTGTGAACTATAAGGTAAGATTCATCGTCATCCTTATTACGTTCAGAAGTGTTTCTCGATCTCCGAGTTCGACTGTCAATAAGCAGATGATTTCTAAAATCCATCTGAGCACGGCCATGCATTTTCACAGTCTCGCTCTTCGAGCGGCCTTGTAAACAACAAAGACATGTTCCCTATTGTTAATAGGGGGACATTCCCAGTCTTGTACTGTAAGTTTCTCTTACTAAGAGGACCTAATCTCCCGAGTGTTCCCGTTATGATCCCTAGTTACGGCAGATGTTAGCCAACATCAAAGAGACTAGTAACATCAAAGAGACTAGTACTCAAACAAGAAAACTTTACAATACTCATGGTTGAGGAAACAGGTTCCGATAGCTATAATGAGAAATGTACTTATGTCAATTTTGAATCTCTTAAAGTACTCTCATAGGTCTATCCAGTGCGGTTCTAGACTAACACTTGTGCAAATGATTTATGACCATTATGTCCTTGCAGCACAAGAAACGGTGCTGTAAATCATACTACACACTAATCTCTGGTGGTCATCAATCGTCCATCAGTTAGATGACTTTGATTAGCGACAATTTTCGGTTTTAATATTCAATGTTCACTTACAGGTGTTTCTTTATCCAAAACATGGTCTTGATACCCTGTTTTGAATATTTCCATAAATCGAATGGACTCATTATTTAATTCTAAACCACAATTAAATAGCAATGGAGTGAATATCAAATGTAAAATTCATTACTCCATAAATGAATGGTTTCAATACAGTGTCTTACATTAAAACGACCAGTTTAATTAAAACACATGTACAGGGAATTTCAAAGCCAATCTCCAACGTGCTTGATTCCCATTGCCTCAATGTGCTTGTTGTGTTTCACTTGAGGCAGAGGTTTAGTCAAAGGATCGGCCACATTATCATCCGTTCCAATCTCACAAATTCTGATTTCACCTTCGGATTTCCATTCCCTTATCATGTGAAATCGCCTTTGGACATGTTTGACCTTCTGATGCTCTCTTGGCTCTCTAGCCTGAGCGATAGCTCCATTGTTGTCACAGTAGACATCCATCTGCCATATTTCATAATCGTAATATGCAGCAATCGCTAGGATGATCCGGACAGACTTTAGCATTGTAACCGGTGAAAAGGTTTCATCATAGTCAATCCCGTGGATTTGTCTATAACCTTTCGCCACCAGTATGGCTTTGTATATTGATACATTTTCATCTTTGTCTGTCTTCAGTTTGAAGATCCATTTGCAGGTGATGGGTGTGTAACCCTCGGGCAAATTCACCAAGTCCCAGACTTGATTTTCAGACATGGAGTCCATCTCGGATTTCATGGCCTCTTGCCATTTAGCAGAGTCGGGGCTCGTCATAGCTTGTTTGTATGTCGCTTGCTCATCACCATCCATAACTAGGATGTCTTGATCATCGGTTAAGACAATACCAAGGTATCTGTCTGGTTAAGATCTTGGCCGTTGCGACCTACGAAGGGTAATGGGTTGAGCATTTACATTGTCTGTTTGATTTTGACCAATCTTCTCAGCTGCTTCTAAAGCACTTAGATTGTCAGTTTTATCAGGTTGACTTTGTTGCTCGTCCTCTCGAACTTCGTCAAGTTCGATTTTCCTCACACTTGTCATTTTGGAAAGGTGTTCCTTCTCCAAAAAGACACCATCACGAGCAACAAACACTTTGTTCTCGGATATATTGTAGAAGTAATACCCTTTGGTTTCTTTTGGGTATCCCACAAAGAATCACGCACTTGTCTGATTTGGGGTGAAGTTTGTCCGAAATTAATCTTTTGACATATGCTTCGCATCCCCAAATCTTGAGAAAAGACAACCTAGGAGGTTTCTTAGTCCATAATTCATATGAAGTCTTTTCAACAGCTTTTGACGGAGCTTGGTTCAGTGTTAGTGTCGCGGTTTGTAGCGCATGTCCCCAGAAAGAGATAGGAAGTTCACTAAGACCCATCATTGATCGAACCATGTCTAACAAGGTTCAATTCCTCCGTTCAGATACTCCGTTCCATTGAGGAGTTTCGGGAGGTGTCAGCTCTAAAAGAATACCATTTTCTTTCAAGTGATCGTCGAATTCATGGCTCAAATGTTCGCCACCTCGATCCAATCAAAGTGCTTTAATTTTCTTGCCAAGTTGATTCTCAACTTCTCTCTGAAATTCTTTGAATTTCTCAAAAAATTCAGATTTATTCGACATAAGGTAGATATAGCCATATCTACTATCGTTGTCAATGAAGGTGAATTCTTAGATGTCTTAGTTAGCGGTATCAACTTTTGTCTAATCATGTGTCAAAATCATGCAATTTTCATTGAACATATATTTGCAAGACAATTTTGAAACAACCATTGTCAAAGTCTTACATTCAAAATAACTAGGTGTCCAACACCATAGATCATAGTATGTTCAAAAGCATGATGAAAACTAGGATTAGTTTAATTCCATGTCATAGACAAAACAGTGCATGTAAGCACGACCGAAAAACCATCTTCGTCGTCTACTTGTCCTTGCACGTACACTTGATAAGCTTCTCACTTGGTCCCTGAAAAGGCAACATAAAGTGAGTCATACTTGGTATCTAATACCTATGATAAGTTTAATTCACAAGTGTTTAAGGAAGATACCTGAGGCAGATGCTTCATTCCTCTCTTCCTCCTCCCGGAAGAGCTTGCATTCTCTCTTGTAGTGGCCTTGCCCACCACAATAGAAGCAACGAATCTTTGCCTTGTTCTTGAAATCCCTCCTCCTTGATGGTCTTTTGGTTGCCCCAAATGAATTGGTTCGGTGAAGTAGCTCCACCACACTCTTCAAAGAATATGTCTCCTTTCTTTCAGAAATATATGCCCTTAGTGCATCATATCCTGAGTGGAGTGAAGTGAGCATAATATGACCAGCCATTCCATCCTCTAATGGAATTCCATGTGCTTGAAGAGCCTAGTCATTCTTGCCACATGGGGTCGGAGGGGCATACCCGGTCTCAACTTGGTGTTGCAGACTGTAGACCAAAGATGGTACCTCTCTTTAGCAAGACAACCTTGATCTGATGGCTTCACATTCATGTCTGTAAGTGACCTAGTCACCTCAAACAATAGTCCATCATTGTTGTCGTTGAAACTCTTAGAGAATCTCACACCGACAACATCCCTTAGTCCTCCAAGGAATAAGTCCGAAAAAGAGAATGGAAGTTTTTCTTTCCATTCTTCCAGGATGGAGTTAGCCATGAGTTGTGACACTATTTTGCAATCATTGGACCATGCATAATAAGTTCCGTCACTCAAGTCTTTCTTGGTGAAGAGGGTTGGGAGGGAAGTATCCAGAACATACTCCTTGGAATAACTCCGGAGAGTTTTCTTGAGTTCCTCTTCCCATTCTTCAAAGTTTGTCAAGTTAAGCTTGATAGCCAACTTATCGGGGAGATCCAGGCACATAGGGTTGTTGTTTAAGTTACTTGCATACATTGTTCTACAATTGAAAGAATTTGAAATGAAAAACCATTCATATAATCAATAAGTTTGAAATTTAAAAGCGTTCATGCAAATTTTCAATCTTATTGAGCATTTTATCCACGCATTAATAATTTGTCCCTTTTAGGCGAGAATAAAATGATTCCGAGATCCTAAAGATCAAGAAATGATTAAGCATACTTTGGCTTGTCTTAACATTAAATATCTTAAGGTAAGCAATCCAATTGCTAATAGCTCTAAGCTATTCTCGGTTTGATAAAACGTCGCATCTAATGCATTCTTGACATTTTATCTCTTTTGCCACGACATCGATCTAAGGACTCCTTACTGATATTGTTGAGCTTAACCAAGACAACTTGTATACCTAGTATACCTTACGTTCCTAGGGAAGTAGTGATGCCTCGCTTTGGCGTAGCCCATCACATACGTGCATTAGTTCGGTAAGTGTTGTTCTTGGAACGGCTAATTTTAGCTCAATATTTTAAGGGACCTAGGGTTTCTATGTTGGTTGATTTAAGTGAACTTAACTAATCATCGCAACATTTGAAATCCTAGACATGCATCTAACATTCAAATATATGTATATAGCAACAATATATATAAGGCATAAATTTGATGCATTTGGCAACTAGCATGACCCCTTGAAATCTTCAATTCTTCAAGGGCCTTCATCTTGGCTCGTCTTTATCGAAACGCCGTCTTGAGACATCTTTTCCAAAATAAAATTACTAGCTACTACGACTAAGATTAATCTAAAGTACAAAAATACTTAACGGTTCGCAGACCGTATTTAGATTTACAAAAATACATAACGGAACGCAATCCGTATTTTCTATACTAGTCGGGTCCCACTAGTTGCCATTTTGTCAATAACTTGTTTTGAAACAATCTTTCATTCACCCATTCACTATTTGTGAATGGCCCATGCATTTTACGAGATAAAACAAGTAAACACGCAAAACTAGTAACTAACTTAGGTGGTTAATCCGATTAACGCGCCTAATCAAAACTAGTCAAAGTTGTTTAATAAATTATGTATTACTAAGGTGCAATTTGTTCACATAATTAGCTAAGCTCCCACTAAATTCCGCATCCAACTTAATTAATCCAATTAATTAAGCCGGTTAACCCAAATTCGTCAAAATCAAAAATTTTGCAAGAGCCGGAAAAATCGAGGTCCAACCTCGTTAAAATAATTACATAAATATTTTAAAACGGCAAAATTTTCGCAAAACGCATAGCCCGAAATTAAGCCAAAAACAGCCCATTCGTATCCTTGTGGGTTGCGCACCATGGCAGGTAAGTAGCCCATGGGGTGTGCTTGGTCCGTTAGCATGCAGCGCCTAGCGTAGCATGCCACGCTGCTAGCACCAATTGCCTGCCATGCATGCTGCACATGCTGGCGCCTGCCGGCAAGTGGCGGGCTGGCTGGGGCTTGCTGCCATGCTGCCCAGCAGCGTGCCCAAGCGCTCCAGCAGCCTTGGCCTACTGCCCCACGCATCAGCTCCCCTGCAGTCCTCGCCACACAGCAACGCAACATCCAGGCACAGCCCTGTGCGCACTATAGGCAGCCACATGCGGGCTGCTGGGCAGCCCGGCTAGCCTTGGTGACGCTTGGTGTTTTGCCTCGATTTGCGTGCATTTTTCTCGGGATTTTAATCCTGATTTACGTGCGACATAAAATTAATCTAAATTTATTTTAGAATTAATTTAGGGAAAAATGGAAATAAAATAAGTCCAACTTAATTAAATTCAATTTTAATGGTGCACAAGCCAAATTTTCCGAAATTACCTTGGAATATTTTAGGTCTTTCTTGATGCTTAAAATTGAAAGAGCTATGTCCATAATTAATTTAACCAATATGTAAATTAATAATGTATTTGACAAATAGGGAAGTTGGAAAAATAAACCAATCATCCAATGAAAATTTTCCAACTTTTGAACTTGTGTAAAATAATAAGATTACATCTTCCAATATGAAGATTAATCAAAATAATCACAAGCATTTGAACTTTGAGGATTTTAATCAACCAATTATGAAAAAATCCAAAGTTAGTTCAACATGGAATTTAGGATTAAAGTTTCAATCATTTAAACATTTAAAGATTAGATCTTTAACATACTAAGAACTTAAAAAATCCACATTCACAACAAACATTCACACATTAATGCAATTTATTTGCATAATTGTGAAAAACAAGTTTATGTGAAAGAGAACATACCAACTTAAGCACATATTATAACTCCATAATCATGCTTAAAAGATATTTAAATTGCAGTAGATTAGGGATGCAACAATGCATTTAATCTATCCTTGACATGCTTGCATTAATCAAGGCATAAAAGATTTAAAATTTTCGTTGAAAACAAAAAAACCCTTAAAAAACTAGATTTCTGGTTTGAATTTGGCTTCTGGACAACCTATAAACAGGGCTGAAACTGATTCAAAACGTCGATTCCACCCAAAAAACACTATTTTTGAGCCAAAATCCGAGTTCTCGGACCAAAAATCGTAAAATAAGAGATTAAAACTATTTTAAAAAAAGTACTTCTTATCCAATTAGAAAAGCAAAAACCAGAAATTAAATCTTTTAAAACACCTTAATTAATAAATAATTGCAATAATTAAAAGGAGCACGGCTCCGATACCGCTGTAGGGTTTCGTAGTGACCCTCACTACGCGGAAGGAAACCCACCAAGACCTGCTCCGATAACTAAAGCAATTAAAGCATGCAAATATAATTAATACATAATTAAGAGAAAGAGGAATAGAGAATTATACCCTAGACACGTGCTTCGCTCGCTAAAAGAGCTCTTACTTGAACCTCGCAAATGCAAGGCCTCCGACGGTTCGTACCCTCGAACCCGACCCGATCGTCCTAAGTCCCGAAGGTTAGTCGGGACCCGAACAAAATATAAACTTTGGAGTTTTACGAACTTAAGGTATTCTCAACAATGGAGATGCCTATATAGTTCCACTCAAGTGTGTATTCTCAAAATCCCAACCAAGTGGGTAGTTATAGAGAATGGGAACTTGAATCCCATTTCATGATCAATGTGGGATCATGTGAAATTGTGATAATTTATTTAATTCTAAATTAAATAATTAATAAAAAGCAATTACCATGCAACAAGTGGCAAAAGGATAGAGAGAGTTAGGTGAGGACCATGTCCCTTGGGGGGACCATTGCCTTGCTCCCCAACGGAAGCCTTGAGGCTTTTGGTCCCCACAGTACACCTTAATGCGCCACCTAGCAAGGCAGCTAGGCTGGCAGCCTGCCTTGGCTGCCAAGGCTACGAGCTGGCGCCTAACACCAAGGCTGGGCAGCCAGCCAGCTTGTTGTGCCAGCACGCACTGGCCTAGCACGCCCACCACATGCGTGTTACGTGCTGCTGGCGCTGCTAGTGCTGCTACTGCATAGCCAACGTACACGCACACGCACTAGGCAATGCCTGGCATGGTGCTGCTGTACGAGGCTGTTAGCATGCTGCACGCTGCTCGCTGCGATGGCCTACACGCACATACGCACTGGCCTAGCCATGCGATAGTGTTGTGCTATGCGTAGGCTGTGCGAGAGCTTGCAATAGCACCTAGACATAGCAAGCACGCATGCTATGGTGGTGCTGTGCCATGCAATGGCACGCACACACGCAAGCACGCTGCTGCGATGGTGCTGCCAGCACGCATTGCGCCCCTAGCACACACATGGTGCGCCTAGGCTTGCGATGAACTAGCCTAGCCTAGCACTCACATGGCTAGGCCAATGTGATGCTACGGCTATGCTCGTACTTGTTGCTTGTGATTTTGCGACGCTCGGTCTCGACGCCCTAGGCTCGATATCCGACGTCTGTGTTCGTAAAACTCCGACGACTCATTGAATCCTTCGGATTAATTCGTCGTCTCGGATTGGTTGTTCGATTGGGTTCGACCCGAAGGGTTCAGTTAAGATTAAGCTGTAATATTAATTATACCTTAATATTACTGATCGGAAGCGGCCTCCACCTAGGCATTCTGATCACTTGACCTTACTGAAGAATTAGCTCTGTAATAATTCTGAAACCTCTATCAGAATAATACACTTGTTGGAAGGACACTATTCCTTTCAGTGTCAACTAGAGTAGGTGCAGGGTTTAC
Organism: Chenopodium quinoa; assembly: GCF_001683475.1. Lineage (NCBI taxonomy): Eukaryota > Viridiplantae > Streptophyta > Magnoliopsida > Caryophyllales > Amaranthaceae > Chenopodium > Chenopodium quinoa. The sequence goes on from NW_018744367.1 coordinate 543,902, forward strand.
AAGAGCCCATACCTGCACGCTCTAAAATCTCCTGTGCATACTTTTCTAGTGAAAGTAGCAAATAAGAGGGAGTACGGGTCACCACAATCCCTAAAAAGTTGCTAAGAGGACCCAAATCAATCATAGGGAACTAAGTTGTAATTGAGATATGATCCCTGCACGCAACCTGTCAGATGAGGTAGCTAATATAATATCATCAACATATAGAAGCAAATATGCCATATCATCACCCTGCTGGAAAGTAAAAAGAGAGTTGTCACTTTTGGTAATGACAAAACCCAATTTGATAAGAAAGTTTGCAAACCACTGGTACCAAGCTCTAGGAGCTTGTTTCAAACCATAAAGAGCCTTTCGGAGCTGACAAACATAAGAGGGTGCTCTCCAATCAACAAAACCCGGTGGTTGATGCATATATACAGTTTCCTGCAAATCACCATGTTAAAGGCATTTTTGACATCTAACTGATGAATCGGCCACTTTCTAGCCATAGCTAGGCTGAGAACAGTAAGTGGCCGATTTAACTACCGGACTGAAAGTCTCATCACAATCCATACCAACTTCCTGCAACCTGCCATCACATAAAAGACGAGCTTTGTGCCTTTCAAGGTCACCATTAGACTTAAACTTGTGTTTAAATAACCACATACAATTCACAACATTCACCCCTGTAGGTCTAGGTACTAAATCCCAAGTCCCCGTTTTAATCAAAGCACTATACTCATCGTTCATCGCCGCATTCCGATTATGGTAATCTAAAACTTGTTTACAGGACTTTGGAAGGGGTGATTTGTGAAGAGTTAAGCTTGATAATTGAGTAGTCATGGCATATGTAGGATTGGGTTTGAAAATCCCGTGACTAGCTCGGGTTTGCATTTAAGGTGATAAAGAGTGTAAAGTATTTGAAGGTGGAGTGGTGGGGTGCGTAAGAGCCCCTGCTTGGGCCGCTGACTCTCCGGCGTTCGCTGGGCCGACAGGTGTGCGAAGGACTGGGCTCTACCTGGTCCGCTGGTTAGCATGCGTCCGCTGGGCTATTGGTAGGGGAGGGTGAGAGTTGGGCCTTGTGAAGTGGGCTATTGGCAGGGGTTCTTTAGTGTGGGGAAATGTATCTTGTGGGTTTTGGGCTTGCTGAGTGGGCTAAGTGATGGCTGGACAATTTATTCCTCATAAGGACAAGAGTAAGTAACGGAGAGTTTTCATCAAAACCCAAAAATTTGTAATCTTTTAACTTATAATTTCCCAAATTCATATATGGAAAAGTTTGTTCATCAAAAGTGACATGTCAGGACAAAATAATTTTGTTTGAGGATAAATCAAGATATTTATAGCCACGATGGTTTGGTAGGTAGCCCAAAAAGACACATGGTGTGGAATGAGGAGCTAGTTTATTAGGAGCAGTAGAGGAAAGATTAGGAAAACATAGACACCCAAATACTCGAAGATGATCATATAGAGGTTGTTTGTGAAACAAGGTATGAGCTGGGGTTATATTCTTGAGGGTTTTGGTTGGTAAAATGTTTAATAAATACGTAGTGGTCTCAAGAGCATAAACCCAAAAATTGGGTGAGAGGCGTGAAATAGGAGAGTGCGTTTGATATTATTGATGGTGCGGATCATGCGTTCGGATTTTCCATTTTAAGAGGATGTGTGGGGGCAAGAGAATCGTAAAACCATTCCATTATCTAAGCATTGGTTTTTGAAAGGGTTATTGTCAAATTCACGGTCATGGTCGCTTTGAAAGGCTTTAATGGGTCTCTCAAATTGTGTTTGTACATACTTGAAAGTTTACCAATGAAGGAAAAGCTTGAGATTTAAAGGAGATAGGTATGGTCCAAACAAAGTGAGTAAAATCATCAATAAGAACTAAATAATATTTATGACCATTAACACTATGAATCAGAGATGTCCACAAATCCACATGAATAATATCAAAAGCACAAGTAGTATGTCTAGTAGAATCATAAAAGGGTTGTCTAACATGTTTTCCTAATTGACAAGAGTTGCAAAAAGTGGAGCCATGCTCCTTATTACACTCAATAAAATTATTGCTCATAAGAAACTTTAAAGAAGAAAGCCCGGGGTGTCCCAAACGGTTATACCAAGTGGTTGGAGAAGTGGCCATGAGAGTGGAGGCAAGGCATGTTGATGGGTTGGTGTTGGTTGTGACCGGGTAAAGAGCTCCCGAACTATTACATCTCGTTATTATCTTCCCCGTTTAAAGGTCCTTCACAAAAAAACCATATGGGTTAATTAAACTCAATAGAAACTGAATTATCAGAAGTAAATTTGCGAACCGATATTAAGTTTTTAATGATTTGTGGGGCTAATAAAACATCACGAAGAGCTAATTTGTTATTCGGGAAAGAGGTGTGACCATAACCAGTAATTGGAATGCGATGACCATTGCCTACTAGAATATTGTTATTAGTGCTCAAATTAAATAGGAGCATGAGAGTGCCTGAGTTATGAGTCATGTGAGATGTTGCACTCGAGTCCATATACTATCCATTGTTCGTTTGAGCCAATGTTCATAGTGGAGAAAGCTGACCCTAGCTCGGTGGGAGTGTATAGCTGCCCATAATAAGCCAGACCTACATTGTAAGCTGCTTGTACTAGGCCGCGGGGTGTAGAGGTGGCTAAGTTGGGTTGCCTCATTGGTTAACCAATTGGACCTTGAACTATAGGGAAAGGACAAGGGGCTGGGGCCCAGTTTCTAGGGAACCATTGTTGAGTAGGCCACTGGGCCCCCTAAGGACTGGGGCCAGCTCTGCGATTGGGCCCATTGTGGCTGTTGAGTTGCGGCCTGCTGCTGTTGGGGATTAGAACCCTGCTGCTTATTATTGTTATTACCGCGTCAACGGCCTCAACCCCGGCCAGCGTTGCGACCCCCACGTGCGGCGCCACGACCATTTCCGGAGCTTCGACCACCCTACAAGGGTTGCTGTTGCGACTGGTTTTGACCAGAAGTTGTGGTCGAGTCTTGGTGAGCCATGAATGAGGAGTGTGACGAGGAGCCTTGATCATTGGATCGTCGTGTTTCCTTAAGGAGAAGACGAGATCTCGCGGCGGTAAAAGGGGGCATTGGGTATGTTTGCTGAATCAACGTAGCCACTATGTCAAAGTCCGTATTAACTAGCCCGACAACAAGAAGAATCACAAGTTTGTTTTTCAATACGGGGTGATCGATATTGGCAAGTTGATCAGATAGACTCTTCAATCGTTGACAATAAGCTGTAACATTGGGAAAATTGTTAAGATGCAACATGTTAAATTGCGTTTCAAGATAAACAGCCTGTGAATTTTTATTATCTTGAAATATTTCCTTGATGCAATTCCAGGTTTCATGAGCGGTCGACTTTCGTGACAAATAGTTTGAAGAAGGTCGGTGGAAAATGTTGTCGTATATCCACTGTTTGACAAGAGCATCTAAACGCTTCCACAAAGAGTCTGAGACGTCTGCGGGACGAGTTACATTAGAATCAATGGTGATCTAACACATTGTAGGCACAAGTATGGTTTTACAAGACTCGTAATCCTAGTACGATAAGGATACAGAATATATACAAATATTATCCTAATCTGCCACAAATATTATCATAACTATAATATCTATCAGGAAATAATCTTTTTTTTTTTTTTTTGAATTATATAGAAAAAAAATCAATTTAATATTTAGTAATATGAATATCAACTCTAACCAGTTTACGAGTACTTAATAATCTCAAATGTAGTTTATTCTATAATTATTCCTACTTTCATCTGCATTTTCTTTTGACAGTCGCGTGATTGGTCCAAAAAAAATGAAAAAAAATAAATTAAAATCACCACCCAACCCCGCTGCCAGCAGTCCCCCCCAAAATCACCCCTGCCTAGCCCCACCTCGAGTGGGGTTTTCAAGTAGTTACGGAGGCGGGGGTTGGGTTTTGGGGGTGGAGGAAGGAGGGGGTGGTTTCGAGAGCGAGGGGTTTGGGTGGTTTTGGGGAGGGAGGGGGATGGGCGGGGGTTTGGGTGGTTTTGGGGATGGGGGGAGGAGGGGCATGGATTTTGTTATGGGTGGTTTTGGGGGTGAAGGGAGGGGGTCAATTTTGGGGGTGGGGGTTGAAAGAGGGGATCGTTTCTAGTGGTGAGGTAGGGAAGGGGAGTGGTTTCGGGGGTGGGGCTGGGGAGAGGGTGATTGCTGGCGGTAGGACTGGGAAAGTGGGTAGGTTAAAATTTTCACTTTATTTTATTTTTATTTTTTGGACCAATCACGTGTTGACATGTGTCCACTTCTGAAGATGTAAAACACATGCTTTAATGTTAGGATTATTCTAGAATAATTCAAATTTGTGATTATTTAAAGTAAATTGGTCAAAGTTGAGATTATATACAACATTCTCCCCAAATAATTTTAATAAGGAGTAATTGGTTTTAATAATCCCAATTGTGAACGATTTTCATTAAATACTTCCAACTTTTGATTATTCGTGGACGGGGAAGGAAGGATTCGGGCGGTTTTCGAGGCCGGAGAAGGGTGGGGAGGGGGTTTCGAGTGGGGGCTGGATTTCCTGTGGGGAAAGGGGCCGGGATATGAACAGTTGTAATACATTGGATATTCCATAATTAATGTCAAATATATACATATTTACTCCACCTTTTTTAAAGATATATCTCGGGCTTGCCCAAGTTGATCTTCATGATCAACATATTTTGTCAATCTAGTGCTTACTCATACTATCCAGCTCATACTTATGCTTCGTCAGGCGCTTAATCACCAAACAGGAGCCTAGATCCTAACTCCATTTATCAACATTAACAATAGTGTACAAGGCTCCAAGCTGCTTCCTCCATTGAAGCTACCACACCACCATCTTCATCATGTCCAAGCTTGATCCATTAAACCGTCCACAAACACCATCGACACCACCTGTCGAATTAAATGAAAACCTTGGGAATAAAAGGTGAAATTAAGGGCTTGGTCAACCTCAAAGGGTAAGGGTGACCATTTCACCTTGAAATTAATAACCTGGGGACTTGGGGAGCATTGTCAAGGAGATCTTATACATAATTATTGTCAACGTTGGCTGACGAGAGAGATTGATTTAAGTATGGACACCACTACCACCCGTTGCCAGAGTCGTAGCTAGTTGTCACCCAGCATTGTCACCGCTACACCCTCCATTGTCGGAGTTACTACACACCTGCCATTGTTGAGACTTTGAGAGAGAGGAGTGTTTCTGGGATTTGGGGCTTTGTTGTCAACGCCCTCAAACGTTAATTAACACAATATTGCATAGTTGGCAATATGAACATGTCAATACATGTCCAATGACATTACTATCCTTGACTTATTGAATAAAATGACATTATCACCCTTATGATTGAATTGACAAATTATGTTGATCATGAAGATAAACTAGTAATTTCCCATAAATCTCCACCTTTGTAAAGCCAAATTTACAAATTGTACTCCATAGTAAAGTTGTTGTACGTATAATATAGTGGAGTATTTTAAAAGATAAATCTCCACGTTTTTAAAGCCAAATTTCCAAATTCACAAATGTATTCCTCGATAAATTAAGCATCAAGCTCCAATAATGTTTTTTTTTAGCTCCACTCTTTATCTTTTTCTCTTTCTTCCTCAATTCTCAGATCTGCAATCACCTCGCTCTGACCTAACTTCAATTTAACAATTTTAGCCACGACAACCATTGTTTGCCTCCTCGTCCCGCTACCACAACAACACTAAAGGAAATTTTGGATTAATTTTTTTTTACGATTCTTGTGTTAGTCTATTTATATGGCTACACTAATTCAATTAGGCTTCAATTAAGCTGATGATTTTTTTTGGTGAATTGATTGATTCAAAGTTCATAAAATTAATAAAATCAGTGTAGGCATAAATTCGTATGACAATGATCCGTAGATATAAAGAGGCGTCAATTTGAGGACTTGGGTCGGGTTCAATTAGAACGGATCAGGTCAAATCAAGTCGTTGGGTCAATTTTTAACACGTCTAGTGCCATATGTATTGTTTATGTGGGCCCTTTTTTTGTTACACTTGCGTTTGGGGAACTAGCATCACAAATTCACATTACCAACAATAGCATGATTAGCATCTTCTCAAATAGGAAAACCAAGAAAACTCCCAATTTTTCCAGCTAAATTGCACACCAAAATTCAACCGCCTTTAACGGTAACAACCTTACCTACATTTCTCTTTCGATCAAATTTGTATCATCTATTTTTTAACTAGTAAATCTTTAGATACTTTCTGAACTGAGAGTGTGTAATTAGTAATTTTTTTTCCAGATTTTTAGCAAGCATTGCAAAATTAATTATGGCGTCGGGTAATGCTCAAAGTTCCGAGTCTGATCAGGTATTGAGTTTAATTTCAGTAGTTGCTACTTGTTTAAATGTTTTTTTAAATTTGTGAGTATATGATATTTCATGGGTTGCTGCTTGTTTAATTGACTAATGAATTTGTGTAAATTAATTGACATGAGTGTTCGAGACGATTATGGGTGATATACGACGTATATATTTTAAAGGGAAATTCATTTATAACTAGAGAAACCTAGAATTTGTATATGCTATAAATGTTTAATTTCTACTAATTTTATTGGGTATTGGTGATTTGGTGATCATAGTTGTATTTGATTTTGGTGCAAATGATTTGTTTTATAATGAGAGGATTAATTCAATTAATTAGATTAATTATATCTTTAAATGCATGATTACATACATCTTTAAATGCATAATTGACTCAATTAGTTGTATTACATTAGAATCAATTGGATGCATAATATGGTTGAGTTGTGCTTTGAGTATGCCTTGGGTTTTGTCTAAGAGTCGTAGTTATTTGAGTTGTCGACTCTTAATTTAATAGCCCCTTGAAATTTTTCAAACCGTTAAAATTAGTATTAAAAATCAAATTTGCTTCTCGCTTGAAAATATTTGCCTTCATACTCATCATATATGAGTAATAAGGACCCCTTCTGTTTTGCAAAAGAGTGACTACAAAATTGACTTGAAAGTATCAATTGATAATGAGATACTCCACAGTATTTTCTGTCAGAGTTTAGTAACGGTTGATGGCTCGTTGTATGATGTTGTCGCCGATTGTTGTATGATGAGATACCCCATAGTATTTTCTGTGCACAGTGAAAAGAAAAAGGCAGGTCAGCTGCATCATTTGTACGTGCTGAAATTAGTTCTGAATTATAATTTATGGTGGACTAGGACTTCTTTTAAGGTTTTGAGCTTTTATTCAAAATAAAACCAATGCAGCAGGGAGCCAGGGATTACTTATGAAGTTGTGACTGACCATGTCCATGTATATGGCTGTTCTTTGCATGGGTTCCTTCTTTGTTTTTTAGGATGTTTTTATTTATTTTATTTATTTTTTTCATGAAGTTGCATGATTATTTTAGTGCAAATGTGGGTGTGTACAGTCTGTACTCTGTACACATATTATGTTGCAAGTTTTTTGAAAGAATTCTAGCTTATATGTTGAAATTATTTAGTTGCTACTATAGTTCGTTTTGCCAAAAATCTTTCCTGCAGATATATCTTTGATCTTTCTTTTCAGATTTTGGTTCAGGACAAGCAATTTGTGAAAGCGCTTATAATGAACCGGCCCAAGCAATTGAATGCACTCTCTGACTATATGGTAAGCAATTGTTGTGGCATGTGGGTATTGAACTCTTAGCTTAATGTAGTTTATCTATATAGCTTTATGAGCTTGCACTTTTTTGGTAACCGTTGAATTGACTGAATGTGTCCTTTGTATGATGCACTTATTTGAAATTGATGTAAAGAATAATTTAAATTTATGCTTTAGGTTCTTCAAAGTTTATTAGAGAGAATTGCGTAAATGACATTATATTCCAATGTAGAGTATTAGAGAGAATGCGTAAAAGACATTATATTCCAATGTAGAGTATTGGGATATAGGTTTGGGATACATGTTTTCATCTAACTACTTTTGGTGCTTCTATCTTGGGCTATTTGGGAAGTGTAACTGGTGTTTTAGTTTCTAGATATGATTTTGCATTTGGTTGACATATCTTAAATTCTTTTGTCCGTGTTTTGTTAAGATATTTTTTCTTTGTTAAGAAAGAACTTGTTCCTTCCATTGTACTTCAAGCCCCTCTCAAATTTACTATTTCCTCATCAGCTATAAAGTGATTTCCATCTTATCACTGAACCAAATTTCTAAAAGGGGTTTGTTGTTTGGATTATTCTTATGAGTTGAGTTTGTTTACACATCATAATTGTAGCCTTGTAGGCTCATTCCTGTTAGCCTAGAATGTAGTTTGTGGGGTTTATTGTTACTCCTTTTGTTTGTGTTGAGTGCAACACTTTCCTTTTTTTTTTGTTTTGAAGTGAAACAATAATAAAACTAGAAATATTCTACGCTTTTTAATCATATACTTTCTCTGTTTTCTTTATATGCAACACATTTTTTGCATGCTTTGTTTAGGACTAATTAGAGTAGGTAAACGAGCTACTTTATCAAAATAATTCAACACCAAGATTAGAGAAGGGTTAGGTACTATATGTATACATTATATTGATTAATTTGTTTGTTTACATTACGTAATCGCTTCCTCAAAGTGTGTGCCAAAAAAATGTGTTGCATTTAAAAGAAAATGGAATTTTTCTCTATACCCATAGTCTGTGCTTTTACCTATTTATTTTTTATAATTTCTTTTCTCTCGCATCATATATTTCTAAATAAATTATTCACCTACTTTCTCTTTTCTATAATTTTTTTATTCCCCAACAAACCTTGCTTACTAATTCAACGTCAGCTCCTAAAGCTTTGGTTGCACTTAAAAAAAAGAAGAGGGAGTTCATACCAAATTTATTATCTTTGTTGGTTTTGGAAAATGAAGGAAGTAAAAACAACATGAAGTCTAGTAATTGTGTAATCCAATCCTTTGCACTTAAAGGAAATTGTTATAAGAGGCTTGATCTCCATTTCACATTTATATTTGTTCTATGCAGATTTCTCGGATGTTGGAACTTTTTTTGGCATATGAGGAGGATCCTAATGTCAAGTTGGTTCTTTTAAAGGTATTATCTCATCCACTCCCTTCATTTCCGCATAAAAGTTTCTTTTGCTTTTTGCACAAGTTTGTAGGAACATGGAAAAAAAAGAAAGATATTGTGGTTTAATTGTTTAGAGGTGAATATAAAAACTAAAGGCTTGTTTGACATCGTTTTTTGATTTTAGTTTTCTGTTTTTCTGAAAACCAAAAACAGGAAACAAGAAAAAAGTGTCTCCACTTTTCTGTTGTCAGTTTTCAAAATTATCAGGATTTTAATAAGTTAGACTAATTTTTGATTCATGATATGTCATATATCATATGGTGTTGAAAAACAAAAAACCAAAAAACAGAAAACCACAGTGATGCCAAACGAACCCTAAGATATTGGAGTTTGGTTGGTTATTGGTGAATAGAAGAATAAGATTGTGGAATTTGGCAGATTAAAAGTAAAATAAATAGACAAAGGTGAAATGAGACTTTTATTTAGGAATGAGGTTTTTGGGAGAAATAAAACTATTTTTTGGGTACAAAGGGAGCAGTCCATTTGTTCATGAGTTAAATATCTACCGGATAAAATTCCTTGGAGTTGTGATTCGGCCAAATTTCTTATTTCTACTACATTTTGTAGATAAGTTTTTTTTATGCATGTCAATCAAAGATTCAAAGGAATAGTGGATTAGTGGTACATAGAATTGTAACTCAAGTTGTATTTGAGTATTTGTTTAGGTTCTACATTGTAACATATTGTTCAGGAGAGTTTAGCAGCATTGTCAAGTGTTATTTAGGTATGCCTTTAGGGGCGAACCGGTTATTACGAAGATTTATAAGAGGTTCGATGGATGGAAGAATGTGTACTTCTCACTTAGAGGCAGTAAAATATGAGTAAAAAATAAATTCTCTCTTCTTTGATTCTTTATGATCTGTAAATAAGTTATAGATTCCCGAAACAAGGTGTTGTACAGACTGAAGACTGAAGACTGAAGAGAGCTTAGCTTAATTCAATACCATCTTCTTCAAGCTAATAATTATTGAATCATAATGAAATTACTTATATTGCCCCTCTCCTTTGGTTGATTCTTGGGGTTTGCTTTATAGACATGATGTTCACTTGTTTGAATTATATTCCTAAAACTTAACATTTTAAAATCATATTTAAGTTTATTTTTCCTGAACTTAATATTTCATTGACTAAAGTTATGAACTTATGTTTCTTGAACTTCTATTAGAACTTAATTTTTATGAAATAACTAGAAAATAAGGTGAGGAGAATAGACCTTACTAAGATGTTGTAAGAAATTTTCCTTAATATTAGTAGATGTAAAATGAGACATTTTTATAATGTGACAGAATTCATGTTCAGGTTTAATGAGAGAAATTTTTTTAAGTCTAAGAAGTTGGAGATGATAAATTTACCTCAAAAGGCCTTTTTATATGACTTTTGAACAAAGGTGCCATTTTCTAAACCCCCTTTTCTCTTTTAACACACTTTCTGTTAATTTCTAATCTAACCATGAATCTTGTTAGTGAAGGTGAATGAAGGGACAAGAATCTTCACTGAGTCCTTAAGCATTCAAAATATACCCAAATTAAGTTCCAAAGTCAATTACTTACATTTTAGTACATCTTTAGTTGGATGGGAAAAAACTCGACAATGTTATTGAACATGCAGCTGACCCATGTAATATTTTGTACTCTAAGCTAGCAGATTCAATTTTTGTCTCCAGTTATAGATCATACTTTGTGATAAATTCCATGCATAGTTTTGATTTTTGATTGAGTCATAGAAGGAGGATCAGTGTTTAAGTGTTTAGCCTCAAGCTGTTGTTCGTACTTGTTCCTTGTATTTTATTTTATCATCATTGTTTTGTCAATACAAAATAGCCGCTATCAATTGTGTTTCTAAGGTCCATTTTATGTATATCCTTTTGTGCCTTTTTATCCAAGAACCTGGTCAAATTGCCAATGTTGGGCTTTTTATGCCATGCACTTTATGGGACATGTGTGTTAGTTAATCACAAGGTCCTCTTCCTTCAAAGGTCTATATTGTGTACTTGATATCAATTTATCAAATATATGTGATACATGTGCCTTGTTTAACTTTTTTATCAGGGACAGGGAAGGGCATTTTGTGCTGGAGGTGATGTTTCTGCTGTGGTCCGTGACATTTCTAAAGGTTGTTTAATCTACTTTGCAGACTTGATATTAAATGTCTTAGATTGCACTTTTTGTCTAAACACCTATGTCCAAAAAAAGTGGTTGCCTGAGAAATTTCTAGATGTCCACATATTATTGATCTTTGGTACCTATATCTGCCTATCTAAGCTCTGTGTAAGTGTGTATTACGTTTAAAGGCAGAAATAGTGAAAACGATCTTATTGACTTTCCTCTCATACTATCATTTAATCTCTTCATTTCTTCAACCATGGTTCAATTTCACATCTCCTTGCTAGACCCTGAATCACTTATTTATGTAATTATTTTAAAAAAAAAAATTCTGTATATATTGAATTACCGAGAGTTGAGTAGCTTTTGCTAATGCTGACAGCAGGTGATTGGAGATTAGGTGCAAGCTTCTTTCAGAAAGAATTCACCTTAAATTATGTCATGGCAACATACAAAAAACCCCAGGTCATTAATTTCATCCACTCCAATTCTCCTTTCCCTTAAATATTTTTGAAAAGTATCTTACCTCCTTTGAGTTGCCCTTCAATTCAGTTGATTAAACTATGTCATATCTTGACGGTGACTTTGTGTGCAAACACCATTGAAGGTTTCGATTCTTCATGGGATTGTTATGGGAGGTGGAGCTGGTGCATCACTTCATGGTAGATTTCGCATTGTAACTGAGAATACGGTACCATCTTACTTGGTTTTTAATTCATTTACTTTTTTTTTTTACTCTTTGCATCTCCAATTTAGTAATGCCGTGGAAACTGTTAACCATGCATTCATTTGTAAGGCTGGGAGAATTTGGCCAATATTGTAGAAACTTCTATAATCACTTATGCCTAAGTGGCAGACATTGAAAGGGTTACATGTATTTTAAACAAATTTTAACAGATAGTTCTCATTGTCTTCTTGTGACCATGCATTTTGACCCCATTTTAGGCATCTTGTTTTTATTGTCCTTTTGTTTTTTAGAATTGTGAACTGATGTATTTATTAGAATATGTAGTTTTCTTTTCCATTTTCTCCTTTCCCTCTCCCTTCCCCACTGCCCTTTCCTTTATAGATTAAAGATGCAGCATATAAAACAAACAAAGCCTTAGTTTCAAAATGATTTGGGGTCCAGCTAACATGAATCGTCATAAGGAACCGTCAGCTAAGAAATAGAGGTGCAGCATATCGGCCCTAAAGATTTATATTTGCTAATTGCCTTATAATTATAGTTTTTAAAAGTTGAATGGTTGTCTAAGTAGGATTCTGCAGGTTTTTGCAATGCCTGAAACGGCTTTAGGACTCTTTCCAGATGTTGGTGCCTCCTATTTCTTGTCAAGGTTACCGGGATTCTTTGGTAAGCAGTCTCCATTTCATTTTGTAAGTTTATAAAGTTTTTGAGACCCAGCTAAGGATATATAGAAATATCATTGCTGTCTGACTAAAGTACTCTTATTTCCCAAAATTATACTAAGGTAATGAATGTGCATTATGTACTTCATATCATATAAAAGAGCAATGAAAGAACTTACATTATAAATATAGATATAAATGTGCATTATGTACTTCATTGACTTCCTTAAAGAACTTACATTTACAGTATAAATATAAATGTGCATTATGTACTTCATTGACTTCCTTAAAGAACTTACATTATTTAGTTTTTTTTTTTTTTTTTTTTTTTTTTTTTTTTTTTTTTGTTGTTGTTGTTGTTGTTGTTGTTGTTGGGGGGGGGGGGGAGGACACTTAAAAAAGTTACATGAAACAGGAGTGATTTCTTTCTTACCTAAATGCCTGATTACAACATTATCACAAGTTGTCAAACGCTTCGATAAGCCGTAAAAGAGCACTAGTGAAAAATGGGAAAAGATGTAGATTATATAGAAAAAAGTTAGAATTTGGAACAACACTTTACATCATCTATTATCTATATTTTTGAAGAAAATATTTACATGATGAGATCCCCATTACATTACCACATGCCAAAATTTGATATGAATAATCCCACCCCGTAAAGTGATGGTAATGTGTTTTTTTTTTGGGTTGAAGTAATTTGGGGTCTCATTTTCTTTCTATTTAACATGGAAAATAAATAGGAAGGGATGTTTCTTTCATTGCATGGTAAAACTCTAACTAGAAGTAGGGGTGACTTCATGACACGTCGATCTTAGTTTGAGGGAAATTTATCTGCGTCCTGCAAGTGTATGACAACAGTTGAAGTCTAAGATGGATATTCAAATATGCAATCAAACATTATATCTTCATTGATATTATGCCATTAGCCAGTGTTGATATTGCCGCTTTTCTATATATTTATTGATTTATATAGCATTTGAGTATATTTAAGATACATCATTGGAGTGCAGTGTTTCCTTAAATTTTTTTCTATACATAAATGTCAAAGCAACATATCTCCACATGTCTACACAACTCATAATTCTTCAGATAGGGAAGAGAAAGGATTAATTGCTTTATGCTTTGCTAGTATTCACTGAACTTTAAAGGGAGACTCATAGAAATGCAGAAAACCGTTTGTGTGAAGCTGATAAGAGAATTTCATCTTCCTTTTATCCAGTCCCACCTCCAATATTTTTAGTATATAGACATTGTGCAAATTTATATGGAGGGTGCCCCCAGGCTCCCACCCTGGCTCACATTGTCATACTGACTAACCACCAACTAGTGTTCATGTTAATGTCCTGCACCCCTGCATCCTTTATGTAATCATCTCTCTCCCTCTTCCACCCTTCACTCACCCCATCCGCTTACAAGCCCTGCTTACAAAAACACCAGCAACAGAATTCATCAGTGGTTCCTGTATTTACTCCTGCTCCTTCCTCTTGCCCATTTCTAGGATACCACATGGCCCTCCTTAATCCTCTTGGCCATGCCCTACCCTCTCCTCCAGTGCCCCTTTTCTTCTCTTCTTCCATATTAACCTCTCTCTACTTTCCTCCCTTAGGGGATAGGATGACACACCACCTTCACCAGCTGTCTCTTTTAACTGGCCTTGTCAACTTTACTGCACTGTCAACTCCACCACCATAATAAGGCATAGAAATACGCTAGGTTGGAATGTATCGTGAATCTAAGTAGAGAGGAAGAATGACTTTCAAACTCACCAAGGGAAAATGGTTATAATTTGTAATGGACATCATACACTCAAAAAACCTCATTACTCATTAGAGTGTCAGCTGTGTTCATATGATTTAGTCTGAACTCCTACACATATATAAGAAAGAGAAGAAAAGGGGAAGGGGGTTAGAAGACAACAAAACAAAGAAATTCCCTGGATATCCGTAGTGACATGTAATTAATGCTGTAGAACTCTTATTTTCTTTACACTTATTTCATTAAGATGAAAGGGGGTGGACTGATTTTATATTTGTCCCATCATTCCTCTATAAAGAACATAGAAGTGTTTTTTCCCTCATTAGCAAATTTAAGCATTTATAATCTGCTTCATGATATTACCTGTAGGAGAATATGTTGGTCTCACTGGAACTAGGTTGGATGGTGGAGAGATGCTCGCTTGTGGTCTTGCAACTCATTTTGTTCACTCCACGGTACACTCTTGCCTTATCTAATTTTAAAGAACTTGTGTTCATGCATTTGGAGAGCAAGATTTCTTGCTTAGTAAAGAAATGTTTGCTCCATATCATAATCAGGATTATAACTCTAAAAGTAATCACATTTACTGTCTTAAGAATAAGGCTGATAGATATCTTTATTGATAAATCTTAAGACTCCAAAAAAGAATCATATGTTTGGATTTAGAGCTCAACATCTACTACCTGCACCGTTAGTATTAACCATGCCATGTCACCATTCAACTCTTGCTCCACTATGCCATGTCACCATTCGACTCTTGCTCCACCATGCCATGTCACCATTCAACTCTTGCTCCACCGTTAGTATACCTTAACCTTGTGAATACAGTAGGAAGTCATATAATCTTAAATCTGAAGTCCGGGTTTAACCCAATAGGGCTTAATTCTAAATAGAGAGTATAGGGATGAGACAATTTTGGTTTTAGATTTTGGAAGAGAGCACAAGTGATAAATTTGATTATCGCAAAGATGTGAAACTCTGAAAACAGAAAGTCAATTTAAAAAATGATGGAAAGGATTGCTAACAGGAGATCACCTTCATTGTCTATATTTCATAATTAATAAGAGTTAAGAAAAAGCAGCCGTGGGGCTTTTATCTTGCTAGCAAGTTCAGTATGGTACAAAGCTACCACAAAAAAAACCAATTAGAAGGAAGACCTTCAAATCAATGCTGCATGAAAAGCTTTAGAAGAATAGAGGATTCCAAGTTTGGCTCTTGGAAGAATGTTTGTCTTTCTGATCATCAACCTTTTCTCCCAATTCACTGCTGAAAAAAGAATTTCCCGACTCTCACTGTATGAGTATAATTAATCCCTTGAGCAGATACCATATCTTCTTTCTATATCCTATTTCCTAAATATGAGATTGTTTCACACTTATCCACATTTATCTATGGCAACATATAACAATTAATAATGTTATTTAAAAGGTGCTTTAGAACTATATTTTGTGTCCATGTCATCTGCCTTTAAACAGAGAAACTGACAGTAGACAAACTGGTGAAGTAAAGGATTATATCTTCAGCATTGTATGCTGGCTTCTCTGTAAAATAGCTGTATTTGACATTTCATTATAAATGATGCTTAATTTCTTTCCGTGATTTGGGGTTGGAAGCAGTGGCGGAGCCAGGATGTGTAATCCGGAGGGACAAATTTTAGATGTTGAATAATCGACAAAAATTTTAAGAAAAAAAAATTGATCACATAAATTGTTTAATATATATTTGAAATCGCGTATGAGATATGATAATTATTCTTATATGGCGAAAGAGGAGTTGTTAAAAGATTCATTGCATTTAAAAAAATTATCAACCAAAAAAAATAATTTTTTTGCTGGTAAACCCCAATTTTAAGGTATGTAATCCTCAATAATCGATAAATACGATTTATCAAATAATAAGCATTTAAACAAATTGATAGTAGATGTAAAGGGATTTGGGTTACATTAAAATAAAATAAAAAACTAACTTTGACTAAAAATAAAATTGGAAACTTAGTTCCAAACAAGGAATAAAAAAAAAATAGAATTTAGGCGCACATAATTAAAGAGATAAAAAAAAATACGGAGACATGTGTTCATTACAAATAGTTTAATAACACATTAGTAATCACTATTAGGGGTGTACACCGGTCCAAAACCGGACCGGACCTGGACCGGACCTGTTTGGATCGGGGACCTGAATTGGGTAATTATGAGGACCGGGGACCGGACCTGAATTAACAGGTCCGGTTCCGGGCTAGACCTGAAAAATCAGGTCCGGTCCAGGTTTGGACCTGAATGGACCTATTTTGTGATTTTTTCGTTTTTTTTTATTTTTTTTAATAAAAAACTTGTTGGACCTGCATATGCACCTGCGTATGGACCTGTTTTGTGATTTTTAGACCTGTTGCATAATTAAATAATTACATACAAACCAAAATTATTAATCACAAAAGTACAAAACTACATAAAGTCTATAAAAGTATAAAGTCCCAATTCTCAAACACCAAAAATACCAAAAAAAAAACATAAATTCGATATGAAGTACTTTTGGCTATCTGAAACACAGGAAACACTCTCTTATTATCCTTCATGCTGCGCCTATAACACTCTGCCATCTTGGAAGCCCTTTTCTTTTCTCCAGGTTTAAGATCCCGCCTATTCGATATGAAGTACTTTTGGCTTTGAGGAAATTTTCCTGCATCATGGCCATCAAATTATAATACAGTAATACATATATGAATTCAAATTATAGACAAACTCTAATGAGGAATGACTAGTTTGTATTACCTTCACTTGAGCTTCCTCTTCTCTCCCTCTTTTCTTCCGTTATTACATGACTTACATCCTCAGTCTCTTCTTCGTCTTCCTTCCACAAAGAATAATCCTCTGATGATGAGTCACAAATCTCAATTTCTTCTTTAGCCACACTACCATGGTTGATGTGGAGATTACTTGTACAAGAGAATCTTCTTGAGATTGAATTGGAATTAATGGAAAAGTGACAACCCTCTTTCTCGCAACCACTCTTGTCAAACACTGACACCTCAAACGAGGAGTCTCCAACAAAACGGAACACTAAGAAGTCATTTGTTTCCACTCCATTGTCACGAACAAACTGTTTCCATCCATCTGTAAACACCAATGGCCTTTCATCATATGTACTCGAGAGTCTGATTTTCCATTTGTGTTTACTTGGCGCTATAAGTGTACACCACGGGGAGAGTTTCTCCTTGAAACACTCCATGAACTTCTGAGGAATATTCTGCAAGAAATGTTCACCAAAAAATTCAATCAAGTGAGCTAATATATATTAATAATATAAGTGCAGTTGCTTTCATAACATATTTTCCTACCATTTGGTGCTCAAAATCGCCATACATGACCTTGAAGAATTGGTGTTTTGTTGCAGGAAGTTCAGACCAATAATTATAATTCTCCGCAATTTTACAGCCTTCGCATTTCTTCCCCATAACTGCAATGATAAATTTAGGTGACACCGAACATAGAAATAACATAGAAATTCAGACATTATTCATGTTCCCATATTATATGTCAGAATTTACTCAAACTCCTGAAGAATTGGTGCTAAATTGTAAGGAATTCAGACCAATATTTATAGATCTGCTATTTCTCAACCAGTGCATTTTTCTGCAATGATAAGTTTATGCAACAACGCTTATATAATGACTAATAACATAGAATTTATGCATCCGAATGCATAAAATCAACTATTCAATTTGAAGCCATGCCAAAGGTCAATGCAAAGTACTAGATAAACACTAGACTACTAGATGTTTACAATCTAATCACTACTTTCTCTGCTCTTCTGATTTTATTAAACCCTAAAACCCTAAACTTTAAACTAAAAAAAACCAAAAAAAAAAACATAAATTCGAAGATAAACCATACTTGTTATCAATTCTAAACATTAAACCCTAAAACCCTAAACTTTAAACTAAAAAAAACCAAAAAAAAAAAACATAAATTCGAAAGAAATTCGAAAATAAACCAAAAAAGAAAAACATAAATTCGAAAACATTGAAGTAAAAAAAAGAAATTCAACATGCAAACATCAAATAATCATTATAAGCAATTGAAACATGAATAAACATATAAATTCTAACACTTAATTCATTATTTCGAATACAAAATACCCAAACATAATTAGATAATTTAGATTTACATTAAAAAAAAAAAAATAACTTACCGGAGAAATGGAAAATCGCGCAGTAGCTGTCTCATGCGGTGGTCGGTGGGCGCCTGGGCTTCGCCTGAGAGAGTGAGGAAGGCAGGAGGTGTCGGTGGTGGGCGTTGCCGCGTTGGGCTGAGACTGGAGACAGTGAGCGTGAGGGAGAGGGGGAGACAGCCTGTTTGTTAGGGTTAGAATGAAATGAAAGAGAACTGAAGCTTCACTCAAGCAGCAGCGTTATTTTGATTTTTGAATTTTTTTTTTTTTTTTTTTAAAAAATACAATTTTTCCGGGTTTCAGGTCCGGACCTGAAAACCCCGGGTTTAGACCGGGTCCGGATCGGAACCGGGAACCGGGAACCTTGATTTTTAAGGACCGGGACCGGACCTGAATCAACAGGTCCGGGTCAGGTCCGGTCCGGATCAGGTCGGTTCAGGTCCGGTTTCAGGTCCGGTCCAGTTTTTGTACACCCCTAATCACTATCAACAAGGCGGTACTTGATTAAATAGTTAAATGAGGGTAGTTAGAGGTTTGAAGACTTATAATACTTTGTATATATAAATTATGTACTATAAAATGAAATCCAAAAACAAGTAAAAAAAAAGGGGCAAAATCCAAAAACAAGAAAAAGAAGTTAAATGGGAGCACTTTGTATCTATAAAATGAAATAAAAATAAAGTCCAAAAATAGCAAAAAGAAACAAAAAAAATGATTGGGTAAAGAATCGAACCTAGGATCAAAGAGAAAAATAAGCCTTACTCAAGCCCATCAACCACCGGACCGAATGTTGTCTTTGTTATACAAGCTATACATGTAATGTATTTATTATTATTACAGCATTTGTTTAAGCTAACGTAAAGCATTTGTTATACCGGACCGATGTTCCTACGTGGCTCCGCCACTGGTTGGAAGCATATCATGCTACAGCTCCAGATAACAACAACTTCTGACAAGACTTGTGCTTACATTTTCAAGAGTGTCTTTAATTAATTAATTAATTGATTTGTGTGTAGCATTTCTTATTTTTCATTTACAGAAATTGTCCCTGCTGGAGGAAGAACTTTGTGAGGCGAACTTAGATGATCCATCGAAAATTTGTAAAATTTTTGATAAATATGCTGAGCAACCTGTTTTGAAAGAGAAGAGCGCTTTTCGAAAGTAAGAATTGTGCTTATGATTGATTATTTTTAGTTGTTTTAAATGTATGTAGTTCTATGTGTTGCAAGTTGCTAAAGATGCAAACATCTTCAACTATTAGGTGTTCGATGTGCTTTTATGCTTTTCTTTGAACATGTTCACATTCAAGTGCTATCTAATTTTTGTCTTTCTTTTCATATCATTAAAATTTGAAAAAGTTAGACTATAAAATTTATCATCATAAAATTTACCATCATAGTATTGTTAATTTCTCATGTTTTGGGATGTGACAAAGTTTTACACAGGCTGTCTTTATCACTTTTGGAGGAAGTTTTTTGTGGATGACTATATGGAATAATCATTTTTGGTTCATGTAGCCGACCCCATTGATAAGACTTTGATTGATTGATTGTTGTTAATTTTTGCTCTTTCTTTGTTTCACTTCAAAAATTTCGGTGGAATAGACAAATGTTAAACTGGTAACCCACATTTTGTGTAGCTCTATATTGTCAAGCAGGTTGGTATTGAACAGAGACTGCCAATTTCAAGTTGCTAGAGCTTCTGAAGCATTTATATTCAAAGCTAGTGTTGATATATGGTATCTTAGTCATATTGTAGTTGTAGACTAAGTAGAGCCACAAAATTATGCTCCCTAGAAGCGAGTTGTTATTGAGATCCAATGCATTAACCTTGGAATTTCTACTGGCATGTTCAATTGATGTTACAACCCTTTAAAGTTGCCCAAAACATAAAAGTACTTACAAAAGCAAACCTCTGTTACAACTATTGCTATAAGCTAGGTGTGGAATCCACCTTAAAGGGCTTCCTTTCTTAAGAGGTTAGGGAACAAAAAGGGGAGAAAATATTACAAAAATATTAGGAGAAAGTCTAAAAAGGAAAATAAGATGGCTTTGCTTTACATTATTATGTAGCGCGTATGCTTTTGCATTTTCTTAGCTCACGTTGTCATTATTTTTTTATTTTTCTTTTATTCTTTACTCTTTGCTCCCTCTACAAACCCAAATCTTCTGGTTGCTAAGATCATGGAGCCCTTATCATTTATCAAATCCTAAAGGGAAAAACTGAAATGAGCCAACCCAATACTTAATCTTGCAAAGATGCATAATCAAAATGCTATACCAGAACTTTCCTTGAATACCAAGAGGTATGATCCAAAAAGTAGCAATATAACCAGCGTAACCCTCCCCTCCCCCCCCCCCTCTCCTTTTGCACACCTGGTAATGAGTAAAAATGTTGTATTAGAAAATGTGAAGTTTTAAGCCTTGGCTTTCTCAATATTAGGTTTAGTTGTTCTTGATCTATATACTTCAATTTGTAATATCAATTGATAATTCAGGATTAGAGTTGGGGAAAAACATATTATATGCTGATTTTACCATAAATACTAGTGGAAATCATGATTCACAATCTTTAATATCACCTGTATACTGATATATTTGTTGAAGGCATGAAGTATATGTGGCATATTATGGTAGCATGGAAAAAAGAGAAATATTTTATCATACTTGGTAGTTTTTAGAATTTTCCACCTTACTTTCATCTGTTTGTGTCGTAGGTTGCATATCATTGACAAGTGCTTTTCTCACAGAACTGTTGAAGAAATTTTTTCTTCTCTTGTAAGTTGTTTTAAAAATAGGTTTGTCGTATGTAAATGTACTACTCTGGAGATATTTTATATTGAAACTTTTCAGGCTACTGTGATTTTCCCATACATGATATGTAGTTTTCAACATTATTTTAAAAAGAGAATTGTCTTTGGCAGGAAAAGGAGAATGAAAATGCTGAAATAAATGGTGATTGGATTTCTGCAGCAATAGACTCACTAAAGAGAGCATCTCCAACTAGTTTAAAAATCTCTCTTAAGTCGGTATGATTATCTTCTTCAGGTTAAAACAGCTAGATTTAAGAGAATTGTGAGCTTATATGACAATATGGGGAGCCCTTTATGTGAAGTTCTTCAAGAATGATTTTTGTCCATGCATATCTAAGCCATTACATTATGAGATTTTGACAAAATAGATTCAGGATTTGATTGGAAGTTTCAATAGACATAGATATGCTGACTTGCTCCCCAAAGTTTCACGTACTAACAATGTGTTTATGTATTTTGTTTGTCTTTGGGACTTTTGTAGATTAGTTTTCGCCGGTATTGCTCAACTAGTTTGGCCTAAAGTGTTCTTAACTTGAAGACCATAAGACAAGAGGCCATTAAAAAGGGTGGGGAAAGTAGAACAAATCTATGGAAATGGGGGGCTATGTTGAACTTGCTGAAGTTGTACTAATATCAAAGATGCTTCTATACTAATACATTGTGTATTTTATATCAGATCAGAGAAGGCAGACTTCAAGGTGTTGGTCAATGCCTTATCCGTGAGTTTAGGATGGTTTGCCATGTCCTGCGAGGAGAAGTCAGCAGAGATTTCTTTGAGGTTTTGAATGACTAAATTATTTGTCTTTTTTTGTCATTTGCGTGCCTTGTGTAGCTCTAAAGTTCTTACTTCTATTCCAGGGTTGCAGGGCAATCTTAATTGACAGAGACAGAAATCCTAAGGTAATTTTATATATAAGTTTTCCAACAGGATAGTGTGACTGTGTCCTGTTACTGTCTTCGCTAGGCCTTAATATCTTTGAATTGAACTCGATTTCTTTGGATGTTGTTTTTTGGTATAGTGGAGTCCTTCTCGATTGGATCAGGTAAGTTATGAAATGGTGAACCATTATTTTTCGAGAGTGAATGATGAAGGATGGATGGATCTCAAGCTTCCTACAAAGTTAAATTTGCCTCCCTCGGCCATGGCTAAGCTCTAAAAATACCTTGATATTGTGAAGGGAATGTCAACAAGGAATGTCAAATCAAAATCTATAGGATATGTTTCATATGTACTAATATCAAGTTAGTGAAATGATGTAAAGTAAATTTTAGGGTTTTTACAATGTAGTGCGGATTTTTTAAAAACCCAATCGACGGTATTCCTTAAATCTAATGCTTCGAAACTTATAAAAAGTTTAATTACAAAAAGTTGAAATAATAATTAGAGGCCAGAAAATGTAATGGTCATAATTGCTCCGAAAATGTCATGTAAATCTTCAGTTATTTATCGTTAGGTATTATTTGGCCCTATGGGTTGTGTTTCACAATTTTTATCACCATGTATTGCTTGTTTTGTTTAGATAGTTTGACTAGTTGATGACATTAGATATTTAACAATGAATTTGAATAAAGAAAGGGAAACGAAAGAAGGGAGGGAGGGAAGGAGGGGAGGGAGAAGAGTGTTGGTTACAATTTCATTTCTCCATTTCTCTCCCCTCTAATTTGCTTGTTTTCTTAGACTACTTCCAATGGTGGGCAAAAATAATGCTTGCCCATCATCTCTCTACCCACTTTCTCTCTCAACAAATCAGTTTTGTCCATGGACAATTTTTTTTCACAATTTCTCTCCCAATGGTGAGCAAAAAAAAAATGCTTGTCCACCACTCTCTCTCTTACTTTTTTTAATACCCCACAATTAGTTTCTCTCTCCTACACAACACTTCTTTATTTATTAATTTGATTTATATTTTATCAATATTACTCCAACTAAATAAAAACTAGTCTAAATTTATGTAACTTTTTTTTTATTTGTGTCGTTTTTATCAGTAAAATTTGTAGTTAAATTATGTACGTTAGATGAAATAATTGTAACAAAACGCTAAAAATTTCATAAATGTTTTTATTTATTTTAAAAAGCGGTACAGTACTAGAAACCGATTACATTTGAAATGTCATGCGTAATTATACTTGAGGAATAAAATAAACAAAACAATTAAAAAAACCCGACTGCGTACGGAAAAGTAGGTGGGCCATAGTACTTGGCCTTATTTAAGTCGTGCTAATTTTTCCCTAATTAGTTGGTCCGTATTGTAACCAAATATGTTCGACTAAATCACTTTTCAGAGATAGATGAGTTTCTCTATCACGAAGGGAAGCTTTTCGTTGTAGAAATGAGTTAAAGTCAAAGTTGGTAGGTCGGCCTACGTCAAACGGTGGCGTTGTAGACGTTGATGCTGGTGTTAATTCTTGTTGATCTTCTTTGTAGAAGCTTCTTAGAACTTCGGCTCGAGTGTAGTTGTGGCGCTCATTCTCAACAATCATGTTGTGCATAATGATACATGCTTTCATTATGTCCTGCAGTATGTCCTCATTGTACGCCAGTGACGGTTTTCGTATTATTGCAAATCGAGCTTGCAAAACACCGAAAGCTCTTTCAACGTCCTTCCGAGTAGCAGCCTGGTGGTCAGCGAACATTTTATCGTTCTGAAGTTGAGGTGTGTGATACCCTGAATAAAAGTTGCCCACTTCGGATAAATGCCGTCGGCTAAGTAATAAGCCATGTTGTATTCATGGCCGTTAACTGTAAAATTTACCGGAGGAGCTCGACCATGCAGAACCTCATCGAACACTGGTGAACGGTACAACACATTAAGATCATTACTAGATCTAGGAATACCAAAGAAGGAATGTCAGATCCATAAATCCTGATCCGCAACGGCTTCCATATTAGCATTGCTTTCTTGTTTCTACCGGCGTACTGCGCTTTCCAAGCCGTTGGATAGTTCTTCCATTCCCAATGCATGCAATCAATGCTGCCTATAATTCCTCGAAAACCACGCAGTTCATGTTGATGCAATATTTAGGCTAAATCATCAGTTGTAGGGTTTCACAGGTACTCGGTTCCGAACTATCAATGACCCCGGCACAAAAATGTTGAAGGGCAACTCGAGCGGTTGACTGACTGATTCGAACGTATTCATCCACGACGTCTGCCGCCAAGCCGTAGGCTAACATTTTTATCGCGGCTGTACATTTTTGCAGAGGTGATAAGCCTAAACTTCCAGCTCATCCTTACGCTGCTGGAAGTAAACATCACCTTCAACGACCTTGTTCATTATATGTAAGAACAAAGGTCATTGCATTCGAAATCTTCTTCTAAATTGGGTGGTGTTGTACACATGACTATCGAAAAAATAATCATTAAACAACCTAGCATGTCCCATTTCCCTATCTCTTCTATTCGTACCCCCTTTGGGTGTTTCTATAGTGGGTTGGGATTGTGTTTTGGGCATGAGGAAAGTTGGGGGTTGGTATGTGAAAAAGTTCATCAATGAGTTGATCATATTCTTCAGTATTTGAAGAAGATGAACTTGAACTTGAACTTGATGATGGTTTGGAATACATCTTGTATTAATTATGTAAGTTTCTGAATTGGTGTGGTTGTGGATATGTGCCATGCTTACTATATATAGAAAATATGTCAAATGAATATGTGGTTACAAATCTGAATGACCACACCAACTGAAGGAATCAAATTTTCAGCCACGGAATAGGTATACTATGCTAGTTGACAATGACAAATCTTGAGTGCTATTATGTCGGTATTAATGACCAAAAGTTAAAGTATTCTGACAAAGCGAATTCAGAAAAAAGTGACTACACAATGACAAAAACTGAATGCAATTATGTCGGTATCAATGACTAAAAGTTAAAGCATTCTAACAAAGTGAATTCAGAAAAAAGTGACTACACAATGACAAAAACTGAATGCAATTATGTCGGTATCAATGACCAAAAGTTAAAGCATTCTGACAAAGTGAATTAAGAAAAAAGTGACTACACAATGACAAAAACTAAATGCAGTTATGTCAGTAACAATGACCAAAAGTTAAAGCATTCTGACAAAGTGAATTAAAAAAAAAGTGACTACACAATGACAAAAACTGAATGCATTTATGTCATAACAATGACAATTGAAATCAACTTGTTAAACAACTTGTCATTCAATATTGGAAAATCAGAATACAAGTTTACATCTGACATTGAAATTAAACACACCACTAATAAAAGTTAAAAATAAAAGACTACTTTGCGCATAATTAAAAACTTAACTAATACAATCATTGATCAACTACAATAGCATAATTAAAAACTTGAGTAATACAAGCATAGATCTACTACAATAACATGCTTAAAAGCCTTGTAATTTACCAAGTAAAAAAATTCTTGTACGCCTCTTCTTGAGGAGTGAGTGGCGTAGGCGAATTTTTCAGAGTTTGCAGCATATCAAACACACCGAATTTTCTTTAATTCCATCAGCAATTATGTGGGGCCCACCAGCTTACTATTCATCCCAATTTTTGCCAAGTCTTGGGCAAATTAATACATGCCCATGGGCAAGTTTTCTTTAGCCCACCATTCTAAGACCACTTCCAACATACTTGCCCACCAAAATTCCCATGAGCAATTCTTTAGCCCACCATTGTAAGTGCTCTTAGTAACGGTTAATACATTAACCATACAAGTGAACAAGAAAATTCAGAAAATGGAGAAAAGTTAGAAATTTTGATGGAAAATATCAAGCTTCAATGGGAAAAATCAAGCACAATTTCATCTTCAATTAAGAACATGGTTACCCTTATCCTTTGGGGTTGACCATGCCCTTGGTTTTACTTTTTTTTATAGGGTTTTTTCGTTTATATTGTCATCTTCCGTGCAATGCCACCATCTTCAATGGAGTCTTCAATGGTACGATGTCAATGATAAGGAGGAAGAAGGCTTCAATGGAGGAGCAAAGAGGAAGAAGGCTTCAATGGTGTCGACTTCAATGGAGGAGCAAGGAGCTTATAAGGAAGAATAAAGGCTGACAATGTGAGTAGCTACTGTTCTTAACAATCCTTAACTCAAGTTGCAATATCTTAACTCAACTAGGATATTACATATGTATGCTTCAATTTTAGAATGAAATGACGAAAATACCCCCTGATAAACAATTTGGTGAGAAATCGAGAAACCCTCCAATTTCCTTTGGTCTAAAACAAAGGGTAAATTTAAATTACCAAAAAGTTGTCATTTTCATATGTTTTTATTAGATAAGGAATGTATGTTCTTACTTCCTCCGTCCCTTAATTAAGAGTCTGTATTTTTTTTTTGGAGACTCCAAAATAAGGTGTCTACTCCCTCCGTGTTTTAATAAGTATTACATTTTGACTAGCACATAGTTTTAGGCAATTTAATTGACTTAAATAAAATAAGAGGTAAGTGGGCAGTTGAAGTATTAAAAAATTGTAAAAGAAAGATAGTGGGGTTAATAATTTATTGAAAAGTAATGAATGTGAGAGGAGAGAAAATAAAGAAAGTAGTAGTGGGTTTTGGTGGGGACCATGAGAGAAGAGAGATATAATATTAAAATGTAACTGGCATTTCCAAAAAATGAAGTGTAGCACTTATTAAAACACGACCGCATTTGGTAAGTGTAACACTTATTAAAACACGGAGGGAATATTTCTATTTAAAAGTTGTACTTTTTGATAATATCCCCCTCTTTTGACGAGTTGTCATCCTTTTCATTTTACTTTTTTGTACTACTCCTTCCGTCCCACGTTATACTTCATGTTTTCCCATGTTGGTGACCCAAAATGTTGTTCTTGTTTCTATTTTTAGATAGTATGTAAAGAACATTATACCCTCATTTTTTAAACTTTATTCATAGGCCTATTTGACTACTATGATGCCTATTTCCTACATTTCTTGTCAAATGAACTCATAATTACTCATAAAATGTCATTATTACTTAGTTATAGGTGGCTAAGGCTTGAAATTACATGATATAGTCAATGGCATACCTCATCAAGATGTAGTGCGTTTGTAAAATGACTCACTATGTCAAACATGAATCTCATCACGTATAGGCTACAATCAACTCTGTTATCTTGTTGTGCGCACTAGCATAAGGAACAAAGTACATGAATCAAACATGCATAGCAAATTAGCAACATCTTACGCAATTTTTATTACGAAAATCACAATATCATGTGGCATTACCATCGGTGATTTCCATGTAGGACCTCGAGGAGCTCAACAATTTATCTTCTTCATAACACTATATAGAAAAGTAAGTTCAACTTTGATTAGTATGACTAATAAATGAGTTAGATAATGATAATCAACACTAGGAAGCTATATTTACTTTTGCAGTATGGACTTCACGAGGCGCTCTCTTGGATGAGGTAACCGAGCATAATCAAAAAGGAAGATTGTGTTACTGGAAACACAAATCACCAGCAGGGTCCAATGCAAACTACGTAATAAATTCGCAATAGACAAACAAATCAATAATTAGCCATGTACAACATATAAACAGGGGAAACAAATGAATTTGACATAATCAAACGTACTCCTCATAATATGGGGCGAATATAAACTTGTCTCCCGCACCCACTGATTCCTTGATACTCCGTTCAACATAATACAACACGTCAGGGTGGTTGCCTAAGATTCTAGTAGTGGAGATCTGCTTAGGGCATAACCACCTAATTTGACACGGGGAATCAATGTCATATAAGTGCTCCTGTAGTGCTTTGCATGCATGATAATAGAATATTAATGGAAAACTAAACGACAATCACCACTAATCCGAATAACATAATTTGAGTACTAGTTGAATTACCCGATGCATGTTTGAATGAGGGAAATGTTAAGCATTGAACCACTTAGAAATTCCGTCACATCTTCTTTGAAGAGCCATGCAATTGCATCATCATCATAGCGGAACATTTCCTTAGGTAGTGCAACTTGAATGGGAGTGTCACTAGGCAACATACAAACACAGTTGTACATATAAGTTAACTCCTTAGAGAGCGATTGAAGCACCGTGTCTGCAACAACCGGAGTAGCTTGCATAGCTGAACCTCGCGAAGAGTTCTTCTTTGACGCTTTTTCACTCTCCGACCGCTGTTCACTCCTCTTCTTTGGCACCGGTTGATCAATGCTTTTTGGCCCTTCCACCCTCTTCTTTGGAGTTTGGCTTTTCCTTGACATCTAATAAAACAAATCACACAAATGGTTAGAAAAGAATTCCATCCAACTCTTGGGAAGAAAATCGGGTATAGAGTAAAGCGTGAACCCAAAATCTTAATTACCTGGTTCATCAACCGTATCCAAGCACATGGCTATTGCACAAAACTACCTTTTGCTACCCAAAGTATATTAAACTCATCCTCCTCTACGGGCACAAGTATTAGGATGTCCTCGAACCCGGCAACCACAGAATTGATCCTGACCGAATAATGTTGTGGCCTAAACGGTCGCAAATGGACCGTACCTTGTTCGGCCGGTTGTGCACTACCACATGCAACCACATTCAAAGCTCCACTGTATGATTCGCCCGGGTGTAGAAGTGCACAACGGGTCTCTTCCTACACCAATTTGTAAGATCACTTGTAAGAACCAAAAATATCACAAGTGGCCAAGCATCCACCAACACTAAAAAAAAACCGAAAACAAAACAAGCAACACAGCAGCCAGCAACACAGAAAACAACAAATAGCAAACATAACAACACACAAATCGCAGCCTCCGAACAGCAACATAGAAACAGCAGCCACAGCAAAAAGAGCTGCTTGTTTGTTGTTGTACAGCTGTCTTGGTGCTCTGCTATTTATTGCTTTGCTGTCTGCCAGCTGTTGTGGCTTTGCTGTCTGCTCTGTTGTTGTTGATCTACCTGCTACTGTTGGTCTGCTGGCTGCTTTGCTGTTTGTTGTCTGTTGTTCTGCTGCCTGCCAGCTGCTGTCTACTTTGTTTTTGGCTTGAGTCTGCTTTGCTCTGTTGCACTGCCAGCTGCTGTTGCATTGTTGTCTGCTAGCTGTTGTTGCACTAATGTTGCTCTACCGCTGTTGCACCGTGCTGCTACAACTAGTGACTGCTGTCTGTCTGCTGGATGGTTGTGTTGGTTGCTTGCTGGCTGCTGCTTGTTGATGTTCCATGCCTGCTGTCTGCTGGCTGCTGGCTACTGGCTTCTATTAGCGCTGGTGTAGCTTGCTGGTTTTGCTAGTGGCTATTGCAGTTGCTAGTTTTGCTAGTGGCTGTTAACAGCAACACAGCAGCCAGCAACACTAAAAATAGCAGCCTCCGAACAGCAACACAGAAACAATAACACAAAAACAGCAGCAGCACAACAACAATAAAAACAACAACACAGCAACGGAAACAGCTACACAGCAATAGAAACAGCAACAACAACAACGGAAACAGCAATACAGCAACAAGAACAGCAACACAGCAACAAAAACAGCAACATAGAAATAGAAACAACAGCATAACAGCAACAGAAATAGCAGCAGCACAACAGCAACAACAACATCAAGACAACAATAGGAACAGCAACAGAAACAGCAACACAGTAACAACAACAACAGAAACAGCAACAGGAACAACAACACAGCAACAGAAATAACAACACAATAACAGAAACAGCAGCAGCAAAACAACAATAGAAACAGTAAGACAACAACAGCAATAGAAAAAGCAACATAGCAACAATAGTAGCACAGCAACAAAAACGCAGCACAGCAACAACAGCAACACAACAACATAGAATTAGCAACACAGAAACAAAAACAGCATAGCAAAGCAACAGCTATACATCACAACAACAACATAGCGCCAATAGCACCATCCAGACAAAGAAGTAAACAAATCACCTATAGATCTGGAAATTCATGAGGTGTTGGATTATCAAGCTCGCTCGAGTCCGCATATGCAGGATTACCAACCTGCAACAGTAAATTAATAGTGCTACCTTAATTAGATCCCACGTAACACAATATGTGAAAACTAATAGATTTGAAACCACCTTATGTACCTCCTCGTCTGCATCTATCTCATCTTCTCCTTGTTTTCGTGGGTGACTACATGAGTCAACTGGTGTTGTCGAGGAGAAAGGCAAGCCCGAAAATTTCATTTGCTTTGCCCAAGCATTGAACTCTTCTCGCATCTCGTTGCGCAATTGTTCCTTAATTGATGCCACCGTGGCATCCAAGTTATGTGGTGAGTTCACACTTGCTCGGGATCTTCCTGATTTGGTATATTCCGGACCCATCACCTTCTCCCATCCTAGCAAGCTCCCCAAGCACCCAATACCCGTCCTGGATGATAGGGCTTTCCCAAAGCCAAGGTGAAAGGGTCCTTTTCTACTGTTCGGACGAGCTTGCCTTCACCAAGTTCTTCAGTGTACTCAAGCTATAGCAAAAACAAAAGGAAAAATGAAGTTAATGTTTTTATAAAGTGATATATATGCAAAAGATTCATATAGTTCACTAGTTCATAGTTTCTTACAAGTTTATCTGTCATTTCTTTGGTTTTCGGAGCCTTGATGACCCATTTTCCGGTTTTCTTGTCACACGAATGCAGAGAACAAAAATCGCCAGCACGACTCACCAACGTATTGGTCGTGGAGTCAGAGGGTAATTTGGAGGACCCTAGAAGCGCAGTGGGGTATATTCCCTCATTTACCCACGTCTCTCTCCATTCATCAAATGCCTTACACCCCATACGATGGGTGTATTGCCTCTGCAATGCATTCTTGGAATTCTGCTCCCTCAGTTCCTACATAATTAGACATGTTAGTATCATTACTTAAAAAAGACTTAATATATTGTACGATTGTCATCAGAATTACTTAAACTTACAATTGCTTCCTTTTTTCTTTTTTGAAGAACGAAAGCTTCCCAATCATTCTTCGATACGCTAGGCTATTTTTGCCATGGGAGTTCCTCTTCCTCGATGACTTCATCATCATTGCCACCTCCTTTCTTGTTCTTTGGTTTTCTCACAATTTTCTTTGTGATAAACCGACCAAGTAAGGTAGTCTTGAAGCCTCTGAATCTTCCCGCTAGTAAAGATTCAAACACCCTTCGCTTGGCGACATCATTTGGAATATTAAACAGACTCTGCAAGCACAAATAACATCCATTATTAGTTTCCCTATTAAATAACAATAAAGTGAAGGTATTTATAAATGTGCAAACAAAACACTTGCCCTTGTATCATTCCAAAATGTGTCAATCAAGCCTGGAGATACTTCGCTCCAACGAAGAGTAATGGGGATTTTGCGCGCACAAATGCCAACTTGAACAGCATACTAACGATGCCATTTGCCTGTAGGTTGGCCTGCCTTGTCATACTCCAAGACCATTGGACCGACGGGTTTCTTGAAACTTGTCGTCGAACCCCTCAACTTTTTCTTCGCTGGTGCCTTCACCCCCCTCCAATTTGTTTGGTTTTAAGTGTGGGAAATATGATTCTCACCAAACGTCACAAAAATTGCATTTTCGATAGGAGTCGCTTGTTCAGCTGAAATTTCAAACTCATCAAGCATACGCTCCAAATCATCTTGAGCCTGATCTTTTGCCTCACCCAAATCAAGATCCTTGTTCACATCATGCAGCTCGTCCCCCTCCTCAGAGAAATCATCATCATCATTCTCTACATCTTCGACTCTAATACGGTACTGATCGTCCGCCATGAGATGTAAAAACCTGTCATTACAAATGATTAGGGGATTTTCCCACCCAATTAATATACGCCACGTGGACCAATCAAGATCTGACAAGTGTCTCCCAGTTGGACTCATCAGGGTCTGCCACATGGCTCACAGCCATTTGTCCACCATGGACCAGTCACGTTATGCCACGTGGCTCACTAGTAGTCTATTTGGACTACGGTCATCAATAAAGGCCCAATTTGCGAGAAGCTCAGTCACATCTAGGGTTTGCCAAAAACCCTAGAATCAGGCACGCTTCCCAAGACTATAAATACCGTCATTAATTCTCATTAAAGACAGATTAGTCAGATTACATTGATTATCACATACTACACACAAGCACTCTTGCTAGACCCGTCCTAGTGAGCGTGCCTCTCCTGATCACTCCTCCCTTTGAGGACCCAGATAACTCGTTTTCTTATCCGCACTTTAAACTCCTCATACAAGTACTAACTTGATCGTCGGAGGCAGAGCTCCCAACCCCGGAGTCTCCGTTATTTTGCATGTACATCGCGTGGATCCAGTCTCGAAGTTGTAACTCTCCCGCAGGACATCAAAAAAACCCCGAAACATTTTGGCGCCGTCTGTGGGGAGAGTACCTTTGAGATGGAACAGTCTGTACCGAATCAAAGTGAGAAGCGTCCTGTGGACGACTGTCCAGTGGACGACCCTCAAGTCTACACCGACGTAGACACCGATGCAGAGGTCGAGACACATACGACCCCTGACGGGTCGTTAAGGGCTCGACGCACCCGTTCTACCGAAAGGAAAGAACGGGAGGATCAGGCTGGACCTAGCCAACCAGCTGGGGTGACACATTTCAAGAGGGGGTTGCAGATATCCCTTTTTGAAGAGCTCCCCCTGCACATTTCAAAATTTGACGCCCGTTTTTTAAGCAGGGTTGTCTGGGATTGATCATCCGGCAGGGTGCCGGCAGTTAGATAGGCTCGGATGTCATCCATCCAAGTAGAACTTCTGTCCAGAATCCTAACTAGGTCTTCTTCAATGCTTTGTTTGTCCATTACTTCCCAGAATATAGTCCTTGGGGTGTCACATGAGGCCGAAGATGCCAGTTTAGACAAGGCGTCCGCCTGGTTATTCTCGGATCTGAGTACTTGGGTTAGATGAAATTCCTCAAGTGACCCTGCCACCTGCTTTACTGCCTGTAAGTATTTAATCATAGCCGGATGAGTAGCTTCGTAATCACCTTTATACTGGCTTACAATTAACTGTGAATCTGAACAGGCGGCTATTTTTCTTGCCCCGGCAGCTTTGCACATGCGGATACCGGCCAAAAGAGTTTCGTACTCTGCCTCGTTGTTTGAGGCCTGGAACTTGAAGCAAAGCGCATACTCATACCTGTCGCCTTCTGGCGACTGACATATGACGCTTACCCCACAACCGTTCATAGTGGAGCTCCCGTCCACATAAACCTTCCAGACCTGGTCAATATTTTCAGAAACAGGTGGCCGCGTCATTTCTACTATGAAGTCAGCAAATGCTTGCCCCTTCACCGCTTTCCTTGGCTCGAATGTGATCTCAAGACTCTACATATCCACTGCCCATTTGATCATCCGGTCTGATGATTC
Source organism: Chenopodium quinoa (assembly GCF_001683475.1). Lineage (NCBI taxonomy): Eukaryota > Viridiplantae > Streptophyta > Magnoliopsida > Caryophyllales > Amaranthaceae > Chenopodium > Chenopodium quinoa. The sequence goes on from NW_018744367.1 coordinate 577,472, forward strand.
CATTGTCGTAAGGGGCCGCTTGATTGGCTGGTCTGTATATACAACGACCGGATGTGCTAGAAAATAGGACTTTAATATCTTCACAGCCACAAAGAGGGCAAACCTAAAATTTTCAATCCGGGGGTATCGTAACTCGTCATTTTTCAAAACATGGCTGACAAAGTATACCGGGAGCTGGCAGCCGTCTCTCTCAGCAAGGAGGACGGCACTTATGGCGTGGTCAGACACAACAAGATACATATATAGCACTTCCTTGGGCAGAGGACTGACCAGCCTTGGCAAGGAGTGCAAGTGCTCTTTCAACTTCTGGAAAGCCACCTCAACATCCAGCCCCCATTCAATCCTTGCTTTTTTCTTAATTGCCTAGAAGAAGTAAAGGCACTTATCGCCCGCCCGACAAACGAATCTCCCCAGAGTTGCGAGGCATCCTGTTAACTTCTGAACCTCCCGGACGGTACGGGGCGACTGCATGTCTATTACCGCCTGTACTTTATCAGGATTCGCCTCTATCCCTCTTTGTTTGATCAGAAAACCGAGGAACTTCCCAGACTCAACTCCGAAAACACAGTTCTTGGGGTTGAGCATGACTCGGTGCCGCCTGAGTGTGGTGAATGTTTCTCGGAGATCGGCCAAGTGATCTGTCTAGAGTTTGGATTTTACAATCATGTCATCTATGTACGTCTCCACATTTCTTCCAATTTGTTCGGGGAACACTATGTTTATCATTCTTTGGAAGGTGGTCGGGGCATTCTTTAGCCCACACGGCATGACTGTGTAACAATAAAGCCCTTGTTCTGTAACGAAGACCGTTTTTTCCTGATCTTTCTTCCATAGAAGGATTTGGTGGAAGCCAGAATAGGCGTCCATAAAACTCATCAAGGCATGGCCAGCTGTAGAGTCGATCAGGCTGTCGATCTTGGGCAATGGGTAGTTATCCTTTAGACATGCCTTGTTCACATCTGTGTAGTCCACACACATGCGCCAGGTACCATTCGGCTTTTTTACCAGAACCACATTTGCAACCCAGTCCGGGAAATAGCATTGCCGAATGAACCCTACGTCTAGTAATTTTTTAACCTCAGCGAAGGCCGCCTGGTTTCTTATTGGGCCATGATTCCTTGGTTTTTGCCTGACGGCTTCTTTTTGGATCCACAGCTAACTTATGTACCGCCAGGTTTGGACTAATACCTGGCATTTCATGCACCTCGAATGCAAATATATATTGAAATTCTTTCAACAGTTGGTGAAATTCATCACCAAGCTTAGCAAGAGCAGTCGTCCCGACCTTGACAGTTCGGTCAGGGCGTGAGTCGTCCAGAATGACGTCTACATGTTCACCAGCCGACTGAGGGCGGAACTCATCTGATGGCTCCTCAGTCAGTGACTGCTATTGTTTATCTTTTTTGTCGGCCCCCATTTGGGTGGCCTTTCTTTTCTTGCCGACTGCTTCTTGATCAGGCGCTGTATCCTTGAGAACAAGGTCTTTCCCTTCACTAAGGCCGGCTGCTGCCACAATGGTCTTGACATTAGAGAGATAACACTCCCTTGCATGCCATTTTCTGGTCTCCCCTCAAGGAGCCGACTGTTTTGTCATCCCTCTCAAATTTAAGCAGCATAAGAGACGGGATTATCACAGCTTTTGATTCATTTAGGGTGGGGCGCCCTAGGATCATGTTGTAGGTCGTAAGTTCCTCAACAACCAAGAACCGGACTACCATGTGACAGCCCTCTCCCTTCTCACCCAGGCAGACAAGCAAGTCTACCTGGCCAACTGGGTGGACGATTCCTCCTCCAAATCCTACTAGAGGATGGGAGACATGATGTATGCTTTTAGGTTTGTACTTGAGCTTGGTCAAGCACCTATGACTGATGAGGTCTGATGAACTTTCAATATCTATCAGAATCCGACCAACCCTTTGGCTGGCCACATTGCATTCAATCACAATGGGGTCGTCATGCGGCCCCTTGATACCCTCCGAGTATCAGTAGGAGGGGCCTTGTCCTCAGCAGCCGCCTGGTCTTGCTCGGTGAGGGGTGCTTGCTCACCCTGAACAGTCTCTTGCTCCTGTTTAAGCGCCTTCTCTTGGGTTGCCTCCTCTTCACCAACTTTGGCAGCAACCTCTTATTCTTCTTCTTCTTCTTCTGAAGATGAGGCAGACTCAGACTCCTCCTCCTCGCCACCTCCACCCTCCATAATTTGTTCATTATATTCCTGGGTGCAGGCGGTGAACTAGCCCCCCCATTTCTTGTAGAGGGCTGACCAAGTCAGGGTAGAGGGCTGACCAAGTCATCTTCATGATGGAAGTGTTATCCTCCATCATCTCCTTGACAAGGGCCGCCTTCTCTTCCTCGGCCTTGGACTTGTATTTTTGGGCCAGTTGCTTCTCCTGATTGGCCAGGCGTTGCTTCATCCGAGCGTTCCGCTCTTTCAAGGACTCCGCCTCCTTTGCAGCATCCTCCAAAGACTCAGCTTTTTCCTTAAGCTGGCCAACTTGGAGGTTGAGCTCCTTGATTTGCTTCTTGGCCGCATCCAATTCGGCCTTAACTTGCTGATTAGCAGTCGCCTGTGCATATAATATGTCAGTCGTCAGTACTTCATTTTGAAAGATAGAGAACATAGCCTTGTCTATGGTGGAGGCGGCATGCTCCTTAGCGACTTTTACCTCTTTGGATTTTTCTTGCACAGGCCTAAGGAGGCCATGAACTCGCAAAGGGTCAGCAAACAGGCGTCCCCCAAAATAAAATGATACATAAGCCAATACACCAAGGTTACCTCGGCCAAGAGGACGAGGATACCGTCAAGGTTCACGGTACTGAAGCCCCTGACCAACTCCCTCTCTTCAGAGGAAACGACGCGTAACATGTTCTTGGCCATAATAGTGATATCTGGCCGTTGGGGGGTGGGGGGGGGAGCGTCTACAAGATGAAGAAAGATCATTATCAGAAACCATTCAGGGAAGAATCAACTACAAAAGGACTTGGAGAGTGAAGGGTTACCTTCAGTAGCTTTTTCTTTATGGGGGCGGCTGGTTTCAGCAGCAGCTGGAACCTTGTGAGCAGGGGTCGAGCCTGGTTTGGTGGCCACATGCTTTCTTGGACGGGCGGGGGTATTCGCGTCCCCCGCCATTTGCTTCCTGACTTTCTCAGGAGGCTGTTGAGGGGCCGATTGGTCCTGCAAAAGCAAAGAAACAGTTAGCAAAAATCAAGGCCAACAATTAGCCAAACAGTTGGGTCAAGGGTTTACCCTAGCCGGCTAGCTAGCCGGAGATTCTTTTGTTGGGCGCTTGCCCAAAACAGCAGAACGGTACTGAGCATCCACCTTTTTAGAAGAGGAGATCTTTTCCATTGCTTCGGCTGCATCAGAATAAACAAGTTAGAAATCAATAACACAAAAGAAAAAGAAACCAAAACATGAAACAGACGGACATCTACCTGCTGACATCTCAGTACTAAGTTTACAGGCGGCCAAGTACGCCCCATCGTACAACCAATTGTACTTAGGTATATAGTTTTGGGGGACGTACTCTTTCTTCCCTGTTTCAGGGTTCGCCTGTATATCTACCTTAAACAGGCCGGCGTCCAGAATTTCACGCTTGGCCTTTAAGGGAACAGGCGGCAGGTCCTTTCCTGCCAAAAAAGGTGGATCCCTATTCCACCTGTTGTATTTTTTGTTTTTTGCGGTATCTGGGAAATTCACAATGTAGAAGGTGTTGCGCCAGTCCTTCCACTTATTTTCCTTGCCCTGAGCTATCATGTAGCCCCTATGGGACGAGATTTGGTACCAGCCGGACCCAGTTGATTTTGGGTCCGACTGAGGTAATTCATTTGGGTGAACGCCTCAAAACTGGCGTCCACTTTATACATTTCACACCCGCCCACATAGCCAAGTATATTGAACCAGGAATTGGGGGCAAGTTGCCACAACCTAAGCTGGTATCCATCAAGAATGGCCTCAACGGCCGGATATAAAGGAAAACGAAGGTCGGCCTTGATGGCCGCCTCATAACATCCAAAGCATTGGTCGTCGTAGCTGGTGCCCGCCGGCCAAACTACGGTGTCCTCCCTATCTGGGACAAACAACAGATAATCCTTCCCCATAACATGCTTAGAAATAAAGCCTCCAAATCTCTCTTCCATCACCTTCCGCCTCCCCTCCGGCACGTGATGGTTGTAAGGAGCATGCGACTCCCTTCTAGAGACGGATGGCTCAGCCTATCTCTCCCCCATCTCCACACTTAGAGACTCCCTGGCCGTCTCTATTCTAGAGTATTTCTTCTCAGATTCCAAGGAGTGCCTACTCTTGCTACTAGACTCCGACTCGTCACTAGAGCCGGATGATAGTTCTGTTTGAGGGGGTTCTGTAGGGGCAGCCTCTGTTTCAGGAGACGTTTCCCCAGAATCATTGAGGATAAAGTCACTGGGGGTACTTGGAGGACCGTGATCGGGCATATGCTCAGACAGTTCACTAAAGGGGATCCGGATTGAAGAACCGTCTGAACTATCTATTCTGGCGATACACTTGGTTCTGGCCATACTGACCTGCATAAACACAAACACTGTCGGATTCAGAGTAGTTCTCAAAGTTTGGTCTATCACAGGGCAGTCGGCACCCCTCCTAGACTCAGCCGTCCCCGGTGATCGGCTGATCACTAACCTAGGCCGTGCCGAATGCTTTTTTGATACCATTTTCAAAAAGACAAAAAAGAAAAATAAAAATTCACTAAAAGAGTAGACGGTTACCTGAAACTATAAGACATGAAGTAGCTTGATTGAACAGGCGTTCGAGAAAAACGCTGGCGGTAGGGTACGAATGACTCAGAAAAACAAGAGCAAATAATCAGGGGTCCGAGAGATCTCTTTTAAAACAAACTTGCAAAGTGTGATCTAGACTTTCTGGTCAAACCCCATATTTATAGGAAAAAATGGAAGACAAATGGTCACTCCTGAAATTCAAAATTTAGGCGGGAAAACATTCGGCCAGTCACCTGACGACACTTGTCACAGTTCGTCGCCTATAACTGGCCGACACTTGTCACAGGTAACACGTGACAAGTTACGTGCCACCTGTGAGGGGTAAATGATTAGGGGATTTTCCCGCCCAATCAATATACGCCACGTGGACCAATCAGGACCTGACAAGTGTCTCTAAGTTGGACTCATCAGGGCCTGCCACGTGGCTCACAGCCATTTGTCCACCATGGACCAGTCACGTTATGCCACGTGGCTCACTAATAATCTATTTGGACTACGGTCATCAAAAGGCCCAATTTTCGAGAAGCCCAATAAGATCTAGGGTTTGCCAAAAACCCTAGAATCAAGCACGCTTCCCAAGACTATAAATACCGTCATTAATTCTCATTAAAGACAGATTAGTCAGATTACATTGATTATCAAATCTAACCGTGCACCCTTTCCGTCCTTTGTTTTCCCTTGAATATTCATCAGCGTTCCCATAAGAGCATCACACACATTCTTCTCTATATACATCAGTGCCTAACATCATGTTCTTTCCAGTATGGGAGCAACCAAAAGATTGATTCTTTTTTAAAGAGAACAGTTGAGTCCGCCGCTTTTTCTGATTTCCCAAATACTGTTCGTACACCCTTAACTCAAGGAAAAACCTCCTTACTAGTAAATGGCCTAGGCGCAGTCCCCTCTTCCACTGTCCCATCAAAAGCCTTTTTCTGCCTATGGTACAGGTGATCGCGCCTGAGCAACCTTTGGGTCCGCAAGTACACCTCTTTGTGAGAATGATCGAGACGCATGCTTGGCGTATCATCAATACAAATGGGGCATACTTTTTTCCCTTTGTTCTTAAACCCAGACAAGTTGTCATATGTAGGAAAATCATTAACGGTCCACATAAGAGCTGCACGCAATGTGAACCTCTCATTCGTATGAGCATCAAAAACGGAAACAACTTCGTCCCACATCTTTCTCAAATCATCAACAAGTGGCGCAAGATAAACATCTATGTCGTTTCTAGGTTGCCTTGGCCTCGTTATCAAAAGTGAAAGCATTACGTATTTCCGTTTTATGCACAACCAAAGAGCTGAGGCAAATTGTAGATCACTAAAAGTACCGGCCATGTGCTGTGTTGGGTACTAAGAGTGCCAAATGGATTCATCCCGTCCGTGCAAAAGCCAAGCCTTAAATTTCTGACTTCATCACCAAATTCCCCAAACTTCATATCAATGTTCTTCCATTGCAGGGAGTCGGCTAGATGCTTCAACATTCTGTTTTTCTTTCTTCCCTCTGCATGCCACCACAAGTTTTTAGCGTCTTTTGGTGTTGAGAATGGACGCTTAAACCTTGGAATAATGGGAAGATACCACAACACCTTAGCAGGAGGTCCCTTCGTACCAACATTGCAACTCATGCGCTTGTAGCGCGACTTCTTGCATCGTGGACACTCCTCCAATTGTTCATATTCATTTCGATAAAGAATAAATTCATTAGGACATGCATGTATCTTCTTATACTCCAAACCAGATGGACACATGAGCTTCTTTACGTAATAGTAAGACTTAGGAATTTCATTCCCGTCGAGCAACATCTCACTTAATGCGGTCAACGAAGAAGTAAAACTACTGTCCGTCCACCCATGCTTCGACTTAATGTTAAAAAGTGTTAGCAAGGCTGATAGTTTAGAGTAATTTTGCACCCAGGATACAAAGACTTTTTAGAAGCCTCCAATAATGACTCAAACACGTCACCCTCAACACCACGCATCATCTCATCCACCCCTTCATCCTCGACCTCATCCACCTGATCATCCTCAAATCCATCCTCATCACCATTATCAATAATATGTTCATCATTTCTGTATTCCTCGTCCACACGAATGGCATTGCTTCTATCATCATGCACATCATTCCCAAACATCCACAATGTACTCTCCTTCTTCACTATGCCAAATCCACACATGGTATTTAAGCCTAAACCCACGACAAAGTACATGATCTCTAATGATTTCAACACTAGGCGAAAACACGTAATCCGCACTGGTTCAAAACCCCCATTTCGCACCGGTTTTAGACCGGTCCTGATTTGGGGGGTGCTAAAACCCCAGACATTTCGCACCGGTTAAAAACCGGTGCGAAATCAGACTTTTAGCACCGGTTCTGATTAAGAACCGGTGCGAGAAACCACACTTTTTGCACCGATTTTAACTTGGAACCGGTGCCAAAAGTCCCTCCATTTCCATAATATCAATCTTCTCCATCAAAAACAATTCACTCTTTAAATACAAAACACCAATAATTACGATACAAAATAATACAGAACACTTACATAATTATAATACAAAATTCAGCAAAAATCAACCAACATGTTTTCACAGCACAAATTCAACCCAAACAGAAATACAACCAACCAACACAAATAAACCAACCAGTTTAACAACCAACACAACCAATTTTCAAATAACCTCACAAATCAATAGAGGGATTTTTTTCATAGCATACGAAGACAACACGTTGTTTTCAAAAAGTAAAAATTGCATTTTAAACAAAATCCTCTGGCCATTTACAACAACCTCAAACCCAATTTAACAGAGGCAAAAATCCTCATAATCCCATTACTTTCAAAATTATTCCGATTTCGATCGCAAATATGAATTCTATTTCATGAATTGTTGGCGCATCAAGACAACAACAGAACAAAACTCACGACCGGAAGAAACAATGATAAAATAGAACAGAAAACTACCTCGTAATTCGAAGATGTGTGTTTTTTCAACTGGGTCTGTTTACTGGGTTTGGAAGCTGTACAAGTCGATGATGTGTGAAGAACAGAAAACTACCTGCTAATTCAAAGATGTCGGCTTGTTTTTCAACTAGAAACTGGGTATGGAAGTTGTGAACATTTTCCCGCCAAAACGTCAACAAAGTAATGCCATCCCTCCAACAGATTGACAGAAGGGTGTCCCCACTTAGCATTACTCCAGAGTCCAGACACACTCAGCAACTTGACACATAGATGAATCCGACTCAGCAACTCAGGAAGTGAAAAACATTGATTTTATTTTCGAAATGCCATTGTGAGATACGCTTTTGTTTCTCACAATGAGTAACAGAGATTTCGCGCTAATTTTGTATCTATATATGAGCAAATAAGGATTGGTTATAAGCTAGCTGTGAGCTGGTATATACATTCTCTTGATAAGAGGTCTATATTCATTAAGATATTTCATCTAGTCTGATTTGTGTACTTAATTAGAAGTCCTTAATTTTTAAGAGCCCTTTCCCTAAATAATGCTACCAAAATATTTAATTCCACAAATGCTGTCACTTTTTTTTTATAAATTCCTATTTTACCGTCCATGTCACCGATTCAACCTCTTTTTTTTTTGGATTTTTATGAAAACCGCTACTTGAAGTGGCGGTTTACTAAGATAAAATGTTACTTGAAGTAGCGGTTTTTATCTCAGTAAACCGCCACTGTTTTAGGTATTTACAAAATAAAAAATAAAAATAAAAAAACTTATGAACGACCATTGAAGCACCTTTTGTATGTTGAATGCAAATTTCTACTGTTAATCTAACCATTGAAACACCTTTCTCCATTAAAGCAGCTTCTGTGGTAAGTTTTTATTTTTAATCATCGAATATCAACTTCCGTCAAATTCTCCTTCAATGTTCTCCTTGATATTAGAAATTGTATCAACCCCGAGTAAGAACTCAAAACTAATCGATTTGACCTTATCTTTGCCATAAACAATAATCCTCACAGTAATGGAAATCAGTAAACAGTCTGACATTTTCTACTGTAATCTGAATTTCTTATCTCCACTCTCAAATTCCTTCTGTGCTTCTTTAGGCGGCAGTAGTAATCTAGCCACCTGATCGTGCACAGATTATCACAGAGTCAGATTACCAGCACTACTACTTGCAGTTAATGTGTCAATAACATCGACTGCAAGTAATGGGTCCTTCAGAAGGTCCATTGCTGTTGGTCCATCGGGTGCAGGGGCAATACACTTATAAATCAACTGCTGCATCTGAGGGTCAGTTACTCTGAGTTCCCTAATTTGTACTTCCTTAGTCACCATCTGCGTCATGCTAATCCCAAACAAATATATATCACTCAAAATTGCTGGTGTACTCCCTGATTCAAAAATCTTTGCCATTCCTAAGTCTCCTAGTTTAATCGTGCTCATGTTACCTTTAATAAATACGTTAGTACACTTAACATCACGGTGAGTAATAGGCGGATTATGAGTATGAAGATAATGTAACGCGCTTAGAATTTGTCTACACAAATTCTTGATCGCCACATTACCCACAAGATTATGTACATGTTCCCTGCTGTAGTCTGTCAGATTTCCGGAAGACAATACTCAGTAATCATGTTGACGACTTTCTGGCGATCATCAATCCAATAATGGTAGCATTTTGTTATGTTTTCGTGGTCTAATGACTTCAATAGTTCAGCTTCTTTTCCTGGTGGTAATTCCAAGATATTTCAATGATAGTTCAATTATAAAAGTTGTGTACTGTATACGAATTTCCTATTCAACTACTTTATTTAGGCATTGTACGTACAATGTCATCAGTTTGTTCAATTGAGTAGCAATTGAATTATATTAACTAATCAAAGGCAATAATCTTTAATAAAAATTTATGTAGTACCAAAATCAATATCACAGTTAACTGACTAAGCAACAATGTTCTAATTTTATTCAAATCAAACTAGTAAAATCAAATTACAAACAAGAAAGCTGAATCAAGCACCCCCACCCCTCCTACACACCCTGACATGTATGACTAGAAGTCTAGATTCTCAACATTTTTCATACACTTTATTATGTAAACACTAACTACTATTACTACTTCGTAATATACCTTGAATCAAAGACATATTTGTACTACAGAAAATTCAAGAAAAGTCTTAATTTCATACTAAAGAATTGAATTGAATCCAATCGAGCCTCAGGTCTGCTTTGCGAGTTGATGACAGCTTCCTTAAGGACCCCAACCAGCTTGGATTTGGCCTGTAGTCTTGGCTTCCACACCGCCCTCATCATTAGTTGAAAGACACGGGTGCTTCAAGAATTCACTTGCGGCGGGTCTCTCATTTAGAGGCTTAACGCACCTTTCAATGAATTGCCTCAGTTGAAGATCATACAGTAGTTTCATTGCATCAGGGAAAATACAGGACTGAACCTTCTCATTAAAAGGGTGCTTCAAGAGAGCACTCGCCGTTGGTCTCTTAGACACCTTAGCCAGACACTTGATTGCAGTAACATTACTTGGTTCTTTATACACTTTTCCGATTTTCAGGTCCATATGGTAGTCCATTACGAACAATAAAACATTGCCTGTTTTTTTTCTCAAAAATCAGAAGAACCAAAATGGAGAATACGGTTGTCAGGCACCGTCGCCATCGAAACATATGTCTGGTCGACATGTTGTTTGGATCGCACTTCTACGACATTGTTACAAAAATACTCGGGTTGTTTTATGGGGATATGGACCTTTATTATGAGAAATCACATAGGAAGTGGGTAGATTCAACTTTTTTCGTTTAATTTCAAGATGCGGATTAATGGATCGCTAGATACCGCTACTGAATTAGCACTAGTTGATCAATATACAAATCTTGCACATTTATTCTTTATGAGAGGTGGTTCTAAGTCTACGAATGACACGGAGAAGGAAAAGACACCCGATGGTAATATGACGTCGTTCAACGATGCTTCTTTATGTGTCACACCAGCCTTACATGTTTCGGCCTCTCTCTTATCTTCATTGCGTGCTCCAATCTTTTGGCGCTTCTTTACGAGCTGCCGCAAATTTCGATATTTAACATCAGGTGTAGGTGTCGTTTCTTCGGGTATCTTTTCCTTCTCCGTGTCATTCGTAGACTTAGAACCACCTCTCATAAAGAATAAATGTGCAAGATTTGTATATTGATCAACTAGTGCTAATTCAGTAGCGGTATCTAGCGATCCATTAATCCGCATCTTGAAATTAAACGAAAAAAGTTGAATCTACCCCACTTCCTATGTGATTTCTCATAATAAAGGTCCATATCCCCATAAAACAACCCGAGTATTTTTGTAACAATGTCGTAGAAGTGCGATCCAAACAACATGTCGTCGTAGAAGTGCGATCCAAACAACATGTCGACCAGACATATGTTTCGATGGCGAAGGTGCCTGACAACCGTATTCTCCATTTTGGTTCTTCTGATTTTTGAGAAAAAAAAAAAGGCAATGTTTTATTGTTCGTAATGGACTACCATATGGACCAGAAAATCGGAAAGGCTTTACGAACATGAGAACACAGCAGGTATAAAAAAGATGCAAGAATTGTCATAACCACAAAAATTAAGGCGATGATTATTGTAGTAATTGTCTCACCAAACCAAAACCCAGAGTAACCCCCAAAAAACTGAGATACGAAGTAAATAAATTTCACATATCAGATTGGTGGTGCCACAAACTTCGATTTGAAGAATTTAGATCTGCGAAACCCAAAAGAAATAAGAACGCCAAAGAACCATACATACATGCTTAATTAATCAAGAAGACAAAAGAAATAAGAAATATTAAGATGTAAACAACAAAATTTAAATGGAATAGAATCATTCGACATGCAAATAGCCAAGTAGATCTACCAAAAATCATAGCAAAAAAACCCTAAACACAAAATTTTAACACGAAATCAAAAAGTTATCTCATAAAAGCAAAATATATATGAAATATAAAGTACCTTCAAGGTTCATTTATAAAAATTGCAAGAATTTAAACTTCACTGGTTGAAAAATCTCGCTGAAAACTTCAATAATTGAAAGAGAGCGAGCTGCATCAATGGAGTGCAGAAGGAATTGCGAAAACGAGAGGGAGATGCAAAAACGGAGAGGGAAAGCTGGGAGGAAGAGCAGGAGATGCGAAAATGGGAGGGAATTGAAAGAGAAAACTTTGAAGCTTTTACAATGGACGAGAAAGAGCTCAAGAGTCGTTTCAGTGGAAGAGTTAGACGAAGACAGAGAGGGAGTTAAGACATAAAGATGATGAAACAAAGTTAGGGTTCTACAATGAAAGAAACTCCTAGAGCGTGGAAGAGTATTAAGAGATATCAAAATCTGAAAATTCAAATTTTTTAGATGAAATTTTTATTAGCATATAGAAATATTAACACATTGTGGGGATTACTGCAAGATCTAAAGAGGGAAAATCAAAAATAGCACAAAGATCTTCTCGCAGGGGCTAATTTTATCATTGCCTAGTTTAAAACAATGAGTGTTAGGGTCCCAATATTTTATGGCAATATGAAGAAAATCACTATCAAGATCTACCCCTTTAATGCTTAATAAACCACCCATGTTGAGAAAATCAAGCTATTTCCTCTCACTAATGGTCAAAGACCGACACCACTCACGGGTGATCTCACATAAACTTCTAGACATGATTACTAAACTATGAAAACTAGAAAGACTAATGACTCGAATTATGCAGAATATAGCGTTTTCGGGGGCTTTTTATAAGCAAAATTGAAGCAGAAATTGAATTTTATTCGGACTGAAATTTCCCAGATTTATCACGCCGCGGCAAAGTCATAGCGCCGCGACAAGCCTATCGCGTCGCGATAAAACCTGACGTTCGCGACAACTAACGCACCTTGATTAATCCATTGATTTGATTTTGACTCGGATTTGTACTTTGATTCTTTCTGCATTTCATCCAATTTTTCTCACTTTTTCTACATATAAGTCACCTTTACCTATTATGGCCCAACATTTTGAGTTAATCCTTATTGATTTGGAAATATCTTTTATGAAACTCGAGTTAGTTAATTCTAAAACTATTTTTTGCCTTATTTCTTTTTTTCATTTTTTCTTTTGGGGGAGAAAGTCAGAAACTATCCAATGATAATAAAAATGATGAAATTTTTGCGCAAAATTTATCACAAATTCACACACGCACATGCACATAAATAGTTGTAAAAAATTAAAAAAAAAAGACTAAATAGATAAAGTCTAGTGTATACATAAGTCTAGTACGTAAATAAAAGTCAATAAAATGTACAATACATAAGTAAAGTCCAAAATAGTCCAAGACAAGGAAATGCAGAACAGCTATGGCGCTGGAGGACGCAGATCTCGAGGAATTCCCATCGTGTCATAAAAAATTGCAGACCGTGGGGTCAACCCCTGACCAGAATCAGCATCACTGGTCGTGGGGATCATGATCGTAGGACCGGTCCACTTATTACCCCATTGAGGTTCGTACTGCTGAAAACTCCCACCAGCAAAAGGGGTAGACACAGGCTACTGCGATGGCGAGCCAACCTCATACGTCCAACTGCTGAACTAAGATGACGAACCAGCTGCAAACGCGTCTGGGACCACATGAGGTTGTAGCACCAAAGTGCCAAATCCAGATGGAATCATATTTGACGACGAAAAAATTATCACAATCATTAGCTGCCGCTTGGCCAGACACCTCCCGCCTGCCTAGGATCTCCATCAAGGTAAGCCGACGCCTCACTCCACCTCTCTCAAGCCCTTTGGCCTCGGACGAGTACGTGGCCGAGGACCAGGCTGAAACAAAACTAAAGAGATACAAGTCAGTTATCGACAGAACGAAAAACAAATAAAAAGAAAAATGCATAACGACATACCGGCGCAACATCCCCCGCATGTCGACACGACGCTCCGTGACTCAACCTCACCAGCTGTTAACATGATATATGCGAACAAAAGAGGAAACAAAAACTCAGCTAGTTTTGAGAACGAGGTATAGACCACTCCACCAATCGCCATTCCTCAGGGGCTAGGGGCTGGAGGGATCATCTCCTCGATAGGACCATGAACCCCTGATACTGAATAAACATGCGCGGGGGCTCGAACTCCTCAAGCTTGTCTGACTCCTATAAAAACAAACCAACGATTAAACGCTGTTGGGGCTAAAGAAAGATGAAATGACTTGTAAAAAATTCACAAAACTTCTCCTCACGGTAAGGTGCGCTAGGTAGACGAGGAAGTAGCGCCTCTACATAAGAACGGTCGGAGTAGATATGTCTCCGCCAGTCCTCGCCTATAACGCCATCGGCGGCCTGCACCCGGTGTTGGGTTTCGTAGTGTCAAACACTACGCGGAATAAAACCCTCCAAAAATCTGCACACAAATTAAAGTAACTAAACATGCATATTAGTCAACAATCACATATTTAATTAACAAGGAGAGAGAGAAAAACGATCATACCCTTGATGCGTGCTTCGCTCCTTTTAAACCTCGAACTTGAAAGCGCAGAGCTTCGCAAATGTGCAAGCCTCCTATGGCTCTCACCCTTGAGACCCGACCCGAACAACCCTTACCCCGAAGCTTAGTTAGGGATAGATAAAAGACCTTATAGTATTAGAACGAAAGTGTTCTCGATTTTGGAGATCCTTTCAACTCAAGCTTAGTTGGGTGTGACCCGAAGGGTTCAGTCAAGATTAAGTTGTAATATTAATTAGGCATTAATATTACTGATCAGAAGCGGCCTCCAGCTAGGCATTCCGATCACTTGACCTCAATAATTAGCTTTCGAATAATTTCGAACCCTCTATCGGAATAATACACTTGTTTGAAGAATACCATTCCTTTCAATCTCCAAGTTGCTATTAGTGTATAGCATATTTCCTATATCACTTAATGTCTCTTCATGAACTATAAGGTAAGATTCTTCGTCATCCTTATTACGTCTAGAAGTGTTTCTCGATTTTCGAGTTTGACTGTCAACAAGCAGATGATTTCTAAGATCCATTTGACCACGACCATGCATTTTTCATAGTCTCGCTCTTCGAAGGCCTTGTAAACAACAAAGACATGTTCCCTATTGTTAATAGGGGGATATTCCCAGTCTTACATGGTTAGGTTCTCTTACTAAAAGGACCTAGTCGCACAAGTGTTGCCGTTATAATCCCCATTTACGGACGTTTGACAACACCAAAACGGACTAGTACTCAAACAAGAGAACTTACACTAATCATGGTCGAGGAAAGAGGTTTCTGATAGCTATAATGAGTGATATACTTATGACGATTGTCAAATCTCTTAAAGTATTCTCATAGGTCGATCCGGTATAGTTCCAAATTAATACCTGTGCAAATGATTTATGGCAATGATGTCCTTGAAGCACAAGAAATGGTGTTATACCTCATACTAATCACAAATCTCACGCGGTCATTAGTCGTCCAACCTTCTAATGACCTCGATTAGGGATGATTTTATATGATATTCAACGTTCACTTAATTGGTGTTTCGTTATCCAAGACATGGCCTTGATACCCTATTTTGAATGTTCAAATCGAATGGACTCATTATTTAATTCTAAACCACAATTAAATAGAAATGGAATAATTATCACAGAAAAATTAAATTACTCCATAAAATGAATGGTTTTAACTTGGTGTTTTACATTAATATCTCCACAACTTAATTAAAACACACAAATAAGGAACTCAAATCCAATCTCCAATGTGCTTGTTGTGTTTCACTTGAGGCAAAGGTTTAGTGAGTGGATCGGCTACATTGTCATCCGTTCCAATCTTGCAAATTCTGATTTCACCCTTGGAATTCCATTCCCTTATCATGTGAAATCTCCTCATGACATGTTTGACTTTCTAATGCTCCCTTGGCTCCCTGACCTGAGCAATAGCCCCACTATTATCATAGTAGAAGTCTATTGGTCCGTTTATTGAGGGGACAACACCAAGTTCACCAACGATATTACGAATCCAAACTTCCCTCTTAGCTGCTTCTGAAGCTGCCAAGTATTTGACTTCAGTTGTTAGGTCTGCAGTTGTGCTTTGCTTAGCACTCTTCCAACTAAACGCTCCTCCATTGAGACAGAACATGTATCCTGATTGTGACTTGAAGTCGTCTCTATCAGTCTGGAAGCTTGCGTCGGTATAACCTTCAACAGCCAAATCATTACTCCCACCATAGACCAGAAATTTATCCTTGTTCCTTTTCAGGTACTTTAGGATATTCTTGGCCGCAGTCCAATGCGCCTCTCCTGGGTCTGATTAGTATCGGCTTATAGCACTTATGGAATACGATACATCTGGCCTAGTACATATCACGTCATACATGATTGATCCAATAAGCGAAGCATATGGAACTAGACTCATCCTCTCTCGCTCATCACGTGCCTTTGGACACTGTTTCTTGCTGAGAGTTATGCCATGTGACATGGGTAGGTGGCCTCTCTTGGCTTCCCCCATGTTCAATGGTGCTAGTACCTTATCAATATAAGTACTTTGGATCAATCCAATCACCCTTTTAGATCTACCCCAATAGATCTTGATGTCCAATATGTACTGTGCCTCTCCCAAGTCCTTCATTGAAAAATACTTTCCAAGCCAAGTCTTTACAGACTCCAATATTGGAATGTTGTTTCCAATGAGAAATATGCCATCGACATATAAGACAAGGAATGTGATGTCACTCCCACTGACCTTCTTGTAAACACAAGACTCATCTGGATTCTTGATAAAACCAAACTTACTATGGCTTCATCGAATCGCATATTCCAACTTCTACTTCCCTACTTTAATCCATAAATGGATTTCTTAAGCTTGCATACCTTCCCAGCATTATTTGGATCAACAAAACCTTCCGGCTGTGTCATGTACACAATATCTTCCTAAATCCCATTAAGGAAGGCGATTTTGACGTCCATTTACCATATCTCATAATCATAATATCCAACAATTGCTAGGATTATCCGAACAGACTTAAGCATGTGACAGGCAAAAGTCGTAACACCTAATCAAAAGTAATTTCTAAAATCACTAACTAAAATAGATAGGGAAGTAGGGTCGAATCCACAAGGAAACAATGTTCTTTTATTCCTAATAAATTATTATAATCTAAATTATCACGAAACAAGTAAGAATTGTGAGAGTTATACTAAAGGCTATAATTAAACTAAGGGAATAATCATTAATAAAAAGCCGAGGGTCATAGGTTCACCAATAATTAATATTCTGGGATAAAACATAACAACCAATTATCAATGCATAAATTAACCAGATTATAAAGGGCTTTCACTATGCATTATAATCATAGAATTTATCTATCGGTATTATATCGCATCTCTCAAATCTTGACTTATCATTTATAAATTAATCTGCCTATTGAAACTAAGCCCAAATATCAATTCTCATATGTCGAATCTCAAATCAATATTGCATAACTTATATAATTAAACCTATAAAAATTAATAGGAAATTAACCCAAAACACACTAGTAGAAAAAATGAAGTAGGCACCCCCCCTTTAGCACCGATTCTTGAAAACCGGTGCCAACAGAATGGGTGGGATTGAAAAAAATCAGTTTTGGCACCGATTCCAACCAAACCGGTGCCAAATCATGTAGTTAGCACCGGTTCAAACCGGTGCCAATTTATTAAAAAAATAAAAAAAAAGTTAGGAATTGATTTGGCACCGGTTCGCCTTAAACCGGTGCCAACTATGGTAATTAGCACCGGTTCAAACCGGTGCCATTTTTTAAAAAAACCCGGCCAACACTCAACCTCAACGTCTTTCTTCGTTTCTTTCATGCTTTTCATTTCCCTCGTTTTTTCCCTCTTCTCTTAGCTTCCACCATCTCCTAGCTAGGTTTCCATTACTCCATTGAAGTGGTGTCCGAGCTTTCTCACTTCCATTGAAGCAGTTGCCGCACCACCTTCTCACTCCGTAGCGTATCTCTCATCCATTTGGGTGTCGCGTGTCCTTTTCATTCACCATTGACGTGGAGACTGAGCGTTCCAGCTCCATTGAAGCAGCTTCGAGGTAAGCACCATTCGCAAACTACCGAACTCCTTCGCAATTTAGTGTTTTTCGTAGATTTGATTTTTAGTTTAGTAATTATAATGGTTCTTGTAATTTAGGTTTTGTCATTGACTTGTGGGTTGTGAGGGAGCAGGGATGTTTGGGTTAATTTGGTGGTTGGGCTGTGGTGGTATTTGGTGGATGAAATAGGGATTGTTGCTGTGGAAGATTGTCGCTGTGGTGGTTGATTTGAGGTTGGGCTGTGGTGGTTAAGCAGCTTTAAGCCATCACCGTTCTTCATTTTAGAAGAAGTTGATGCTGCTCTAGATAATTTTTGTTTGCCAAGGTTGCTGGATTCATCCGGTGAAAATCATGTGGAGGTGGTCGACTTGACCAGGATGCTGATGGGGGCTGTGATTTCCAAAGTATTGTGATATCACTCAAGGACTGCATCTGCAATTGCCAATGTGTGTGCTCAATGTATTAATGTTTGATTCTTGTTCATATGTATTTGAATGAACGTTAATGTACCAAACAAACCATGAAATACTTACTAACTTTTGTTTTTTTGTTTTGTTTATTCTATTTGTTTTTGTATAGATTCATATGTGAATTGAAGCACAAGTTTATAATCTTGAAGACTTCACATTAGCTCAAGTGCGAAGTTAGAAACAATACATCCATTGTACTTGCTATATTGGTATGAATTATACACTTTACTAATAAGCTATATTTCTTTCTCTTTATTGTTTTAATAAAAGTTTTTTCATGCTATTACGACTTGTGTATTATTTAATGACAAATAAATACAACAATATATGAAATGCTTGCATCATCATATGCCTAGATACCCGTTCAAGGCTTTCTCATTAGGAGAAAGTCTTGAATAGTCTTCGGTTGGGACTGTTCTTGAATGTTTACTCTCACTTAGGTGGTGAATGTATGTCTTTTTTTTCGATTTTAAGGAACATCTTGGCTTACCATTTCCTCACCAGGTTCTCTAGGTACATATGTGGGTAAGTTATTACCTACATCGTGTACTTGGAGAACTAGGGGGAAATGCTGTCGGATTTTCCTTATAATTGGAAGTCGACATACATTCACTAATGAGATTACACGTTCAAGGATGGGTTAGGTTGGAGTGATAAGGACCCTTTGGAAGCATATATTCATTTTTGTATCTATATGAATGTTATATGCATGGTGTGTGTTTGAATTTGATTTACATATATAATAAATGTAGCAATTATACAGTATTCGTAATATCTTGCCATGTTTAGAGACAATTTACTTAATGGAGAAGGATCGTGGCTGGATGTATGGTAGACGTGATACATTGGAATTCTTTGATGGGGTTCAAGAGTTTTGCGAGAGGGCTTCATCCTTGTGTTGATTGTATGGTGTGTGTTTGAATTTGATTTACATATATAATAAATGTAGCAATTATACAGTATTCGTAATATCTTGCCATGTTTAGAGACAATTTACTTAATGGAGAAGGATCGTGGCTGGATGTATGGTAGACGTGATACAGTGGAATTCTTTGATGGGGTTCAAGAGTTTTGCGAGAGGGCTTCATCCTTGTGTTGATTGTAATAATGTGAAGGTGGTCACACTAGTAGAAAAAATGAATAAGGCACCGCAGCTTTCACACCGGTTTTTGAAAACCGGTGTTAAAAGAAATTGGCGGGATTGAGGGAAAGAGTTTTCGCACCGGTTAACCGGTGCGAAAAGTGAGTTAATCGCACCGGTTCTTACAAAACCGGTGCGAAAACTTTTGTTAAATTAAAAAAAAACCCGGTTATAATTTAATTTTCTTTCTCTCTGGAAACCCCTCGATCTTTCCTCCTCTCTCATTCTCTCTCCTCCATTGAAGCGTACTCATCTGCCTCTCTCTCCTTTCCTTTCTTCTCCTTTTCTATCGGCTATGCACCCTTCCCCGGTTTCATTGTGGATCTCTTCAGTTGTGCTCCATCAATCAAGGTTTTCCTCTTTCTTCTTTTTCAGTTGTATTCGATCTTAGGGTTTTGTTTGTTTTTAAACTTGAGGTGTTTTTTAGGGTTTTGTTTGGCGGTGGTGGCTATGGTGGCCTTATTCGACCTAAAATCGTTGGCTTCATCTTCTTTTGTCAAAAACTCTTCATGGTGGGTTCGGCTATTGCGTAATTGCGAATACTCTTCCTTTTTTCAGGGTTTGTAATGAAATCATTGGTTTTGTTTGTGTTTTTTTGATGAAATTATCTTATGGGTTGTTATGTTTTGATGTTTTTTTTATGGGTATCTTCTTTTTTCCTGTTTTTTCTCCTTAATCTGATTATGGTTTGATTAATATGATTGTTGGACCTTAAATTTTTGGTTTGTAATGTTTTGCTTTGATTTCATCTTATAGTGTTAAGAAATCCTGCAAATTTCGGAAGAAAATTTGTAATTTCATGAATATCATCAACATTAGCATAAGTTTGAATTCAATAGAGTTTCGATCTTGGTATTAAAATGCCTTAATTTCTGTTGCAAGAATCTAATTGGGTATGTTTGGAGATTGGGGGTTCTTGTGCTCTGCATTGGATTTTTTTTTAGTAATTAATTTGAGTAGGAATTTTATTTTTAATAATGGAGTGTTGGTTTTTGGAATCAGGACCCAATTTCCTTGTTTGATAGCGTTTTGAAACTAAAAGGCTGCAGCAACCTATTATACCTTGATTAGGGTTTTGAATTTTTTTATGTTTGTATTAAGTGGTCTAAATTTGCTCATGTATTGGTTTTTGGCTTAATTTTGGTGAGTAATTGTTGAACTTTGTAACAAGGGGAAGTTAGTGGCTTAGGTTTTCAAAAGCATGTTGTAAATGAACGAAGTGAGAATACGACTGCTAGGTTAAAATTCTGTTCTATGGCTGAAGTTTATGATTATTATAAAACGTTTTGGACAGAAAGACGAGAACTTAGTTTAAATTTTAAGAAGTTTTTCAATTCTTATTGGAAATTTACTACCCTTTCTGCTCAACTTTTCTTTCCTATATCGAGATAGTTAAATGATTTATGGTGGCAAGGGCAAGGATATGGGGCACTCAGGAAGTCTGTACTATTTAGTTTGAGTACTTGTAGAGGCTACTTTAGTATTTGTCTACACTTAATGGGGTCTAGAACTTGTTTTTAGCTGCTTGCTATGTTGTTAGTGGGGTAGCATTGGGGTCTTAATCCTAGTAGCAAGCACTGATTACATTTTATAGTTTGACTTATTTCCTCATACTTCATCGATATACATGGTTTAGGAAGATCTGGATTAGATGTCCACCAAAAGACTTTAATATTAATCTCTACATAATCTTAAACAAGGAAAGCTTATGACATTACTAATGAAATCTCAGACATGGTAGCTTAAGTTGATTAGTGGAGGTTCTTATATTAATTTGGCTTACCATTATGTTCAAATAGAATTATGCATTTTGTTTTCTGATTTACAAATCCAAAGGAGCCTTACATTTCACCCCAGATAGTCCTATTTTCTGTATGTGCTGATGATGATACTGTATAAAAATTTCAAAAAAAGTGTATGTTCTAATAGGAGAAATAAGGTCTTTAAGCCTAATTAAGTACACTCATTTATATGTGCCAAGTATAATGACTGTTAATTAGAGTATAAATTTTGAGTTTAATTATCGAACTTATATGCGGAAACCTCACTCAAAATCTGAGGTGGACGGTAAAATCAAGGGAACTAAAGGAGAAAAGGTAAAAAAAAAATCAACTTTGCCGCAAGAAAAAGTAAGCACTGATGCAAATGGAGAGAAAAATAAGAAGACACGGAAGCGAAAGCAGGCAAATGGCCTCCGATTTGAAGCAGAGATGGAAAAGTTGGATGGTGTTTCAACAAGAAAGCAGTAGAGGAAGAAAGAGTAAGTGTGTGTGTGTGTATTTTTATTTTATTTTTATTTTTTTTATTTTTTATGTTGGTTCTT
Organism: Chenopodium quinoa; assembly: GCF_001683475.1. NCBI lineage: Eukaryota > Viridiplantae > Streptophyta > Magnoliopsida > Caryophyllales > Amaranthaceae > Chenopodium > Chenopodium quinoa. Next base: position 599,195 of record NW_018744367.1, read on the forward strand.
GTTTGTTTATTTGTTTTTGTACTCAAACAGAGTTGGATTGTTGTATTTGTCATTGCGAGTGGTCGAGTCAGAGGAAACAATCTAGGCTCATTTTGTGTCTGAAAAACAAATTTATGATGTGGCTCGGTCCAAACTTTAACTTCAAGCAGCAAATTTTCTTGATTTGATGTGGGTATTATTAGACCATTATTAGTCATTAACTTTGATTGAAAGGGCAGGGAGCATTGGCTTGTATGTCTGCATTGTTGAAGTTGTACTATAATAACTCATATATTAGTGCCATAAATATGTGATGAATTGTCTATATATGTTTGAAACTAGGTTGGTTTTTATGACTTGGGAAAAACCTAACTAAGTTTCTTAGACTAAAACTTGGATTCGAGTATGTTGATTGTGATGACTTAAAGCTCAAAACTATAGAAGAAAATTGGATTTCAGGTTTAAAAGATTTCTTTGATTATTTGATGATATCTGTGTCAATTATCTTTACTGTGATGTAGTGTAACTTTTTTGGTAAGTTTAAACTTGATGCCTCATAAGGCTTAATCTATGATTTGGGTTGTGTTGTTTCAAATTAAGCTTTCTTTTCAGGTTTGATCATCTTTCCTAAATGGCATCAGCAGCCTCTATAGCCTTTATGTCATATTCTGATTGCTGCCAGGGTATCCAGCTACAAAAGGACAGATTTCCAATTGCATATATACCTCAGGGAGCATCGCTACTGCCAGCCTTGTCTTTCCTATCTCTACACCATCGAAATCACCAGCGAAATCATATAGGGCTTCTCAGAGCTACACGACGCCCTCCGGTAGTCTGTGCACGCCACCCCAAGAGTAAATACTTACCCCAAGGTCAAAGTTAGCCATCAATCAATCAATTATCAAGTTAGCCATTGCTGTAATTTTATCTTTGAAAGTGTAATTTTTAGAGTTAATGCTGTCAATAAAACATACGTTGTATTTAGCACATTAATGGTTAGAATTACCAACTTGGACTAAAATTAGGCAGCTGATGAGGACTAAGGATATTTATCTGATGGTTAGAATATTAGATTGGGCTTGCAGTACTATAGTGGGATTATCTGAGCTAAGTGCAATATTGGAAACGATGAATTGTTGTTCATTAGGGACCTGCTGCAAAATAAAATCTGGTCACGGTATATTTATATTTATCACACCCTTAATTCAAAGGAATTTAAGCTATGAGCTGTAAGGTCTTAGTGTCGTCTGTGCTTCTGGCTATGCCTGTGTTTGGAGTCTTTGGACCTTGGAAGAACCAGGAAACGTGTTGTAGTCTTATATCAAGATACGTGAATCTTAGTTCTTAGGTGCCTCTTAGACAGGAGCCCTGGGCAACAATTGTTTGTTCTTGAGCAGTTCGGCTCTGGGCATGCTATCAGCCTTCATTAGCCGGCCATCTTCAACTACAAACATAGGATTTTACAACTTTATTATTGGCTTAATCACCTAGGCTAGTTTCTCTAATTTCCTATCAGAGTTTTTGGTTTAAAGTCAGGGAAACCAATAGACTGTTTACTGATGTTATTTCATATCGTGCAGATTGTGACAACATTTGGATTCCCATACAGTAAAATGTTCATATTGTGCAGATTGTGACAGTAAAGGTTTATCCCTAATCAACAAGTCTTGGATGCTGTAAATTTAAAAGGACTCCTCCTTACCATGCTCTCAGGCTTTGTTAGACAAAATCAATGCAGTATGCTACATTAGAATGGACAGAAAACTAAACAAAGCTATGCTATATTTTTTTAGTTTTTTAAAGTGTAATATTACAAGTTATTGAAGAAAATATATGTGTTTTATGTATATTATGATTATATATAAGTATTTGGTACAATTTAAGTGGAAAAAATGCAAAAAAAAAAAAAAAATTATTTTTTTAGGCAATTTTAGCATCGATTTTGGAAAAGAACCGGTGCTAAAAAAAATTTAAATTTTTTTTGGAAGCCAAACACAATCCTTCAGAATATTTGATGCGTGAATTTGGAGCCAAGCCACTAATACGGTCAACTCCAAGGAGATTGAGCCCATTCAATTACCACGCTTCGCAAGTCTTCGACTTGGGCTTATGGAGTTCTCTAACCCAAACTTCTTTATTTGTTTGGTCCGTAACAATAACTTATGATATCTTGGACATCTTCACATATCGAGCACTTAATCACCAAACTAAATTTCATTAACTCGGTCTTGGGTTTTAAAAATATGGTCATAAAATACAATCAAACTCCAATATCTTCGTAGCAGCACAATAAGCTCGGGAATTATCATAATTTTGCAAATTCCTACAAAATAATACCAACTCTACAAAAACACTAGAAAACATATATTAGTATTAAAAATAGCTCCGCATAGCTCAAATAAGCACAAATATGATTGTGGGACGGGGAATAAAAAATATATATAAAATAGACTTATCAAAAAGCCTAGGGCTTCTTCTGAGTGGATGTGACGAAACCTAAGTGTAGAGATCACCAAGTTTTCACAAGGTCCATCCAGTGACACATAAGGTGGGGAGTGTGGAGAAATTTCTTCTTAAAGCCTTACTAGTCTCTTACTGGGAATATCAGGAAAGGAGGATGTGTTTTGGGTTGTTGCTGGACTTTTTCTAATAGGAAGTTTCTGTCTTGGTGGGTTAGATGGGTCTGCACCCAATAATGTGTTGGAAATTAGTGGGAGGTGGTTGTGGGCCACACTCAATTATGGGCATGAATCATTTGTCGGTCAGACTCATTGTTGGGTGCAACATGTATAGTTTGGGTAGAAGTGAGATTTTATTATGGGGCAGGATTTGGATTTTGTGATTTCCTCACAGTTTGGGCAAGATTCCAAATGAAAGCAGGCTTACCCAAGCAATTAACCCACACATTAATTTCTTTCAGTGTAATAATCTCATACATCTTCATCAAAGTCCCATCATCTACCAAAGATATACTATTTCCATTAAAACAATAGTGTAACCTAGGGTATGTTGGCAACTCTAATTGTCTTTTTTGAAACTCCTCACACATCTCATTAAGCACATCAATTAACAAACATTAATCTATATCATCAATCTTTACACGAACACAATTAGCACGATAATGGAGTTTAAGAATTCTCTCATCCATCTACAACATGCAAACATCCTTAACACACTACTAATTACACCAATTACGAACTACAACAACATTAGTACAAATACAACACATATATACATTCAAAAATTACGAATTTCAACTACATTCAAGAAGTTTATGCATTGTAACCATTCATTTAATCACATCTCAAACTAATATCAGCAATTTATAACATGTAAACCCTAAATTTATCATCTTTTTCCGTAATTCGACATTAAAAAAGGGTGGAATTTAGAGATTCAGTGAGTTACCTTCGCCAAATCTTTTCTTGTAAATGTCAACACAATCTTTAGCTCGTTGATCTCTAACATTATGGTTGTCGCTCTGCAGATTTTCGAACCAAGTATTTCGCTTTTTCGCAAATTTAAAGGGTTTAGGGTTTTTTTTTATCAAAGAGAGATGAGGTCATGAATGAAAGAATGAAATAGAGAGTTTCAGTGAGAGGGAATTAAATGAAAAGAGAGGGAAGGTACAAGAGTTAGGTGACAGCATTAACTATCTCTGACGTTCGTCATTTATGGTCACTAAGTAAGGTTACATCGTACACACTAAAGGTATCTTAGGGACTTGGGGTTACAACGTGAAATTTTGATAATGGGTAGACATAACTTGAAAAAATGAATACCTTAGGGTACTGTATGAAAAAATATATGTGAATTGCTATTCGTCACTCCCAATTTACAAGGTGACGCTCCCATTTTAATGTGAAGATACCGTTTTGCCTTTGTGTTAATTTGGCCTATATAAGCCTCCACCACTTTGTCACATAGTTTACCGAGCGGTTTAATAATATTTCCGAGCACTTTGACCCACCACTTGCCTTAAAATAATCCCGACCCCGAAATTTCCCGAGCCCACCACCCAAATTATTAACTTTATTAAAAAGAAGGTTTAGCGATGGGTTTTGGACAATGAACGACGACAACGATCGTACACCGGAGGCATCGTCGGAAGAATCTGTAAGTCGAAGAATTTTTTTTAATGAAAAGGGGACATCCACCCAAAAAATCCGGATGATCCATGGTAGGCGGATCCACCATGGAAGATCCAAAAATTCCAAGAATTTCCGGATATTCCATGGAGAATCCAGAAATATTAGGCAGATCCTCCATGGAGGATCCGGATTTTTTGGGCGGATGTCCCTTTTTCATTTAATTTTTTTTGTATGTTATTGATATTATTATTATTATTATTTATTATTATTATTATCATTATTATTATTATTATTATCTCAAAAACAGACAAAGTCATACAATCTACAATAAATTAGTGGGAAGCCGAGACACAATCTGGGCCCCCACTCCTCTAGCTATAGCAAAGCCTACCCTAGTGAAGATATAAGCTGTAGCACGAACCCCAATGTCTTGCGTCGCCGAGAACCTCTGAACCCGCTCAGCAACGCAACAGCCTCCTTCTCTAATTCCCCAAGCGAAGAAAAAGAGAAGGGAATGAAACCATATCCAATCAGCCGATAACTAGCTTCATACTTCACCCACTTCCGAAGAGCCGCATCAGCCACAACCCGCCCAGGTACAAAGTCAGATAGCCCTGTCTGTGTCAAAGGAGAAGACCCTGTTAAGTCCACACAAACATCGCGACCACGATCCCAGGAATAAAGTAGCACATCAACAGGTCTGAGGGCCCCGCCATTCCCTCCAGACAACCCTATATCAACCTCCTTTCTTGCTGAAATCCCAGATTTGTAGCAGATATCAACAAGGGTATCCCGGATAACATTATGCCAATGTTTAATGCCCACAATACCAGCACACGACACCGCGTGATCACCGAAAATATCTTCGGAAAAATCCAAGAATAGAGCACAGCGTCGAGATAGAAAACAATGGAATACCCATCCTGTAGCACAACACACATCGGTAGGTCTTTGGGTTCATCGTCTGACCCAAACCAGAAATAGGGACTGCCCGAAGCCAAGCAGAGGTGTGATCTCCCTGCTACGATTTCCACAATGCTGATTGCCGAGGAGACAAAGAATAGGCGAATTCTACAGAAGCGATAACCTTTATGAAATATACATCTGCCAATTTCTTCATGAGTTTTGGGGCAGCGACCTCACTAAGGTTACTCATAATGTTAGACTCCACTATTCCATTAAACAGACTCAACGCATCTCCAAAGGCACGTCCAAGACCAACAATACCAGCATGCCATAAAAGCTTTGTCTGCAACCCAGCAGACTGTAACCGAGAAGCAAGAAAAGCATAATGACGAACATCACCTGCGTAATATACCCCAAGCCCTCCAAACGCAAATGGTAGGGTGGCAATTCGCCATTGCCAATCACCAAACCCAGGCCCCGAAGCAGTAACAATACGCTCTAAGGAAGATCGAAGAGCCCCGTCGAATGTGCGCTGAGCCGTCTCGAAAGTACTAGGAGGACAGGTACACAATGCAAAGTAGAGTCTAGAAACACCGGTACATGCCTGAAGTAACAATAGCTCACATTGAGGATCATCAAGCACAACAACCTTATCCATAAGCGCAATGGTCTTGGTCACCCTCTGCATCACAAGCTCTCCACCAAAACCGGAATTGGAACTAGCAGGACCACTAAGCAACTTAACACCACGCAAAGGTCGAGCAATATTGGGTGGAAAAACACCAACAAGCTTGCTTCGAGGGTCTTCTGTAGGCCAGAAAACTTCTGTTTTTTCCACATTAAGATGTAGCCCAAAACGAGGTCCTTCCTCCATAATCAACTGCAGCACCTTCCCCACCACCAAAGTGTCACCAATAATAGTGCCGTCATCCAAATACCACGCATGAAGACATAATTCAAAAGCATCTCTAATTTTACAAATCAAGGGTTGTAAAACTAAAGCAAAAAGTAGAGGACCAAGGGGATCACCTTGCTGCACTCCTTGACACAACCATAAGGATTGGTCCCCATAATACAATCTGGTTGGATTAGAATAACAGAATTCAACCCATCGCGAAATACCCGGACAACGACGACGAACTTCACGTAACATGACCGTACGATCAACAAAATTGAAGGCATTTTGAAAATCCACCAACAACATGGAAAGACCAACATCAGAACCACGATCCTCAATTAACCGATTCACAGCATTAAGAATTGCCTCACCACCTGTAGAAACCCCAACGCCAAATTGAAGACCATCAAAGTAACATCCTAAAGAATGGCCAACCATAACAGCACCCACCTTCGAAACCAGACGCCGCCAAATATTACCCACAACTATAGGACGAATACCACCACTGGGTTTGACAAGTGGGGTAAGTGGAGCACTAGTAATATACTCTCCTAGTGCCATAGGACACTTTCCAGCTAGAAAGAGATTAATCACCACGGAAATAGAATCAACTAACTCATCTGATACAACCACAGCAGCACCACTCAAGCAATCCAAAAGGTGCTGAGCATGTAAACCGTCCCTACCACATGATGTGCCACGAGGAAAACTCTTAATTCGATCCAAAACAACAGCAGAAGTGGTAACAAGATGAAGGCCATCAACAGGTATATCAGGCAAGGATGGAGCTGGAGAAGTAGGGTGTTTAGACTATAAATCCGCGAGAGTAGCCTCATTATAAGGAGCAACGCCTGAAGAAGAAAGAACCCGGACTGCAGCAGTGTAATGGCCGTCACAAATCTTCCTACGACATTGCTTGATATTACGCTCCTCCAAATCAAGGTCCTCATCACCAACCACTGATAAAGTAGGAGAATCCTCTGTCAAAGTATCTCTCACAAGCTGCAAATTACCACCTGATGCGCTCCAAGAACATATAGCACGAGAAATACTCTCTTCTTGATGCCGACGTTTTACCGAAGACCTAGACTTAGAGCTGCTCCGCGGGCGAAAGGTTTTAAGGGTGCAAAGAGGCAACACCAACAAAGAAACCCAACTAGAAATGTCATCAGGCCTACAGATCACCTTATCAAGGGCACCTTTCAGAACCCGAGAAAACCCCAAACGACACTTAGGAGGTATAGACTTCACAGTACGAAACCCCTTGGAGAACAAACAATCAAGAAGAGTCACATCAAAACCAAAATGTTGATCATGCACCAAATCACCTATGCGCCCAAGCTGATTCGAAGAAGAGGGAGCTTGCGGCTTGGAGAAACCATGAAGCACAAAATGAACAACACCATCTCCTTCATCAGGGGGTGACACAATCTCACTCGGACTATGATGACACTTAGCCCGATGCGTATGCGTTTTGTAGCAAACCCCACATAACCAAATCCCCATACGCGAAAAAGTAGCCTCAGCCTCAGTATAAACAACCAAATTAGAAGTAAGAGATTGTCGTGTGATATCCCGCGCACCAATGCAAAAAATACGATCACAAAGATGTTTGATAAGAGAACTTTTACTAAGGCCATTACCCCGTCCATCTTGACAACCACTAAGACCCACAAAGGGGCAATGAAACTTCAAACGGGCTTCCAACATACACCCAAAAACAGCTTGCAACCGCACCAAAAATCACCTAAAACTGCACCAAAAAAAAAATACCCAAAATCCTCGACCACTACCTCACAATTGTCTGTAACAACCCGAAAATACACCCAAAAATACACCCAAAATGCATCAGAAGAACTGGCCAAAAATTGACCAGGAAAACCAATCCACAACCAAACCTAAAACAGAGGCAAAACGCACCCAAAAACACCAGAAACTGACCAGAAAATGCACCCAAAAACAACGTGCAGAACCAGCCCGAATTTTCCCTTAAAGTGATCAGAAAACGCCTGAAAAACTGCCTGAAGATAGCCCCAAAATCTTGCCTCAAAATAGCCCAGAAATAGCCCCTTAACCGCCCAAACAACCTGCCTCAACGTCGCCGGAAATAGAACCTTCGCCGCCTGACTGAAAACCGTCTACAAGACTGCACAAAAGAAGCCCATTTCCACCTGATTTTCACCCAAAAACAGCACCGAAATAACGAAGAAAGCACCTGAAAATCGCCTGATTCGATTGCACACCAACCAAGAACCCTGCCCCTGTCGTAAACGCGTCTGAAATTCGCCTGAATATCACCGGAAAGCTGATGAAATCCGCCTGAGCACTAGCAGATTTACGCCTAAACGAACCCAGAAAATTGACGTGCAAAGGGAACCAGATACTACCCGAACTGCACCAAATCAACGCGAGGGAAACACCAAAATTCCGCTAGAGAAACACCTGAAGGACGTCCCGAAATTGAGCCGCCGCCGATAGTCGTCTGACTGATCTTAATCTGCTGGGAAGTCGCCGTGAAACACTGCCGGAACTGCTGAAAAAAACTTATTATTATTATTATTATTATTGTTGTTGTTGTTGTTGTTGTTGTTGTTGTTGTTGTTGTTGTTTTGTATTATTATTGGTGAGCATAATTTGGGTTGTGAAAAAATGTGGTTTGTAATTGTTATTAATATTGTTATTATTGTTATTGTTATTGTTATTGTTATTATTAGTTATTTTTATTAGTATTAGTTTATGTTAATGTTAGTTAAAATTAGTTAATATTAGTGTTAGTTAATATTAATTAATGTTGTGATATTAGTTAATGTTAGTGTTAGTTGATGTTAGTTAATATTAGTTAATGTTATGATATTATTATTATTATTATTATTATTATTATTATTATTATTATTATTATTATCATCATCAAAAACCTACAAACTAAAACAATTTACAAGAAATTAGAGGGGAGCCGAGACACAATCTGGGCCCCCACTCCTCTAGCTATAGCGAACCCGATCCTGCTGAAGATGTGAGCAGCAGCACGAGCACCTATATCTTGAGTCTTTGCGAACGCCTGAACCCGCTTCAGCAGCGCAACACTATCGTTCTCTAATTCCCCCAAATAAGAAAAGGAGAAAGGAAGAAAGCCATAGCCAATAGCCCTGCAACGCGCCCCATACTTATCTCGCTTCCGCTGAGCCGCAACCGACACAACACGACCAGGAACAAAGTCAGACAGCCCAGATTGCGTCAAAGGAGAAGACCCCGTCAAGTCAACACATACATCAAGGCCTCTATCCCAGGAATAGAGCAACACATCTGTTGGTCGAACAACCCCGTCGTTCCCTCTAGTCAATCCAACGTTAACCTCCTTTCTTGCAGAAATCCCAGAGCGAAAACAAATATCAACAAGGGTTTCACGAACAACATTGTGCCGATGATTAATACCCACCACCCCAACACAAGACACTACATGATCCCCATAAATATCCCCAAGAAAAACCCTTGAGCAAGCAGAACACGGTGCTAAAATAGAGAACAAGGGAACACTCAACCTGTAGCAAAGAACACAACGGTAAGTCCTACCATTCATAGTCTGACCCAAACCTGATATTGGGACCGCTCGCAACCAGGCAAAAGTGTGATCCCCTTGCTGGGTTTTCCATAAGGCAACTTGACGCGGAGATAAGGTGAAAGTGGATACTACAGCTGCAGTGATCTTCGTGAAATATATATTTGCCAATTTCTTCATGAGTTTGAGGGCAGCGATCTCACTAGGGTTACGCATAAGGTCAGCCTCGACTGTCCTATTAAAAAGACTAAGAGCGCCATCAAAGGCTGGTCCTGGACCATCAATACCAAAATTGTGAAGAAGCGTAGCCTCTAGACTAAAAGACTGCAAACGCGACGCAAGAAAATATATTGTTATTATTATTATTATTATTATTGTTGTTGTTGTTGTTGTTGTTGTTGTTGTTATTGTTGTTGTTGTTGTTGTTATTGTTGTTGTTTTTATTGTTGTTGTTGTTGTTGTCGTCGTTGTCGTTGTCGTTGTCGTCGTTGTCGTTGTCGTTGTTGGTGTTGTTGTTGTTTTAAAAATATTGTTATTAATATTATAATTAAAATACTAATATTAGCGTGTTGCTTGCGTTTTCTTGTATTTTTATAGGATTCGGAGTTTGAAGAAGGCGGTGATGTTGTGAATTATAGTGCGAATTTTGTCACATACACGTTTTCCAACGTTTGATGATCCAGTTAAATGGGCGGATGTTGTTGCCATAAATTTGGGATTTATTTTGGTTAAATCGTCTTACAACAAAACCAGAGATGGTCGACCGCTATCGATATTTGAGATGTGATCGGGGACATAGGAAGAAGCCGAGAGATCTTAAGAACGCAATTCGGAAGGACACAAAATCCAAAGCCAATGGTTGTCCTTTCTACATCAAGATATATTACGAGTTCCATCACCGATAGTTGGAAGATTCGGACAAAAAATGATGCAACTGGCACCCATAACCATCCAATGATTGTGTATTAGGAGGAGCATCGTAAAATTAGTGGGTTGAGCCCGGATGCGAAGAGGGTTGTGCGTGACATGACGAAGTCCAAGGTTGCACGACGTAACATCATGACGACTATTGCCGAGCAATATCTTGATGATCATCCAAACATCAAACACATCTACAACTGCGAGAATGACTTGAGAACAGAGATGTCTAATGGGAGAGGAGTTGTTCAACAATTTCTACATTTGGCGAGACAAAGTCTGTATATTTAGTGGGTCATGTCTGATGATCTAGGCATTTTAAAGCACGCCTTTATGGTGCACCCAATCACGGTAGACATACTACGGACGTACCCATATGTGATCGGTATGGATTCCACTTACAAGACCAATCGATACGGGATGACGTTCTTTGAGATAGTTGGTGTGACACCGACAAATCAGAATTTCCTCGTCGGTTACGTGTTCATGCGCAACGAGTGCACGGAAAGCTATCGATGGGATTTGTAGAGACTGAGAGACTTGATTGGGTATGATAAGGAACCGTCGGTTTTTTTTACGGACTTGAGCTTGGGCTTTGTGCGGCATTGAGAGAAGTGTTTCCAGGGACCCTTCACTTACTTTGTCGATGATACATTAACAAAGATGTGGAGGCTCGGGTTATTGATATGTTTAAAAACAAGAAGATCGATACGAGTTTCAAAAACGGGAAATTGAAACGTATCATGGACGCTGCAACCGAGGAGGATCATAATGCTGCTGTAGATACAATGAATGATCGGTGGGAAAGTTATCCAGCGGTGATACAATATGTTGAGAGAACATGGCTTTGTCATAAAACCAAGTTTGTGACATTTTGGACAAACCATGTTCTACATTTTGGCAACACCAGCACTTGCAGAGTTGAGAGCCAACATTCGGCCGTGAAGATGTGATTTGAATCTTCGACAGGTTCGTGTTTGGTCACAACGTAGAAAAGTAAAAAAAAAAAACGAGGTCACCATGTAGAAAAACCCTTATTTTTATTATAAATCATAACGGTTTTTTTGTAATGTGCATGTTCTTTGGATACCGTATGGGACCGAGTTCATTGCCACATTGGTAATCAGATCATCACAATTCGTAATGGTTTGGAGGCGTCTAGGTCAAAGATTGGTCAGAAGTACCGACACTAAAAGAAGAACCAGCCACTGTATGTAACCAGGAGCGACCGTAGGAGCACCACCGCTAAGTTTGGAGAGGGGACCTAAAACGACACTAAAAGAAGAACTAGGGACAAATCGAGTCCACATCACAGATGTCATCTCTGTCGGAAAGTCTACCCGATATATCTTCAAGTTCGTTGGTCTCTTTGCCTTCTCAGGCCTGATGATGGCCCATGGAATGCCTTTGACGAATCCAAGTTGTCTAACCACTCGATCAAGCATGTATGGCTCAATGATGCTACAGTACTGGATGCAGCCAATGAATAGAGTGGCAGGCACGCGTCGTGCTGGATCAACTCCGTACGGTAGCCAGTTAACCTGATTGCCACTCAGCTGATCCAACCTAGCACAAAAAGTGAGGAGGCGCTCCATGCTCTTGTTGGGGCATCCCAATCCTACATCCCATGCAGACGCACGAGGAACACTAAGCTCTCTCGTCAAGGTACCCTGCTAAGGCCGGAAACACGGAAAGTACTCGTAGATACACGCCTGCAGAAGCGTGAGACAACCAGCGATTGAATCAACACAAAGCCCAAGAATATAATACACATCATGCAGCATGAACTCCCCAAATTGCATATGAAACGTGTTCGTATCTGGCTGCCATCTCTCAACAAAAGCAGAGATCAACGGCTAAACAAATCGCCTGAACATGATCCCGGGTAAGTGAGACAGACCACTGCCATCAATCAGTTATAGGTGCTCATGTGCAAGACGATCTCGCTAGTTACCCAATTCAGAACACAGCTGTGTCCTGCTCAAACACCGCAAAACATTTCGCTCCTACCTACCCCATATATATGCAGCCACATGACCCCCAAAACTAAGAATAACAGTACCATCCTCAGGCCCACTTGGCATCGGCTCCTGTACTACTCATGTCTCTGATGAGCTGGTAGAAGGTTGAAGTGGTTCACTACTACTAACAAATCTCCCATGCTGACCCTTATTCACAGTACGATAATCCTAAGGGTCGTACTCTGCATCTCGATCAGCATGACTTGCCCGCTCTTCGTCCTCATTGTCAGATGTAGGCACTCCACCCGACAAATACATAGGGGCACTCCCATGTGACTGATGGTCTCCCGACCAAGTACCAGCAGACCCATAGCTGCTCATGATGAAACGGTTCCCCCGTAGGTCCTGAACGACCTAACTCCCTCCTAATAGACGCATTCAAACGTCTTGATATTGCATGACGAGCACCCGAACCCTCAATCTGCATTAAATAAGTACAAAATTATATTTCAGTAATAATTACATAGACAACTATGATGTCAAAGTTGAATAATTAATATTCAAATTCAAAAATATAATAAACCAAATCAAATAAACAATAATAACAACATTACTAACAATAACAAAAATAATATTATAAATTACACACCACAAAATTGATAACGTACTACTAACAACATTACAACACACTACTAACAACCAATAACAACATTACTAACAATAACAACACACTACTAACAATAACAAAATACTACTAACACACTACTATTAAATTAAAAACAATAATAAACCAAATCAAAACAATAATAAACCACATAATTGGCAACATTACAACAACAACAACAACAACAACATTATTAATAATAATGGTAATAATACTAATAACAACAACAACAATAATAATATTCCTCACAACGATATTAATAATAATAACAACAGTAATACTTATAACAGTACTTACAATAATTATTTCAATCAATTTTTTTTTATAAAATTTTAATCACGAACAAATACATAACAATAATACATACCATTAACAATAAAAAAATAAAATTATTTAATAAAAAAAATACAAACAATAATCACGAGGATAAAAAATTCCAAAATTTATAAAAAAACATATTTAAACACATATTAATCACGACAAACAATAAAAAAATAAAAAATATACGAAAAAATCGGACTTCCGCCGGAAAAATCCGGAAGTTTGGCGGAACTTCCGAAAATTTCAGGCGGAAGTACCCAGATCCGCCTGAAATTTCGGGAAGTTTCACTAAACTTCCTGATTTTTCCGGCGGAAGTCTCTAGAAACCGTTTTTTTTTCAAATTAAAAACAACAAAAACCACAACAATACCTGCTTGTCGCCACCAACGTCGTCCCCACGACCACCGAATGTGAGCCTTATGCGTCGACGATCCCCATAGCCGGATTCAACCTTGAATGGGTGGTGTTCGTTGGTTTTTTTTGGAGTGTTTTAGAGAGATAAAATTTTAGAGAGAGATTTTGTTAGCAGTGAAATGACTTGTAAGTTTCATAACTTAGTTTCATGAGTATTTACATAGGATGGACAAATAAAAAAAGCGAGTGTCACGTTATAATTTGCAAAAACGTTTAACAACACCCAATTTCCCCCTAATTTCTCACACCCACGGGCCACGGCCACCATTTCAGCTCCTCCACTCGTTGCTTTTATTTTCAATTTTTTCATTACTCAACTCCCTCTCTTTAGCTTCTTCTACCCATCAAATTACAATCAAAATTAAGCAAATCAAAAGTCTATTCTTCAAATTCTAGACTATTAGAATAGAATTTTCCATTGATTTTGATCAATTACAACAGTCATGGCAGCAGCAGCAACAGCGGCAGCAGGGTCGGGTGGACAAAGAACAATACTCATAACAGGCGTAAGCCGAGGTTTAGGCAGAGCTTTAGCTCTTGAAATGGCGAAACGAGGACATTGTGTTGTTGGGTGTGGTCGTTCTCAAGATAGAATTGATTCTCTTCAAGCTGAACTTCACAATTCTCCTTCTTCTACTTCTGAAGAATCCAATCATCTTCTTCTCAATGTTGATGTGGTAATTTCAATGATTAACATTCATTAAATTTGTCGAATTTTTTGGTGGGGTTTTTTGAATTTTGAATATTGAATATGAACTGATGATTTTGGATTAATGGGTTGAATTTTGGGTGTAGAGGTTGAATAACAGTGTGCAGGATCTTGCTAAGTTACTTGTTGAGAAGAAACGGATTCCTGATATTGTTGGTATGTTGTTTTTTCTTGTTGATTAGTTTTTGAATATTTGTTTGTTATTATTTTGTAGATGGTTTGAAATTGTATGATTATTAGGAGGGCAATTGTTTTTTTTTTTTTTTTTTTTTTTTTTTTTTTTTTTTTTTTTTTTGGCAATGTGGATTTAATTAGGTTGATTAATTGTAAAGGGTATTGGATTTTTCCAAGAAAAAAGACCATATAGTTGGCAAGAGTTTGTTTCAAACAATTTTTGGATTTGGCCATTCAGGGTTCAGCTGCTTTTCTCTAATTAAATTGTGTTGTCCTTGATATTCATTTAAATCTAAACTATTCAGGGTTTGATTGCTTGTCTCAAACAATGGCATGAGTTTGCCTTGAATATCGGTAAATTTGTGTAGACTTGGAGACCACTTGTAATGTCATAGACTCGACCTTTATGAGAGGTAACGAGTTAGTGGTATAGTATGTTGATTAGTTCCTGCGCGGTATATCATTTTCACATCACTAGTTAATAATTACATTATCAATGTGACAATTAATTATGCACAGAGGATTGCATTGTGGAAAGGTGTTTATTGCTTTAGTTAATGTTCTTGATGTTACTAAGGAAACTTAACAATGGTGGGTTTAGGTGTTGCATATTTGTCAAATGTGTCACACAGCTAACTCTTATCAAGATTTTGAAGTACAAAAGTGACGAGTTAAGATGTAATTAGTCTCTTCTCTTGATGCACTAAAATGTTACTAAGAGCCCATAGTTTGTCATATATTGGTAGGCAACATAATTTTTGTAAGTTTTATTATGAGTGACAATATGCAGATACAGAGCCAATATGATCCTAGCCTTTTTACCTAGAGAATTTGGTTAATGGTTCTCATTGGTACTTAATGGCGTGCTAAGTTTGGGTATGATGTAAAAAAAGAAATTATTGCTAAAGAACTCTTCTATAGAGGAACTGGGAAGATTTTTGAATGTAATAATCACCTTATAAAAGCTAAAAACACAAAGTCTGAAGTTGATTTTCTTTAAGCAACTATGGTTCGTGTATCTTCTTGAGAATAATATTTGCAATTAGTGTGAGAAGAAAGTTTCTTTTTACCAATATTTTTTGGTTTGTATCATTTTTTTTTTTATTTTTGTCATGCTTGCATCTATTTTCAGTTAATCATATTATAAAATTCTTGCAGTAAATAATGCTGGCACCATTAATAAAAACAACACCCTGTGGGAGGTTCCAGCAGAAGAGTTTGACACTGTGATTGATACTAATGTGAAGGGGGTTGCTAACGTGCTTCGTCACTTCATCCCTCTTATGATCGAGAGGAAGCATGGTATCATTGTCAATCTGTCATCTGGATGGGGGCGATCTGCTGCTGCTCAGGTAAAGTGTTTTGTTGTTATATTTTTCTTATAGGCATACTTGCAATATCATTTTTCTTGAATGCTGCTGTATGTTTCTAGTGGTGGACTTGAGAGTACTTGACTGATTTAAGGAAAATTCTGAATAACAAATTCTGAAAGTAAGGAGATAGAAAATTACAATTTGAATCATCATCATTGTGACTACATCAATAGCTTATAGTTAGTATGAAGAGAAAGTTTTGACTTTTTAGGGTAAAATGCAAATAAAGAAGTTGCCAAAGAGTTATGCGGAGAACTGACTTGAGTCGCTATTTGCAAGGACAGAGGGGTAAAGATAGAGTTTTACTGATGCAATGTCGGTGAAACTATTTATTACTGCACTTGAAAGATAGAAAAGAATGAGATTTTATGACATTGTTGAACTTTTTGAAGGTTTGTCATGCCAACAAGCAGATTTTAAAATACAAGTTCCTAGGTATAATATCAAAAAAGTATTCGTTTCTCAGCTTAGAATCTTTGAAGAGTCAACATTTATGGGGACACGGTTGATATGCGAGATACTTATATATGAATTCAAAATGAAGACAGAAGTTTCCTCAAAAAAAAAAAAAAAAAAAAAAAAAAAAGAGAGACAAATGTCTTGAACTCCAGGAGGTTGCGCGGAACTATGTTGTTGATGCTATCAACAAAACAATCTTAGCACTTTGCCTGAAGTTGATCATGGATTTGCTCTTTTGAAAAGGCTGTTGTATCAATATCGGGAAATTGATTAGTCACTGGGAAGCTGTTGACATAGGTTTTGGTGGGCAAAGTAATGATTTTCCATGTATTTGTATATGTGTAATTGTATTGCAACATATTTATGGGTGCCTAAAAGGGAGGGGATATCTGTGATGGGTAATGGTAGAATCTTTTGAAGTGTCAAGGAATCATTTTATGGGAACATGGTTGATATACGAGACACTGTCAAGATCTGGGAGGTTATATATGAACAAAAATGATGAAAAATGTCTTAAACTTTAGGAAAATATCATGGAACTATGTTTTAGGTGTCATCAACAAAAAAATCTTAGCACCTTGCGTGAAGTTGATCATGATTTTGCTGTTTTGGAATGGCTATTGGTTTAGTGGGAATTTTTTTGAATTTCTAAAAAGTATGTATAATTGTATTGAAAATGTTTGATGAGTGGGCCTCAGAAAAAGGGGAGAGGATATTTGTGATGGGTAATTGTCTACTTGCATGTTGCAACTATACAAAGCTTAACGAAGAAATAAACAATAACAATGTGAATAAGTCATTGATTAGGGTTGCTAGATATTATTCAATTAGGTTTTCCTACGTGATAGGTTGATTTGTATTGATTACCTAATAAGAATTTGTTACATTATTCCCTGGTTTGAAGCTGTATGGGATATGTTATAAATGCCAAACCAAATCATAATTACAGAAAAACCAGGATGACAAAGAAACCAAGAAACAATATATTATCGTACAGATGTTTTGTCAAATTTAACTTAGTTGATTACTAAATTTGCTTGCCTTGATAAGTTGTTTAATCCTAGGAAAAGTTTCCTTGGAAAAGAAATTGTGTCCCTCTCAACTGAATGTGATATGTTCAAGTAAAAAATATAAAAATGACATTTTGGAAGTAAGTAATTCTGACGGATCAAACAAGATCCCACATAATAGATGGTCAAATGGGAGTGAGGATAGTGTAAAAGTCTAAATATTGTAAATTTTATGGAAGTGAGAAATATACATTGTGATCTTGGCAAAGATGATGATTTTTTGATCGATGTGTTTTGTAATTTTGTTTATCTGTTAAGCTATTGATGTTTTTCTTATAAAACTATTGATTTAGTTGTCATTGGAGATTATTGAAAAAGAGAGCACTTAAGAAGATTCTGGATTAGTGTGTGGAATGGTTTTACACTTCACGGAAGTTGGTGTTGTAGTTGAGTTCATTGGAGATCATATTTTCATCGTCTAAGTACATAATTCTCATTTGCAATTTTAAAAATAAAAATGATGTTTTTATATCTTAATTCTTTTTGGGATATAAGCAAAGCTTACTTTATATCTAAATGGTATACCACTTTTGTCTGGGCATTATTGAGAGTTGACTTTCTCTCTCTCTTCTTTTTCTTCTTCCTTTTTTTTTTGCTGTTGTTGTTCTTGTTGGGGATGGGGTAGCTACTTGACAAACGTTGGAGGGAATTTTATATTTTGAGAGACCATAATATATATTATACTTAAAGCTCAAATGTCTTACCATCTATATTGATTAGTGAATACTGAAGAATTCTTGGTTCTGGAGGCTAGTTGGTTCTTCCTGTTTAATGTTGACACTCTATTTTGTCTAGCAAACATAACTCTGAAATTGTTTCTCTTCTGCTAGGTTGCTCCTTACTGTGCTTCAAAATGGGCAGTTGAGGGTTTGACTAGAGCAGTTGCAAAGGAGCTGAGTGGTGGTATGGCAATTGTTGCTCTTAGTCCTGGAGTGATACATACTGAGATGCTCGAGTCCTGCTTTGGAAGTACAGCTCATGTCTATCCAAAGCCTGATCAGTGGTAATATATGAATTTTCCTTTTCTCTATACAAGTTATGAGTTAGTAATGCTTTTTATTCAGATATATCTTATGTACCATGCTTATCAAAGAACCTTTTTTTTCTTCACATTTTCTATATATTTGATTGCATCTGTTTCTTATTGGCTTATATTATGTTTCAAATGCTGAAACCAGTATATCATCAGGCCATCCCTATAGCTGGCTGAGAAACTTCTTGGTGGCTTTTGTGGTGTTTAGGCTTTTTGTATTCCAATAACAGGTTTGGGGAATATACTTGTTGGCTACCCCATGTATAGTCATTATCTCAAATACGCATCAACTATCCAATTTCTTACACTTTCTTAATACAATTGCCTTAAAAAGTACTACTTTTGTTTCCCTAAGTATTACTCACTTTCGGTTTTATTCGTTTTTTCTATAATTTAATCACTTACTTTATTGAGATTATTTAATTTATGTCAACCTTTTATTCACAATTTATCATCTTCGACCCAACTGTGTTAGACCTTCTGGTAATAGTTATTTATTTATTTATTTTTAACTCTTTTCTCTCTCTTCCTCTCTAAAAGCAAAAGTACCCACACGACCACATGAGTAGTCTCCCTCTTGGATTATCCTTGTTAGATATAGAGTTCGGAAAAGAGAGTACTCCCTCCATCCTTATTTTTTTGCCCCCTCGAATTTGTGGGGTGAAACTTTAATAAAATTTACCACAAATTCTCACTAATCCATAAGCAATAATATAGTCAAGTGAGATCTTGTAAGATTCGTTACATTGTCAATCAATCAATCAACGCCTTAATCCCATAAGTGGGGTCGGCTATATGAACCAAAAGTGATTATTCTATGTAGTCATTGACAAAAAATTTCCTCCTCCAACCCTAACGTTTCAATGCCTCAGCCTTATGCAAATCCATAGACTTCATATCCTTCCTAACTCCTTTCAACCAAGTCATTTTCGGTCTCCCTCTCCCTCGTTAACCCCTCTATGGTCCCACTCTTCCACTCTTCGTACCGGCTTACCCTCGGGTCTCCGTCTTACATGCCCAAACCAACACAACCGATTTTCCCCTAGTTTGTGTGCAATGTCTGTCACACCTACTTTCTTGCGAATAACCTCATTTCTAATTCTATCTCTTAGAGTGTTCCTGCACATCCACCTTTACATGCATATTTCTGTAACCTCCATCTTTTTAATGTGCTCCTTTTTAGAAGCTCAATATTCTGTACCTAACACTCCCGTAGCCACTCTCCATTTAAGCTACCTCGACTTAATCCTATGGGCCATGTCTTGATTACTGTCACCATTTTTATGGATGATCGACCCCAGATATTTAAAACATTCACTCATGGTCAAGTCCTTTCCATCCAAACTCACCACATCATCGCTTGTCCCCCTCTTAGTACCAAAGCTGCATACCAAATATTCAGTTTTACTCCGACTTAGCTTAAACCCTCTAGATTCCAACCTTTGCCTCCATTACTCCAATTTGGCATCAACCCCATCTTTAGTTTCATCCAGCAAAAAGACATCTGCAAATAGCATTCACCATGGAATCTCATCTTGAATTAGTCTGGTTACTTCATCTAGATTTGTTACAGTGTCTACTTTAATAATATCATGTTTTTATAAATTGTAGAAAATTAAATTTTTAAGACGTATCTTGAAGTTTGTGACTTCGTGAAAAGTTTAATGGGATGGGGGAGTAATAGATAACTTTTCCAAACCAACTATCAATTAACAATTGATAAGCTAGACAAATAAGCTCTTACAATCAGTTTAGCTAATAGTTGTGTAGCATATGTTTATTTTCACAAAGAAATATGTCCCTAAATAAGTGTTACAACTGCTAAACAATCCGAATATAGAACTTGAACATTTTGATTATCTGACATCTCACATATGTTTTCACTCCACTACAAGATCTAAACTCACAAAAGACAAGCCATAAGAACATACTAGGAACACTTTTGGCTAAGAGGGGAATGGGTAGCCTGTGCATGCTAGGAACACTATTGGTTAAGAGATGAATGGGTAACATTGGGAGTTGTCGAGGAGGGCACAGAGACAGCTGCATCCGAAGCTGGTTCCTGTGACTGCACCTGTCCATGTTGGGTAGGCAGCCGGGGATAAGAATGGGTAGCAGAAGTGACAGCAAAGGGCTCCAAGGCCTGGGCCTTCTTTAATCTGTCAAGACCTGCTCTTCCATACATTTATCTATAATTCCCACTAATCCTGGCAGCTGTTGCTAGGTCTCTGAATTTCTAGAATAAATTTAGCAGCACCAATCTCAGCAGCAGAGAATCGAAGAGCAACCAAACAAGCCACTGGAATTAAATTTCTAACCAACAAATCTCATTTGATCAGCAAGGGATAGCTTAAACCCTCATATAACAATGTGTTATCTACTAAGAAGGTGGACTTTACCAATACATGGCACTTCACTAGAAATAACAGTATAGTGTACATACATGTTACAGAGGCAGGGGTGAGAGAGTGAAGGGAAGATTTAATTTGATGGGGATCAGTAAGGATGAGAGCATTGACGGGTGTCACGTGTCAGAGAAAATGGTGCTTTGGTTGTTTCAAACCATCCCATGATACCAGTCCACTTCATGATTTCATTGTTCTCTCTATGAGTCTATGTTATGCTTGAGAAAAGTTTCAGGTTAAATGTTAGATATATGTCCTTGTTGCAATATTCTGCTGCATACATGTATTGTTGTCTGAAAAAATACTTGTATGACTTGGTTTGTTGATTTTTAACTGACAGGAAGCAATGCTTCATCCGTTACTTTCAGTTTTATTTGACAAGCTAACAGAGTTGGTTGTTGGACATGAAATTGTTGAAGCTATGATTATTGTTGGATGTTGGGCACAAATTTTTTAAGCTATTTGACATGTATCCTGCCATAGGAATGATCATACCTGTAGATGTGATTTGTTATGCACTTATCATAAGATTAACTTTATTCATTTTTTCTTGCAGGGCTCCGAGGGCAGCAACCATGATACTTAATCTGACATCTGCTGACAATGGTGCATCATTAACTGTGTAAAGACTAAAGAGTAAAAGCTAACTTAACCAGTGTTTTTTCCTTAAAAATAATTGAAATTTTGATAGATTGTATAATGCGTAAATGGGACCTGTATTATTGTTCTCTTATTGCTCAATCTCTATCTACGAGGATCATCATTTGAAATGCAACCACAGATTTTCAGTACTGTGACTTAAATTAAGCTTGACCTGTAAATTTTGTTTTCTCCCCTCTCATATTATTCTTAGAATGGAATTGCTCAGGTAGATAGCAGTCATAGCACACCCCTCTGAGGCTGTGACCTCCTTGCCTAAAGGAACTCCCTCCTAAGGATGTGTGGAAGAACTGCGGACACTCTAGTACTCTACCTTCCTCTGTTGTGTCTAAACACAGTTTTTTTGAATTATCAAACAACAATCAAAATTTAAAACGTGCTGTGGATTACCCCCGAACAGAAAAACATGCCCTTTAGGTTAGGTTGCTTGACTACTTGCATTTTGCCTTTGGATTTTATGGTCTCTTGGCTACCTTGCTCTTCTTGTTTAACTTTTTGATTCTTTATTGAGCTTGATGATTATACTCAGTCTATGTGGAAGTTAAGGCTAATCTATTTATGTTAAGAACTCATTTTATTCTTTATTTATTTATTTATATTTTTAAAATTGAAATGTCTTATGTCAACTCACTATGAGATGACCTTCTTGGCTTATTGCCTTTTTACCAATCAATAACCACCTTTACTTAAAATGTTAATACGGAGTAACTCGTAGGTACATATAACATGATTTTTTTTTAATTTTCTTTTTTACTACGGTCTGAAAAAGGGCTAGCCTTTAAAGAACCTGTGATAACAACTCAAACACTGAAAATAAGGAAAAAAAAAAAAAAGCTTTAATCTTCTTTAGTACATTTCGGTGCTCCACCCTCTCTGCAGCCTTCCCATTAATGACTTCGACCAGCATGAAGTTGGAGATTTTGATCTGGATATGGAGAAGACCTCTCCCCCTGGCTTCCTTAAGACCACCATGGATGCCTTCTATTAATGTGAGACTGGCAACGTTCCCACTGAGCCTAATAGTCCCTTGAGTCGCCCTAGCCCTAGTCTTACTAAGAGTTTGAATTCCTCTGTCGAAAAAAGGACTCGAAATTCTTTCTAGAGATCCCTAAGCACCTGTCATCTTCCTTGAGAACCCAAACCCCTTTTTTCCCTACCTTACCATTCCTAAGCAAGCTGGCAGTAATGGAACATTTTTCGGAATTCGAATTACCAGTGACGAGATCTTCCTGTTCATCATGTAACTCCTTCATGTATAAATTGGCAAAGCCCGTTGGGGGGGGGGGGGAGGGGTAGAGTGAGTATCAAACCCATGTCACTCCTAGGAGAGATGGAGGGACAAACCACTCCATGATCCTCATTACACATGAAAGTTATGGTTAATGTTTATGAGTTAAAAACTTATTAATATAAAAGGTGTTACCTCATATGGCAACTCACTATGTGATGTAAAAAATAGCGTTCAATTCATAGACATGCATAAATAACACGACATCGTACAATTAGTCAATTATACTATTATAATATTTAAAAAACTAAGAGAGGCAAATGGAAAAGGGTAAAATATTGAAAGAGAACAATAGAAAGAAAATCAAGTCATGCTCATGGCCCAAAAAAAAAATAAGAAAATGATCAAAAACTTGTAGTCCAAAATGTCCGAAATTAGCGTGGTAAAGTAGATTAGTCGAGTGCAAAATTGTTCATTTTCAAGCTTGAGAATTCAATCAAGCTCAAAACTTTATTCAAATTCAGTTCGTACAGTAGGTTATACTCTGTAGTGTGTTGAACCACTTGTTTTTGTTGGTATCGCTGTGATTTTTAGCCTCTTTTTCTTTTAATTTTCTTAAAAATATTTTTGTAACAAATTTTCAAAAATGCCAAATCAGCCCTTATTAATTGAGCTAAGTTAGTAAACCTGCTAATTATGCACAAGATGCTAATTGAAAAAGAAACTATTTAATTAAAAAAAAGGAAATAATTGTTTTTTCTTCATTTTCATACACACGGGTAGAGGTGGCCAGTGGGCCGGGTTGGACCCATCCCACCCTAACCCGCACGGCTGGTGGGTCACGTGGGTCCGACCCGATTTCAACCCGGCACAGCCCGGATTTAACCCGGGTTGTGTTGTGGGTCCATAATTTTCGGCACAACCCATTTCAACCCACCTCTTTTTAACCTGTTTGATTCCACCCAACTCGCACAACCCGTTTTGACCCATTTAATTCGACACACCTAGCCCGTGAACCCACCTAACCCGACCCACCTCGCACAACCCAACCCACCTTGCACGCCCAACCCGCACGACCCATGATCAACCCACCCGCATGCATGACCCACCTAACCCGCATGGCCCATCCACCCAACCCGCACGGCCCGCCTAGCCTAACAGCCATTTTTCAAAACTAACGTCTAGTTTTTCAAAACTAACAGCTAGTTTTTTGTATTGTACCGACTAGTTTTTTGAGTGTATGATCATCCCCTCAATTTTTTCCTATAAATACCAATTCTATTTCACTCAAATTTCCACACAACTCAAGCTTTCTTTCTCTCTTACTCAAAAATTCTTAATTGTTCTCAAATTCTCAAGTGTTATTTAGTGTTATATAGAGTTTTATTTTTGTTAAAAAAAAATCTCCTTAATATTATTATTAGTATTCTTAAGATTCTAAAAAAAAAAAAAAAAAAAAGGGCTCAAGAGGAGGAATGGGAAGGAATCAAAGTGGTGGTCGAAGTGGTGGCCAAATGAGTGGTGGTGAAAATTTTTCGTATGAAATTAATACGGAAAATTTAAACCAATTTGTCAATGAATATGGAGATTATGGTTTAGAAGATGGGCAAAACATTCAAACGTCTCCACCAACATTTCTCTCACCAATCGTCGAGTTCAATTATGCCACCTCCATCACAACCAACATCTCAACCTTCATCTCAAGGTAATTTCTAATTTAATTTTTATTGTTATGAATATTTTAAAAAACTGTTATTAATGATTATAAAGTTAGTTTAGTTTCCAATTTTCTATGATTTATAATTACCATGAAAAATGCGTTTAAATAATTATAATTAAAATATTTAAATTTAAAAGCTTATTTTTATGAATAGCATTTAAAAATTAATTTCAATAATTTGATTTTTGAAAGGTGATGGCGGTGAAAGTAGAGGTCGAGCACTATTTTCTTGGGTGTGGAAACATTTTGAACGAGTTGAGGTCACACCCCTGGGATGGCAACCCGGTCAACCAAAGAGGTTCACGTGTACATGCCTAGTTTGCAAGGCGCTAGGTGCAAATGTCAAGTCATATAGCAGGAAAACGGGAGATGGAACCAGAACCTTGAGTTGACATTTGCAAAATAAACACGACTTGTTCGAAAATGGCCCCTGTCCTTCGGGGGGTGGGTTTCCTGTCCAAACACAATTGGGTGGATACATGAACCATTTACCCGGCGGAGGTACACCTTTCATTTATAATAAAGATAGAATGATTGATGAAATGAATACTTTAATTATTGCTAATGAATACCCTGTTAGTTACGGTGAAAATGCAAACGTTGAGCATTTTAATAAAGTTGCATTACAACCTGCATTTACTCGTGTCCCCCGAAATACCCTAAGACGTTATACACAAACTTCTTATTATAAGTATAGGAGTGATTTTATTGAATTATTTCGTACTTTTGATGGTCGTGTTAGTTTTACAAATGATACATGGACTTCTAGTTTTGGCGAACCTTTTCTTTGCATTACTGCTTATTGGGTGGATTTTGATTGATTTATTCAAAAACGTATACTATGTTTTCAAGCTATGGAAGAAAGGCATGCCGGTTTTAACATCAAAGTTCGTATTTTGTATTGTTTAAAAGAATTTCACTTGAATAATAAAGTTTTTTCTTTGTCTCTTGATAATACAACTGCAAACACAAAGTGTATTGACTATTTGAAAAATGACTCCGAGTTGCATTTGTTGCTGGGTAGTAGTCTTTTGCATGTTAGATGTTGTGCTCATATTTTGAATTTGTCTGTTCAAGAGGGTCTCGGTGAGCTGCAACCATTGCTAAACCCAATTAGAACAGTTATAAAATGGATTAGGATTACTCAGTTAGTTAGAAGAAAGTACATAGCTATGTGTAAAGAGAGAGGTCTTCAGAAAAAACAATGGTCTATTGATACCCCTACCCGTTGGAATTCTACTTTCAATTTGTTGAATGATGCTATAAAGTATCATGACATTTTGACCCAACTTTACAATGAGACTCGTGTTGATCCTACTGAGTTAATAACCGAAAGTCATTGGACTAATGCTTCTTTTGTTCGTGATGTTTAAATGCTTTTGATAATGTAACTCATATTTTCTCTTATATTTATGAGCCTAACATTCATTTAGTCATAATTGAGTGTGTTAAAGTTGTTCACACCATCGAAGAGCATATGAAGATTGATGGACTTCGTCCCGTTCTTGATAGCATGAAACGTAAGTGGCATACTTATTTTACTGAATTTCCAATTATTTATGGAATTGCTGCTATTCTTGACCCGATGTCAAAGCTGAAGGTTTGGAAAATCTTTTAGAATTTTATTATACAAGTTTAAGTATCGATTATGATGTTAGTGAATATATTAACAAATGCAAATCTATTTTGGGAGACCTTTATGATCATTATGCATCTATTTATGGTTTTGATTTAGCAACACCAACTACTACTAGCACTTCCGATTCTAGATTTGGTTTTCTTGATAAAGTTATGAAAAAAAAACACAAAGCATCTACATCATTCTCATCATCATGTTCTTCAACACTTGCTATTAATGATTATTTGTCATATCAACATGAGACCAACAACAACTTTCAAATTATAACATGGTGGCAAGAACATAAAAAAAGTTTTCCTATATTGGCGAGAATTGCAAAATATATACTTGCAGTTCCCGCTTCATCTGTTGCTTCCGAGTCTGCTTTTAGTGCAGGTAGAAGAGTGTTAGATGAAAAAAGATCTCGCTTAACTCCGGAAAGCATTTAAATTTGTGTTTGTAAGACATATTGGGATCAAGCTGAAAGATGATCCTGTGATGATATTGGAGTCGTCAACGAATGATGCAGCTTCCGAGGAAGATGATGCAACAAACATGGGTGGCTAGTAAAGTCTAAATCAGGTACGCTAAGAATTACGTGGGCTTTAATTCTTTCGGGATACATAGGCAACTTATTTTTGAAAATTACAATTTAATTGCAAAATTAAATTTTAGTTTTCTAAAGATAAGTTCAACCCCCCCCCCCCAATTCCAAAAGAAGAACAATATAAGAACTACGTTGGATTTGATTCCTTATTTTATGATATAAGGATACGTAGGCATCTTAATTAAGAGCAACTGAGCAAGCCATCAAATTGTTAATTTTGTAAAACTTAAAACAAGCCCATTTAGCCATTTGGCCCAACCGACCCTAACCTACGAACCCACCCGACCCTAACCCACGAACCCAACTCAACCCAAACCCACTGACCCACCCTTCGACCTACCCTAACCCACTAACCCACCTCGACCTACCCTAACCCACGAACCCAGCTCGACCCACCCACGACCCGTCTAACCCACGAACCTAACCCTTGTGTGTCCAATAAACCTGGGCATCGTGCCGGGCCGTGCCGCCGCGGGCCGTGCCTGGCGGGCCACCGTGCCCAGGAAGTCGTGCCGTGCCGTGCCGACCATTCTCACAGGCCAGCCCACGGCCTGGCACGGCCCTCGTGCTTGGCGGGCTCGTGCCGTGCCGGCCACGTGCCGGCCTGCGTGCTGGCCTAGTGGGCTGGTGGCAGTTTCCAGTTTTTTTTTTTATTTTTTTTATTTTTTAAAAAAAAATAAGTGACAACATTATAAATTATATAAGTATTATAATGTATATAAGTTATAAAATTATAATTATAAGTTTTATAAGTTATAAGGTTATAACTTATAAGTTATTAAGTTATAAGTTTTATAATTATAAGTTAAATATTTATGTTTTATAATTTTGTATATTCAATATTTATATTTATATATTTACTTTATACTATTACTTTATATTTTAATGTTTATGATTTATTAAATATAATTTTGTATTAGTAATTGGTATAATATTTTTTTTTTTTAATATGAATTTACAAATTGTAACAAAACGGGGAAAAAAGGCAAATTGGACTTTGGATGTGAATAATGCGTACTTAATATTATTATTAATTGAGTTGAGAAAATTGTACAATGATAACAATGATAAAAATCGTACAATGATGGTATTAAACAAAAATTGGAAAATGATAAAATTGATATTTGATAATGATTAAAATCGTACAATATACAATAATTGTCTATTCTTCTTCTCCTTCTTCTTGCTCGTCTTCGTCTTCGTCTTCGCCTTCAAGGTCATCGGCTAGTTGCATAGATTGGGAACTAGCCGAACCCGAACGGTCGGAAGTGGAGGTTCCTTCTTCGTTGTCGTTGTGGTCGTAAGAACGGTCTTGTGAGCGATTTTCCGCATCCAACCAATATTTGAAACACACGCACATTTCTAGTGTTTCGGGTTTTAGACTTGTTCTTCTATTGTCTAACACCCTTCCGGATGCGCTGAAAGCTCGTTCGGAGGCGACGGAGGAAACTTGGATAGCAAGAATGTCTCGTGCCATTGCCGCCAAAGTTGGATGCTTCGAGCTTTGTTGTTTCCACCATGCAAGGAGGTCGAGGCTGTTTATCTCATCGTCGTCCATGCCTTTTGTGAATTCGTAACTCAGGTACATCTGCAACTCCGAGACGTCGCTTTGCGTTCTCCTGATTGATGAATCACCTGAAAACCTTGAAATCAAGTTAGTAGCTTGTGAAAATAAATGTTTGGCCTTCTTACTTACGTTTTTGGATGGTTGGGAAGGCCCTGAGCGAGGAACGGTGCCATATTTGGCTTCATAGACTCTATATAAAGCAAAAAACTGATCCTTCACATTAGTCTTATAGTTTTCTACATCATCGTCAAGAAACATGCATTGAAAGTAAATGTCAACTAACATAAATGTGTTTTCATACTTTTGCCTAGGATCTAATATGGAAGCTGATTAGGGGATTTTTATCAACCAATCACCATCTGACAAGTGGACCAACCAGGTTCCGCCACGTGTCCTTCACGTAGGCTAATAGGAGCCTGCCACGTGTCAACCAGAGAAACGTCCTCCATGGACCAATGGCGACGCGACACGTGTCCACCCATGCCAAATGGGTAAATCGGCCCACAAGGCCCAATTCTCGTGGGAGTCCCAGTCAGCTCTAGGTTTAACCTAAACCTAGGAATTGGCACGCGTCCCAAGGCATATAAATATGCTCATTAATCCTCATTAAAGAGGATTACGCACATTAAACACTCTCACCTAGAGAGACTTAATTACAATATTCCGCATTAATTACTCCTTAAACAAGTACTAACTTGACCGTTGGAAGCGGATCTCCAATCACTCGGAGTATCCGTTTGTTTTGCAGGTACAGGCGTCCTGATCCAGTCTCGGAATTGTAACTCTCCCGCAGGACATCAGAAAACCCTGAAACATTTTGGCGCCGTCTTCTGTACCGACTCCAGAAGAGAGGCGTCCCCTGGACGACCCTCAAGTTCAAACGGATCATGATACTGAAGAAGAGGTTGAATGTGAAGCACATACAGCTTCAGACGGGACCCTAAGGGCCCGGCGTACCCGTCATACCGAAAGGAGAGAACGGGAAGATCCTCAAATTGGACTCAGTGATCCAGTCGGCGCACCGCCTGTTCAGCAGCGGCCAGCTGAAGGATCTGCTCCCATTACGAGAAACGAACTCATGACCTTCATGAGGGGCTTCAAGGGAGAGATTCAGGAACTAATCACAAAAGGACGCCTGCTCTGGCCAAGGAGCAGTCGGCTAAGAAACCTTCCTCTTCAGGGAAGAGGAAGCCTGTTCAAGGACGAGAGGAGACCCCTCATCCTAACTCTAGGAAGTAGGAGCCGCCTGCGCTTGATTTCACAAAGTACCGCTTTCCTACTCCAGGAAAGAGGAAGCCCGTTCGTCATATACAGGCGGATGGGTCGAAGAAAACATACACAGACGCTCGGCTATTGCTAGAACAGAAGAAGAACGACCGACTGTCAGAGTCGGCCTCTACTCCAGAGTTTCAAGAGAGTCTGTGCAATACCTCTATGAGGTATACTCAGTCAAATCATGGGAGTCAGACAGACAGTACCTCCCGTCGGTCTGGTTTTCATAACGACCAGGCGGTACCAAACTTACCCTTTGTACCGCAACAACAATACTTCCTACAGTCACCTCTGTTTGGAGGACATGCAGCAAAAAATGTCCAACCTTTGGACTGGCAGCTACGGTTGCTTAGACTTGGAGAACAGCCGTCGGCTTTCTCCAAGGAAATTACTGAAGCCGCTCAGCCGGCCAAAGTTAAAAATGTGTTAGTAAGCGCCTATGACGGCACTACTAACCCAGAAGACCATTTGATGACATTCACCAACCTGATGTACCTCCAAGGGTTGGATGATCCCACTTGGTGCAAGTGTTTCCCAGCGACTCTTAAAGGAATCGCACAACAATGGTTTGGCAACCTGCCGACTGGTTGTGTGAATAACTTCAGGACGCTTGCTTACTTATTCACCTCCAATTTTGCCATGAACATACCTGCAAAGAAGACAACCCTTGATTTAGGGACGATTCAGCAGGGCGAGAAGGAGGGGCTTCGTTCTTATATCAGGCGGTTCAACCTGATGAGGATACAGATTCAAGGGCTACCGGATGAGGTGGCCTATACTGACTTTTTCAGAGGTCTCAAGGACGGGTCGACCTTCAAATTTGATTTGGTTCGAAAGAGGGTGGCGACTCTTCAAGAAGCCTTGATCGAAGCAGAAGCCTATATACAGGCGACTGATCTTTGTAGTACTGGAAAGCAGTCGGACGGAAGGAGGTTCGACAAGAAAGAAGGACGACAGAAGCAGTCGTCCAACAAAGATGAGAAAAAGAGAAAAGAGGTCTGAGCGGCTGATTCCTCTAAACAGCCGACCCAGAAGAAGAAGAAAGAATTCAAACTAACTCCCCAAAGTATGCGTTTAACAAGGATAGCTAAGCTATCCTAAAAGAAATTAAGGGACGGATCACAATTGAGAAGCCGACCCCCATGAAGGGTTCTGCGAGCAATCGGAACCAAGAAAAATTCTGTGATTATCATGAAGACGTTGGTCATGAAACCAACGAATGCATCAGTCTGATGCGATATCTAGACTGCCTGGCTGAACAAGGCGATCTTGACTCTTATGTCAAGAAATCTAAGGGGAACACTTCCTCGAAAAAGCAGTCGGCCAAAAAGAATCAACAGGCCGACAGCTCTGATATAGATGATGCAGTCGTCTACACCATTGCAGGCGGCTTCTCAGGAGGCGATCCCACTATCAGGGGCAACAAGGACAACATCACGCGGTTAGACGTCAATTCCGTTCACCTAGAACGACCCTCCAAAAATTCATTCCCTGATATTGTCATCACTGAAGAGGATTTAGGAGGGGTAAGGGGGCCGCATGACGACCCCATTGTTATTGAATGTAAAGTGGCCAACTAGAGAGTTGGCTGAATCCTCATAGATACCGGCAGCTCCTCAGACCTTATCAGTAGCAAATGTCTGTCAAAGCTCAAGTATCAGACTGATTGCATACACCCGGTATCCCACCCTCTAGTAGGGTTTGGAGGAGGAGTCGTCCACCCGGTAGGACGTGTGGATTTACCCGTCTGCCTGGGTGAAAAAGGGGAAGGTCGACACATGGTGGTCCGGTTCCTGGTAGTTGAGGAACTCTCGGCCTACAACATGATTTTGGGACGACCAACCCTGAATAATTCAAAGGCTGTTATAATCCCATCTCTTATGTTGCTCAAATTTGAGAGGGATGACGGAACAGTCGGCTCCCTAAGAGGAGATCAGAAGATGGCCCGAGAGTGCTACCTTTCGGACATCAAACCCACTGTCATGGCCGTTGGGTCAAGTGGTGGAAAAACAGACCTTGGCGTTGTCAAGGAGAATGCACCTGCTCAAGAAGCAGGCGGAAAGAAAAGAAAGGCTGCCCAGTTGGGGGTCGCAAGAAAAGAGAAAAGATAGCAATCATTGGCAGAGGAGCGGTCAGACGAATTCCGCCCTCAGCCGGCTGGTGAGCATACGGACCTGATCTTAGACGGCTCGCGCCTTGACCGAACAGTCAAGGTTGGGACGACTGCTCTGAGAGTTCTGGGTGAAGATTTCCATCAACTTTTGAAAGAATACAAAGACATCTTTGCGTTCGAAGTCCATGAAATGCCAGGCATCAGTCCTGACCTGGCGGTACATAAACTGGTCATGGATCCGAAAAAGAAGCCGGTAAGGCAGAAGAAGCGGAACCATGGCGAAGAAAGAAGTCAGGCGGCAACAGCCGAAGTAAAGAAACTACTTGATGCAGGGTTCATTCGGCAATGTTACTTCCCAGACTGGGTTGCAAATGTAGTGCTTGTTAAAAAGCCGAATGGTACCTGGGAAATGTGTGTGGAGTACACGGACCTAAACAAGGCGTGCCCTAAGGACAGTTACCCACTGCCTAAAATTGATAATCTGGTCGACTCAACAGCCGGCCATGCTTTGATGAGCTTTATGGACGCCTACTCTGGCTTTCATCAAATTCTTTTATGGAAGAAAGATCAGGAGAAGACGGCCTTCGTCACTGATCAAGGGTTATACTGCTACACGGTCATGCCGTTTGGTCTGAAGAATGCCCCGGCCACCTTCCAGAGAATGATAAATACTGTGTTCTTTGATCAGATTGGGAGGAACGTCGAGGCATACATTGATGATATGATTGTTAAGTCTAAGCTTCAGATAGATCATCTGTCGGACCTCCGAGAAACTTTCGCCACACTCAGGCGGCACCATGTCATGCTCAATCCCAAGAAATGTGTATTTGGGGTTGAGTCTGGGAAATTTCTCGGATTTCTTATCAATCAGAGAGGAATAGAGGCGAACCCTGAGAAAGTGCAGGCGGTCATCGACATGCAGTCGCCTCGCACCGTCCGAGAGGTTTAGAAGCTAACAGGTTGTCTGGCGGCCTTGGGAAGATTTCTAAGTCGATCAGGCGACAAATGCCTATACTTTTTCCAGGCAATTAAGAAGAAGGCAAGGTTTGAATGGGGACCGGATGCTGAGGCGGCCTTCTAAAAATTGAAAGTTCATTTGCATTCCTTGCCGAGGCTGGTCAGTCCTTTGCCCAAAGAAGTGCTTTACATGTATCTGGCCGTCTCAGATCATGCTTTAAGCGCTGTCCTTCTTGCCGAAAGAGACGACTGCCAACTCCCGGTTTACTTTGTCAGTCATGTATTGAAAAATACCGAGTTGAGGTATCCCTTAGTGGAGAATTTCGGCCTCGCACTCTTCATGGCCGTCAAAAAATTGAAGCCCTACTTTTTGGCACATGCATTCGTTGTGTATACAGATCAACCTATCAAGCGGCCACTGACCACCATGGAGTTGTCAGGCCGGATGGTCAAATGGGCCATTGAAATTCAGAGCCTCGAAGTCACATTCGAGCCTAGAAAAGCAGTGAAGGGGCAAGCCTTTGCTGATTTTATTGTTGAAATGACTCGTCCCCCTGATTCTCAAGTTCCAGACCAAGTCTGGAAGGTATATGTGGACGGGAGCTCCACCTCAAATGGTTGTGGAGCATGCGTCATATGTCAGTCGCTAGAGGGCGACAGGTACGAGTATGCTCTACGTTTCAATTTTCAGGCCTCATACAACGAGGCAGAATACAAAGCTTTACTAGCCGGAATCCGCATGTGCAAGGCGGCTGGGGCTAGAAGTATAGACGCCTGTTCTGATTCACAATTGATAGTAAGCCAGTACAATGGTGAATACGAAGCGACCCATCCGGCCATGATCAAGTATTTACAAGCGGTATGACAAGTAGTCGGATCCCTTGAAGATTTTCATCTAATCCAAGTACCAAGGTCTGAAAATAACCAGGCGGATGCTCTTTCAAAGTTAGCATCCTCGGCCTCCTGTGATACCCCACGAACTGTTTTCTGGGAGGTGATGGAGGAAAGAAGCATTGAGGAAGACCCTATTGGAATTTTAGATAGAAGTTCAACCTGGATGGATCCAATCAGGGCATATTTGACAGACTGCAACTTGCCGGATAATCATCACCAGGCGGCTGCACTGAAAAAACGAGCAGCCAGTTTTGAAATGATAAGGGGAGAACTTCACAAAAGAGGGTATCTTCAGCCTTTCTTGAAGTGTGTTACTCCAGAAAAAGGACGAGAGATCCTAGAAGATCTCCACTCTGGTTACTGCGCTTCCCATGTAGGCGGCAGGTCGCTTGCTCAACGGGCAAGGCGGCAGGGTTACTTTTGGCCTACTCTAGAAGCAGATGCAATGGAGATGGTGAAAAAATGTGATAAGTTTCAAAAGTTTGGCAAGCTGATTCACCGTCCGGCTACCGACCTCACCACCATCCATAGCCCACTACTGTTTGCTAAGTGGGGCATGGATATTCTGGGTCCCTATACGCCTGTTACAGGCGGTAGGAAGTACATACTTGTGGCAGTCGACTACTTCACTAAATGGGTAGAGGCGGAGGCTGTCAAGGGAATCAAGACGAAGGATGTGATTTCATTCGTCTGGAAAAATATCATCACTCGGTTCGGGGTTCCTATGTCTATGGTTTTTGATAATGGTCCCCAATTTGAGACGCCTGTTCTCAAAAGCTGGTTGGGTGACCAAGGTATCTAACATTACTTTGCATCAGTCGGCCGTCCAAACAAGCAAACGGCCAAGTAGAAGCTTTTAATAAGATCATCTCAGACGGTCTAAAGAAAAATATTGAACGAGCAGGTGGCCTATGGGCAGATGAACTACCACATGTTCTCTGGGCCATTAGGACGACTGAAAAAGGGTCGACGGGAGAGACTCCATTCCTCCTAACCTATGGTGCGGAAGCTGTTCTTCCAATTGAACACTACGAGCCGACTCTTCGAGTAATGTTATACGACGAAGAGGCAAACTGGGAATCCATGCGCCTTGCTTTGGATTCACTCCCAGAAAGAAGAGGCAATGCAGTCTTGCGCCACGAAATTTACCGCCTGAGAATGACCAGATCATACAACAAAAAAGTACACAGGCATCCACTCAAAGTGGGGGACTTTGTACTAAGAAAGATGGAAGCAGTCGGTAGGGCTAATGAGTCTAGCAAATTAACTCCCAATTGGGAAGGACCCTACCGAATCTATGAAGAGGTCAGGGACGGCACCTACCGCCTGGAAACACTAGACGGCCAACCGTTGCCTCGAACCTAGAATGTAGATAATTTAAAGAAGTATTATTTTTGAATGATGTAAATAGCCGAGAGCTACTTAAATAAAAGTTTGCTACTTCGTCTCATTTATTCTGTATTAGGAGGGGCATGCCTACTGATAACCAGTCGGCTACTCTCCATGCTTTTTATTTACGCGTTCAAAGTAAGAGGGGCATGCCGCTTGTTCAATACAACCGGCTACTCTCCCATAACTAAGAGGGGCATGCCGCTTGTTCAATACAACCGGCTACTCTCCCATAACACAGTTCACCAAGAACTATCAAAGGCTCATGGCCGAAATGATCAGACCAGGCGCTAGGCCAACTGATCCAAGTATTAAACTAATCCGACCAACATCATAGCAGGCGTCCGGCAGCATCCATCCGGATGAAATTCGTCGCAGAGAGCAGCTCCCTTTTGGGTGGAACATTGTTCTATAAAATAATTACACGGCACCTATACGACTGTCTAACCAAGACAACCACGTAGCCGTTTCTCAGACAAGGATACCTCTCACTTAACCGACTAATTAGGTCCAACAACTGGTTGCAGTAACCATCCGTGTCAAGTAACCGACTGAACTACTTGGGATAAGTACAGCCGGTATTTTATGAGTTAATAGCCAACAAACATTGGCGAATAAAGGGGAACAATCGGCCACCGCCGCTTGATACCCCTACTACTCAAACAATAAGTAGCGACGACCAAGTAACGATCATGTTTACTTAGCCACTTCTTAAAACTTGGTGTGAAACTAAAAAAGGTGTTCATATATCGCCTGTTCTTACTAAGTTATCACAGTAGGGACTAGCCGGCCTAGGCCGCTTAATGTCTCTTCTGCTTAAAACCATGGCAAGTAGGAAATCACTTTCCTACTTGGTTAATTCTAAAAATCACAGGACCGCCTGCCTAGAGGGGAGCCAGTCATCAAGATGTGTTAAAGACCGGTTGGACAAATGGCCGACTGGTCGCCTAGCTTGGAAACAGACAATCAGTCGTCCAGGGGCATAGGCAGTGTCTACATTTTACCTGTCTACAACTATCGGCCATACAAAACAGTCGGTATAGCATGCAACTGGATATCAGAGTTTCGATACTTAGCAAAATAAAAGCACAATTCGAAATTTTGATAAATAAGGCGACCTGAAAAGATGGTCGCCTAAATTCTATTAATAGCCGGCCATAAAGACCGGCGAACTATTCAAAACCCCGGCCCCTTGGCCTGGTAAAGATACAAAAAGAGCCAGCCATAAAGACTGGCAAAATATTCAGAACCCCGGCCCCCTGGCCGGGTAAAGAGAAACAAACGGCACGCAGGCCGAAGAAAAAGAAGACATAAGCTTAAGATGGAGGCAGATCTTCAATAACAAAAGCTGCCGCCTGGTCAGCATTCTTCTTGCTTGACTCGGCTTCAGCTGCATCTTTTTTCGATGCATCTACCCCAATCGGCACTAGGGCTACTACCGGATCCTCCTCCTCCAATGCCTCGTCCTCAGCAGCCGCCAGGATCTCTTGATTATACCTCTCAGAGCACTGGCGAAACGTTTTTTCCCATGAGGCGAAGTCGGCATTTGGGAAGAGGCGGCCCCAGGTCAGGCGCTGGATTTGAGCTGAGTCTTCCATCATCTCTCGGACCAGATCCTTCTTTTCCTGTTCGACCTTTGCCGAGAGCTCCTCAGTAAGACTCTTCTCCTGGGTCACCAGGCGTTCCTTAACGCGCTCCAAGGATTTCTCCAAGGTGTCGTATGAGGACATCTTTTGGCGAAGAGGTCTCAGCTCGGCCTTGAGACTGTTGATGGTCGCCTCCAGCTCATTATTTTTCTTCTAGGCCGCCTCCAACTAAGCCCAGATAGCAGAAGTAGCTTGCGCCTGATAATAAAGAATATCAGTTGTCAAAATTTCATTTTGGGCAATTTGAAACATTGCCTTATCACAATCAGAGGCGGCCATAGCTTTAGCAGCCTTTTCCTCTTTGTTCTTTACATTAAGCGGCTTGCGAAGGCCGTTTACTCGGAGTAGAGACTGAGTAAAAGGAAACAGGCGTCAGATTTCAAACAAAAAAAAAAGGCGTCCTGGAATTAACACAACAAAAATATGCTAAGTATACCTCAGCAAGGAGCCCTGCAATTCCGTCTAGGTCAAGGGTGCCGACACCCCTGACCGCCTCTCTCTCAGCTGGAGGGACGACTTTGATCATGGACTTGGCCACCTCGACCATGTCCGGTTCTTGAGGGTCGGCTGCATCAAGCGAAAACATGAACGTTAGAAATAGTGAAAAGGAAGTAAGTCCGAATTCAGAAGGGCAGTTCCATACTTCTAGGCGGCCTGCTTAGAGTTTGAGAAGGAGTGGCCGGCTGTTTCTCAGCCGTCGCATATTTTCTGGCAGTGCCAGGAGAGCTCGCAACAGTCGTCTTCCGGGCCTTGGAGTCCGGCTATTGGGAGGAGGAAGTTCTTGGTGTGCCCGTCTAAAAAAAAAAAAAAAAAAAAAAAGCACACGGTCAGTATAAGTATAAACCCAACCTCAAAAAGGGAAAAGGCGAAAGCTTGGAACTTACTAAGGCCGCCTCCTTATTAGGAGAGTCGGCTGAAGATTGTTGCATGATGGAGGCACGCAACATAGCCGCCGCAGTCTTGGAGGCGGTAATTTTGCTCATGGCGTCCGTTGCAGAAATAAATACCAAAGCTAATAAAAAATCATAACAGTAATGTATGGAAAAAGAGCGTATTCGTCAGGCCGGCTACCTCTTGAGCACCGACTGCTGAGGCCACAGGCGGCCAGAAAGTACTCGTCATAGAGCCATTTGATGCTCGAGACGCAGTGCAGGGGTACT
This sequence comes from Chenopodium quinoa, assembly GCF_001683475.1. Lineage (NCBI taxonomy): Eukaryota > Viridiplantae > Streptophyta > Magnoliopsida > Caryophyllales > Amaranthaceae > Chenopodium > Chenopodium quinoa. The sequence goes on from NW_018744367.1 coordinate 636,957, forward strand.
TGCTCTCGCACCCCTGTAGTAGAGTCGACCCTCGTCTCTAATTTAAAGAGTCCTTTGTCCAGGATCTCTTTCTTAGCTCTTGGGGAACATGCGGCATGCTGCGACCGCCTGCAAGAAGAGGCGGATCTCTGTTCCACCTGTTGAAGCGCTGGCTCAGCTCCGTGTCTGAACTCTCAATGATAAGGAAGGTGCTTCTCCAATCCTTCCATTTGTTCTCTTTACCTCTTGTCATGAGGTAGCCTCGGTGGCTCGTCAATTGGTACCAGACGGTACCGCCTGCCTTAGGGGTTCGGCTGAGATAGTTCATGTGGGCGAAAGCCTCGAAGTTTGGCTCCACCCCGTGCATTTCGCACCCGGCCACATAGCCGAGAACGTTGAACCAAGAATTTGGGGCTAACTGCCATAACCCCAACTCATACCCATCCAAGATCCGCTGAACAGCCGGATGTAGGGGGAAGCGTAGCCCAGCTCTGATGGCCGCCTCATAGCAGCCAAAGTAGGCGCCATCGTAACTGGTACCAACCGGCCAGAAGACTGTGTCCTCCGGTTCTGGCACAAAAACTAAAAAGCCAGGGCCCATTACGTGGTTCGCAATAAAGGTCCCCACTTTCTCTTGCATAACCTTGATCCGGCCTTTCGGAACTGTGCAGTAGTAGGGGGTGTTTTGTTCTCTATAGGAGGCGGATGGCTCCGCCCAATTATCTCCTTTCTCAACTGCGTGAGAAATCCTCGCCTCTTGTAGGCGGTTATTTTTCTCCTCTGTATCTAGAGAAGCATGACCAGAAGAACTAGAATCGGACTCGTCCTCTGAAGAGTCCGAAGAGGACGACTCCTCTCCTCTCCTAGAGAGGTCCGCCTCCTCTCCTTCAATAGGAGCAGGAGAAAATGTAGACATGTCTACGGTAAAATGGGAGGGGACCACCTTGACCCCTCCCTCAGAGCTGTCGGCGGCCAAGCCGCCTTGGTTCACTTCAGCATCTGGCGCCTGGTCAGATGTCTCACTAATCGGCACCTGGTAGGAGGAGTCGTCCGAGTTTGTGATCCTAGCAGTTCTTTTTGTTCTGGCCATTACGTTCTGCATAGACACAGAGACAGTCGGACTTTGTATAAAGGGCAAAGATTGGTTCGAAAAAGGGCAGGCGACACTCCTAGTCCTAGATTCAGCCGTCCCCGGTGACCGGCTGATCACTAACCTAGGTCGTGTCGTGTGCTTCCGTGGTGCCATTTCAAAAAGGAAAAAATAAAGAAAAAGTTAAGAGTGAGAGAACCGACGGTTACCTGAACGAGCGAGAATTTGATGAAGTTCTGAAAATTCTGAGTAAACAGCCGACTTGTCAGAGCAGGCGGTAGGCAGAAAGTGTCCGGAATGTCAGAGCAGGTTCAGGGGTCCGAGGGTTCTCTTAAAAAGTTCTCAAGTGTGAAAATTACTGAGGTCAACACACCCTTATATAAGCAAAATGAGAAGGCAAATGGTCACTCCCAAATTCAAAATTTGAGCGGGAAAAACTCTCGTCCTTTCATCAAGTGACACCTGTAGCAGGCCGTCGCCTGTTACGGAGCGACACCTGTCACAGGTAACACGTGACCAGTCACGTGCCACCTGTGAGGGGCAAATGATTAGGGGATTTTTATCCACCAATCACCATCTGACAAGTGGACCAACCAGGTTCCGCAACGTGTCCTTCACGTAGGCTTATAGGAGCCTGCCACGTGTCAACCAGAGAAACGTCCTCCATGGACCAATGGCAACGCGACATGTGTCCACCCATGCCAAATGGGTAAATCGGCCCACAAGGCCCAATTCTCGTGGGAGGACCAGTCAGCTCTAGGTTTAACCTAAACCTAGGAATTGGCACACGTCCCAAGACATATAAATATGCTCATTAATCCTCATTAAAGGGGATTACTCACATTAAACACTCTCACCTAGAGAGACTTAATTACAATATTCCGCATTAATTACTCCTTAAACAAGTACTAACTTGACCGTTGGAGGCGGATCTCCAATCACTCGGAGTATCCGTTTGTTTTGCAGGTACAGGCGTCCGGATCCAGTCTCGGAATTGTAACTCTCCCGCAGGACATCAGAAAACCCCGAAACAGAAGCAAAAATATAAATCAAAGGAATTTCACTGTAATATTTACGCCACTTTGTTTCCATTGCTGGAAGATACTGATCATAATCACTTTGATTGCAATGATCAGCGAAAAGTTGGGCGAGTAAGCATGCATTAGAAAGAAAGTTTTGAGCACAAGGATTGTAAACAGTAGAAAAACAATACGTCATGTTATATAATAACTGTAAAAATTGCATATATCTTTCACAGTTATTCCAATCATCATCATACAAAGCATTTTGTGGAAAATTTTGGTTGTAAAATAATGTTAACGGGCCCTTGTACTCAATTGCCTTTGTTAACATGTCATAGGTGGAATTCCACCTAGTTGGGCAATCGGTTCTAATTTTTATTACCCTTATCTTTTGTTGTTTTAGAAAACTCTTCCATTCTTGGTATCTCATGTTAGAGCTATTAATAGACATAATAGCATCTCTGATTTTGTTGTAGTATGGGCCAATTGCCCGAACTCCATCCTGTACACATAAGTTAAGTACATGGCAAACACATCTAGTATGAAGAACTTCACCGTCTAATAGTACATCGATTAAGTTTTGTTTGATAAGATTAGTTGTGTATGTCATAGAGGTTGCATTATCAAAAGTCATAGACATCATTTTATCTCGAAGGTTGTATTCGTCTATTGCTTGCATTAAATGGTGAGCAATGTTAATGCCGGTGTGTGGGTATTCCAACATTTTGAAATGTATTATTCTTTTTTGTAACAACCATTGATCATATACCCAATGGCAAGTCACACATAAATAGTGATATTTATAACCACTACCCCAAGAATCGGCTGTTAAAGATACTCTACAGTTAAGGTTACTCAATTCGGCTTGTAACCGGACTTTGTACTCTAGGAAAATTTTCATTGCGGCGGAACGAACGGTTTTCCTAGAGATTCTTTTATGTTGGGGTTGTAGTGCTTTGTTAATGTAGGTGTTGAATGGGTCACTTTCCGAGAAAAGAAAAGGTTGTTCGGCGTGTACTATCATTTTTCCTAGTTCATCCCTATCCCTCTCATAGTTGTATGTAAAGCCGTATGGATGGAATTGGGAAATTTTGGGCTGGGTTGGATCACTAGCTGGTTTTGCACAAGCTTTCATGTGTCTAGTTAAGTGTCCCGTCCCGGATTTGGTAAATTCCGTGAATACATCATTACATGTTTTACATTTTGCATATGTTTGACCCTGTTTATTTAGGACAAAATAACGCCATACCTCACTCCTTCGGTTTTTCAAAAGTACCATCTCACTTTCGGTTAATCATTCATGATGTGTGTTTGCGTTAGTAGTGGTAGTAGAAGGGGTAGAACCGGAGGGAATTTTGGTACTTTCTTGGCTACTTTGGCTAGAATAATAGTTTTGTTGATCACCAATATAATTAGGTGGGAATTGACCGAATTGTGGGAATTGTTGTGGATTTTGATATTGGTGGTGGTGGTGGAAATTGGTTTGGTGGTGGTGGTGGAAATTGGTTTGGTGGTGGTGGTGGAATTCCCGACATATAATATGGCTCATAGCCCGGGGGGAAGTAAATGGGGTCATTAGTTGGACTCGAAATTTGGGGGCTCGTTGTATTTGTTGGTTCCCTAGAACTACTACTACGGGTAAGTCGGCCTTTCGCCCTAGACCTAGATGATGGGTTGTTCGATGCCATAATTAACAATTAATTTTTTAATAAAAATTGGTTAACTATAATAATAATAATTAATAACAACAATTTTAACAATAAAAATATCAATAATAATAATTAATAACAACAACTATAACAATAACAATAACAACAAAAATAAATAATAACAACAATTGTAACAATAATAATAATTAATAACAACAATTATAACAACAACAATAACAATTAACAACAATAATAATTAAACAAGATTATTCAAATAATAACAATAAAACAAATAAATTAAAGATTAGTTTAGATCTTACAACCGTGCTTCAACGCTCCACTAATTACGATTACGAACTTTTTAATTTTTTCCGATATTAGGAAAATAATTAGAGAATTTAAGAGAATAATTAGAGAATTTAAGAAAATAAGGATTATTAGAGATTTAGAGAATATAAGAGATACGAAGAAGAGATTGTGATTTTGTGATTTGGGAATGAAATGGAGGTGGGTATTTATAGAATTTTTGGGGAGCAAATTGGCAAAAATATAGCCGTTAAGTAGCCGTTTTTTTGGCTAATTAAGCAACTAGCCGTTGCTTTTAAACGGTAATATGTCCGTTGGGCACGCGGGCCGTGCCAGCGGGCCAGCACGGCGGGCCCTGGCCGTGCTCGTGCCGGGCCGTGCCTGGGAATTCAGAACCCTGTCCGTGGCACGACCTGTGGCACGAAGCTCAACTGCCGTGCCGTGCCGGGCTGGGGAGCGGGCCGTGCCGGGCTGCGTCGAACGGCGGGCCGTTCAGGCGGCACGCGGCCAACCCGGCCCGTGCCCAGGTTTAGTGTCCAACTTCTCCGACCCAACCCACGACCCGGCCCACCCTACCCTACATGTGTCGTGTCGTGTGTCATGAAACGCCAACCCACGACCCGTCTAACCCTGACCCATCTCGCACGACTCGCACAGTGGACACCTCTAGACACGAGATAAGTCACATGTGTTGCATGTTTTTTTTAATTCTCTTTTTTTCATTTTGAGAGAAGTATGCGGAATTTTTTTTTTTCCATAAGAAGTTGACATGTGTCCATTAATGATATTAGCATGACTTGTTTTAATAGTAGTTAATATATACAAATTAATTACTCCCCCCGTTTTTTTTAAACTCGTCACTTCCCTTATATGGTTTTTTTTTTGTAAATACATCACTTCTATATTTGGTAACTTAATACTATATTTTATAATTTTTCTTTATTACTTTAAATCCCACTTAAATTATTTTATCATTTTTCTCTTTTCCATAATCTCCACTTAAATAACAAAAATATCTACTATCCCTCATATATTTTCTCTTCATAGTCCCCATCTTACTTTTACAATACGAGACCAATTGATGCTTTCAAAAAAAAAAAAAAAAAAAAAAGAAAAAAACGGAGGAGCGAGAGAGTATTAGCTAGTTTGATCGGTCAGTTTTTGACACCTCTACGACAAACGACAGACACAAAAAAAAAAAAAACAATTGAAAACCAATAAGTCCATTCCACTATCCATTATCCAATCAGTCCAAATAGTCCAATGGGCTGTTGAACTAGTAACACAACAACCCACTCAACAAAAACCCAAGCAATCCCCAAAAACCCTAATTTCCCCTCCCCCATTTCAGCATCAGCCTCAAAAATCAGAGGAGAGAGAAACCCCCTCATCTTCATCCTCAACCCAGAAAAATGCAGATCTTCGTGAAAACCCTAACGGGTAAAACCATAACCCTAGAAGTCGAATCCTCGGACACCATCGACAATGTCAAAGCCAAGATCCAGGACAAAGAAGGCATCCCACCAGACCAACAACGTCTCATCTTCGCCGGAAAACAGCTCGAAGATGGCCGCACTTTAGCCGATTACAACATTCAGAAGGAATCCACTCTTCACCTTGTTCTTCGTCTTCGTGGTGGTGCCAAGAAGAGGAAGAAGAAGACTTACACTAAGCCTAAGAAGATTAAGCACAAGAAGAAGAAGGTTAAGCTCGCTGTTCTGCAGTTTTACAAGGTTGATGATTCTGCTAAGGTTCAGAGGTTGAGGAAGGAGTGCCCTAATGCTGAGTGTGGTGCTGGGACTTTCATGGCGAATCATTTTGATCGCCATTATTGTGGTAAGTGTGGTCTTACCTATGTTTACCAGAAAGCTGGAGGTGATTGATTGAGGTTTCCAGATTTTGAGTGAGGGTTTCTCTCCTCTTTTGGAATTTAATCGAATTATTATGTTAAAGTAGTTTTTGGTATTTAGTTTTTGTTATCAAACTTGTGTTTTGTTGAGGATTGGTTATTATAATTACTCTTTTGAGTTTGGAAATGTTGGATCTACAATTTTGAATCAGTTTATTGCTTTTTTTTTTTTCATATATATAATTCTGTGTTTTGATTGTTGTTTTTGTTTAATTGGGTAATTTATATTGCTTGAATCAGTTTTTGTTGGGTTTTTTCTTTTAAATTTTGTGGTTGTGCTTGATTGGGTATTTATATCGGTTGAATTTAGGGTTATTAAGTGTGTTTATATGCAGTTAATTGATGAATTTTAGGGGGTTTCTGTGTTGTGTTTATATGGGTATATGATTGTCAAATGCTTTAATGTGTGATTTGGGATTACTGAGTTTACTAGTTTGGAGTTGTTACTTGACCCTTGCGATGATTGTTTAGTGGAGGGGAAGAGTAATATGGATTACTTGAACCTTTTGCCGGAGTAGTTTAGGTTTAGGGGCCGGATTGAGCAATTTAATAGCTTCAATTTGAACCTATATCCAATAATTCAATTGGGTTGTTTTAGTAGAGTGTCAAACAAAAACGTCGAGAAATTAGTAGAGGATACTACCTCCTGTTTGAATTAAGCTACCTTCTTTGTTTGGATATAGCTATTGCATTTTTCAGTTCAAATGGGCGATGAGGGTTTCCGAGTAGTGGTAAGATTATTTTAGGGATTCTTTCGTCTGCTCAAAAGAGCCTTTAAAAGGCATTATATTTTCACTTGAATTTGGGGATGTTATTTTGAAATGTTTGTTTGACCTGTTTTGTGGCATTGTGATTGTACTAGTAGTCTAGTACTGCTTATGATATACAAATGGCCTAGTTATGAATATTGCACCGATATAGTTGTGTGAGATAATTTTTGGGTCAGGCTCTTATATTGCTAATACAAATTCATGGTAAACAGGAAGAAAGATGTCATATATGCATGAGATAGTTGCATGTGATAGCTCACTCAATTTAAGCTATAAAACGAGTTTAATTTAGAACTCTTTTGAAGTTTATATGGATTCCAACAAAATTATGCATTATTATTCAATTTAGATTATGATCCTGGCTTTTTGGTTGGTTTGTTTGATATAATTGCTTGTTTGAATCCCACAATCAGGTTGAGGGTATGTGAAAGAATCCTTGGTTTTATCAATGAGCTAAGCAGTAGTAGGTGTATCTCAAGTATGATTTTACTATGTTTAAAATCACAATACTGGTATAGCTAAATTGAGTTATATTTATATATAGAAGCTCAAGAGAGGGGTTGAGTGTTGGTTCATTCATATCAAACAAATAGGCTAGGATCATAATCTACATCGATTAAAATGGGTCTTTTGAAAGAACATTTTTTATAACTAGGATGGTATGTAGTTGCTGCCAAGCTTAAATTTTGTTTAAAATAGGCTGCTGCAGTAGCCCAGTATTGACTATTCGACTACTGTAGTCCTCATGTATTGTCTGATGCCAGTGAAATCCGAACTATATTTCAAGTCCCATTCAGCCGATCATTTTCAGATGCACAGACCATATTTTACTGAAATGTATGTACTATGACTAAGTTCCATGGCATAGGGGTTATCTTTCATACCATGTACTGTGTTTACGCGAGATTATAGTAATGATGTATGATGCCTTGCAACTAATTGTGCTATTTGGTAAATTCTTGGGAAAACTGGTTTTTGCTTGGTAATGTAGAATACTTGCTGTGGTTTATTACAAGCTTTTTAAAATCAAACTTTCATATTGCTTCAACATTGTAAATTTTAGTAGGTAAGTTCCCTTTATTCCTGTTTTTTGGTTGGGTCCATTGTGGAGTTCACTGAGCTCTTTACTTTGCATTGATATCGTTTACCTTTAACAACTAAGAAAAAAATGTTTGATGATACCGTCATTACTCTGAAAGCGCTTATTTGAAGTTATATTACATCATTAAATGCGATATGAATTTGAAATATTCACTGTGATAATTGGAATGAGTATGAGTGGTATTCTATTGTGAAATCAACGATGGAGGAGAAAATGATCATTAGATCGGTTCCCTTTAAGCCTCATGGAAGCTTCATTAATAGCTTCTTTGGAGTTGTTTCACTAAAATAGTTAGTTAGCCTCATGGATGCTTCGTAAATAGAGTCTCTGGGAGCAAAGGCGCTAACTCGAATGAACTCTTCACCTTTGTTACCGAATCCCCTGCCTGGAACTGTTAATATATGAGTTTTCTCAAGAATCTGATTGAAAATATCCCAAGATTTTGAGCCTGGAAAATGAACCCACAGATATGGTACGTTTTGACCACCATACACTTTTAATCCGAATGATTTAAATGTATCAGCCAACATTTCAGCATTCTTCATGTAATAATCGATTGTAGATTGTAAGGCCTGCAAAAAAAACCAGAAGAAAAAAGCAATTTAAATAGACTTTTATGAGATAAATAGTTTTAAAGTTAGAAATTTTCCAAATTCTGGAAAGAAACCTTGTAGCCCTGTGGAGAAAGGCACGCTAGGCCACCGGCTTGAGCAAGGTTAGAGGCGCCACTAAAACAGGTGCATGCAATTCGGTCATAATCATTAATAACTGGAAAGCCACTTGAGTAGCATAAATCTTTGGGAACTACTGTCCATCCCAATCTTACTCCTGTAAACCCGGCGAGCTTTGAGAAAGAAGATACTTCGATAGCAACCTGCACATACAAGTTCTTATTAACCTAGGCTATGTACCAGATTACACGGCACCAACTGTCTCAAATTACAAAAACTTGGACTGAAGCCTTGTTTTCCATCCCTAAATGAAATTATATTCATCGAGTGAGTAAATGGAAGTGAACACACCTCCTTGGCACCGGGGATTTCAAAGATTGATCGAGGGCTATCATCCGAGATATAAGTTGCATATACAGAATCAAAGATTATAATTGAGCCATTAATCTTTGCAAATTCAACAAGCTGCTCTAATTCTCGACGAGAGGCAGCATAGCCTGTTGGATTATTAGGAGAGCAAAAGAAAATGATATCTGTTCTAGGAGTATTGCTCAAATCTGGAAAGAAATTGTTTTCAGGGCCACTGCTCATGTACACAATGTTATTGTACTTTCCTGTTTGTTCTTGAAATTTGCTGGCTTGGCCTATTATAACACTTGAATCAACATAGGCCTGATCAACAAAAGGGTTGAGATATGTCATGTAAAATTTTGATTCTTGCATTAGTTAGTTGTAAAATTTCATTTGTGTCCCGTGCACACTATATTTGACTCAGGATCTGTTTTGTTCACCTTATTTTAACTTATTTCAGGTTCTATAACTTCAGTTCAGGAACAATAAGTTCTGATAAAGATTGTCCAAGTTCAAATTACAACTGAAATAAGTTTTTATAAGGTCTAATAAGTTTAGATAAGTACATGTAGTTCATATAAGATTAAATAAGTTCAGATAAATAAAAATCAGGTGAATATAACTTTATGTTTTAGAGTAACACGATGAGACATAAAATTATGTCTTATGAGTACATTAATTTATTGTGCTCCGTAACAAAAACAAACAAACAAAAAAAAAAAAATCCAAGTGTATAATAGAGAGATGTCTTAAATTATTACCGGAAATGTAGGATCTTGTACGGCTATGCTTATATTGGATCCCATTAACATCTGCGTGTTAAAATATTTAACAAAAAAAAAAAAAAACAATAAAAAAATTGTTTTTAAAACGTTTAATTAGAACAATATGTAAGAAATTCCCTCAAAAATTAATAAAAAAAATAAATAAACCTAGGAAGTAAAAAGCTACTATATATTTTACCTGCAGGCGAGAAATGTCACATTGTGCTCCATCTGATATAAATATTTCATCACTCGTAATACCTCTATCTTTATAGATTGTTTTAGCAATTGCCTTCCTCAACTCCTGTCACAATTTGAATGTGTTATAATTTGTAATATAAAGAAGATTAAATGAAAATTTTTGTATTTCATAGGTTTCCATATACTGATATACGTACCTAATTTAGTAATACTTTGTATTAAGCACTCCGTATCACTTTTGTTAAATACAATTTTGATCATTAGCATGTTGGATTTGAGTTAGTAAAAGTTGATAAGCTATATATTTAGACTAATTCAACAGCATTTTATATGACAAATTTTTTTATTTTAAATTAGTAATGTTACATTTGGTCAAAGTTTTATAATGAACTAGTTTAGGTCCCGTGCCGTGCACGGTAATTTTCAATTACTACTCTATAATTATTAACACTATATTTAATTATAAAAAAAATCTATTTAAGTTACTACTTTGTAAAATGAATTGATTATGAAAGAGTCTATTATTAGCATAATAAATAATTTAAAATACTTATATATGTATTTTTATATATATTTCACTAACTAATTTATATTATTTCTTCTTTTAACCAAATGAATATCTTACAACTATATATCTAATTCGTAAATAGATTTACTTTTTACACACTATTAATCCTTTCCCTCTTACGCGGTATTTATTTTTCTTCTCAATAATCAACTGGCTTAGAAAAAAAATTCATATCTTTCTGAGCAAGCTTTTCAAACATACTTAAATACAAAAATATTTTTTAAAAAAATAATCCTTGTTGTAAAAATGATAAGAGTAGTATATAGTACTATGTATGTCACAAATTATGTTAAGAATTTGATTTTCATTTGTTTAACTTTAGCTTATGGTATCAATATATATAGTGGAAGGATACATTAAATCTTTTTAATCTTCTATTTATATATAAGATTTGTTTCCTAAGTAGTTTTTTTTTTTTTTTGGACACACCAAAAAATAACACGTGTCATTGTTGGTGTGTCTTTTAGTATATAGTTATTGATAGTTAAATATTGCAAAAGTCTAATTTTTTACTTTTAAGTTGGGCATATAAGACCTGCCAGCATTGGGCCAAAAAGTCAGATTGGGCCAATATGACCTACCAATACTCAATTTTTTTTTTTTGGAAAAATTGCATTAAATAATACCACATTTCATCCGTCCAATAAAAACAAGTTGACATTTTGATTATCTCTAAATAATACCACCTTTGGAGAGTGTCCGGTTTAAACAAGTTATTTAATCTGCAACCTGAATGACCGGTAAAATTTCTTTTTTCTTTTTAATAACTTCGTTTAATAAAGTAATTAACTCTTAATAACAACTTTTAATAATTGTTAATTACAATTAAAATATTTTTATCTTAAAAAAAACAATTAATTTTTTTTTAAAAAATTAAATGAACAACCCCAGCAACACCACCACTGCACCAGCCACCACACACCAATACACCACCACTGCACCAACCACCCCACGCCATACACCACCACTGCACCAACCACCACACGCCATACACCACCACTGCACAGCCAACCACCATACACCACATCACCCCCTGCATCACTGCACCACCACACAGCACCTAGTAGGCTTGTACCATGAACCCAGCCACGCAAACTCGCACCATAAACCACACCCACATCCTCGCACCCACGACCCCACACAACCTCGCATCAACAACACCCTCGCACCACTGTACCAGCCACCACACACCAACACAACCTCCATAATTCGAACTACCACCACCCAAAATAAACCCTAAGTTGAACCCAAATCGAATTTGGGGAGTTGCGGCAGTCTGGTTGGGGAGATATCAGCGCCTAAGGGTGGTTGGGGGAGATTTTGGTGGTGGTTGTGGATGGGTCGAGATTGTGGTTGCGTTGAACCCTACACGTCCTCGCAAAACTTCCACGCAAAACCACCAAACGCCCTCCCAACCCCACTCCCGACAGCGCCCAATCCCTCCCTCGCCGGATCAACACCCTTCCCCCACCCCTATTGTCAGCCGTCGCTCCTCCCCTCCCCCCCGAACAACTTTTGGGGTTTGGTGGTGGGAAAGGGAGTATATAGCGGTTTTCATGGGGTTGTGGGAGTCGGGTAGGTAATTGGAAGGGGTGGGATGCTAGGGTCGGCTTTTCCGGAGGAGGCAGTGGCGCCGACAGGTGGTCGCCGAAGGGCCGGACAGCTGGGAAGAGGTGCTGGCTGCCTTGGCAGGGAGGGGAAGGGGTGGCTGGTAGGGGAGGGGGTTTTTTTTATTTATTTTTTTTTACAAAAAATAATAATAATAACTAACATTATTACCTATTAAAAATTAAAATATTAAATAAAAAACAAATTAATTTTTTTTAACCCAATCAAACATTGACACGTGTCCCATATACCTATTAATCAAGTCAACAACAGGTCATGACTTGTTTAAAGCGGACACCCCCTAAAGGTGGTATTATCTAGAGTTAGAGATAATAAAAAAGTCGACTTGTTTTTAGTGGACGGGTGAAAGGTGGTATTATTTAATGCAATTTTTCCTGTTTTTTTTTTTTTTTTTTTTTTTTTTTTTTTTTTTTATGAAATCCTACCAACACTCTATTCACCACATATTAAAAAAATATGGACTTTATAAATTCATAATATAATTATAGACAACAAGTTCATTTAAGTTTTGCATTAAAAAAAATTCATTGATGTTAAGTAATTGAATATTCCTTCAAAAATAAAAAATAATAAAAAAAATAAATTAATTGAATATACATGTTGGTCTAAACTTATTTCATTTGAAGTTTCTAAACTTATTTGGTCCAAACTTATTTTAATTTATTTCTTCAAAAAAAAAAACTTATTTTACTTATATTAATATATTATATTTTTATTTTATTTTATATGAAATTACATCAACTTATTTTTTTCTTATAAAATAAGATAAAATAAAATGAATATAGCAGACCTAAAACCTATTAGCATTTAACACTTGTGGTATAATTTTATATCACGGTGTAAAAATACATCAAAAATCTGCAAATTTTTACTACCTTGATGGTATAAAACTATACCATTTGATGGTATATATCATCACATGGTAAACTTTTTGCTTTGGTCCACGTGAAATATGAATCAACCAGGCTACGACCTGGTTATTTTATATCTTTTATTATTTTTTTTTCAATTGCATTTTAAGAAAGAACTATAAAGTAAAAATATTATGAAAAAATTACCATTGTTCATAATTTTTCAAGCCCTACACATAGACACCCATATTAATATAATTTTATATAGTTTTTGAATTCGCTTTTTTTCTACATAAATTGCTTATTTTATTTAATTAACATTACAAATAGTAATTAGTTATTTTCAATAATAAAATGAAATATAATCATAATTAAATTAAGTGTATAACTAATATATATAGGAGAGAGAAAGTGTGGTGGTAAATTTTTTTTTTTATACCATGAGTGGAATGATTTTTGGAGAAAGTATATTGTATTGTGGTATAGATGATGTGGAGAAGTAAGAAAATGGTAGAGAGAGAGGGATGGTATAAATTTTTATATCATGAGTGATGATGGTCTAATAAGTCCATATTGGTTATAAAAATTGCATAGGAGTAAAAAGTTAAGTTTCAACCTAATAAAGTAATATAATGGTGAGAAAAGTTCAAAATTGTTATGAATATGATAAGTCAAAAATTCAAGAGAATAAAAATAATAAAACACTTTAAGTCCTAGGAAAGGTTTTGTTATGTTGTTACCTTGTTTAAAGAAGCTAGACTTTATCAACTTGATAAATTAATGGTAAAATTGTAAATAAATCAACAATTTTTATTTAGATTATTTATACATTCGTCATTTGATAAACTAAAATTGATTTATCAACGTGATAAACTTGTATTTTTTTCCATTAGCTAGTTGGAAAAATGGCTATTTAAAGTTGGTGTCGTGAGTCAGATTCGAGCAGGGAGAAAGAAAAGTTACCTTATTGCCTTGTTCTGCACCATAGCCACTGTAACCTTCAATAGTTGCTAAAGCTTGTGCATACTGAACATGAAGATAAACATTTTTACACAATGATCAAGAAACATGCATGTATGATAAACAAATGGCTAAAATGGAGAATTTAGGCTACATTCCATTTCATTTACATCACTTATTTCAAAAAAAAAAAAAAAAAAAAAAACCTAAAAAAAATTCAAGTAAGATAGATTTGTAAGAAAACTATGAACTACCCAAATAATTCAACTTACAAGTAAAATAAATCCATTTTTTTTTTTTTTTTTTCATGGAAATAAATCCAATTAAGATCAGATAAGTTCTCCCACCATATGACAATTGACGAGAATCAACAAATAATATTACAAGTAAAAAAAAAAAACAATAAATTACACCCCATATGACGATTTTTCTAAAAATAGTATGTAAAATGAATGAACCAATTGGATAGATGATTGGTTCCTCATGACTTCATGAGTTCTCCCACCCTATAATTAGGCCAACCCTTTGAGGTCAGAATGACAAGAAAATTATACCACCATACCCCAAAGTGAATCTGGTGAGGTCCAAGTACAATTAAATACGAGTAATAGTCTTCTTTGGTAAATTTTTTTTTGAAAAAGCTAATTAATTTGAGTATTTGTTAAATAGCTTATTAAAATAGCTTTTTGTGCTTAAACCTTATTTTTTAAAAAATAATAAAAATCATAAAAAGAGCTTTTATTTTAAATTAACCTATTAACTATTTAGCTTATTTAGTTGTTATTACATACACTAAAACAACCGCTATTTACTAAATACTTTTACACAACTAGCTATTTGCCTATTTACATTTACAACTAGCTAATACAATCAGCTAGTTAAACTTGTACTCCCTTTGTATTTTAATAAGTGTTATACTTTGACTTTTTTTCACTATTTACAGAATGTTTTCGACTTGATTAATTTACTAATATATATATATATATAAAAAAAGAAGTTATTGTATAATATATTGTTGGATTCATTATAATAATATAATGTACACTTTCTTAATATCAATTTTCATATGATTTTACTAACATATAATTAGATAAATAAATGGTCAAAGTCGTGTCTCGCCATGCGTATTTGGTCAAAATGTAACACTTATTAAAACACGGTCACACGGAGGAAGTAATATAGCTTAATATATCTAATTACCAAACAGGGTCATTGATTTGATAATCTCAAAGTTATATTAAAAGATCTACACTCATATTGTAAGCATGAAGCTAGCCATAGGTTATGGTATTATTTTTAATTTTTTGACAAAGGCTATCTAAACCACATATAATTAGATGCTATTACTAAACATAAAAAGCTAGATTAGTTATGTAGAGGTTTCAAAAAAAAGAAAAAAAAAAAGATTAGTTATGTAGAAATTTCCGATCTCATGTGCTCGTTGTACTTGCTGTCGCTCTTCCTTCAAAATACAACATCGCTCGAATTTTTTGCAGAATTTATACGAGTAAAACCAATTGCATGACCAAAAACCAAACCTAGCTTGTTAAATCAAAATAGAAGGTTAACTATTAATTTACCTGAGACATGACAGAAGTAGTAGTGTGTGGAATAGGTTGAGTTGTATCGCCTACTCCCAGTCTAATCAATTTTGCATCGGGATTCTTCTTTACATGTTCCATCTCTCGCATGCTTATCTGATTATTACCAGTAATCAAATTATTTGAGAAAAAAATATATTACACATATACCTTACAAAATACCAAGTATATTTCTTGTATGTTTAGAAGAATAACTATCACGAACTAATGATACCAATTGGTTGTTGCATTGATACAGTGGCGATTGAGACTGCACTTGGTAGGGAGGATCCGTGTTCGATCTCTCGCAACAACAATTAGGAGGGGATTGGAACCTAACCATCCAGAACTAGTCCCCGAATCCGGAAAGGGTGAATCGGGTGGAACACAAAAAAAAAACAGAGTAATGATATTCATGCTTGCAAAAGATGAACGGTAGGTTATCCTTGTACCGAGTTTATGGGTTTGTTTCTACACAAATTCTTATGTGGCTGGTAATCGTATCAAGGTTCAGTTAATCAATGAAATCAGATTAGATTGGGTGAATTATTGATGTTTTTTTTTTTTTGTTTTGTTTTTGGGTGTGTTCCACCGATTCACCTTTTGGGCTAATTCAGATTCGGGGAACAATTTTGAGTGGTTAGATTCTAGCCCCCTCCCAATTATTGTTGTGGAGGATTAAACACACGATCTTTCCTATCAAGTGCAGTCCCAATCACCACTGCACTAACATCAAATTGATTGAATTGAAAGTTTTAAAGTGCAAAACAAACAAAATAAAAGACCTGAGGAAACAAGTAATTGTCTCGTAAATTCTCCATATTGGTATTACGGGGGACTTTTGTCCACAGGTTTGTGATTGCTTGCCATGTCAATGAATTAAGTCATGCCCAAATACAAAAAAAAAAAAAAAAAAAAAAAATCAAAGTATCAGTTTTATCAAAAATTGATAGAAAAAGGTTAAGTGTTTACAAAATTTAATTGGTGAAAATGCAATACCATGACATCTCGTGTAGCCACACTTGTTTGATCTTAAAACAAAGCTGCATAAGATTAATCGTGTTACAAAAATAAAAAATCATTAATATTGTTTAATAAAGTTCTTTGAGGTGTCATTTAGGGTCATAGGTTGGCTTCGATTCGGATCTAGTTGGATTGAGTCATTTTAAATTTGAGTCATGCTAAATTAGTAAATTATTGTGTCCAAACAAGAAAAATTCTAGATCGATTGGATCCCTCGAATAAGGTCAGATTATTTTGAATTAGGTTAGTTTTTAACTCTTCTACGCCAGTTAATTAAAGTTCAAATCTTGAAAATTTTAATTGTTTGATGTGATATATTAAATTAGAGGTGGTTAATGTGTCGGGTTAGCTTGAGCCTGTTGTATCAATCTAATTTTAGATTAGGGTCTATATGTTGCATTTTAATTTAACTTATTTTACCCGAGATACTTTTTTAGACTATTATATTGTATTTTGAAATATAATGGCTACCCAACTATTGTAGTTGGGTAGACTATTATATTGTATTGGTACATATTAATTATACTTAAAGTATCAACTTCCATTTACATTGAAATATCTTAAGATTTTATATAGGAACAAATAAGTACATATATTTTGAAATTAAAAATTGAGACGAGAAGCTAATAAAATCCCACATAACTATATTTTATTTGAAGTGTATGTTTACCGATTAAGTACAAGATTTCATTCATAACAAATCTCTTAAGATTCTAAATGGACCAAATAAAAAAAAATGGAGGGAATGTTTAAAATTTAAAATGTTTGGAATTTACACATTATACGTATCTAACAAGCTAAGATCGTGATTTATAGTCTACAAATATTGTCAAAGTTTATTCAAGTTAGGAGATAATATATGACCTAATAAAAAATTAGATCGACCAGATTTAATAAGATCTTACAAAATTCAGACCTAAAACATCTATTTCTTGTGACGATCATTAATTTAACGTCTTTTAATTTACACCCTAACCCAATTAGTCCCTGTTTTCAAAAAAAAAAAAAAAAAAAAAAAAATTAGTCCCTGATTTTGCACCTACTAATCTAAGACTCCTAATAAATCCACCCAAACTATTTTGAATAAATTTTCCTCATGATGTCCATGGTACATACAGATATATCATGCACCATGGTATATTCCCCTCATTTTGTATAATTTGGGCTCCCATAAATTACCCCAAAGTTTTAGCTTTGATTGTAACTTGTAGTCGTCTTCATACTTCATTATTGTACAATTGAATTAATGTACAATGTAAAATTACATTTTTTCTGGTCGTATTACCTTAGAACATAGAGATAATAGACCTTATATTGTCCGACAATAATATTTATATATGTTAATTTATTTAGGGAAAATTGTTGCCATTTTAATTTAATCTTACAATAACCTATACAAAGCAATGAAAAAAAAAAAAAACACACTAGAATTTTGTGAGGACCGACACTATAAGTCTATAACAAACAACTCGGGAGCAACTCAACTCATCAACAAACTCCAACAAATTTCAACGAGCAGAAGTCAAGCAATTATCGATCTTACCAAGTACTAAATAAAGAGCATGAGTTGATCAAGAACGGTCAACAATATTTTCGAGTCAAGTCGAGCAGTGTTCAATAACTTGCGCCCGACTCTCTCAGTTAGCACTGTACTCATAAGCTATATACAAGTATAGTACATTAGTACGTACCTTGGATTGGTGACTCCACCATGTAACGATACTTGATAAGGCAAGCAAGATTTAAATTGTGATGGGAAGGAAGTTTGATAAAACATGATTCAAAGTATTTTGATCTGTTTAATTAGGTGCTATATTTTATAATTATGTTATTTTTTGGAGGTAAATGCTTTAGTATGGTCGAAGGGTCACATGCAATGCAGTCGATATATATAACCATATAGTGTTCTACGTAATTTGCTAACGTATTTATTATTGTATTATTGGAGTAATATTTAAAGTAGACTTCACCGAACACCAGGGAAAAAAAAAAAAAAACAAAAATTAATGGAAACAAAACAAAAACAAAAATAGACTTATAAGTTTGAATGAATGGAAACATATAAATTCAATAGCGCATTTTCTGTGTAACTGGTCACACCGTGTGGCTAAGATTACTCGATCGATCGGGGTTATTTGGTCAGGGGTTATTTTCGATCGATCAGGGGTTACTTGAGCGGTTAAAGGTTACTTGGTCAGGAGTTACTCGATCGGTCAGGAGTTAATCGGTCGATCAGGGTTTATAAGTAACCCCAACCACATAGGAAAATTAGCGTGTTTTCTGTGTGGTTGGCTACACCGTGTGACTGGGGTAACTTATTTAGGGGTTGCTCTATCGGTCGGGATTACTTGATCAATGGTTACTCGATCGGTCAGGGATTACTCGGTCGGTCAGAGATTATAAAAACTTCCATCCAATCTACATATTAAAATGTGTGTAAATCCAATCTTCCTTAATAAACTTACTATAATAAGCCCACTAGCCTTATAATAATTTTACATGGATTACCATGTGAATATTTAGTAATGTTCGCATTCGTTGGTAAGCAACAAGTTTGGCCAACTACATATTAAAATGTGTGTAAATCCAATCTTCCTTAATAAACTTACTATAATAAGCCCATTAGCCTTATAATAATTTTACATGGATTACCATGTGAATATTCAGTAATGTTCGCATTCGTCGGTAAGCAACGAGTTTTTGATGATCTCATCAAGCTAAGGTAAGCATAAATAGTATTCCATCCATTTAATTTTTTTTTTAATTTTTAATTTTTAATTTTTAATTTTTAATTTTATTTTTAATTTATTTTTATTTTTATTTTAATGTTTATTCTAAAAGGTTTATTAAAAAAAATAGACTAACATTGCTTAAATATACTTCTCAAAAAAATTAAGCTAAAATATGGAGTATAATTATAATAAATTAAATAATCGTGTCGTCCTAGGAAAATCCATTAAACGAAGGAAAAATACATTGTAATAATCTCAATTATTGGCGATTTACTTTAAATAATTCCAATTAAGGTTTATTATCTAATAATTCCAACTATGGGGTTAGTTTGCCTTCAATGGTCCCAATGACCAGTAACCTGCTGAAAGGGTATTTTTTTTTAAAAAAAAAAAATCACGTGTCAGCAATTGATTGCTCCAAATTTTAATAATAAAAAAAAATAAAAAAAAACCCAATCCCTGCCACCCCTAACCCCAGTGTGAAACCATGCCACCTCTAACCCCACTGAAAAGCAACCGGCCTCCTCACCACCCCTAAGACACCGTAACCCCTCCCCTCCACTGATTTTTGACCTCCTTCCCTTACCCTCACGTTAGAAATCAGCCCCCAACCCTGTAGGACTTTAGATACTATAAGCGGAATTGCATTAAACAATATTCATAAGCATCTAAAACAAGATCTTTGCACAACACATAATTATACCTTTGAAGCGTGATTCCACGAGTGATCGAGCAAGAACAATAAGGAGAACAAGAACTCCAAACGTGATTCCTCTACTTGGTCCACGGGCAAGAATTGAACCTCCACTAATGCTAGTTAGTTGAGATCGAACCTTTCAATCTACCTTCTACAGAGAGAAGAGGAACGAACAAGCCACGAACCACCACCACCACCACCGTGCGTCCATCGGCGCCGGTGTCCATACCATATGGACTAGGGGAGAGAGTGAGAGAGGCTTGTGAGAGAGAGAGAGGGGTTGGGAGTTTGGTTGCTTGCTTAATAATCTACTGCTTAGATTAATTGTTACTTGTATACTTAACCTAGGCAAAGCCTCTATTTATATATCTCATATATAACTAAAGTCCATGTGAAGCCCAAACTCCTAATCCAATTCAAACTACTCTAACCCTACTTCTTATGTGGCTTATCACTACCTCATGAGGCCCATGAATGCGCTCATACTTTGTTCAATCCATAACCCTTGTGTGTGACCTTATAAAATCCATTGGGCTTTGGACTATTTGACTAGCCCAAAGATCATTTATCATATCTGCAACAGACAATGACGACCCAAAAGAATGAACTAACTATCTCCATAATAATGATCCATGATATATCTAGTAATTGTACTTGACGAAGACATAAATCCTTCAAACCCAACCTGTAACACTCTAGAAATTCCTTTCCTTAAAAATACTTGTTTTCTCCTATTTAAAATACGAAATAGGAAAATCTAAGACATTACCGCCATCGTGAAAACGGCTAAGGCAAATATCAAAGACACACAGTGGAAAATTAACTTTAAAACCATTCAAAACAAGTCAACTTAAAAGTCAAAACCAAGCGAAAGTAAAGTCAAACCAAAGTTTAATAAAGTCGAACAAAGTCAACCTACAACTTGGAACCATCGTAGGCCCTTAAAACCAAACAATACTGAAAACCTTTACGTTACTCTCATGAGCATAATAAAATAAATAATATTCAAAGCAAATAAAACACGTCATATTCCTATGGAACTAAGCATGATTCGCTCTTTACTCATGCCCACCATGAAAATGCTTCATCACCTGAAAAACTTCTCTCTACTTGTCCCCACTACTCGCCATTAGAAATGGGTCGTCGTAGGGCCAAGGTAAAGACAAGGCCAAACAAACATACAACACACAATCAGCAATGCTGAGTACATAAGTGTAATAAAACACACTAGCATGCTTTCATCCTATCATCACACAACTTACCTTGTTACACCTGTAAACAAGCATACAAGACATTCAACACTTAACTAGACAAATATCAATGTTTAATCTGATTATGCATCGAACGGGTTTCCAACCAAATCTCTGCCCCAAATAAATTGAGATAAACTACACCGGGAGCTAACCGGGTAGGCAAATGTCACATGAAGTGACTGGATGTCCTACGCATAA
Organism: Chenopodium quinoa; assembly: GCF_001683475.1. Classification (NCBI taxonomy): domain Eukaryota; kingdom Viridiplantae; phylum Streptophyta; class Magnoliopsida; order Caryophyllales; family Amaranthaceae; genus Chenopodium; species Chenopodium quinoa. Next base: position 658,262 of record NW_018744367.1, read on the forward strand.
AATAAATAAAAAGGAAAATACAGCGTCCTGTACTCCAAGTAGAAGTTAAGGTCAAATATAAAGTCGCATAACTCCCCCCATATGTTCATACTCGAGGTATATACGTTCCAAGAGTTTTGGCGCGTAATCTCTTTCACTTTACGTCATTTACATATTATTAGACTTGGTGACGACTCCCAACCATAACACAATCCAACATTATAATCATTCAAGCTACCAAACATACCAATTTAAATTCTTGAATAATTAGTGACCACATAACTTTTAATAGTTGAACCCTTTTTAATCTACCTCGGTGTCAAAGACACCTTAAACGCATAATGCGCTGCAGATCCTATCTCTCAGTGTTAGAAACATCTTAAGTGCACATAGGCACCACAATATAATTTATTCCTGTGTACTAAGACACTTGATAGCTCAAGTCATATGCTTAAAGCATCAATAAAAATTATATGAACCATAATAAAATTTTATATTCATATTCCAAACTAAATTAAATCTTTAGTTTAACCAAACATGCCTTTAATCATGCTAATAATAAAAGTGCGGTTCATATCCAACATGCCAACATATCTAATTCCAATCACCAATTCATCATAAATAATTCATACATCACAAATCATTCACCAACATCAATCATACAACAAATTCCAACCAACACCTATCATGATAATACTTGGAATTAATTTATCAAAGCCTAGCATGCTTCTAAATATTCAAATAATTACCAAGTACGCGAACGTACCTTGAATACGATCTCAAAATTGTCACGATTAAATAAAATAACTCACTTGGAAATCTCCTACAAACCAAAATTACAAAGAGGCATTATTACCTATTCAATATAAATTTCCAGCAATATATATACTCTTTAAATCACTCATAAACCCTCTAAAATAAGTTGAATTTTAATATAAAACCCTTACTTTTATTCCCAATTAATGGGTAATTAAAAAAAATCCTTTCAAGAAACATAATTTTAGCTTATATATAAAAATTTCAGCTTTATTAAATCATCTAAAATTGCTGTAATTATGTTTTAAAACACCTATTTCAATAATTTAAATCACCCATAAACAATTTCCATCAATATACATAAACTTAGAAACCTAGGGTTTGTAATTTGGGGCTTTTTAATTCAAAACCAAATCTGAAAATTTATATGCATCATACTTAAAATCAAACATCATAAAATTCATCACAAAACCCAAAAACAATAATTAGATTAAGGGTGGATTTGATTAAAAATCAAAAGAAGAATTTTTTTTCGAAAGGGGCGCATGACCACCAAGGCCGGGCTGCTGCCGTGCCCGCTTGGTGGCCGTCGCTGCCGGCGAGTGCTGGTGTTGGTGGCTGTGGTGGTGGCCGGCCGGTGGTGGTGTGTGTGTGGGTGGTGATGAAACAAAAATAAAAATAAAGGGGAAGGGGAAAATAAGAGAAAGAGAGAGTTACCTTTGGGTATTCTCCACCTTGGACAAGGTTCAATTTGCCATGTGATGGGTATTTATACTCCCTCTCAAGACCCTCCTACTTATATTCCCCTTTCTACCCTTAATGATCCCTTCTACTTTTCAAACTAGTATCTTGACTTTCCTTAAATACCATTGACTTTAAAAAATTACCTTTTTATAAAATTATATGCCCCAATGATTTTAAATTATAAAATAAAGTATTTCCAAAATTATTAAATAAATAAATTGACCATTAATTTAAAACTAAAACTCTTTGATTTAGTAAAACATCATAAATAATTTATTTCAGCTTATTTAAATATTGTAAGAAATACCAATTTAAATTATAATACTTATAAAAATACGGGGAATTACACAACCCCACTGCTGAAACCACCACTCCCATTCACAATACCATGTCGGAAATCGGTGGTGTGGGTAGGTTTTCTGGGGTTGGGGTAAGGGGTGGGTTGTCGGAAATCAGTGGTGGGGGTGTTTTTGGCGGTTGGGAGGAGTTATAAGGGGTTTTTCAAGAGGAGGGGAAGGGTTACGTGTTGTGGATGGAGGGTTACAGTGGTTAGGGAAGGGGGTATGGCCGCGGTGCCTGGGGAAGGGGGGTCTGGGCGCTGGCCAGCGCCGGGGGCAGGGGAGGTTAGACTGGGCGTGGGTGGCAGTGGGGTGGTTGACGTGGGGAAAGGTGTTTGATTTTGTTTTTTAAAATTTTTTCACGTGTTGACACGTGTCTTGGTGACTTGTAATATTATAAGAGGTTGTTGACTACTTATTGATCGGGTTGGACTACTCTACAGGCAAATTGACCCATAATTGAGATTATTAGATAATAAACCTTAGTTGAATTAGAAGTAATCGCCAATAGTTGGGATTATTAAAGCGTATTTTTCCTTAAATGAATTATTTCTTTCTTTTTTTTTTGAGAAATATTATTGTTTTTTATAATTATTAATTAATCAAATCACTCGCTGAGCTTGGCAACACAGGCTTGTGACCCAAGTGGGAGCATTTTTTTTTTTTTTTTTTGAAAGCAAGTGGGAGCATTAAAGTGGTAGAACATATGGAAGTTTTGAACATCTGTGTCTGGTAAGGGCGGTAGCTCATCAACATATGAATGAAACTTAGCTGTTGGCTAACACACGCAATGTCGTAGGACAAAACCAAAAAAGGTAGAATGTCACTTTATTATGGAACAAAAGTTTTGCCCTGTCACCTTGTAAAATTTTTGAAAGTTAAGGGATACGGTATAAAATTTTCCATAAATATTTTTAAACAGAAAAATAAATTCGATAATTATGATGATCAATTTCACTTGACTCAAATTTATGTAAATGTGATAAGTAAATACAAAAGAAGATTAGAAAATAAAACCTAATTATTTTTAACTTCTTGAGTTTCTTCATTGAAACTTTGACTCTGAAGCTTCATTTACCTTGTAGCCATGAGGAGATCGAAAGGCAAGCTAATCCACCGGCTTGAGCAAAGTTAGAGGCACCATTAAAACAAGTGCATATGATACGATTATAGTCACGGATAACAGGGAAGCCATTTGATCGAATAGCATAGATATTTAGGAACTACTGTCCATCCTAATCTTACTCCTGTAAACCCAGCAAACGTTAAGAAAAGAATATGCTTCTTTTGCAACCTGCATTACATCATCTTCTTATTAGTCAATTCAAATAAACATGACAACAATTTATAAAGTTATTTGTAAACAACTTTCTTAAATTAATGTTTTTTTTTTAAAAAATAAATTATAACATTAACTTACATCGATTACTAGGTTAGATCTTGTGGCATGCATAGTTTTTCACTCTTTGTTATCAAATTTAAAAGTTTTTTTTTTTTTAAATACTATAAATAGATTGGATGAACCCCGTGCAATACACTGTTTGTTTGTATTTTTTTAAAATAAATATTTTTTGTATGTATGTGATAAAATTTGTTATTTTATTCATTATACATAGAATATCATTTAATATTTTTTATTTTAAAATAAATTGTGAATTTTCTTTCATTCGTTATATATTTAGATAAAATTCCTAATATCAAAAGATAATATTTTATATTTAATTAATTTAACTTTAAAATCTCATTTGACAATTTTGCTTGTGTGGCATTTGATTATTTAATTTTAAAAGAAATTACAAATCTCTTATTTTATTGGTTATAACTAAAATTTATAATCCTACATGGCGCGTTAAGAAATTTTAATCATGGCTCTCTAAAAACTCGGGAAAAAATCAACCTTTATATATATTAGATTTGTGCAAAAATACTACTCCCTATGTCTTTCTAACGCACATGATATGATTTTGACCATGTATATATTCAATATAATTTGCGTAAAAATTCATTGTAAGACATATCTAACAACATCGCACATGATATGATTTTGATCTTTATAATAGTATATTTTTATAGTCAAATTTAAAATGTTGACCACCAAAGTCAAAGTAAGACGGAGGGCGGAGGGAGTATGAAATATATACAATTAAATAGCCACATACTCCCTCCGACCCATAATACTTGACACAATTACCATTTTCGTCCCATCCCAAAATATTTGACACGTTACTAAATATGGAATGAGACCACTTATAAAAAAATATTTCCTATACTCTTTTTGGGACTACAAACCCCAAAACCCAATTAAATCCTACATTTTCTCTCTCCTCACTACCCCCACCTCCCTCTATTTTTGTTTTCTTATAACATAAAAATATAAGAGATAATTCTATATATAATAAACAAATATTTTAAATGCACCCACTTGTAGTTTTCTTAAATTACGTGTTCACCCCAACGTCCCAAGTAGAGGGAATATGTTTTGTAAAAACTACAAATTTGACCATATGATTAATTTATATATTTATACTTACTCCATCCCAATATATAGTTCCTATTTGTGTTTTTTTACGGTATTTAAGATATGGGAGGAGAAAGTAGATGAAGTACATAAAAAAGGTGAAAAGTACAATTATAGACAAAAGTTAGAAAGGGAATAGTGCATGAAATACATAAAAATAGGTGAAAAGTACAATTATTGACAAAAGTTAGAGAGAAAAAGTGAAAAAAAGTACAAAGCAAGAGGAAAATTCAAGGGTAATTTAGAAAGTACAATGAATAAATTAAAGTTAAAAAAATAAGGGTATAATGGTATTTACTTACTATCTAAAAATGGAAATGGAAACAACATTTTGGGTCTCGAAAATTGAAAAACAGGAACCATAATATGAGACAGAGGAGGTATATATATATATATATTTGAGCGACAAATTGGTCCTTTTATTCTTCTTGCATTTCTTAACCAAATGAGTATTATTTTAAAATAAAATTATATGTATAAAACCTCATGATATAGTACCTTTTACACACTATTAATATATAGATAATGCTAAGGGCTAGAGATAAAAGTTAAATATACATTTTAAAATTATGACAAAAACATGCATAGATCAGTGTAATTAATGTTTATTTTTTATATAAACATGCATACATAGATCTATGTTTAATGCTAAAAAAGTAATGATTGTAAAAATAAACATTAATTAAAGTGATATACACATGTTTTATTTTTTTGGCAATTTTTTTTTTTTTAATTTCATATATAGTCCTTCTTACATTTCTATTTTGTATAATTTTTTTCATAAGAGAATGATGGAAAAAACAAAAAAATGATGCACCACACCAAGAATCAACACATTTTTTGTGTGTCTTTAATTACTGCTTGTGCTTCTTTTTATTTATTATTTTTTTTTGAACAAAGATTAAATCATAAATGAAAAGTCATACGACATCTATAAAGAGATTTATATCAAACAAATACATGACAATTGAATCAAATAAAAATATCCTTTCAGCAAAGCTATGATCGTTGTTGCAAATCGTACATTCTTTATACCCTCTTTCACATTGCTGTGATTTACAACCTTCTTTGATGAGTGGTCTATAGATCTGTTGTAGCCGTGAAGAAAATTTTCGCTTGATTCGTCTGGTTGTAGTCGAAAGTTTAACCTCTTTTTCGATTCCACACAACTATTTACCCATGAAACAACTCTACAACAATCCATCAAACAAAAAAGCAAATTCTCCCTCGAAAAAGAGAAGAAAAACCTTTTCTTTTGAAGGAGTAAAATCCTCCAAAAGAAGAAGAAAAACCCTTTCTTTCGAGGGAGACATTCCTCCTAAAATAGGAAGAGTTATTATAAACCTAGAATAAACAAAAACAGAGAGAAAAGGTATACAAAAAACAAAGATTGAGGCTTGTCACCGGTAAAACTCGATGGAAGCCCCACCAAAATTCAACAATGGAGGCTAGGGTTTTTAGAGAGAGGAGGCTAGACACTGCTTGTGTTTCTTATTATGTGCAACAAGCGGGTATTATTTGTGAGATATAAAAAATTCTTTTGTTGCACATAATAAGAAACACTACAACAAAAAGCCCATTTCCGACGGACGCGTGATTCCGTCGGAATATTCAAAATTTCTGACAGATTTATATTCTGTCGGATATTTTCCGATGAATTCAAACAATCAGTCGAAAATTTTTGATGGAATATAAGTACGTTGGAATATATGTACTTTCCAACGGAATATTCCGTCGTAAATTAAAATTTCCGACAGAATATAAATCCGTCGGAATATAAATAAATAAAAAAACGTTTCTCGTAATTTAAATCTCACGCCTATCATTCCTCTCTTAAAAAATAAAACCCTCTCTTCTCTTTCTCTCTCCTCCTCTTCCTTAGATCACGCCCCTCCTATTCTCTTTCTCTCTACTCTATTTCATCACTTTTCTCTTTCTCACACCTCTCCTCTCTTCTTTCTCTGCTCTCTTTCTTTCTCTTTTTCATGCCTTTCTTTACCTCTCTACAGTTGATTTGGTCAAATTCATGGTTTTTACGGTCAAATTCAACCATGAAATCCCTAGATATAGAGGTGTAATACCCCATATTTTTATACGGTTTATAAATTAAAGTATTATTTTATGAACGTATGTATTTAAATAATTTAAAATGAATTATTTATGGTATTTTAATATTTTAAAAAGGTGTATTTAATTAAAAATCCATTTATTATTTATTAAAATAGTTTTGAAAACATTTTATTTCCATATTAATAAACTTTGGGGCATATTTAAAGACATAAAAGAATTTTAAAGTCAAAGGATTTTAAGAAAATAGAGTCAACACCTACTTTGAGCATAGTTATTAGAATCGCGATCCCAATCATCTACGATCCAATTTTTACCAAACGATCCGAATCGTTAGCAAAATCGCAATTAAGGTGGGATCATAATAGGATCGGGTAGGAACGTATAGGATTGGTAGGATCGTACGATCCCATCGATCCTACCCGATCCTACAAATCAAATAAACGGTGAGGGGTTTTAGCCTGAGTTATAGTAGGATCGTAGTAGGATCGGATAGAATCGCATACGTAGGATCGTGTAGGATCGTACGATCCTACTAGATTTTTAGATATTTAGTGTTCTAAATTATTTTTTGGGTTGTAATGTCTTAGACATGGTTAATTATTTCAAAATTATTGGTTTAGCATCAATTTTACCTCGAATCACATGTTATAAGTATTATAATTGTCTTTTATCTTCCCTTTTACGAGTTTTGGTAGGATCTTACGATCCTACGATCTGATTTTACCAATCTAATCCTGTCACCCTTTTCTGATCCGAAGTAGGATCCCGATCCTGATAACTAGACTTTGAGTGGGAGTATGATTCATTAATGGTAAATAGGGAAAATCAAGTAGGAAGAGGGATTTAGAGAGGAGTATAAATACACACCCAGAAGCAAAAATCAGATTTTGCCCAAGGTGATAATACCCAAGAGGTAAACTCTCTCTCTCCTCCTATTACTTTTTCTTTATTTTCCCCCTTCCCCTATCACACCACACACACCACCCACGCACGGTGGCCGGCTGCCACCACCACCACCACAGCCGGCCGCCGCTAGTACACGCTGGTAGCAATAACCCACCCTCCCCTCCCTTCGTGTGTACGTGTGCGGTTTTGCTTAAAGAAAAAAAAAATCTTGCCTTGTTTTTTAATTAAGCTTTGATTAATTATGATTTTTAATGTTTTGTGATGAAATAATGATGATATTGATAGTGTTTAATATATATAATTTTCAGATTTGATTTTATATGAAAAGCCCCAAATTGATTAAACCCTAGGTTTCTAAATTGATGTTTATTGAAGGGAATTAATTGTGGTTGGTTTGTAATATTGAAATTGATGTTTTTAAATCAAATTAAAGCAAGTTTTAAGTTTTTTATATTGCTTGAATTTTTATATAGAGGCTAAATTAAGTTTTTCTTGAAAGGATTTTAAGTACCCATTAATTGGGAATAAAACTAAGTGGTTCGAATTCTTCTAAATAATTTTCAGCATGTTTTATAAAGTTTAAAAGTGTTTTAAAGTGTATTTATATTGTTGAAAATTTAATAAGAATAGGTATTAATGTCTCTTGATGTTTGTGGGTTGTAGAGACTTCCAAGTGAGTGATTTCGTGTAGTCGTGGCGATTTTGAGATCATATTCGAGGTACGTACGCATATTCGAAATTTTATATAGCGTCTAGAAGCATGCTAGGATTTATTTTAATTAGTTCCAAGTTAGTATCGTGCTAAGAATTGAATTGGTTGGAAGTGTTGGATTGAATTGCTTTTATGGAGTTGAATTGGATTTGATGATTGGTTTATGAAGCATGATTATTTGGAATGAATTATTGATGGATATTAATTATGTTGGCATGTTGTATATGGAATACACTTTTATTAATGGCATGATTAAAGGCATGTGCGATTAAACTAAAGGTTTAATTTAGTTTGAAGTATATAAAGGGAATTTGATTATGACTCATATAATTTTTATTGATGCTATAAACCCGGGATCGGAGTTGAGCTAGTAAGTGTCTAAGTACACGAGGATTAAATTATATTTTGGTGCCTAAGTGCACTTAAGGTGTTCTAAACACTAGGGGATAGGATTTGTGGTGCATTATGCACTTAAGGTGTTTCTACACCGAGCTAGTTTAAAAAGGTTCAACATTAAATTATTTGTGATCGCTAATTATTTAAGAATTAAATTGGTGTGTATGATTTCTTGAATGAATTATGTGTGTTGGTTGTTTCTTGATTTAGAAGTCATCACCTAGTCTAATATGTAACTAACGTAAAGTGAAAGAGATTACGCACCAAAACTCTTGGAACGTATACACCTAGAGTATGAACATATGGGAGGAAGTTATGCGACTTTATATTTGACCATAACTTTTACTGGGAGTACATGACGATGTATTTTCCTTTTTATTATGCGTAGGAATTTCGCCACTTACGAGTAGTTCTTTTATATTGGCACAGTTAGCTCCCATGTTAGTACCCCTTTATTAGGGCAGGTTTGGGGGGAAACCCATTCGATGCGTAATCAAATTAATAAGTAATTGAATTGTCTATTGTCTGAGTTGTATGATGGGTGCTTGTTACAGGTGCTAATTAGGTAAGTTGTGTGATGGTAGGTTGTAAGCATGTTAGTGTGTTTCGTTTACGCTTATATAGTCAGCATTGCTGATTGTGTGTTTGTATGTTTGTTGGCCTTGTCTTTATCTTAGGCCTACGAGGACCCATTTCTTATGGCGAGTAGTGGGGACAAAGTAAAGGGAAGCTTTTCAGGTGATGCGACATATTCTTGTTTGGGCAAGAGTGATGAGCGAATCTTGTTTAGTTTCTATAAGAATATGATGTGTTTTGTTTGCTTTGAATATTATTTATTTATTATTAGATTAACGCAATGTTTTTAATTATTCGGTATGGGTTTTGAAAGGGCCTACAATGGTTCCGAGTTGTAGGTTGACTTCGTTTGACTTTGGATTGAATTTACTTTCGTTTGGTTTGACTTTGAAGTTAATTTTACATTTTAAAGGATTTTGAAATGAGTCTTTCGCTATGTGTCTTTGATAATTGCCTTAGTCGTTATTACGGTGCCAGTAATGTATTAGAATTTCCTAATTCGTATTTTAAAAAGGGAAAAATAGGCATTTTAAAGGAAAGAAATTTCTAGGGTGTTACAAGAGGTTTCATGGTCGAATTTGGGCGTATTAATTTAAACCAAATTCGAGGTGAAATTCAAAGCTTTGGTTTTAAAGGTATGTTTTTTTTTTGGGTCGTGGTTGTGGTTTTCGACGGCGACAGTGGTGGTTTTAGGTGGGTGGTGGGGTGATTTGCTTAGGATGGGTGGTTCGGCCGGATTTTTCAGGTTTAGGGTTGTAGATCTAGGTTTGGTTTGGGTGGTAGATTTGGATTTGGGTGGGTTAGGGTTAGGTGAGGTGGGTGAAGGTGGTGGGTCTGGTCATTTAGGGTAAGGGAGTGGGTCTTGTTTGGTTAGGGTGAGTAGTGGGGTGGTTTCATTAGGGTGGGTGGGTGGTGGGTGGGGATGGCTGACAGGCTAAAGTCATATCACCTAATCAAAAGTAATTCCTAAAACCACTAACTAAAATAGATAGGGAAGTAGTGTCGAATCCACAGGGAAACAAGTCTTTCTATTCCTAATTAATTAATATAATCTAAATTATCAAGTAACCAATTTGTTTTTATGAGAATTAAACTAAAGGAAAATAATTAAACTAAGGCAAATTGAATAAGGGAGAAATCAATAATAAAAGGCCTAGGGTATAGGTTCACCAATAAATAATATTCCAGGGTAAAACATAATAATCAATCATCAATGCATAGATTAATCAGATCATAAAGGGTTTTCGCTACGTATTACAATCACATAATTAATCTACCGGTATTAAATCGCATCTCTCGAATCTTGACCTAACCATTTATAAATTAATCTGCGTATTGAAACTAAGCCTAAACATTAATTCTCATCTCTCGAATCTCGAATCAATATTGCATAACTCATACAATTAAACCTGCGCAAATCTAATTGCATAGCATCAAATCAATCAATAGGAAATCAATTAAGCATTGACAATCAACAATAATAAATTACCTCTTCATATTATTTATGGATCCCCGCAAACCCTAACAATAAAACTACTCGTGCATCTTTAAATCTAAACTAAGCAAAGAAATTAAAGAAAGCATAATTAAATTAAGCAATTAAATTACTGAAAGTTAAAAGGAGAAGAAATCGTTACCAAGATAAACGAAAGTAAAGAATTGCATAAACCAAAAGTGTGGAGAGAGAAACAAGAGTATTAACTAAAAGCTTAAAACTAAAAACTAAGAAGTAAAACTAATGAGAAAAGTAGAGAGAGAGAGAGAGAGAGAGAGAGAGAGAGAAGGTCCCCAAACTTGCTTAACAAAAGCGTATTTATATTAAACTCAGAAAACCTAAGCTAAAACGAAGGTTAATTAAAAGTGCTAAACGAACTCAGAAACACGCGCCCGGTCGGGCGCCATCTCGCCCTGCTGGGCGCGCCTTCGGGCGAGGGCTTGCCCTGCCGGGCGAGCTCCCGGGCAAACTTGGACTTCTTCAATTGGGCCGTTTCTTTGCCCAATTCGCATTTCCTCTTTGGGTTTTGAATACATAGTCCATTGCCCCGAACTCTTCTTCTTCGCTGAGCCTTTAATCACCGATTTGATGACTCCAACCGGTCCTGGGCTTCGGAATGTGGTCATATGAATGCGACCTTACTCCAATGCTCGTAGCGGCTCCAATAAATCAGGGAAAATGCTCCAAATCCGCAATTTCCTATAAAACAATACCAAATCTACGAAAACACTAGAAAACGCATATTAGTAACAAAAGTATCTCCGTAGAGCTCAAAATAAACACAATTATGACCATTGGGACGGGGAATAAATATATATATAAAATAGACTTATCAAACTCCCCCAAGCCAAACCTTTGCTTGTCCCTAAGCAAAGCAATGAATAAATAAACTAAAATTTCACCCCAAAAATAATTTAAATTAAGCACAATCAATTCAAGGCAAATCCAATAAATATGCATCAAAGTCAACCAATCAAATCCATCCAACTACTCATCCTCCCTAAAAATTGTCAAGTAGAGCGAACCACAAGTGTATATGAAATTCAAGACTAGTTCTCACGCACTCTTCGCTCTTTTATGTGGCGAGTAAAAGATGCACTCGATCGCTCTCCATCCAACCCCTTTAAATGTAAACAATGCCCTCCCAAACTCACAACACTCGTGTGTTTAAGAAAACAAGCACTCAACCTAGCAGTCGACTCGAAATATATCAAATCATTCTTTGCATTGGAAAACAACTAATTTCACATTCACACAACTCTTTGCACAAAGGTCGGAAGGTCTTTAAAGCTTGTTATGTAAGGCTAGGGTAAAAGGTAGGAAATATTTGGAAAAATATGAGAGTAAAGCCATGCTTAAGGGAGCCAAATCCTAATAAATAAAACCAAGGTCAAAAATAAATAATGACCAAATCATCTCCAACACAACTCAACTCTACCAAAAATTCACCAAACATCCAATTATATTAAAAATTCCCAACTATTAAAATCTCACTCATAAAAATAGACATTAGAGAATTAGAGTGAATAAACAAACTTTGAACTCCTTTTTTTCTTGAGCAACCTTCAATTAGAACACTTGAACATTGAAACAATTTATCCTCTTTTGTTCCTTTCTTTCCTTTTTATCTCACATTGGAATTTTCAACTTTGAACAATAATTTTTCAGTTTTCCAATCCACAAAAATAAGAACAAATTAATAACTTATCATATTCACCCACATTGTGGAAATTATGTGCACACTACAACTCCCTCACCTCACTAACTATTAGCTCCCCCTAGCCAAGCTTGGGACTAGTAACCAATGGGGCTTAAATAGGCTTGTAATGTGGCTAAATAAACAATAAAAAGTCAAGGCAACAACATGGGTAGCAAGAAGGGAACAAAAGTATCTAACATCATCTGAAGGCTTCCTAAGAGAACAAATGCCTTCGTCATCCTCAATGTGCATAATAATGATTCATACAAATATTACTCATTGTTAAAAACCAATACTCAACTTCATTGACATATCAGGAACTAACACACAATTCCTAACCAAATCAACTAGCCGAGCACCAAATCCACAAATAGTTGGACAAAATAGACTCATATTAGGGCATCCAAGCAATCAAACATCAAATCATGGCTAAACTATCCACAATACTCATCATCATATACCAAGAATTAAAACAATTTTGAAAAATTTTCATGTATGGGGCACAGGGAAGCTTGATTCATAATTCATTGGATCGTATTTTTGTATTTTTTTTTATTATTTTTAGAAGAAAATAAAATCTAAACTATAAAGCAATAATAAAAAAAAAACTAAACTAAGCACACCAAAGAAAATAAAAAGAAAAAGGAAAGAAAGAAAACTTATATATACAAGAAATTCCCCCCAAGCCAAACCAGACAATGTCCTCATTGGCTCAAAGGGAAGAAAGTAACCCAGGCGACTACCCCGCATCATCAAACTTGTATCCATCACCATCCCAAGCATTGAAATGCATCACCTTGGTACAATTCTGGACAAGAAAGAAAAAAAAAAACATTAGTAGGAAAAGAGGTAAAAATGAGTCAGGCTCACTATTTCGTTCATAACCTTTTTTATACAAATGACAATGCAGTGATTTAATTGCATTGGAAAGTAGACTTGAAGAGATTTCCAACGTTAGATCACACACAAAATTTCGTTAAGAAACGCAAAAGTTATGGTGTCTTGAAGTTGGCCCGTTTTGCTGTCCCGCTCACGCGCCCGGTAAGGCGGCTCTTCGCCCGGTCGGGTGAGTTTAACTCTTTTTTCTACCTTTGTTCTCGCGCTCAGTCGGGCGGTTGTTTGCCTGGTCAGGTGAATTTTGGGCCAAAATCCTCTTTTCTACTAGTTGAAAAATGAAATATGCACCGCAAAATGCGCACCGGTTTTTAAAAACTGGTGCGAAAAATAATAGGCGGGATTGAGGGGAAGACTTTTCGTACCGGTTCTAACCAAACCGGTGCAAAAAATGAGTTAATCGCACCGGTTTGGTTCGAACGGATGGGAAAGCTATTATAAAAAAAAGGGCCTTATCTTCTTTCTTTCTCTTTCTGTATTATGTATTTCTCTTTCCTCGATCTATCCTCCTCTCTCATTTGCCTCTCAGTCTCTCTCATCTACATCAATGGAGCCTCAAACTCCTTCTCTCTCCTTCAATCTCCTTCTCCATAACCGCCGCTTTCCCTTTCCTTTTCTCTCTCCTTCGATCTCCTTCTCCATAACTGCGCTGCAAGCAACGCCGCTCTCCTTCTCCTACTCAGTCCGAAATCGGCCGCCATCAATTTGAAACAAATACAACAACAACAATAAACTTGAATTAATTATCGATTCAAAGATCACAAATTCGAGGTATGTGCTCTTCGATTTGAAATCTAGGTTTTATGATTTTTTTTTATTTTTTTTATTAATGATGAACAATTGAAATTTTGAATGCAATTAGGGTTGGTGTGTGAACCATCAAATAGTTGAATTTCAATTTTTGGGCGTTTGAAGGCGTTGTTCTGGTTGATGCGAAGCCATATATGGTTCCATTTGAATACAAGCCGTATTTGGATTCCAAAACATTGTAAGTTAAAATTCGATTTGTTTTGTTGAATAGGATAATTAGTTGAAGGTTTATATTGTTGAAGGTGTATATAATTTATTTAGGGTTGGTTTATGAGTTGATTGATTGCATTAATTTGGTTTATGTGTGTGGGAATTCAGCTTATTGTCTATTTAGAAATTGTCTGAGGTTGTTTTACTGGAATCACATTAGGTTTAGTTCTTTGGATTCTTTGCTTGAGAAAAATCTTGTCTTTCTTCAGGTATAATAATTTACACTGCATTTTTATTTTTTTTTTCCAGAGTTTTTTGCAGAAAATTTCATGGATTAGTGTTGAAATGTTTTATTTAATTACTTTATTATGGGGTTGTGATTTTGTTGAATGATGCTGAAATCCCATGTTTTATTTTTTATAAGTAATTTTAAATGGGGTTGTGTTTCTGTTGTGATTCATGTGGAAATCTAAAAAAAAAAAAAATAGTTTTTGTGGGTTTTTGTTAAGTATAACATAGAAAAAAATTAAGTCTTTTTTTTTTAATCTATGACTTATGGTGTGGATTTTGTCTATATTTGTATGATTTATGCTTAATAATATTAGTGTGGGTATAATTTATTAGGGAAAATGTTCGCTTTTGATTGATGCTGATAATAATATTTTAGTAGGGTGTGGAGGAGTGTCTACAGTTTGGACGAAACCTTAATTACTCAAATGCACCAAGTGATACTATTTTCACCCTAAAAGGCGGCTCATCTCTTGTCCCTCTAAGCATGAATGTTCCATTAATATGTTTCCCTTCTTGGTCCTTAGCCTTCATATCCCCTTGGTCAATTGGTTGATGCTCAGATTAGTTACAGTCTCTGTTCAGTGATTATCTGTATTTATAGCTTATCTTATTTCAAGAGATATCAGTATCATTCTCAGGAATGAAAATGTTCAGGCCACTCTTTTGTGTTTCACCTCCTGGGGATGTTATTCTTCTGGTTCTAACTAGAACATTTTCAGGATGATCTTGCTTTCAAGTTCGAATATTTGCATCCATATATCGATGGTGTATATAATCCCAAAAATCGCACTTTCCAAACAAGCTTCTTCAATAGCAGAAAGCTGAATCTTGTGTTTACTGGTGGCCTAGGACTGGATGAAGTTCCTCCTATCTCGGTGGATAGGTCTGGTGTGAAAGCTAATATTACTGAGGTTGGTACTTGATTCTAAATTTGACTTTGCTAGCCTAGTTCTATATTGTTTCTTCCTCTCATATTAGTCATATTTGTTACAAAATGATGTCACTTTTGCAGAATCTTACCCGGCAGAGCAAGGTTACTTATGGGCTCGTGGTTGAAGAGATAACAACACGAGATGAAAGCAGCCATATCGCCATAGCTGGTCAAAGGGTGTTGCCTAATGGTGGAATTAGTGTTGATGGACCCCCAACAACTTTAAGCGATACTGGTATTGACCGAGTGGCATTCTTACAAGCAAATATTACACGAGATAACACAAAGTTTGTAAATGGAGCTATATTTGGTGATAGAAATGTGTTTTAGGTAACTTTTGTGTCCTTCCTTTTTGATCAGTTTCTCCCATTGTACTAATGTATTGCATCAATGCCCTATTTTTAATATAGCTATTACAGGAATGTATTAGACATAGCACCCTAATTTACGATTATTTAAGTCTTTATAGTCATGAAGATTGACTGACGAATGAAACACTATTGCTATGAACACCTTAGAAACAGACAGGAATTCTCCTTGTTCGGAAGTGGTCTAGCATAGTTTCCTCTTTTGCACATTGTAGATTTCACCTATTATCTATGCAACATTCCAATTTGAGCAGCTTAAGTCACATATCTTATGGTTATGAGTTTACAGGTTTTTCTAAGTTTAAAAATTCTAGTATAGATAGGTTGGTTGCAATGATTTGTTTTGTTGGGGGCGGGGTGTGTGTGTGTTTGGGGGGGGGGGGGTACAAATTGAAAATTATGTATGGTTGTGAATGAACCCTTGAGGTTGAGCATATGCTCTCTTTGTTTAATGTCCCATGTCAACTTGCCTAATGTAGTAATAAAAAAAACTCTAGTTTGAGTTTTTGAGGTCTAACCCTGTGAGGAGGCGGGGTAGGCTGTGTCAACTTATTTCCTTAATTGTTTTAACATTTTAACTTCCCCAACTGAGCTTTAGCTGTTTCTGTGCAATATTGTACTTTTCCATGAAGTCATTATTTTTTTAGTCTGTACATTTTGTGTAATCTGTCCCAAAATGTTAGCTAGACTAGATGCTTTATTGAGTATGGTAGTTTGTTAGCTGTCTTAACCAGATTAATGTTGGAATTTCTCAATCAATAATAAGTTGGTTTGAATTGAAGATGTCAAATGGTACTCCATAGTTACTAATTGTGGTAATATAAATTTTTTTGGAGACATCCAAAAAGGAGCTTGAACAAACATTAGGCAAAATGGAAAAGGAGGTACAATTCTCTTATGTCATTGATGGTATAGCTTTACAAATTAATTAGTACTTTCTGTGTATAATGATAATGCTAGTGATTTACTTAGTACAATATATTAAAGATGAGAATTTTATACTTTAATTTGTGGCTTTGGACAAAATTGGATTTTGTCTAAGTGCATTACCAAAGCTCGAGTTTTTTTCCCATAAGTGATCTCTAGAAATAGCAGAGCGCCACCAGCATAGCACCACAGCAGCCGCAGCAGAACCAAGCAAACACAGCAGCCTGACCTAAAGCAGCCAAACCAGCAAGCAACACAACACTACAGCAGAGCAGCTAACACCCAGCACAGCCTGACCATAACAAAACAGAAACACAACAGCTCAAGAACTCAAACCAGTCACCCAGCCAGCCTGAACAGAAAAGAGACACAGCCACAGAAGCAAACAGATGCCCAGCCAGCCTGAACAGGATAGAGGCACAGCAACGCAGCAGAACAGAAACAGCCGCACAGCAAATAGGAGAGCAGCTTGTCAGCCTGAACACACAACAACACAGTAGCCAGCAGAGCAGCAGCCAGCACAAGACCAGGACAGGTCCTGCTGAAACTCAGACCACGAACAGGACAGCAACACAGAACAGTAGCAAAATAGAAGAAAACTAACAGTCACTAAAACAATATGTTGTTCTTGAGCCCTTGAAGCCACTTACAATGTTTTCTTGTCCATTTTTAATGAAAATATGTAACTTTATATATATGTTAGTGTTTATATGTCAATTTAAGTGAAAAAAATGCAAAATACAAAAAAAAAAAAAATTATTTTTTGGGGCATTTTTGGCACCGGTTTTGGAACATAACCTGTGCTAAAAGTTTGTTTTTAAATTGTTTTTGGCCACTTTTCGCACCGGTTTAAAGCAAGAACCGGTGCTAAAAGTTTTTTTTTTAATATTTTTGGGGACTTTTTGCACTGGTTCACATCAAAAACCGGTGCGAAAAATAAGTTTTCTCACCGGTATGAACTGGTGCGAAAAGTCTTGGGATTTGGCATCCCTCAAATCAGATTTGGTTCAAAACCGGTGCGAAATGGGGGTTTTGAACCGGTGCGAAATGGGGCTTTTAGGGGCATTGTGTAGATTAAAAATAATATTTTCATCCCCTACACATAATGTAAGTTTACCACTCTCCACATCTATTATTGCTCCTGCAGTATGAAGGAATGGTCTACCTAAAATAATCTGAATTTGCAAATCTTCCTCCATATCAAGGACAACAAAATCAGCAGGTATATAAAATTTACCTACTCTAACAGGAACATCTTCTAAAACACCTAAAGGATATTTAAGAGAACGATCAGCCATTTGTAGAGTAATATTGGTAGCTTTTAAATTACCCATATATAATTTAAAGCTCACAGATAGTGGCATGACACTTACACTAGCACCCAAATCACATAAAGCTTTATCAATCATTAGATTGCCAATGTGACAAGGAATAGAAAAACTACCCGAATCTTTTAGCTTAGGTGGAGATTTATTCTTTAATATAGCACTACATTCTTCAGTAAAAGCAATTGTCTCTACCTCACTAATAGATCTCTTTCTGGTCAAGATTTCTTTCATAAATTTAGAATATGTAGGAACTTGAGTAATTAATTCTGTTTCGGGGTTTTCTGAGGTGTCCTGTAGGAGAGTTACAATTCCGAGACTGAGCTGCCGACGCCTGTACCTGCAAGATCACGAAGACTCCGATTGGTAGGAGCTCCGCCTCCGACGATCAAGTTAGTATACGTATAGGAGGAAAAAGTACGGAAAAGGTAAAGTACTTCTTGCTGATTGGGAGAATTCTGCAATAATATTGCTCGGTAAATGTGTTTGTATTTATGAATGTCCGATTAATGAGGTTTGTTCCACTATTTATAGTGGGACAGACAAGTCCCCCATGTAGGGTTCCAAGGACACGTGTCAACAGGGGATTGGAGCCTTGTTGACTAATGGCGATACGCCACGTGTCACCAGCCCATTGGGCCACGTGTCTAGGGTATTTTTACCCTAAACATTTGCCCCTCATAGGTGCTGACGTGCCTCTCTCTCTCTCTCTCTCTTTTTTTTTTTTTGAATCCCTTGGATTCTGGCTGTTTGGGTAAAAAGGCGGGAGAAGCAGAAGGTGAAGAGTCAGGAATCTTCGCCTTCTGAGGAGGAGCCTATAAATAACCAAGTCCCCTCCCCAAGCCCTCATTTACAAACATGGAGAATTTTCTGATTTTCGAGAGCAGCCGGTGTTGAGAGCATTTCTGAGATAGTTTCCGTGTGAGCATCTGGTTTATAACCGTCTGGGGGGTTTAATAGCAAGCTGAATTTGCATCTACACTTCAAACAACACAGCTGGCTCAAGAGACGCCTTTGTCTTCGCAAGCAAACCCAAGAAATTCCCAGTGACTAAGCGGTTTTCTCCCTCTTTCTTTTAGGTACTGCCTCTATTCTTTCAAGCTCTTCCATGTATTTACGCTTGAGTCTTTTGTTTGTTTTCTCATTTATTTGTCCCATAGTTAGATGGACCCTTTATACCCCTATCCGGAACATAATAATGAGACCACCCAGTCCGTTAGTACGGCTGAGTCTAGGACTGGAAATACCGCCTATAGACTCTGGGATTTGCCTTGTTTGTCTCCCAATCCGATCGTCTTCGTGTCTGTGCAGGACACAATGGCCAGAACCAGGAAGATGGCTGTGGACTCCAATTACAGAGGCGGGGGCTCTGACGAGTTACCGCCTGATGAGAGGGCCCTAACTTAGGCGGCCATGGGATCTCTCGGAGGTGCCACTAGTACGCCTAGTGATGGCATTCTAGGCTCTGATCAGGGAGGTGAGGAAGCCGCCTCTGTTTCTGATGTGAGGGAGCAAAAAAACTCATCCCAGGAGGCCTCCTCTTCTGCTTCCGGCTCTGCACTCGAACCTGTGGAGAGCAGCAGTAGCTATCTAACACCATCCGTCAATAGTGAGGAGGAGGAGAGACCCTCGTGGCAAACTAAGGGTGATCCTTTGATGATCACCGTCTCTGCCAAAGATAGGGTCATTATGCGGAATAACTTGGCAGATTTTGTCCTCAAACGACCCCTTGGGACTGGATATAGACTGGCGGTCCCTCCTGAGAAGGGGACAATTTCCTGGGAGGATGACCAGCGCAACGCAAACGGCTGGTTTGGCTGCTACGAGGCGGCATTCTTGGCGGGCTCTGCTTCCCTCTTCATGACACAATAAAGACCATACTCAGGGGGTATGGCCTGGGCGTCTGGAAACTCACCCCCAACTCCTGGGTGAATATTCTTGGGTACATTGCCGCCTATGAAATGCAGGATCTGAACCCCGGCTGGGAAGCTTTTTCCCATATGCACTACTTGAGTAGGAGCCTAGGCGGCTGGAGAGCCTGGTATACCCTGACCACTTACCCCCAGTACCTCATGACACTCAACAAACCGTCTAAGTGGTCGGACTGGAAGAACCGCTTCTACCTGGTCAAGGTTCCAACCGACGAGGAAAACAGGGAGTTCCGGACATACAACCGGAAACCTGAACTTTTGGGGCAGAAACGCCGGATGCCCCTAGTGCTGGAGGGGGATAGAGAAGCAATACTGGACTCCAGCTTTTTTGAGCTCGTCCCTTCCACCCTCTCAACCGAAGAGATAATAAGGGTGCCCAGAAACTGGGTTCCCAAACATGAATTTTTAAGGGACGAAGTTTTTTTGTCCACCTGTAGACTTAGCAGCATGTTTGAAAAACGTAGGTTAAGAGCCTCAGCCGGCTAACTTACGCCGGCTGACAATTTTCCTTTGATTACAATGCCTGTCTGTTATTGTTCAGACCTTGACCGAATGCATTTGATTTGTGTTTTGCAGAAGAAGCAAAGGACATGTTGCCAACAGAAAAAACGCCTGCCAAGAAAGCTTCAGACATCCGTAAGGAGAATCTGGAGAAAAAGCTTGCTGCCCAGGCGGCTAAGAAGGTTAGACCGTCTGATTTATCTTTGATTTATTTGCTTTACTTCCGTTTTTTGCTCGTTTTTCCGTCTGACCTTTTGTTGCTTCGTTTCAGGATGGGAGCAAAGCTCCCCGTTCCCTACAGAAGAAGATTCGGCCGAGGTCGACTGTAGTGGAGCCCGCATCTAAGGTGCAAAAAACCACATCCACCGTCTGGCCCTCTACCGGCGGTAAATCAATAAAGACCCCAGGCGGGTCTACTGCTGAAGCTGTGGCCTCAAAAGAGGTCACACCAATAAGGACCACAACCGGTCCATCAACTGACGGAGGCCAGAGAAGTCTCCAACAACAAGGTACAAATCCTTTCAACCTCACGCTGCTTGACCTGCCCATACGGGTTAAGTCTTATTCTCAGTCTCAGCCGGGAGATTCTCCGATCAGCCGGCAATCCATAGGCGGAGCATATGCAGCTTTCTCACCGTCTGTTTCAGGTGCAGATAATTCTCCCCGCTGGCCGGACGCAGCTTAGTATGCCCGAGCCATGCTGAAAGCCGTCCCCCGTGACGAGAAGGAGGCGATCCCTGGGATTAACACCTTCAATGCCGACCGTGTAATGGTCGAGCTAGCTGATGTAAGCTTGAAGTACCTACCCGACATTTGATTTGATATATGCACATCCGGTTTTTCTACTGACACCGGTTGTATTGTTGCAGGCACTGCTGCGCGTGGAAGGGCTCAAAAAGGCCTACATACGCAAACAGGAAGAGGTAAGGAGAGCCAAACGGTCTGCGGATGACACACATAATGTTGCTGAATATTCAATGATTGTGCATGACTTAGAAACTAAATCTATAATCATGCGACAGGCGAACCAGGTCAAGACCCTCTAGAAGGCCCTCAATGAGTCCAAGGTCAAATTGGACAATCTTCAGACGGCGCTAGACAATGCCGAGAAGGAGCTCAAGGATCATGAGGAGCCCCTCAAGCGGTTGGATCAGGCGGAGAAGGCCAACAACAACCTGCAAAAAGAGAATGACCGCCTGAAAAAAGATGCGGCTGTTACAAAGGACAACTTCAAGGCCACCCTTGAAGCAGAACAGAGCCGGCTCATTGAGGAGAATGAGCAAGACTGCGAGAACAGAATGAAGAGGGCGTTCCCCATTATCCATCCGGGTACAGACTACAACGTTTGGGAGCTCGCCTACAAATATGCAGATCTTGCCATTATGGCTGAGGAGGAGGGTCAGCCGGGGCCTGAACCCTACGAGAAGTGGGTTGAGGCGGAATTCAAAAGGATGGAGGAGGAGGCGGCTGCTAATGAGGAGGCTATTCAAGATGAAGTTGCTCCTGACTCCGTCCCCACCGTTGACCCGCCACACCCGGAAGAGACTCAGGCTTTGAATGACCGGGTGATCGTGCAGATAGAGTAGCAACGACCTCCCGGCCTGCGCGCCGTGCATTATCTTGTAATCGCGCCGGATGAGTCGGCTTATTCTACCATTGTATTTTATTTTGAATATTAATATATATATTTTCTCACTGGCTGTGCCGGTTTTGTTGAATGATTTCTCCTTATTTGCACTTCTTTAAATTTTGCTCTATGCCAAGTACTATTGCCGTGTGAACCTGAGACGGGGTGGGGTTAGGAATATTGCCCCCCGGATAGATGACTGGTAGAGCTGCACTCAGCCAGGTGGCTATCCGTATGCCCCCGGTCAGGGACCATTAATATTTACACGTAGAGCCCTGGTTGGGGCACGGTTTTTAAGTACATTTTAAATATTGTTTTGCTTGGTTGCCAGCTGCGTTTTTTTCGTTAGGAGCCCAAAGGTTAGGGCCTTGCTAACATTGATAGCGAACCGTGTGTGGTGCTTTTGCGTAAAATTTGGTTAGTATAAGCATATTTACCCTGCGCCTGCCTCTTCAGAAAAGGGCAGGCGGCGGTCTAGATGTACTTGGAGTACCGACTGCCTTTTTTGGGGCTAGCTTCTGTTGGTACTGCTTTTCAAGGAATAAATCGGCTGTACTTTTGGGAGTGCTAGTCAGCTATTCTTTGATGCAATGGATCATTCAGGTGGAAATAATTGACTTAATTTCCATTTATTATATCCGCCTGAGTTATGATCACTAGAACAATTTACCACCCGGAAGGGAGAAGTTCTCTTCAGTGAATTCACCCGTATGGGCGTCACCGGATGTTTTTTAGTGACAAATGTGCCGCTTGTGTGATGCACAAGACATGGCGCATGGAAATTAAATGATGAAAGCCGCTTGTGTTAAGCACAAGACATGGCGTAGGTATACAAAAATGTAATAAACCAAGCTTTTCCCATTAATCATACGGTAATTACAAAAGATTTACAACTCTCAGAAGTAGTACTTTTTTAAGTTGTCTACATTCCAAGTTCTAGGAAACCTCCTACCGTCTGGGGATTCCAGGCGGTATGTGCCATCTCTAACCTCTTCAAAAATCCGGCAGGGGCCCTCCCAGTTTGGGGTTAGCTTGCCCTGCTCATTTGCCTTACCGATTGCCTCCATTTTGCGGAGTACAAAGTCCCCTACTTTCAAGTGCCGCTTGTGTACCCGTTTGTTGTAGGCCCTAGTCATTCTCAGACGGTAGACATCATGTCGTAAGGCGGCGTTACCCCTTCGCTATGGAAGAGCATCCAGGGTAAGACGCATGACCTCCTCATCATACAGCATGATGCGGAGAGTTGGTTCATAGTGCTCGATAGGGAGAACAGCCTCAGTGCCGTATGTCATAAGGAACGGGATTTCACCGGTTGCCCCTTTCTCAGTTGTTCTGATAACCCAAAGAACATGAGGCAACTCCTCTGCCCATAGACTACCAGCCCTTTCAACTTTTTTCTTAATGCCGTCTGAGATAATCTTATTGAAGGCCTCAACTTGTCCGTTTGCCTGGGGCCTGCCTAAAGACGCAAAGCAATGGGAGATTCCCTGATCCCCCAACCAGCCCTTGAGCACAGGCGTTTCAAATTGAGGACCATTGTTGAAGACCATAGACATAGGGACCCCAAACCGGGTGATGATGTTTCTCCAAATGAAGGAAGTCACATCCTTGGTCTTTATGCCTTTGACTGCCTCTGCTTCAACCCATTTGGTGAAGTAGTCTACGGCTACCAAGATGTAGCTTCGACCGCCTGATGCAGGCGTGTAAGGTCCCAAGATATCCATGCCCCATTTTGCAAACGGGACCGGACTGTGTATAGTTGTAAGGTCTGTTGCCGGACGATGTATCAACCGGCCAAACCGTTGGCACTTGTAACACCTCTTCACCAGATCCATGGCGTCTTCCTCAAGAGTGGGGCAAAAATATCCTTGCCGCCTGACTCTTTTAGCTAGGGATCTGCCGCCTATATGTGAGGCACAAAAACCCGCGTGCAGATCTTCCAAGACTTCCTTTCCCCTTTCTGGGGTCACACACTTCAGAAACGGCTGCAAGTACCCCTTTCGGAGAAGTTCTCCTTGGTGCATAACAAAGCTCAGAGCTCGTTTCTTGAGCGCAGCTGCTTCTGAAGGGACATCCGGCAAAGTGTTGTTTGTCAGATAAGCCCGGATAGGGTCCATCCAGGTGGCGCTTCGGTCCAAAATTCCAATGGGATCATGCTCAATGCTTCTTTTTTCCATGACATCCCAAAAGACGGTCCTAGGCGCATCATAGGAGGCGGATGACGCCAATTTGGAGAGCGCATCTACTTGATTGTTTTCAGACCATGGCACTTGACTCAAATGGAATTGATCAAGTGATGCAGCCTCCTCCCTGACCGCCTGCAGATATTTGATCATAGCCGGATGGGTGGCTTCATAGTCACCGTGGTATTGGCTAACGATCAATCAAGAGTCTGAGCAGGCGTCAACTTTCCTTGCTCCACCCGCCTTACACATACGTATGCTGGCTAGCAGGGCTTCATATTCTGCCTCGTTATTTGAGGCTTGGAACTTAAACCGTAGTGCATATTCAAACTTATCCCCTTCTGGAGAATGGCAAATAACGCTTGCACCACAACCGTTCGCTGTAGAACTACCGTCTACAAACAACTTCCAAACTTGATCAGGATTTTCCGGTTGCACCGGCCTAGTCATCTCAACAATGAAGTCGGCAAACGCCTGACCTTTCACTGCCCGCCTGGGTTCGAAAGTTATCTCCAGGCTTTGTATTTCAACAGCCCATTTGATCATTCTACCGGATGACTCTATGGTGGTCATTGGGCGCTTCAGTGGCTGATCAGTGTATACAGTTACTGGATGATCCAGGAAGTAGGGCTTTAACCGCTTGACTGCTTTGTAGAGGGCCAACCCAAATTTTTCAATCATAGGGTACCGGAGCTCAGCATTTCTTAGGACATGACTGATGAAATACACCGGGAGCTGATTGCCGTCTCTCTCAGCAAGGAGAACAACACTATGGGAGTGATCTGAGACGGCTAGGTACATGTAGAGAACCTCCTGGGGAGGGGGCTCACTAGCCTTGGTAAAGAATGCAGATGCTGCTTGAGCTTCTGAAATGCCGCCTCAGCCTCTTCTCCCCCATTCAAACCTTGACCTCTTCCTAATTGCTTGGAAGAAATAGAGGCATTTGTCGCCAGACCAGCTGAGGAACCTCCCCAATGCCGCCAGGCAACCAGTGAGTTTTTGGACTTCTCTTACAGTGCGGGGTGACTGCATGTCAATTACCGCCTGTACCTTATCCGAATTAGCCTCAATCCCCCTTTGGTCAATCAGACCTTGTGTTAAGCATGACCTTATGTCGCCTGAGTGTGGTGAACGTTTCTCGGAGGTCAGCTAGGTGATCCGTCTGTAGCTTGGATTTGACTATTATGTCATCGATATACGCCTCTACATTCCTGCCTATCTGATGGCGGAAAACTGTGTTTATCATTCGCTGAAATGTAGCAGGCGCATTCTTCAATCCAAACGGCATCACTTTGTAACAGAATAACCCCTGATTAGTGACGAATGTCGTCTTTTCTTGATCTTTTTTCCAGAGGGGTATCTGATGGAAGCTTGAGTGGCGTCCATGAAGCTCATCAGACCATGACCGGCTGTAGAGTCGACCAGGTTGTCGATCTGTGGGAGCGGGTAACTGTCCTTTGGGCATGCACTGTTCAGATCTGTGTAGTTTACACACATCCGCCAGGTACCATTCGGCTTTTTAACCAGGACAAAGTTGGCTACCCGATCCGGGTAGTAGCATTGCCGGATGAACCCAGCATCTAACAGCTTCTTGACGTCGGCGGCTGCCGCCTGAGATCTCTCCTCACCATGATTTCTCTTTTTCTGCCTAACCGCCTTCTTTTTTGGATCCACGGCGAGTTTGTGGACAGCTAGATCCGAGCTTACGCTTGGCATCTCTTCCACTTCAAAGGCAAAAATGTCTTTGAATTCCTTCAGCAGTTGGAGCAAGTCTGCCCCCAACACTTTAAAAGCAATCGTCCCAACCTTGGCGGTTCTATCGGGCTGGCTGTCGTCCAGGACGACATCAATGCTCTCACCGGCCGGTTGGGGTCGAAAGTCATCCGACCTTTCTCCGGTAAGTGATTGCTATTTTTTTTCTTTTTTGACGGGTGCCAGTTGGTCCGCCTTTCTTTTCTTACCGGCTGCCCTTGGAGCCGGGACTACGGGATCACAGTTATCAACATCTATGGGCTCGCAATGACCGGCTGCACCCATAGTTGGTTTGACATCAGAGAGGTAGCACTCCCTAGCCGTCTTCTGGTCCCCGTTTAGGGAACCGACTGTACCATCATCCTTCTCAAATTTGACCAGCATGAGAGATGGGATGATCACAGCCTTGGATTCGTTGAGGGTCGGTCGGCCAAATATCATGTTGTAGGCTGTCAGCTCCTCCACAACCAAAAATTTTACGACCATATGGTGTCCTTGCCCCTTTTCACCCAGCCTGATGGGAAGGTCAATGCTTCCCACCGGATGCACCACTCCTCCCCCAAAGCCGACTAAGGGGTGGGGCGCCTGATTCATGCTTCTGGGCTTGTACTTGGGCTTTGTCAAGCACTGATAGCTGATTAGGTCAGACGAGCTCCCGGTATCTATTAAGATCCGACCAACTTTCTGGTTGGAAACCTTGCATTCGATGACAATGAGGTCGTCGTGAGGCCGCCTGACCTTGCCCGGTCCTTTTCAGAAATAAAGACCTCAGGAAAGATGTCTCTCGACGCCTGGCCCTCATCCACTGAGTTGACCAGCTTCCCGATGTTGTCTTTGGTACCCCGGATGGTTGGGCCTCCGCTGGCAAAACCGCCTGCTATGGGGAAGACTGTCTCTTCATCCGTTTCAGAGTTAGCAGGGCCTGGTTTTGCCGCCTGCCCTTTGTTTGTTTTGGGGTTTCCTTTGGGCTTTGGCAAGTAGGACTTTAGAGCTCCCTCATCAGCTAGACAATCTAACAGCCGCCTGAGGCTGTAGCAGCCATTAGTGTCATGGCCAACATCCTCATGGTATTGGCAGTACTTGCTCTTATCCCGGCTGCTGGCAGGACTTTTCATGGCGGTCGGTTTCTGGAGGGACAACCAGTCCTTGATTTCCATGAGAATGGAGAAGCAGTCCTTTGTGAACTCGTACTTGGGGACGTACGATTCAGATTTTCTTCTTGCCTTTTGGGCCGGCTGACTAGACCGGCCGCCCAGATTCTTTTTCTTTTCGCTTCCTTATTTGCCGGCTGCTGTGGCCGGTTAACTTTTCTGTCAGATTTTTTGAAATCCGACGGTTGCTTTACAGCGCAAAGCTTCGTCGCCTGTATATAGGCTTTTGCTTCCATTAATGCCTCTTGGAGGGTGGCTACCCTTTTCCGGACGAGGTCGAACTTGAAGGTCGACCCATCCTTCAAACCCTTGAAGAAGTCTGTGTAAGCAACTTCGTCAGACAACCCTTGAATCTGAATTCTCATCAGATTGAACCGCCTAACATAGGACCAGAGTCCTTCCTTGTCACCCTACTGTATTGCCCCAAGATCAAGGCTGGTCTTTTTGGCAAGGATGTTCATTGAGAAGTTTGACGTAAACAAGTACGCCAAAATTATGAAGTTATTTATGCAGCCGGCTGGTAGGTTACCAAGCCACCGTTGGGCAATGCCCTTCAGGGTCGCCGGGAAGCATCGACACCAGGCGGCGTCATCCAACCCCTGTAGATACATGAGGTTGGAGTATGCCATTAGGTGGTCTTCCGGGTTGGAGGTACCATCATAAGTACCTACCAACACATACTTGACCTTGGGCGGCTGTGCCGCCTGAGTTATTCCTAGCGAGAGCGTCATAGGCTGTTCTCCCAAATTAAGCAGACGCAGCTGCCAATCTGTGGGTTGGAAGGGCTGCTGCCCATGACCATATTGTCCCGGCTGGATCACTTTGGGACCAGATCGCGCGGAGGGTTCGCAAGACTGACCCCCTTTAGTCTATTTCCGAGTGTTTGACGGAGGCACTGCGGAAGCTGTCAGGGAAGGTCGACATTGAGGCCGACGCAGACAGCTGTTGACTTCTCTTCTCCTGGAGAAACGTCCGGGCATCAGAGAAGGTTTTCTTGGATCCATCCGGCTGTAGGTGTCGGATGGCTTTTCTTTGCTCCACTTGGTGGAAGCAGAGCCTATTTAAGACGATCTTGGGCCCCTCCCCCACCTTGGGCTTTGAATGAGGAGTGGGCACACGATCCTTCAAAGCCTTCTTCCCAGAGGAGGAAGGATTCTTGGTCGGCTGACCTTTCTGGGGGGTGGCTGACCGGATGAGATTCTTTATCTCGCCTTTGAAACTATTCATGAAGGTCATGAGTTCGTTCCTCATGACGGGAGCAGATCCCATTGCTGCCATGGAATTCCCAACCGGCATGCCAGCTGTGTTGCTTGGAGCAGCTTGGTTCTCACCTCCTTCCTTCATTTCTTTGGAACGGGTGCGTTTTGTTCTGAAGGACCCGTTTGGGGCTACATAGGTGTCGACTTCATAGTCGTCACCACTTTCATGGTCCATCTGGACCTCAGGCTCGGCCAAGGGCCGTTTGTCCGGATTCGGTGGTACAATATCAGAAGTCATCTTGGAAGTACTCTCCCCACAGACGGCGCCAAATGTTTCGGGGTTTTCTCAGGTGTCCTGCGGGAGAGTTACAATTCCGAGACTGAGCTGCCGACGCCTGTACTCGCAAGATCACGAAGACTCCGATTGGTAGGAGCTCCGCCTCCGACGATCAAGTTAGTATACGTACAAGAGGAAAAAGTACGGAAAAGGTAAAGTACTTCTCGCTGATTGGGAGAATTCCGCAATTAATATTGCTCGGTAATTGTGTTTGTATTTATGAATGTCCCATTAATGAGGTTTGTTCCACTATTTATAGTGGGACAGACAAGTCCCCCATGTAGGGTTCCAAGGACACGTGTCAACAGGGGATTGGAGCCCTGTTGACTAATGGCGATACGCCACGTGTCACCAGCCCATTGGGCCACGTGTCTAGGGTATTTTTACCCTAAGCAAATTATGTGAAAGGAACCGTTACCTGCAAATTCTTGACAACCTCCAGAAACTTACCAAACTGGTTATCTAGCTTACTCTTAAGATGTCTATTAGGAAAAGGTAGTTTGATAACTGGTTTATGTACATCTCCATTCTTGTCTTGATTTTTATCCTTCTTTGGAGTTATACCCTGCAATGTATCATAAGAAATGTTAGTTTTACCCTGGAGCCCTGCAGGGCTAGTAACAACAATATTTGGTATAACAGAATCAGGATTAGCAATATTTGTAATGATAGGTTCATCATCTTTGGGCATAGAAGGCCCATCGTATTTTGAACCACTTCTCAGGGTAATTGCAAAGATGTGATCTGTAGGTTGTACTGGCTGCAATGGTAGGGCTCCTTACTGTCGAGTTTGTAGAGCAGAGGAAAGTTGCACAATTTGATTTTCCATGATTTTATTATGAGCTAGAATCAAATCAATTTGCGCATCCCTACTCTGCATCTGTTTCTACATATCAACTAACATCGTTCGGATTTCTGATAAGCCAGAATCAGAAGGAGGAGTAACAGTTTGTTGTGGTCTCTGATGTGGAGGTTGATAGTCCTCTGCTGCGGTTGTTGTACCTGCGGTGGGGGTTAGGCACATTCATACTATTGTACGACATATTTTGGTTATTTCTCAACCCTACATTGTAGGTGTTAGAATATGGACTAGTTTGCTTATAGGCCAGAAAAGCATTAATCTTCTCAAGCGAACTGGTGCATTCTTGAGCCCAATGACCTACAAGACCACATTTTTCACAATTTATTGTAGAGTTAGTACCAATAGCAGAAACATTAGCAACGGAAGATGAATTAGAATTATTAATATTGTCTAGTTTCTGGTTAATAGTAGTCAATTGTTCTTGCAAAAAGGATATAGAATCGACTAGGTGTTTTCCTTTATTTGTAAATCCTCTGGGATTCCCATATTGAGAATTATGAATAGCCATCTCTTCAACAACATTGCTTGCTATATTAACATCCAAATTCATAAATCTTCCGTTAGTTGTAGAGTCCAAAATCATTCTTGAATTATATCCAATTCCGTTGTAGAAGGCTTGGATTATCTGCCATTGTGCTAGCCCATGATGAGGGCACTCTCTCTACAAATCCTTAAATCGTTCCCAAGCTTCATATAAAGATTCATCTACTTCTTGGGAAAAATTCAGGATCTTACTCCTTAACAAAGTTGTTCTCTCTGCAGGGTAGTATTTGTTATAGAAATTCAAAACAAGAGTTTCCCAATCAGTAATACTAAGTGCAGTTCTATTAAGTCCATTGTACCATAATTTATCTTTACCACATACAGAAAAGCGAAAAAGAATCTCCTTGATTTGGTCCTGCGTGACCCCAGCTTGTTTATTGGTGTTGCAATATTGGCAAAAGTCCAAGATGTGAAGATTTGGATCATCACCCTTAGCTCAGCTAAATTGCTTCCTTTCGATCATAGTAATAAACTGGGGTTAATCTCGAATTGTACTCCCTCGAGATTTGGTGCGGGGGCAAGGTGTGGAAAATCTGCAAGGGACGGCTGCAAATAATCGCTGAACTTAAGAG
Source organism: Chenopodium quinoa (assembly GCF_001683475.1). NCBI lineage: Eukaryota > Viridiplantae > Streptophyta > Magnoliopsida > Caryophyllales > Amaranthaceae > Chenopodium > Chenopodium quinoa. The sequence continues at coordinate 688,805 of NW_018744367.1, forward strand.
GTGGTTGAGCCGTCATCTCTGATTCTAGTTCTAAAGAAACTTCTGTATCACTAGAATCGGATGAGGGTTCCAAAGGTGTAATACCCTCGGAAGTAGCTCGTACCTGTCTAAAAAGATTTTTCTGTCTATGAAAAGAACGTTCGATTTCAGGATCGAATGGAATGTAACCTGATCTAAAACTCCTAGGCATAAACACAGAACTAAATAGACAAATATGAGAAACTGTCTCAAAGAACTTGCGTTCTCTGAGACTAAAGAAAATAATCTAGACTACAAAAATAATCAGAAATAAAAATAAAAACCGTTTCCCCGGCAACGGCGCCAAATTTTGGCAGGCTAAAGTCGTATCACCTAATCAAAAGTAATTCCTAAAACCACTAACTAAAATAGATATGGAAGTAGTGTCGAATCCACACGGAAACAAGTTTTTCCATTCCTAATTAATTAATATAATCTAAATTATCAAGTAACCAATTTGTTTTTATGAGAATTAAACTAAAGGAAAATAATTAAACTAAGGTAAATTGAATAAGGGAGGAAATCAATAATAAAAGGCCTAGGGTATAGGTTTATCAATAAATAACATTTCAGGGTAAAACATAATAATCAATGCATAGATCGATTAATCAAATCATAAAGGGCTTTCGCTACGTATTACAATCACAGATTTAATCTACCGGTATTAAATCGCATCTCTCGAATCTTGACCTAACCATTTATAAATTAATCTGCCTATTGAAAGTAAGCCTAAACATTAATACTCATCTCTCGAATCTCGAATCAATATTGCATAACTCATACAATTAAACCTGCGTAAATCTAATTGCATAGCATCAAATCAATCAATAGGAAATCAATCAAGCATTGACAATCAACAATAATAAATTACCTCTTCATATTATTTATGGATCCCCACAAACTCTAGCAATAAAACTACTTGTGCATCTTTAAATCTAAACTAAGCAAAGCAATTAAAGATAGCATAATTAAATCAAGAAATTAAATTACTGAAAGTTAAAAGGAGAAGAAATCGTTACCAAGATAAACGAAAGTAAAGAATTGCATAAACCAAAAGTGTGGAGAGAGAAACAAGAGTATTAACTAAAAGTTTAAAACTAAAAACTAAGAAGTAAAACTAATGAGAAAAGTAGAGAGAGAGAGAGAGAGAGAAAGAAGGTCCCTATACTCGCTTAACAAAACCGTATTTATATTAAACTCAGAAAACCTAAGCTAAAACGAAGATTAATTAAAAGTGCTAAACGAACTCAGAAACACGCGCCCGGTCGGGCGCCATCTCGCCCTGCCGGGCGCGCCTTCGGGCGAGGGCTTGCCCTGCCAAGCGAGCTCCCGGGCAAACTAGGACTTCTTCAATTGGGCCGTTTCTTAGCCCAATTCGCATTTCCTCTTTGGGTTCTGAATACATGGTCCATTGCCCCGGACTCTTCTTCTTCGCCGAGCCCTTAATCATCGATGATGACTCCAACCGATCCTAGGATTCGGAATGTGGTCATATCAATGCAACCTTACTCCAATGCTCGTAGCGGCTCCAATAAATCCGGAAAAATGCTCCAAATCCGCAATTTCCTATAAAACAATACCAAATCTACAAAAAACACTATAAAATGCATATTAGTAACGAAAGTAGCTTCGTAGAGCTCAAATAAACACAATTATGACCATTGGGACGGGGAATAAATATATATATATAAAATAGACTTATTAATGGTCGGGCTTCGGGTTGCTGGGTGGGGATGGAAATGGGTTCTGGGGTTTTTCGGCAGTTGGATGGGGGTGGGGGTACTAGGTTGTGGTGCTTGGAGGGGTGATAGGCCGCGGCGGCGGCGGTGTGGCAGTGGTTATTTTTTTTTTAATATTTTTGCAGCATTTTATGACGGAATTTTCGTCGGAAATTTTCGACAAAAAACTTTTTGTTGAAAATTTCCGACGGACTTTCCAGGTCGGAGAATCTTATCCAACGCCCGACTTTCCATCAGAAAGCTGTTTCTGACAGAAAATTCCGTCGGAAAAGGTCGTTTTCCCGACAAATACGTTTCCGATGACCCTTTTCCAACGGAAATACGTTTTTCGACGGAAAACAGGGTCGAAAATCGCCTGTTTTCTAGTAGTGATACCGAGATAGTAGATATATAGCTATTGATATATACTTATGGATTATTGACTGAATTTTTTTTAATTGAAGATAAGTATATAGTTATTGATCAGATTAATGATTGATTTTTATAGTGTTCATAAATTATTCAAGAAATAAAACAAATGTGTTATTATTTAGTTGGACATTCACATTGCTTTGTTGTAGATTTATTTATACGTGCAATTAAATAAATATTATTTGACAAAAAACAAATAATATATATATATATATATATATATATATATAGTGTTTTCTTAGCTTGTTGTAAAATACTAGCTTATGTCCCGTACATAACGATTTTACCAAATTTTATAAAAATAAATTTACAATGATTTAAAGTATGATAAAGGTCGATATTCTTTAAAAAATACTTCGTATTAAATTTTAGGTTGTACATGCCCCTATGATATACAAGTTTTATTTTTTATATTAAAAATTATGCATATCTTTTTAATAATATTATTTGTTTATTTTTCTATAAGTTGTTGTGAAAGTGTTATATTGATTTTGGGAGGGAAAAATTATGTTATATTAAAATTACGATATATAAAAAATATGGAAGATTTTGAATAGCATCTATCTTGAATTTATATATATTGGTAAAGTGGGAAAGAAAATATAATAGTGAACTAGGTACTCCCCCCGTTTCCGAAAGTTCGACTCACTTTCCTTTTTGGGCCGTTTCAGAAAGTTCGACACACTTTCCAATTTATTCCTTATTTGGTATGTTTCTTTTACAATATTACCCTCATTACTTCTACCATATGTCCCCACCCCCACTAAGTCATTTCCTCATCCTCCTTAATTTTAGTACGGAACTCTCAATTACTCACATAACCCATCTCTAATTACTCCATATACTATTCTCTCTCCTCCCTCTTTATTCTTGTCTGACATCAATTTGCATCTTCTTCTTTAACAAAATTAACCCATACTTTTCCACTTTTATGGATTTCGTTAGCTTAAAGCTTTCCTTTTTCTTTTTTACACTCTAAATTAAAACATATTAAATATTTCCTGTTATTTCAAACCTAAATTCGATGTATTCCTCTGGTAGATCTAAACGTGTGGTTGAAGCCTTTGGTGAAAATGTTTGGATTGATACAGAGTTTCAAAGAGTTATAGCATGGGATTCCGAATAACAATTCAATCCTGTTAAAGATACTCCTTCATATCTATGCTATTCAACGGGTTCTCCAAAAAATTATCCCAATTTATCAATTTTGTGTGGGTCGTTAGTACTTTGTAACCGTAATAATTGGATGGGTGGGTGGTGAATTAGTAGGGAAGAACGTGGGTGGATGGTGAATTAGTAAATTAATCAAGCTATCACTATCATGCTTTTTATGACACAAACCCACAAGCAACCCTTTCCATTTCCCTTGCCTTGGGTTCTGAATTTATATGAAGCGAGTCGAACTTTCGGGAATGGAGGTGGTATCTCATAACATAATTTGGAAAAAAAAAGCTGGCGGAAAATTATTGATTAGGAGTCGACACGTGTCCTTTTAATTCTCGTTTAGTAATAGTTATAGATAGATTTTTTTAAGTTATGTCAATGTTATTGCCGGAGAGATATTTAATTTTTTTTATTATAAGTAATAATTATTATATATACAAAAGTAATTATTATTTTGTAAATACTAACTCTTATATGTGGTTGGCCACACCATGTGGCTAGCTATCATGGGAGTAACTTTTTTAGTGTTATAGGGGTTACTCGTTTGGTATTATAAGGATTAGTTCCGTCAGTGTAATAAAGTTTACTTACTCAGTGTTATAAGGGTCACTCCAACAGTGTTATAGGGATATTTGTTCTTTTGTAAGCGGCCACATAATGTGGCCTGACTAGCCGCTCATAAAATACGTCATTTTGTAAATGATTTTATACAAATATAATGTTAGATATCTAAGATTTGGTAAAATATATATAATTTCAACTCGTCTTGTGTGTAGCTGGCCACATTGTGTGGCCATTATATAAGAACAAAGTAACCCCTATAACACCGATCAAGTAACCCATGTAATACTAACCGAGTAGTAACTTCTATGATGACTGGTCACATATAAGAATTTGTGATATAATTTTATGATTTTTTTTCTTAAATTTTGATAGAGTATATTTTGCGTATATTTTGATCTTTATCAAGTTTTTTTTTTTTTTTTTTATTCTTTTACTTTTTTTTAATCTTTTGATATGGTTAGACATCTAAGAATTGGTGAAATATATTGATTTTTTTCCTCAAAATTTGGATGAGTATATTTTGCTTATAATCTCTATCAATTTTTTTTTATAGTTTTTTCTTTTAAAAAAAAAATACTAAGGATACACTAGAAAATGACATATGTCATTTCTTATGTGTCTTTTAGTAAATAGTTATCGATATTGATGTGCAAAAGCTACTAAATGTAGCAATGATATTAACTTTGATTTCGGCCTCTATTGAAAGTGACCCAATTATCAAGTATATATAGAAAGATCATCCTAACCACCCAATTGCAAATTAAGTAAAATGTATTTTTAGGGATACTTTTCATCGTTTTCATCCTTAGAGATTGCCGATAGGTAGGTATTAACCGGTGAAGGAAATAATTATTTTATTTTTAATTTTTATACAATTTTCTTCAGTAACATTAGTTAGTTAAAAAAAGGATTTTTTTCCTCAAAAACTACCTAATAAAACCCAGATTTTGTGAGAAACTACCTAATAAAAAAAATGTCAGAAGAAACTTCTTTAAACATAAAATATTGTAAAATACTAAATGTGGCTAGATTTCAGTCGTTGATCACCTAATTTTTTGGCGTTGACTCACCTCAAAACACCGCTGAAACCATCGTGAGGCCGGGTTAGTTTTCAAGGTGGTAAGGCTATTTTCGGGGTGGTTGGGGGATATTTCGAGTTGGTGGAATTAGTTTCGGGCTACGAGATGGCAGTTGTTGGGGTAAGAGGTGGTGATTTTGGGGTTGGATGGTGGTTTCGGCGTGGTGGAGGCAATTTCAAGCGGGTTATGTTGGTTTTGGGGATGAAAGTGTGTGGTGGTTTTAGGAATGTGTGGAATGATTCAACGCTAGAAATGAGGTCAATGATGGAAATTCGGCTAGAGGTAGTATTTTACAACATTTTACCTTTTATTAGGTAGTGTCTTATAACATTTTATTATTAGGTAGTTTCTCACAAAATATGAAATTTATTAGGTAGTTTCTGACAAAAAATCTTTTTACTAATAAAACTACATACTGTACATACTCTTCCAAATAATATAAATTAAAGCACAATTAATTACAATAATCCAAATTAAACATAAGTCAAGCATTCAGTGCTTTCTCAAACGACGACGCCACCATTGGTAGACGAAAAGCTTTTTACAAACTCTTCAAAGAGCATCTATTGATCTTTACAATAATCAGGTATTGCATTTAAGTGAAATTAATTTTTGGAATTAAATGGGTATTTTTCTTATCTCTTGTTATGTATGTAATTGATGAGGATTTAGGGTTTTGTTAAGATTTTTTGATTTATTTTTTTTTATTATTTTTTTTTTTGCAAAATTGTCTAATATATAAGCGATCATGTGTGATAAATGATTGAAAAATACTTAATACGCTTACCCGCCCCTTAATTTTTGTGGGCTAGGGTTTTGTAGTTTTCTAGAACATGGTATTATTAGACAAAGAACATTAAAAAAAAACATACGAAGTAAGGAGAGGTTGAATTTTTAAGCTTAGGAATTAATCACGCAATTTGTACACTAAAAATTGTTGGGCTAGTAATTCATGATTATTCCAATTCCAATTGATTAATTGTTGGAGTAGACATTTTTTTCAAATAAGATTTTTTATTTATTTTTATTTTTTGTATAATACTTGAAGAAATAATTTAATTCTGAATGGAGCTTAATTATTTCATCTAAATTTTTTCCAAATTTCAATAATGTTGATTATTTATAAGTTTTGATTTATAACAATATAATTTATTTATCTTTTGTAAATAATAAGTAGTTCTTGATATAAAACCAAAACCTTAATTGCATTGTTGTTCATTATGGTGGATGTTGGAAGCTAGTTCTTGTGGTGACATTTGTAATTACAACACATTTAGGGAGTTTTATACTTAAGTGGCCGGATTTTTGTTCCGGTGACTATAATGATGAAAATTGAAAGGTGATTTCCCAAATACATAATGAAAAGTATAAAAGGTGAGTCCCTAAAAAAGCATTTTAGTCATTACAAATACCTAAAGTTTATAAGTTTTTAGTCCTTAACATATAAAACTCAGGTGTCAATACTCAACAAACTAATCATTGGTACCACAAGGCTAACAATGTACCACTCAAAAGAAAAAAAAAAGGTGAACAATCAAATTACATAAAATAGACCAAAAACAAACATTAAATGGCCGCCCAACATCCAAATGCAACAATACATATAAAAAACTACTTGTATGAAATACCCAAAAGCTAGCTAGCTGAAAAAGAACAGAACTGAAAAAAAAAAGTATTACAAAAAAAAATTTATTACCGCTATAGCTTAAAACAATTATGTATAAATGGGATTAACTGCAAATATCAAAGGGGAAGAGGCTGAAAATGTTTTAAGTTGAAAGCACAAGGACTTGCCATAGTTTGAAAATCTCATTCTAATAACAAGGAAAATTTAAAATGAATAATCCCAACTTTGCCATATGTTGCTAATGATTCCACATCCATTTTATCTTAGTATGGTTCAACGCTTTCCTTTAAGCTTCTTATTTATGGAAAACACCACAAGTAACCTCAATTGAGGGGCAGTCTAGTTCTTATAAGCAGTTGACTTATCATGGTTCCATATATAGGATTAATTCATGCCATTCAGAAACTGGAACAATCTTTGCTCTGTTAGTTCATAGTTTCAACAAAGGCACTAATCTATACATATGGTGTTATGGCAGTGATAGGTGGAAGGTGGTTTAAATTGTCAATTTTATCCTAGATAATAGTGTACATAATACTTACTTATAATAATATCCCTCTACTTTGGCTCATACAGATCCTTAATTCAACTTAATTGTATTCCTTATTCTATTAGCCAATGTGTTCAAGTTTTCAAATTTCCTTAGCACTCTTCACAAACATTACTAAGACTGATCCTGGTTTTCCAGATTCTCCTCATCTCTCTAGATCAGTATAGTGAACAAAACCAAATTTACACTTCAACCCCAAAGTTATCTCCATAGATCTTTTCCATGTTCGATAGTCTGTTGTGCTAGTAGTCGGCTTCTCAACAAAGTTTACAAATAGTGGACCGTCTTAAGGGTGAAGGTATAGAGGATTTTGGGTATCATCAATAGATAGAACTCCATCTTTAGGCAAATTCATATATCAATATTCGATCTGTAACCAAAAATTTGTTCTTTTGAGTTTGATTTGTATGTTTTATGCGTTTCTCATATAAATTTCTTAGCCCTATAACTCTGATACCATAAAGAACAATATAATAGCTCGAAAAACAATGAAACAACTTGAAATATAGTTTGAATATTTTGAGAGATATTTGCGGCGCAGCCAAAATATATTTTTTATCATGAAATGTTTTTAGGTAGTATTTACATATTTATATGATGGCACACTAGTGCTACCAAATTCTTAGAAATCAAATCATTGGCTTGATGTCAGCATAAAACACATACAGTCAGACAAAAAAAAAGAATAAAATGCAATGAAAAATAAAAGAAAGGGTGCAGGGGTGCACAAAACATCCTTTACAATCTAGCTTTAGTTTTTGCCAAAGTTGAGAATGAAGCTAGGTTATTTTTTGGATAATGCTTACCCTTACACAATATATGTCGTCTATGTTAGCTAAAGTATTGTCTTTGTAAAAAAAATGTATAGTTTATGCTAATTTAAATGACTTTTCTGTAGAATGATCTTAAGTTAAATTAATGTTAGAAAATACTATAAGTGATAGAATATATGTAAAGATATTATGTCGTATTTAGGATATATGTGATATATTTTGTATAATTATCTTTTTAGGTTTCCTAACACATTTAAGACTTGAATTTGAGGAGTTTCACAAAATTTAGCATGGTATCAGAGCCTACGTTTTGATCTAATCCTAGCTTCTACAATTTATTAATTTTTCCACAAAATCTACTTTTTTTAGTAGTAAAAATTATCAAAATCATATATTCTATGTTAGCTAGAGTATTGATTTTGTAAATACTAGTATAATCTATATATATCGGTGTAAAGAAAAACTTAGTCCAAATTTGTACAAGAATTAAGAGTCCATACACCATACGGGCCTGAGAAAAGCTCGTTATTTTTTGGAATGAGTGATGAAGTCCAACATCTTACCACCTTGTCATTTAAAAATTAAATTTTCCTTTGAACTCCCATTTTCAATTAACACTTAAATTATTATTATTAGTTGGTTAGAGATTAAAACTTGCTCATAATTCTGATTAAAATGCCCAAAAGAACTTCAGCTTGGTATAATTATGTTACTACAACTTCTTTAATTAGCCTACTAAACACAAATTCAAACACAAGAAACAAACAAAAATTTCAGCTATTAACAATCAAATTCGCGCCTTTTCTGCCTTCTTCTTGTTCTGTTCTGCACCATCTTCTTTCTTCTTGCTCTGTTTTTCTCTCTCTCCAATTTATCTGTAAGAATTTTCCTTTTATCAGCTCTTACTTTCTAACTTCTCTTTGTTTATTGTTTGGTGCAAATTGATGATTTCCCATGTTTGTTATTGCTTTCATTTCTCTAATATTTAAAGAACTATTTCAAAGAATTTATTCAATTTAGCAATTAGCATTAAACCAAACATACATAGTAGGAAAAGTTATTTCTTTTGATAATTATAGCAATCTTCATTTTTAATTTTCCGCCTAAGTTTTCAATTGTTATATTACTGGTTACTGCAATTGTTAAATTTAGCGATTTTTTTTGAAATATTTGAGATTTCCATAGTTCAATTTTGGTCCAAGATCCAAGTATAGAGGATCCGACATGAGTACTCGAGGTGAAATGTAGTAAAGGGTATCATGTTGCCATCCACACTATTAGTTGATGGAGTGATCACTTCATATTTAAGGCATTTAATTGAGTTTTGGAGGTGACGACAATGATCAAATGGGTTACCCTAATGTGATTAATTGTTTTTTTTTTCTTTTTGTTTGTAAGGTCCAGTTGATATTGTTGTAGTTTTCGGTTTTTTGGTTTTTTGTTTAATAAAGTCAAGTATTTCAAATGATCAAATTTACATGCCATAAAATAAAATATGGTGTATTAGAGTTTGTAGTGAATGATTTTGATAGCAATCAATTAGCCTATATTATAATGTTGCTATATATCTACTCCTGATATTGTGGTTCTCTTGATTTAATTGTTATGCATAAAACTAGCTTTGCAGCGTGGCAAAACGATTTACCCAATGACGAAAGATATTCTTTTATGTACTCACTGTGGTGTGCTTATGCTTTCTGGACATGGCTGGGTTTGCAAGCAGTGCGCGAATTTTCAGCTCTGTGGCAAGTAAGATCCTGTTTGTGCAATTTTTAGATCATGGTACTTTGCACAACATTTTCTGTTATTTTGGTTGGACATTGTTGCTAATATTGAAATTGTAGATGTCTTGAAGTGGAGCTTCCTATTGCAAAATTTGTACTAAAAATTAGTTCTCATAGTTTTATAGACTCTAATTATATGTCAAATATTTTGAACGAATTCAACCATCAAAAGTTGTCCTTCAAACGCACTAGTTCCTCATATAATGACTTTTGTATGCAAGGATTGAACCTATGACATGTATAAGTGTTTCATTTGGCTGTGCTATCTTAATCTCTATTCAAGTATTAATGATTGCTCTTCGAGTTAGACTATATTTGACTTGATTAGTATCAGTATGGTAAAGTTTCAACTGGTTTATTTCAGGTGCTATGAAGTCGAACAAAAACAAGACAAGGGAGAAAGACATCCTACTAACCAGAAAGACAAACATGCACTTTATCCAGTAAGTTATTGAGCTTCTGCCGTGTGGTTGAGGTCTTTCAGAAGGACTAATTACAATAAAGTTACGAATTTTGCTCATGTTCTCTTGATAAGTGTTCGTATTTCTTAATGGTATAGGTTGAGGTCAATTATGTGCCAAACGACACCAACGACAAAGATGTGATTGTTGAGAGTGAAGATTCTGCCCCAGCAGCTGTGACAACATGCAACATATGTCATTTGGATATTGCTATTAATCAAGTTTGGCGTTGTGTAACATGTCAAGATTTTGATGTATGTAATCCTTGTTTCCAAAAGGATGAAAGTATCAATCATCCTCATAAGTTGACCAATCAGCCTTCCATGGCTCATTCTGATGCTCAGAATCAGGAAGCTAGACAACGTGTTCTACAGGTATCAACATTTCACGCACACTTGTTAAATTTTAGATGAATATAATTTTTCTTACATATCTTTCAATTTGATTTTCTTCCCAAGCTATAGCCCTCCCTACAACTTTCATGTCACTAAGGTATTTTAGGCATTACAAGTCAAATCTTCTTAATGTAGGATTGGTTTTATCTTACACATATTAGGATGTCTTTGAAGCGCCGATGTTTATGTATAGAGTCACACTTGTGGAGGCAAGGGATACTTCCAACATCCACTCCCTACTTCTTCTGTCCTTGTGGAAAATCCACTCGTTTCTTTCTTCTACCTCGACAACTACTTTACGAAGAGAATTCTGTTGAAGCTAGATTAGCAGTTGTTATTTATTTAAGATGTATGCTGTATGCCCCTAAATTTGAGAAAAAATAAATAAAAAGAAAGGCTCGGTGTCATAGACCCTGCAAAATAAGTGAATAGAAGTACTGTTAAAGAGGAACTAGTATCGAAAGATGAAAGTTACTCCGGTAATTATGTTTAAAACTAGTATGCTAGTCATAACAAAAGAGAAGGGAAGGAAAATAACGTGTTAAAGTTTTTGAGACATTGCTGTTCTTTTGGTGTAGCAACTACACAATATCCTCTATAAAGTCTAATCAATCATTAAACTTTCGAAGAAGAAAGTTGCTCATTTAAGTATTGTTTTATATACTTCTCTGTTCTTTTGGTGAGCCTGCTACATAGTACCCTTTATTCATCAATCTTTGGACTTTGGATTTTACTTAAGTTTTTGACTTCCTAGATGATTTTCTCTTATTCCGTATCATAGTATAGTTTCTAGTCACCATGTTCAGCGTTGTACTAATATGATATTTTTTCTAAGTTGCAGCTTAATGAGTTGCTTGATCTGCTGGTGCATGCAACAAAATGTCATTCACTAGATCGTCAGTGCGAGTATCCCAATTGCTTGAAGACTAAGGGTATGATACGCCATGGGATGCAGTGCAGAACTCGTGCAGAAGGGGGTTGTGTTCATTGCAGGAAGATGTGGTATCTGTTACGACTTCATGCTCAATTTTGTAATGATTCTGAATGTCATGTGCCTCGATGCAGGTTTGTGGTTCTCTCTTTGTTGTTGCAAGTCATTCTTTTTCCTCCATGTCTCGATCTATTTTTGATCTCAGGAACAAGTTTCCTAAGCTGTACTGGTTTTGTTTTCCAGAGATTTGAAAGAGCGTCTCAGTTCCTTTAAATTGCAAGACTTGTGCATCTGATTTCAGTCGTCGTGGCTTTGATGACAGCTTCTTCTTTGGATCCCAGTGTTTTTGACTATGTTGTTAATCGCCCTTGGTAGAGATTCGGTTTGGAAGCCCTTGGCAGCCTTCTTTCTCTTCTCTCTCCTTTCTTCAATTGCTTAGTCTGCACTATATATAGCAGCTACCTGTTACAAACTTGCAACTGCTGCTACTCGTAATTATATTAGTCGGATTTAAAAATTTGTCGTCTTTGGATGTTTGATGTAGACTATGTTTGGGGTCATGTGACTCATGTCTGAGCAAACCTATTGTTGAATAAATGTCTTGTTGGAGATTTCCATTACCAGTAATTTCCAAGCTTGATCATGCCATATGTTAGGTTCCATGTGTCAATTCATTGGTTAACATATTTCATTTCTTTTTTTTTTCTTCGGCGTACTCCTCTATCATACCAGATAACATGCAAAACAAGATCTTTTACATAGACATGAAAATATAATTTACAAGCAGGTTTTAAAATTCTAATTGAAAATTAACTCGAACTTTTAGTATCTACAATACATCTGTAATAAACTCTCACAGTACAGGCTCATCCTGTGATCCAACATTAAGGTATCAGACAATGAACCTATCAAGGACTCTGAAGTAGAAACTGCCCTATTTATAGGATATATGCCTTTAGATTACTTCTATTCTTTTTCATTTTTGGAAACTATAATCTTGAACGATAATCAGTGAATAAAAAACCATGGTAATTGTTGCAGGGTATTCGTGATGCAGGATTTGGTTAACGTTATGATGCTTTGCAGAGAAGCTGTTAGATAGTGATGAAAATATGAAATTAATTAACACTATATAGCAAATATCACTGAAACATTTCACAAATATATAATTTTCCCCCCATCTTTCAAGGTTAAGTCATGTAAGCAAACATTGGGTTGTAGTGTTTTTCGAACATGTTAATAAATAAACAGATTTTGTTGTTGCACCTTCAAAAACAGATTTTATTGTTCTGCCTTTTCTTTTCTTACTAAGTCAAAGGTGGTGCCAAGCTGGTGACATATCAATATGTTTCCGATTTGTCATGTAAGACCTTTAGTTCGGATCCTGGTTTATATTGAGCACGCATCTGCATTTAAGCATTGGTGTTGTCTTGTGTTGAAGCTCTAGGACACCCGAGGCCAGAGGACATAATCCAACTTTTAAGGCCATTGAACATAAGTGCATTTTTGGCTTGACATTTAATTGATAGAATCAGCAGCTAGTAAAGAACTTAGGTGACTGCTATCCCATTTCTGATTGGAAATTTTGCTTCAAAACTGAATTAGATACAATGTTTTCTCCATTGCTTGTTTTAAATTTCGTTATAGAAGGCTCAGTATATTGTCTCGAGTAGTTGAATATAGAGAACACTTTTGGCAATGGTATTGTCTAATGATCTAAAAATATTGCTGATGATCTTATTATAACTACACCTCTCCCATGCCTTAAACACAAGATCTAAAGGATCTGGCTTAGGAAGAGTTCCATCTACACCGCGAGAATCATACCTCTCTTCCAATCAGCATAACCATCTCCACATGAAACCAAGCTGTTGTTGGATTTTCGATCTGATGGGAGCGAATTGAAGGGAGTACCTAATATTTACATGTCCTGAAATATTGTTACATTGAAATATGCTATGCCATATTATTAGAGATGGTTAAAAGGTTAACGTGTACTCAGTTCAATCGTTGTACATAATCTAAGTGTTCTAATGGTCTAATAGCTTCGTTTTTAATTCTTGCGCTGCAAATAGTCCCTTCACTTGATACAAATCCCCAATAAGATGTAATAAACCAGTGTAATCGGTAAGGATATTAACATTCCAAAGCTAACCCTGCATCCAAATAAAATTAAAAGCATGTTTAATAATGAGTAATTAGTATGTACATACATTACATAAGTTAACAAATGTATTAGTTTGAGCAAGACTTTGAGTTTAGTAGGAACATACGCTGTGCTAAGAACACCAGGATGAACATTGTATTCTTGAGCAAAGACAAATGAGACAATTGCCTGTGGTAGAGCTGCCTAAAAGAAAAAATTTATAAGATTTACAAAACATTAGTTAATATTGTGATAATTATATTTGTGGAGTTTATTTAATTTTTTTTTTAATGTTTTTTTATTGTTAATATGATGACAATATTGTTTTTATTATTACTAATTTATTTTATACCTGCATAATGATAATTTGTAGAAGGGTCCCTCTTAATCCAATAGCAGAAGAAGTAGCCGCCGTGATAGTGGGTCCCACAATGAACCTCATGGCTGCAGCTAAGGCAGCTAATGCACTCCCACCAGAAATTATTTTAGGTTGTGAAGCCATGAATAAGCCTATCAATTTTGACATCAATCAAGTAGCAATAAGTTAATAACCCAATAAGACATGTTAATTACATTAGATAAATAAACCGCCGTTAACTATTAATTTATTTATTTAATTTTTTTTTTATTTTTTTTTATTTTTTATTTTTATTTTTTAGTGCGAATGAGCCACAAGGACATTGCAAATAACAAATGAGGGGAAGAGGATTCAAACTTGCGTACTATGGAGTATGACACTTTCTGTCCTACACAAGCCCTCAGTCTCTATCACTAGGCCAAGATCTCATCCGTCGATTTAACCGCTAAAAAATCGAAGGAAAGTAGCTTTAGCGTGAGAATGACACATTCTGTCTTATAACATACCTTTTTTCACTATAAAACATGAGTAATACTGTACTTAGCTTGCAAAGCTCTCTAGTTCTCTACTATAACCATGCATACATATACTTTCATTCCTTAGAATAATAAGCTCCTTTCTATCGTACCGAACTATTGCAGCTATTTCTAATAAGCTAAGACTTATACTCAATGACAATGAGATTAATGCATATACAAAATACAATATAACTCAAACTAGATAAAACAAATTAAAATTCTTACCAAGACTAAACATTGACATCCCAAGTCCTGTATCAGAGAAAATTTTAATTGAATTGGCCACCATTGCAGGAATTTCAACATGCCACCTTCAATGTTTAGTAAAAACCGAATTAATAATCAAATAAGATTTTAAGGAGATCACTACACATAACACAGTTCACAATATATACTAATAAGATGTAAGTATAATATCTTATAATTATGCACCAAAATAAAGGTTAGAGAGAATGAGAGATTACTACACAGTATTATGTGTTCAATGTCAATTACCTAAAAGAGATCAAGGACCAAGTTAAGGCAAGAACACTAGAGTAGAAGTTAGGATTCCTCATAAGTTTCTTACAGACCATGATCAAAATCTGCCTGGTTGTCATTACACTTCCAGCTGCAGGGACAGGGAGTGTGTTTGTCAGTTTGGGTTTACATTCAACAATAGTTTCCACGTGGACTTCGACCTTCGATGTCGAGCTTGGCTCTGTCAGTGTCAAGTCTCCTATCAGATTGTCTGAGTAAATATGACTGGAAAATTGTTTTTTCAAAAGGAAAATTTGTCAGAAAGGACATTTATGTTCCTTTTTTTTGTGAGATAGGTGTCTTTTTGTAACATCTGTGCCTTTCACATGGTGATCATGCCGAATCACAACCAAAACCACTTAAAAGGTCCTTTCTCACAAAGAAGTGAAAAAAAAAATGTCATTTCTGACAAATTTTATAAAAAAAAATAAAAAAGAAGTTGAAAGCAAACCTGTAGGCCAAGAATTCTCTTCATTATCATGATCATTAGTCTTGGTTGATGACCTAGAAGGAAGAACACCAACATCTAAATCTCTTTCCTCATCAAACTCCAAACTCACATCACAAATTTTATTAGAACATTCAAGCGATGATGAGCTACTTTTAGTATTCATTTCAGTCCCTTGCTCATCAGGAACGATGAAAACTGTTGCTCTTCTATATTCAAACAAGAACAACATAATAGGAAACCATACATTAAACTGTATAACAGAAAGTTGCACCATTAAAGATTGTGAAAGGTCTTGGCCATACATTCCTCCTAACAAAGGAATGCCCACGACAAGCGTGTTGGGAAGGCACGAAAGTGAAAAGAGAGTGATACACCATTCAAGAGACCCTCTTGAACTCAGCTTACACCATAAAAACAAGATTACTATGACTATAAGTTTTTGCAATGTGTCTGCTGCGATGAAGCGGAAGTTCATTGCATAAGGATTGTTGTTTGAGATAAATTTGATAGAAAGAAGTGGGACTGCAAATAATGCTACAAATCTGTTGATTCCCGAGATTTCATTTGGTGAAAATATTTTCCACCATTTTACTGATCCATAAGCTGAAATCATTACTACATAAAGAGGTACTACATTTGATAGTACATTGTATAAATCTTTCCAGGATATCATCTGATCTTTTTCTGTGTGAGAAAAATAATGTAAGATGAAAAAGTTACTTAGCTTGTGATTCAGTATTGTATTTGTACCTATAAATAAAATGGGTAAAGAAGGTAAGAAAAGGTTTATTAAGGGGTTTTAGTGAATAACAGAATTCAAACATATAATGTTAGATTTATATAGGAAAGATTACTTCCTGAAAAACAGCTGCATGCTATTGTACTGTGTTTTTTTCAAATACCAGGTGGAGTTGAGGAAGGATCTACGAAATGATGGAATGTACAAAAGTAGCATATGCGTTGACTGTAGGATGCATGTCATTATGTCAAAGGTACATTGCTAGTTCAATAGTGGACTTATAGGTCAAAAATCTTGATACTAATCTAAACTCATATTGGATGCATTGTTTTTTTAGCTTTAATGTGGAGTGAACGAACCCTTAATTGAACGGCTTTGAATAATTGACACTAACCCATGTCACATTTGTACTTTCAATTAAAGGTAGGTAAAGGTGTCAAAAACTGACCCGATCAACCCAATTAAATAAAAATGATTCAATTTCGAGACAGAACAATTTAGCATAACTCTGATATGGTTAAAGTAAGAGTTGGTTTCTATACTTTATATCACACCCCTCACGTGAGGGCCTATTGGGCTTGAAGTGTGGATATAATGCATCGTGGGCCCCACCATACCTAGTGCTGAATATTCAACTTTGAAATAAGAGGTGAATGAGAACCCCATAACCTTTGTGTCACGTTAGCGGTCCTGATTAGGGGTGTTCATAAATTGGTCCGGACCTACAAAATGGACCGGACCGACCCCAAACTGGACCAGACCGAATTAATCGGTCAGGTCTTCGGGTCTAGAAATTTATTTTTTCGGTCTTCGGTTCGGTCTGGTCCAAAACCCTATAAAAGACGGTCTTGGACCGAACCAATTTTCTTGCTTCAAATTATGCGTGAAACCTTAAATAATGGTTAAGATTATCCTTAATAAGCTTAGAAAACTTTAATTTTGTGAGGTTTTTTGTACTAAACATACAAAAAAGACGTTAAAATATAGCTTTTCCTTAACTTTTTTTAACTTTTCCATAAAATTATTAAAAATTTAGGATTTTTTTACAAAATTCTTAAATCGGTCCAAAGCGGTCTGGTTTGGGCTTTGGACCAATTCTTTCGGTCCGGTACGGGATCGATCCCAGCTTAATCGGTCCGATGTTCGGTTCTTAAAATTCTAATTTTCAGTTTTCAGTCCGATCCGGATCGATCTGATCAGGTCCGATCTTGGACCAATGAACAACCCTAATTCTGATACCATGTTAAAAACCAACATAACCAAAAATTTAAATTTATGGTTAAAGCCCATGTTAATTTATACACTCTATGAATATGAATTGATATATTTGTAAAAGTTTCGTGAAAATTTTATTATGAATAGTCACATTATTCTCATTTCAAAATTTTACAATCGGATGGTGATTTTAAAAAATAACCGAGGAAGTAAGTGGGGTAAACGGAAAGTAGCATACCAATTTGAGAAAAGGAGCATTGGGTTAGCTTGAAGTCAAACACATTACCCAACCACCCACTCACCCACCCAAACTCAATACAGCCCATCAAAAAGACTTATAGACAAATTGCAGCCCATGGTTATTGGTAAATATAGTTTCTCTTACTCCTAATTAGTAATTGTAAATTGATCATAAGCATATTAGAACCTCAAAATTGTACTTGTATTATCTTTACAAGTAATTATTAGACACTAGAATGAGACTTGAGTGTGCACCAACCTCCCACTCAATTTTGTCGAATTTTCCCCACTCACTTGCTTTGTTTGACAGTTAAAAAAAAATTCAAATTTGCAGCCAAATTGAATTTATATTGCTGCATGCTATGGCCTTTTTAATATATAACCAATAGAAAGTCATCAATGAGTTTTAGGAAAAACTTATAAACCTCGTTTATACCTTTCTTTCAATTAGATTTTAAGGGATACTCAATATGAAGCATAAGTTTTCCATGCCCAGATTGGTCTACTAAATCAAAAATGAGTTCAGAGGCGAGGGAACTAGTTAATTGTTCTTTCAAGAATTGAAGACGTAGCCCTAATGCGGCGTCTACTAGCCCTTCATTTTTCATTCCTTATCAAAAAACATTCAATTTATTTAAACTTATCTTAACTTATTAAATACTCCGTACTACTGTATCTAATTTATGTAATGAACCTTATTTTCCTCACTCCCATATTATGCATGCAAAATATAAAAGGACAGCTAATTAAAATTGTGGTAATTGGCAATATAAATTAATGAGCAAGAGTAAATCCTCAGACCAAAGATTATGTCTATAAAAGACTTATAATTAGAGGTTACTACTTACTGCAACAAGAAGAAGCTAACAGGACCAATAGAATTAACAAAAAACATGATGTCCTTTCATATTGCTGGAGGATAAACCATTACTCCCTCCGTCCCTTATCTACAAGCTTTTTTCCTATTTTTCACGGTAATTAAGAAACTTAGAGATTTCTTAAAACCCATGATTGAGAAGTACATATATGCATGTGGGGTTAAAGAGAGAGCGAGAAAAAGAAAAAGTAGCAGGTAATTATTGAAAAACTGGAGAGAGAAGGTATTGAAAAATAATGTCAAAAGTACAAAAAAAAATAATAGAAAAATGATAACAACTCATCAAAAAGAGAGAATATTGTCAAAAAGTATATTCTTTAAATTGAAACAGGCATGTAATTTTGCTTTCCCCGTAATAGAATACAGACATGTAGATAAGGGACGGAGGGAGTACAAAATACAAAATACAAACCATAAACATAACTAGAACACAAAAGTTGGAATCCCGAAGCTCGAACAACTTAACATCAAACATAAAACACTAAAATATAAAGCATAAAAAAATCTTGCGTGGACCTGGTCCACAATAATATTATTGTGAATCCGAGGTTTATATACATGCAACTGACGTTATATGGAATATAGTGACCCTAATTTTAACATAGTAATTGATTAATCACATGTATATAGGATTTATAGGCACGTTTATGATACTTTTATAGTTGCTTTTTAGGTCTTTTGGTCACTTTTTAGGACGCAAATGCATAAGTTATCCGTTTTGTGCTCTATATATATATATATATATATATATATATATATATATATATAATTTTCTTTTCTTTTTTCTCTCTACTAATTCTTATGTTTGCAGGTTTTCTTATTCTTTTGTGGATTTAGTTTAATGGCTATTTTTTATTTAACACAATTTGAGAATGAGGTGTTTTGGAGATATTATTATAGGCTTGGTGACTTTGTTGGTCCTAATCTTGGAATTGAAGAATGAGATATGTGCTTAGTGATTTATGATGGTCTAAATGAAGAAACTAGGTTTATTGTTGAGTCTATATGTAGTGGAGAATCTTTTGGCTGGGATTTTATTGAGTGGTTAGCTAGAGATACATATGAGTGGGAAATGACATCGTATGCTAAACCAACTCTAGAAAATTTCTCTTCCTTCACTTTTTTGACCAATACTCTATCCCCTTGCTATTGTTCTCATTGCAACTCATATGATCATGATGACTCTTCTTGTTCTTACAATAATTCTTTCATGCATGTTTGGAATCCCTCTCCCAAGTATGAAGTGCATTCTATTGTAAAATCTAGTGCCTTACTATACATTCATGATGATGATGAAGGGTGGATTAAGAATGAAAATTTTCAAGAGAGCGTTTATGAATTAATAGGTTGAGGATGAGAACAAGGTGGATATGTGTGATATTTTTGAGGATGATGAGCCATTATTTGATAAATTAGTGGTTGAGGAACCATTAGTTATAGAACTTCAAGCTAAACACTCTTGTGTTGACAAGCTTTTAAAAGAAGGTGAGATTAATGATAAAATCATGGAATTTGAGTTAAGCTTACCTTCTTCTTATATCTCATATGTAGAGAGTCTTGATCTTGAGAATTCATCCTCTATGCTATGTTCTTCTAACTTTCTCAGAGTTACTCCATTGCATGACAGTGCAAAGTGAATCTTGATGTTCATTCTAAAAGGTTTATATTGCCCAAATAATAAGTAGAGAGAAGTTGTAAATTCTTCCCCTTTTCTTTTTATTTTGATTTTTCTTCCTCTTATTTTTCTTCTCATTTCTCTTTTTATTCTTTCAATCCCCTGTTTGTGAAGATTTCTGTGTTTGCAATCAAGCCATATGTGGTGCTCAATGATATGTTTGCAGGAGCGTATGATAAGTTACTCAAGGCATTGGATTCTTCCGATTGACAATTTAAGTAGGGTCGTGCGGGACCTTAAAAACTAGCGCTTATTAGGAGGCAACCCGAGTTTCTTTTCGTTTTTTTATCTCTTTTTTTTGGTATTTAACTAGCAAAGCTAATGTGTGTTCTAGTGATGAATGTTTTTGCTAGGTACAAATATAGCTAGGTTCCTTGGCTACGTTGGCTTCCTAATTACAACCATCAATTGTGGTGGAGGTGTCAATACATTTTGATGCTTCCTTAACTTACCCACCCCTTTGTGAGTTGTGTCTTTCCCTTATTTATGCTTTAGTTTCCTCTTTGTTCACATTGAGGACAATGTGATGTTTAGCTTGGGGTAGGATGATTGTCATCATCACTTTGTGCATGTTAGTTGTTTTAGCTTAGTTTTAATTACTTTGTAAGTGTTGTACGATTTGTACCGCTTATTAGGGGTGGGAGTTTACGTACAACGAAAAAAAATGTATTGCTTTCTTAGTTTATTTTTAGTTGTTTACGATGTTGCATACTTGCGCCTATCTTTCATAATTTTGACTTTGAACTGTGTGCGGATTTGGTTTAACTCTCTTGAGCTTCTTTTGATCTTAGTTATAATTCTAAAATTCATTCGGTTTGTGCTATACATTGCTAACTGCTTGACATTGTGTGAATCAATTGAATGGTTTGTGTAAGATTGGTTATCCCATATCAAGTATAGCTAGCCAATTCTCTTGTTAGGTCACCTTACTTTGTGTTTGTGTAATTGATGCAATTTGTTATTTTGATGACTTTGGCTGGAGATTTATTTATTAGTAATTTGATTATGATTCACACCTGCCACACATGATAAAGGCCATGTGCTTAAGGTAACCTTCAGATGATATTTAGATACATTTGTTCCCTTTTTTCTCACCCATGTTGTTGCCTTGCCCATTCGTTGATATTTAGCTACATTACAAGCCTCTTTATCCCCCTTTGGTTACCACCCTAAGTCTAGCTAGCTTGGGGAGCTTATTGATGTGGTGTCGTTGTTTGTTATTGTCAAGCTTCACTTTATGCAAAACATGGTGGAATAAGGAACGAATAAAGTTTCCCATAGTTGAGAAGTGTTACTTGAAGAAGAAGAGGGAAAAAAAAGAGAAAAAGATAAAGTTTATTTATATGTACTTCATTGAAAAAGCCAAAGAATTGAAAGAAAAAGGCAAAGAAAAAGGAAAAAAAAGAAAGAAAAGAAATTATTCATGACAAATTATAGTTGATTTCAATCTTGGTTCAATATTATGTTTTGGAGAAAGTTAGTGGTGTCAATCAAAGAATGAAGTTTAGATCATTATTTGGACACGTTCATGTTTTTGCTCCCCAAGTTGGCTTCTCTCTCACATTTTCCTAAATATTATCCTACCCTTTACCTTAGCCACGTTACAAGCTTGTAAAGTCCTTTTGATCGGCATGTGTGTTTTGTAATTGAGTGAACGTTATTTCTTGCTATTGTCAAGTTACCCTTTATTGCATCAAATATTTATATTCTACAAGGTGTACGGCGACGACTAGCTTGATTGGGAAATCGTTTGTGGCTAAGTTTGGTTTCAATTGTGGATCATGATGTTAAGTGATTCTACTTGTATCTGAGCTAGATTTTAGTCTTAATAACTTTGGTTTGATTGTTTGCTCGAGAGTCGAGTCGGTCTTATTCTAGTTCCCTGGAAGTCCTATTTGTTATGTTTCTTCGTTTTGAGTCTAGTGTCGCTTGGGGACAAGAAACGGTTTAGCTTGGGGGAATTTGATGAATCACATGTATATAGGATTTATAGGCATGTTTATGCTACTTTTATAGTTGCTTTTTAGGTCTTTTGTCGCTTTTTAGGACGCAAATGCATAAGTATCCGTTTTGTGCTCTATTACGCTCCGTTTGTGTTTTTCTTAATGTTCCAGGTGATTTCATAGTCATTTAGACGCTTTCGAAGTGTTTGGATTTGATTCGGATGATAATTAGATGGAAGTTGATGAATTGAGTTTATTAATCGAAGAACCCATGTTCATGGACGTTGACTCTGAGGATTTTATGCATGAGAAATGAAAATAGCATCCACAAGGATTGTTATACGTTTTTCGGAATTAAATTTGAGTTGGAAACGAAGAAAAACGATGATTTACAAAGAGGCAAAACTGACCTTTGTCCACTCTTTTGATCCTAAATTGAGATTGAAGCGATTCAAATTGCGTTGGAAACTAGACTTGAAGAGTTTTCCAGTGATATGTCACACGCCCCGAAGCTTTCTAGAACAGAAGATATGGCCGTTTTAATCTGAGCTATGTAGCCTGTGACCATACCCTGCGCCTAATCGAAGCTCCGTAGCTACTGCCAGCCCGCGGCCAAACCTGCAGCCGCAAGATATGGTGAGTGCACGACCAGACCACGACCAAGAGCTGCACATTTTCACTCGTCCCTCGATTCCGTCAATCTTATTCGTGCTACGTCACCTTTTATCATCCAATAGTGTTGCAACTTATGTAATTTATAATTTCAATATTTAATTCTTTATTTTTTTTCGATTAGTTTTAGGATAATATAAATACTTCAAGGGATTATTATTTTTCCCTTATGTCGTTTTTACGTTCATGGTAGTTTTCTCTTGATCCCTAGTTTCTCATGGCATCTCCATGGATTCTTCCATGGATGATTCTTGGGTTTATTATTTTAATTCATTAAGATATTTTACTTCTCTCTTTAATTATGTTTTCTTTATTAGATTTAGTTTTTATTATTAATTTCATGTTTGAGTAGTTTAATTCTAGGGTTTGGGAATTTATGTTTATATGATGAATCTTTATTGATGTTATTGATATTTTAATTATTAATTCCTCTAATTGATGGTGTTTTATTATTAATCTTGCAATTTGATCAATTGTTTGATTAATTATTGTTAATAAGAGTTTGTATCGAAAGATCTTAGTTTTAGAAGCTTACCTACAATTAGCAATTCTAAGTATGTTAGCGACCGAACTACATATGTTGAATTGAGAGCGTTAAGACTCGAACGTAGGCTTAGCAATTGCTCTAGATTATTGATTGATTGAATTGTTATTTATTATTGATAGATTTAGAATTATAAACATGGTGAACCATAACCCTAGGCCTTTTTATTAATTGTTTTTTTTTTCCTATTTTAATTTAGACTACTTTTTATCCCAACTCGTGACATACTTTAGTTTCTCCAATTCTTTAGAAGTTAGATTGAATAGCCATCACTCTGTGTATTCGACCCTAGTTACCCTACTACATTATTAGTTGGTTTTGTTATAATTTTATTTTTGACAGGTGTACGACAACCTATCGGTAACCTTATTTTTTAATATAGTAACCTTTATTAAAACTTGTGTGGCATTTTAAATTATTGTAAATATAAAATAAGTCATTATGTTAAACATAATGACTCTAATTTTAATATAGTAACCTTTATTATTTATATTGATTAGTATATAAAAAATTTCATTAAAAATATTGAATAACGTCTTATAGCCTTTATAATATCACAATGACTTTTATTTTAACGTAATAACCTTTAGTATAGTGACTTTATTTTTTTTTGTACTAAAAAAACAATCATAGTGTCTCTAATGTTAGTGATCCACAATGAATTAGTGTGGACCATGTCCATTTAAGAGTCTGTAATGAAGCATTAGCCCTAGTAGGCTAGTAGGTGGGTTTTAAACCCAATCCTTTCTGAATACTTTCTTCGGGATAAAATCGTCCTCGAAATAGTGAGAACTATTCCAAGGATCAATAGGGCTGATTGGCTGAAATAATACATTCTTGGCATGTTGTTCAAGCTAGTCCAATGCTTTTAACCAGTCTTCCTTCCTACGCAGATGGGGATTCACCCTGAGCATACGAATAACCTTGCCAAAGTCAAGCAGATCCATGACAGGTATGGTCATCGGAAGCATCAGCAGTACGAAGACTATCGAATTGAGAAGGCCTCAGCCCGAGCCACTTGATGTCCACATAATCAATCAAAAAATATGGATCACGAGTGTCTATGTCTAGATCCCACCCATAGCAACTGAATATAGCATCAGGAGGGGTGTCAAGGAATGTTAAGAGGTCGAGGTGGTGGGGGTCCAAGTCAGTGACAGCGACGAAGGGAAGATCAGGGTAGAATGTCTTGATTTCTCATAGAGCCATATACGACAATATGTCCCAACTGACACGAACAATAAGGTATTCAAACTTAGTATGACTTGGCAAAGATTGCAAAACCTTCAAAAATCCGGTCATTGGGAGCCTAAAGTAGGACAGATGCAGAGGTGCAACAGAGTAGGCTAACTCAACATGGATGACAGGAAGAGATCACCCTCGCTCGCTATACAACTCGAGATTGCCATCAATGCCAAGGTCTTCTAACTCAGCACAAGGGAGTTGTACTTGTTTCCTAAAGATTGAGTAGCCATTCCTATTGTCCTTATTCTTGTTATTCTTCTCCTCTTCCTCCTCTTTTTCATCCTCTTCCTCTCGTACTTGCATACACTTAGCCTCCCAGCGACTCTCCTCCAAAGCCTCATTTTCCAATTCTCTATTACGAGGAAATAGAAAAATGGTAAAAGTGCGGTTCGGACAGGCATGATAATAAGATCCTAATGTCATGTCGTCGTTCCTCAAGAAGAATCCTTCAGATGATAACATGTGTACTCGGTCAGGATCATCTAGTGCCACCCAAATTTCCAAATCCACTCATCCATGCAGGTATTGTACCTATCTTGAATACTCAACTACGTTTGTAGGTTTCATGTTAATTAAGTAATTGAATTAGGGAATGTGTAGATAGTTGCGCGATTTTTGGGTTTGTGTAATTCAATTTCTATTTTAGGGTTTCATGTGGTAAGCTAGTACACGGTAAACAGACACTTGGACTTATTGTTAATTGAATTGAATGTATGCGTGCTTGTTAGTTTATGGTAATGAGCTATGATTTATGTTATTGTTTGTTTATGGTAATGAGCTATGATTCAGGATGTCTGTAACTTATGTTATTCTTAGTTTATGGTAATGAGTTATGACTTATGGGGTAGAAAGGTACTAATTGCAGTTTGTAACTTTAGGGTAGATATAACAAGAAATTTCTGTTTGACAAGGTTTGTGTTGTGGCTAGCTTCTATTGCTTATATAGTATTGTTTGATTGTATGATTTGTTATTGTTATGATTGCTTTTACCCCATAAGTAGTTGAGTTAGATGTAAAAAGAAATTTCTGTTTGATAAGATTTGTGGCTAGCTTATGTGCCTAGCTTCTGTTGCTTATATAGTATTTGTTTCGGGGTTTTTTGATGTGTCCTGCGGGAGAGTTACAATTCCGAGAATTCCCTTCGCCGCCTGTACCTGCAAAACCACGAAGACTCCGGTTGGTTGGAGCTCCGCCTCCGACGACCAAGTTAGTTACGTAAAGGAGGAAGATAGTGCGTAAAATAGTGAAATTACTTCTCGCGTAATGGGAGAATTCCGCAATTAATATTGCTCGGTTTTTGTGTAAGTCTTTATGAATGTATTGCATTGCCCCCATTAATGAGGATTCTCCCACTATTTATAGTGGGGTGACTTGGTTCCCCATTTAGGGTTCCTGGGACACGTGTCAGCAGGGGATTGGAGCCCTGCTGACCAATGGATGGGTGCCACGTGTCGCTCAGTCATTGGGCCACGTGGCTGGGGTATTTTTACCCCAAACATTTGCCCCTCTCAGGTGCTGACGTGGCAGGGTGCCACGTGGCGCCTGAGAAGAGAGCTGGCATATGCAACACACAATTATTATTATTATTATTATTATTATTTTTTACGAAACCTCTTCAGATTCTATCTGAAGGAGGGAAAAGCAGAAGGGGAAAGGTTGCGACCCTTTGCCTTCTGAGGCAACCCCTATAAATAGGGGGGAGATTCCCACGAGAGGTCATTTACAAACTTCGTGAATTTTCTTGAATTTTGAGAGCATCCGGTACTTGAAATTCAGAGCAGACGGAGATTTGATAATTTAGGGCAGCCGGTTTTTAGACCGCCTGTAAGGTACCAAGCAAGCAAAAGTTTTTCGTGAGGGTACCCAAGAGAACCCAGCCGGTCTTCAAACCGTTTGTGTCTTTGCAAGCATCCCCAAGAAATTTCTTGAGGTTTCAGCAAATTCTTCTACTCTAGGTACCGTCTCTATTCCTTCTCGCTTTTCCATGTATTTCCGTTTGCGTCTTTTGCTTGCACTTTTATTTATCAGTCCCATAGGTAGATGGACCCTTTATACCCATACCCGAAACATAGTTGTGAACTCAGCCGTTCAATTATTACGGCTAAGTCTAGAACTGGATCTGCCGCCTCTGATCTTTGGAATTTTCCCTTTTCAACGCCTGTATCGACCGACTCCGTGTCTGTGCAGGACACGATGGCTAGAATTAGAGGAACAACTATGGACCCCAATTACAGAGGCGGAGACTCAAATGAGATGCCGCCTGAGGGACGAGCCCCAGACGAGGCGGCTAGAGAACCATCCGGCGACACTCTCGCCACCCCAAGCGATAGTATTTTAGGCTCCTACAACGAGGAGACCTCTCCTGCTCAGGAGGCTGAGCAGCCAGGAACCGTCAATGAGGGTCCCAACTCCCCATCCGGCTCTGATGACGGTCGCATCGAAAGCAGTAGCTCTAGCTACTTGACCATGTCAGAAGATAGCGAGGAGGCGGAGAGGCCTTCGTGGCAAAGTAGAAATAACCCTCTCATGATCGCCGTCTCCCTCAAGGACCGGGCCCTCATGCGGTCTTCTCTACTAGACTTCATTACCAAGCGACTGCTTGGAGAAGGATACAAGCTGACCGTGCCGGGGGAGTTCGGGACGGTTGTATGGGAAGACGACCAACCCAACGCTAACAGCTGGTTTGGGTGCTATGAGGCGGCTTTCCTAGCCGGCGTCCGCTTCCCCCTTCACAACACGATAAAGGCCATACTTAGGGGATATGGCCTAGGCGTTTGGCAACTCACCCCTAATTCTTAGGTGAACATTCTAGGGTACATCGCCACCTGCGAGATGCAGGATCTCAACCCCGGGTGGGAGGCGTTATTTGAGCAGGAGCCCAGGCGGCTGGAGAGCCTGGTACACCTTGACGACTCATCCTCAATATATGATGACCCTGGATAAGTCGTCTAAATGGTCGAACTGGAAGAACCGGTTCTACCTGGTCAAAGCTCCGACTGAGGAGGAGAACAAGGAGTACCGGGCCTACAACCGGAAACCAGAGCTTTTGGGGCAGAAGTGTCGGCTTCCCCCAGTGCCTGATAATGATAGGGAGGCCATTTTGGACTCCGGATTTTTTGAGCTGACCTCTTGCTCTCTCTCAACCGGAGAGATAATAAGGGTACCCAAGAATTGGGTACCCAAACACGAATTTTTTAGGGACGAGTGCTTGTTGTCCGCCTGTGGACTTAGCAGCATGTTTGAAAGACATAGGTTACGAACCCTAGCCGGTTAATTTTATGCCGGCTAACCTTTTTCTTTTGATTGCAATGCAAAATTATCATGATCTTGACCGGATGTATTTGCGTTTTGCAGAAGAAGCTAAAAACATGCTGCCCACCGCCAAGAAAGCTTCAGATATCTGCAAGGAGAATCTGGAGAAGAAGCTTGTCGCTCAGGCGGCTAAAAAGGTTAGCCCGCCTGACCTTCTTTATTTGTTTGCCTTGATGCTATTTTAGCTATTTCTTCACCTGACCGTTTCAGGATGGGGGTGTTATCCCTCGCTCCTTGCAAAAACAGATCCAGCAACGACCATCTGTTGAGGAACCTGCACATAAGGTGCAGAAAACCGCTTCCACCGCCCGGACTACTACCGGTGGTAAAACAATAAAGACCCCAGGCGGGGCTAACACTGAAACGGCCTCGAAAGAGGTCACTCCTATAAGGACCGCAACCGGTCCATCTGCTGCCGGAGGCCAAAGGGCTTCCCAAAAAGGTACAAACCCTTTCAACCTCACGCTGCTTGACCAACCCATGCGGGTTAAGTCATATTCCGCGTCTCAGCCGGGAGATTCTTCGATCAGCCGGCTGTCCGTAGGCGGAGCATACGCAGCTTTCTCACCGTCTGTGTCTGGTGCAGATAATTCTCCACGCTGGCCGGACGCTACTCAATACGCCCGGGCCATGCTGAAAGCCGTCCCCCGGGACGAGAAGGAGGCGATTCCTGGAATCAATACCTTCAATGCCAACCGTGTGATGGTCGACCTGGCCGATGTAAGTCAATGAGTACCCACCCGGCATTTAATTTGTAGTATGCTCATCCGGTTTTTCTACTAATGCCGGCTGTGTAATTGCAGGCACTGCTCCGCATGGAGGGGCTTAAGAAGGCCTACATCCGCAAGCAGGAGGAGGTAAGAAGAGCCAAACGTTCTGCGGATGACGCACATAGCGTTGCCCACTATTCAATGATTGTGCATGACTTAGAAACTAAATCTATAATCATGCAACAGGCGGATCAGGTCAAGTCCCTCCAAAATGCCCTCAAGGAGTCCAAGACCAAAATAGACAACCTCCAGGCGGCCCTAGACAATGCTGAAGATGAGCTCAAGAAGCATGAGGAGCCCCTCAAACGGCTTGAGCAGGCAGAGAAGAACAGCAAACGGCTGCAACTAGAGAAGGACCGCCTGGTCAAGGAGGCTGCTGATGCACAGCGCAACTTCCAGGCCACTCTTGAAGCTGATCAGAGTCGACTCATTGAGGAGAATGAGCAGGACTGCAAGAACCGAATGAAGAGGGCGTTCTCCATTATCCATCCGGGTACAGACTACAACGTCTGGGAGCTCGCCTACAAGTAAGCAGACCTTGCCATTCTTGCTGAGGAGGAGGGCAAGCCAGGGCCTGAACCCTATGAGCAATGGGTTGAGAAGGAGTTCAAGCGGATGCAGGAGGAGGCGGCTGGCAACGAAGAGGCAGTCGAGGATGAGGTTGCTCCCGGCTCCGTTCCTACCACCGACCCAGCTCATCCGGAGGGTAACCAGGCAGAGGCTGACCGGGTGACTGTGCAGCTAGAGTAGCAACGACCTCCCGGCCTGCGTGCCGTGCATTATTTTGTAATAGCGCTGGAGGGTCGGCTTACTCTACTGTTATCTTTTATTTTGAGTATTAATATACATTTTCGCCGGCTGTGCCGATTTATCTTTGTAAACAATTCATTTTTTCACCGGCTGTGCCGGTTAATTCTGCTACATTTCCACCGGTTGAGCCGGTTTTGAATGAATTTGTATTTTCCTTTTTCCTGCTTCGAATTTTTCTTTTTGAATGAATGTGTTTCCGCATGACTGATTGCGGTTAGGGTAGGTAATTGCCCCTGGATAGAAGGCTGACATAGGTGAGATGGTGCCAGGCGGCTATCCATATGCTATAGCACAAATGTTAACGATTTAACTAAGTGCTAAGTGCTAACCGTAAGAACGAAAAGCAATCGGTTTTTACTGATTTGCCGGCTGAGGCTTTTGGGAAAGGCCTTTTCGTAGAATTTAGGGTGTCCATTTGCCGGTTGGGCTTTTGCAAGAACACCCCTTCATAGACTATGGCCTAAACTAAATGCTTGAGGCCTGCCTTCTCTTAGTCGATTAGGCGGCGCTTTAAGTACCGGCAATCTATTTTGAGATCAGCCTTTAGTGGTACTTAGTCCAAAGTGGGGGCCGGCTGCATGTTTGGGAATGCTAGCCCACGATTCTTTGGTGCAATGGAACATTCAGGCGGGTGGGACCACCTGATTTTTTACCACTAGAACAATTTTCCACCCGAATGGGAGATGTTCTCTTCGATGAATTCACCCGAATGGGTGTCACCGGATGATTCGTTAGTTTTCAGGGCCTCTTGTGTTGAGCACAAGACATGGCGCATGGAAATTCGATAAAAGGGGCCGCTTGTGTTAAGCACAAGACATGGCGCATGTAAGCATAATATGTAGTAAATTTCTCATTAATTATATAGAAGTCTACAAAAGCTATACAATTTCTAGAAGTAGTACTTCTTAAGATTGTCTACATTCCAGGTTCTAGGCAGCTTTCTACCGTCTGGGGTTTCCAGGCGGTATGTGTCGTCTCGTACTTCTTCAAAGATCCGGTAGGGTCTCTCCCAATTAGGGGTTAATTTGCCTTGTTCATTGGCCCTACTGGTTGCTTCCATTTTGTGAAGCACAAAATCTCCTACTTTCAAGGGCCATTTGTGAACCCGCTTGTTGTAGGCTCTTGTCATTCTCAGGCGGTAAATCTCATGACGCAAGGCCGCGTTGCCCCTTCGCTCCGGGAGAGCATCCAGTGCAAGCCGCATGGCTTCCCAGTTGGCCGCCTCATCATATAACATGATGCGAAGCGTTGGCTCATAATGTTCAATGGGGAGCACCGCCTCAGTGTCGTATGTCATAAGAAATGGGGTTTCACCGGTTGCCCCTTTTTCAGTGGTCCTGATGGCCCAAAGGACATGAGGTAGCTCCTCCGCTCATAGTCCACCGGCTCTTTCCACCTTCTTCTTTACACCGTCTGAGATCAGCTTATTGAAAGCCTCAACTTGCCCGTTTGCCTGAGGACGGCCAACGGATGCAAAACAATGGGAGATTCCTTGGTCCCCCAACCAGCTCTTGAGGACAGGCGTTTCAAATTGTGGTCCATTGTCAAAAACCATAGACATTGGAACCCCAAACCGGGTGATGACATTTCTCCAAATGAAGGAGATCACGTCCTTTGTTTTTATACCTTTGACCGCCTCTGCTTCAAACCATTTGGTGAAGTAATCTACTGCCAGCAAAATATAGCAGCGACTGCCTGATGCAGGCGCATACGGACCCAGAATGTCCATGCCCCACATTGCGAACGGAACCGGACTATGGATGGTTGTCAAGTCAGTAGCCGGTCGATGTATCAACCGGACGAACTTTTGGCATTTGTCACACCGTTTCACCAAATCCATGGCATCTGCCTCAAGAGTGGGCCAAAAGTAACCCTGCCATCTGGTTCTTCTTGCCAAGGATCTGCCGCCTATGTGTAAGGCACAAAAACCCGCGTGCAGATCCTCTAGGACTTCTCTTCCCCTTTCAGGGATAACACACTTTAGAAACGGTTGTAGGTATCCCTTCCGGAGGAGTTCTCCATGATGCATAACGAAGCTTAGAGCACGCTTCTTGAGCGCCATTGCTTCAGAAGGGTCATCCGGTAAAGTGTTGTCTGCTAAGTAATCCCAGATGGGGTCCATCCAGGTGG
This sequence comes from Chenopodium quinoa, assembly GCF_001683475.1. NCBI lineage: Eukaryota > Viridiplantae > Streptophyta > Magnoliopsida > Caryophyllales > Amaranthaceae > Chenopodium > Chenopodium quinoa. The sequence goes on from NW_018744367.1 coordinate 720,465, forward strand.
CACTTTGGTCTAGGATACCAATGGGGTCATGATCAATGCTTTTTTTCTCAATAACTTCCCAAAAGACCGTCTTAGGCGCATCACAGGAGGCGGATGATGCCAATTTGGAAAGGGCATCCGCCTGATTATTCTCGGACCGGGGCACCTGGCTTAGATGGAATTCATCAAGTGACACGGCCTCTTCTCTGACCGCCTGCAGATATTTGATCATAGCCGGATGGGTGGCCTCGTAGTCACCATTGTACTGGCTAACAATCAACTGAGAGTTTGAGCAGGCGCTGACTTTTCTTGCCCCTGCTACCTTACACATGCGTATACCGGCTAGCAGGGCTTCATACTCCGCCTCATTATTTGAGGCTTGGAACTGGAATCGTAGTGCATATTCAAACTTATCCCTTTCCGGAGGATGGCATATAACGCCTGCACCACAGCCGTTCACTGTAGAGCTACCGTCTACAAATAACTTCCAAACCTTATCAGGATTTTCCGGTTGCACCGGTCTAGTCAATTCGACAATGAAGTCGGCAAACGCCTGACCTTTCACTGCCCGCCTGCGTTCAAAAGTTATTTCGAGGCTCTGTATTTCAACGGCCCACTTGATCATTCTTCCGGATGACTCGATGGTGGTCATTGGGCGCTTGAGTGGCTGGTCTGTATATACAATCACCGGATGAGCCAAAAAGTAGGGCTTCAACCGCTTGACCGCGACGAACAGGGCCAACCCAAATTTTTCGATCATAGGGTACCGGAGTTCAGCATTCTTAAGTACATGGCTGATGAAATACACCGGGAGCTGATTACCGTCTCTCTCAGCAAGGAGAACGACACTAAGGGCATGATCAGAGACGGCTAGATACATATAGAGGACCTCCCGGGGCAGGGGACTCACTAGCCTTGGCAAAGAGTGCAAGTGTTGCTTTAGCTTCCGGAATGCCATTTCCGCCTCTTCACCCCACTCGAATCTGGACCTCTTCCGAATGGCCTGGAAGAAATAGAGGCACTTGTCACCTGACCGGCTGAGAAATCTTCCCAACGCCGCCAGGCAACCAGTCAGCTTCTGGACTTCTTTTACAGTGCGGGGAGACCGCATGTCTATAACTGCCTGTACCTTTTCCGGATTAGCCTCTATGCCTCTTTGGTCGATCAAAAATCCGAGGAACTTCCCAGACTCAACACCAAATACACATTTCTTTGGGTTAAGCATGACCCGGTGCCGCCTGAGTGTGGTGAATGTTTCTCGGAGGTCCAGTAGGTGATCCGTCTGTAGCTTGGATTTGACTATCATGTCATCAATGTACGCTTCTACATTCCTGCCAATCTGATTAATGAAAACGGTGTTTATCATGCGCTGGAATGTAGCCGGTGCATTCTTTAACCCAAATGGCATCACCTTGTAACAAAACAACCCCTGATCAGTGACGAAGGCCGTCTTTTCTTGATCTTTTTTCCATAGGGGTATTTGATGGAAACCTGAGTAGGCATCCATGAAACTCATCAGAGCATGACCGGCTGTGGAGTCGACCAGACTGTCGATCTTTGGAAGCGGGTAACTGTCTTAGGGGCATGCTCTGTTCAGATCTGTATAATCTACACACATCCGCCAGGTACCATTCGGCTTTTTCACGAGGACAACGTTTGCTACATAATCCGGGTAGTAGCATTGCCGGATGAACCCAGCATCCAATAGTTTTTTGACCTCAGCCGCTGTCGCCTGAGATCTTTCCTCACCGTGATCCCTCTTTTTCTGCCTGACCGGCTTCTTTTTAGGGTCCACGGCGAGCTTGTGGACATCTAGATCCGGGCTGACGCCTGGCATCTCTTCCACTTCAAAGGCAAAGATGTCTTTGAATTCCTTCAGAAGTTGGAGCAGGTCTGCTCCCAACCGTTCATAAGCAACCGTCCCAACCTTGACGGTTCTGTCAAGACAGTTGTCGTCTAAGACGACATAAAGGCAGTCACCAGCCAGTTGAGGTCGTTGGTCATCTGAACTTTCCCCGGCTAGTGATTGCTATTTTTCTTGCTTGACGGGTTCCGTTTGGTCCGCCTTTCTTTTCTTACCGGCTGCCCTTGGAGCCGGGACTGCTGTATCGCAGTTATCAAGGTCCATGGGCTTGCCGTCTCCGGCTGCCCCCATAGTAGGTTTGACGTCAGAGAGATAGCACTCCCTAGCCGTCCTTTGGTCTCCTTTCAGGGAACCGACTGTACCATCGTCCTTCTCAAATTTGACGAGCATGAGTGAGGGAACGATGACAGCCTTGGATTCATTGAGGGTCGGACGACCAAAAATCATGTTGTAGGCGGCAAGCTCTTCTACAACCAAGAATTTTACCACCATGTGGCGTCATTCCCCCTTTTCACCCAGCCGGATGGGAAGATCTATGCTTCCTACCGGATGCACAACTCCTCCCCCAAAACCAACAAGCGGGTGAGGCGCCTGGTGCATGTTACTAGATTTGTACTTGAGCTTGTTCAAGCATTGATAGATGATTAGGTCAGACGAGCTCCCGGTATCTATTAGGATCCGGCCAACCCTCTGATTGGCAACTTTGCATTCGATGACTATGGGGTCATCATGAGCCCGCCTGACCACCTCAAGAAAAGTGTACTTCGACGCCTGGCTCTCATCAACTGAGTTGACCAGCTTCCTGATGTTGTCTTTAGTGCCCCTAATAGTGGGACCCACTCCGGTAAAGCCGCCTGCTATGGTGAAGATTGTCTCTTCATCCGTCTCAGAGTTGGCAAGCACAGCTTTTGCCGTCTGCCCCTTCTTGGCCAGGGCGTTACTCTTGGCTTTGAGCAGATAGGACTTCAGGGCCCCCTCATCGGCCAGACGGTCTAATAGCCGCCTGAGGCTATAACAACCATTAGTGTCATGGCCAACATCCTCGTGGTACTGGCAGTATTTGCTTTTGTCCCGGCTGTTGGCGGAGCTTTTCATCACAGCCGGTTTGTTAAGAGACATCCGGTCCTTGATCTCCATGAGGATGGAGGAGCAGTCCTTTGTGAACTTGTACTTGGGTAAATACGATTCTAATTTATGTCTGAGCTTCTAAGCCGGCTGACCAGATCGGTCTGCCGCCCAGACCTCTTTTCTCTTCTTTTCTTCCTTTTTAGCCGGCTGTTGCTGTTGCCGGCTGTCTCTTCTGTCGAATTTTTTGGAATCCGACGGCTGCTTTACAGCACAAAGCTCTGTCGCCTGTATATAAGCTTCAGCTTCCATTAACGCCTCTTGGAGGGTGGCCACCCTTTTCCGAACGAGGTCGAACTTGAAGGTTGACCCATTCTTCAGACCCTTAAAGAAGTCTGTGTAAGCAACTTCATCAGACAGTCCTTGAATCTGAATTCTCATCAAATTGAACCGCCTGACATAGGACCGGAGCCTTTCTCTGTCACCCTGCTGTATTGCCCCTAGATCGAGGCTAGTCTTTTTGGCAGGGATGTTCATTGAAAAATTTGACGTAAATAAGTACGCCAGAGTCTTGAAGCTGTTGATATAGCCGGTTGTTAAATTACCAAACCACCGTTGGGCAATGCCCTTCAGGGTAGCCGGGAAGCATCGGCACCAGACGGCATCATCCAACCCCTGTAGGTACATGAGGTTGGAATAGGCCATTAGATGATCTTCTGGGTTGGAGGTACCATCATAGGCCCCTACCAACACGTTTTTAACCTTAGCCGGCTGTGTCGCCTGGGTTATCTCAGGGGAGAACGCCGTGGGCTGTTCTCCCAAGTTCAGCAAGCGCTGCTGCCAGTCCATGAGCTGGAACGGCTGCTGCACATTCCTGCCAAATGGACCCGTTTGGGTAAAAGGGGATCCACCCAGCCCATTTGGCGAACCAAATAGACCAGGTTGGATCACTTGGGGTCCAGACCAGGCGGATGGTTCGCCCGTCTGACTCCTTAGGCTTGTTCCCGTGCGCCTGTTAGAGGTGTCACGGAAACTGTCTGGAAAGGTCGACGTTGAAGCCGACGCAAACACCAGACTTCTCTTTTCCTAGAGAAACGTCCGGGCATCGGAGAAAGTCTTCTTGGTGTCATCCGGCTGCATGTGCCGGATGGGTTTTCTGAGTTCCGCTTGCGGGAAGCGGAGCCGGTTTTGATTGAACCTGAGGCCCTCCCTTTCCTTCGGCTTTGGATGAGGGGTAGGGACCCGGTCTTTAATCGCCTTCTTGCCAGAAGAAGGCTTCTTGGCCGGCTGACTCTTCTTGGGAGTAGCTGACCGAATAAGGTTCTGGATCTCGCCTTTGAAACTATTCATGAAGGTCATTCGTTCCTAGTGACGGGAGCAGAGCCTTCTGCCGCCTGAGCAACTCCAACCGGGTTGCCGACTGGGTTGCTTGGAGCAACTTGGATGTTATCCCGTTCCTTCTAATCCCTGGAACGGGTGTGCTTTGTTCTGAAGGACCCGTCTAGGGCCACATAGGTGTCGATTCCGTAGTCATCACCACTTTCATGGTCCATCTGGACCTCAGGCTCGGCCGAGGGCCACCTGTCCTGATCCGGTGGTACAGGATTAGAAGTCATCTCAAAAGTATTCTCCCCACAGACGGCGCCAAATGTTTTGGGGTTTTTTGATGTGTCCTGCGGGAGAGTTACAATTCCGAAAATGCCCTTTGCCGCCTGTACCTGCAAAACCACGAAGATTCCGGTTGGTTGGAGCTCTGCCTCCGACGACCAAGTCAGTTACGTACAAGAGGAAGATAGTGCGTAAAATAGTGAAATTACTTCTCGCGTAATGGGAGAATTCCGCAATTAATATTGCTCGGTTTTTGTGTAAGTCTTTAAGAATGTATTGCATTGCCCCCATTAATGAGGATAATCCCACTATTTATAGTGGGGTGACTTGGTTCCCTATTTAGGGTTCCTGGGACACGTGTCAGCAGGGGATTGGAGCCCTGCTGACCAATGGCTTGGTGCCACGTGGCGCTCAATCATTGGGCCACGTGGCTGGGGTATATTTACCCCAAACAGTATTGTCTGATTGTATGAATGGTTATTCTTTGATTGCCTTTACCCCATAAGTTGTTGAGTTAGTTAATGGCAAAATATTTGGGTTTGTAATCTGCGTAGTGTAGGTGTAAATGGCACTGGCAGATGAAGTATTGTTTTTGTCTGGTGAGGAAGGGGAGTTGCAGGATGATGTAGAATTCCAGGATGATGTAGTTATGTTGCAGGGTAATCAACAAATTGTTGAGCTTTATGTAGAGAGGAGTGGTGACAGTGGAGGATATTGCACTCCAGATGAGCGGGAGGAGAAGGGTGATGTGTCTATGGTGAACAAGATTGTGTTAGGGTGGATCCTCCTGAAGTCGGAATGATTTTTGAAACATGGCAAGAAGCTGATATTTTTTATAATGCATATGGTAAGCAGGAAGGATTTGGGGTGGCGCTTGCTCAAAATGCATATAAGATTGTGCAAGGAGTTAAGGTAAAATGTGCCGCAACCTAGAAATGTGATTGTTTTGGTAAACCAGATACTAGAAAGAGGGTTACAGGGAAAAGACTTTCAAGGGAGTTACAAGGGGAACCCGTAGCAACAAAAAAGTCAAAAAAATGCGGTTGTGGTGCAAACGTGTATGCTGGATTGTTGGAAAATGGTAAATAGGAGTTGAAGAAAGTGGAGTTGAAGCATACTAAACATATTCTAACCCCATCTAAAGCATTGGTTGTTCCAAAGCACAGGATGGCTGAATTGGAGAGAATGCCTTATGTTAGGCGAAGGCTTAAATTTGGTGATAGTGTTGGTATCAGTTCCTCAACAATGCGTAATATGTTGGCCAGTGAGAGGAATAGCCTAGACAATATGCCATTTACTAAGAGGGACTTGCATAATTTGCGAGCTAAGCAGAAGAAGCTAAAATTCAAAGATGGTGACGTAAATGCGATAATGAATTATTTTCAGATGATGCAGAAGAACAACAAGAATTTCTATCACATGCAGTGGTTAGATTCAAATAGGGGTGCTTTAGGATGTGTTGTAGGTCGATGCTAGAAGTCGAGCTGCTTACGAGGATTTTGGTGATGTCGTGTGTTTCGATACAACTTTTTTAATGAATAAATATGATTTGCCATTTGCAAATTTTGTTGGTGTAAACTATCATGGGCAAACAACATTGCTTGGCTGTGCCCTAATATCTCGGGAGAATACAGAAACTTTCAAGTAGGTGATATTATAATTTTTCATCCCAATAACTTCTGTTTATAAGCTCAATTTTGCATTGCTTATTTTGTTTTCTTTATTTGTCAAATGTTATATTAGGTGGGTTTTTTTCAACCTGTATTGATGCTATAGGGGGAAATCCTCCCATGGCTATTGTAACACCCCTAAATCTTCCTCTACGGAAATACTAGTACAATACGTATAATTATACCGTAGAGATAGACTTAGGCGTATTATCGCCGCGTGATTACGCAAGGCTACTCAACTACTAACCAAAACCAATACTTTGCAGCGGAAATTCAGACTCTTTATATATTAATAATAACTATAAATAGAAACCTTCGTCATGAGTACTCATAATTAAACCAAGACCAACAATCCTTATCTAGGTGAAGAACATTCCCGGGACTCTCATATGCTCAATTCTTGACTCCACCTGAAATTAGTCAAGACTTCTTACCATTACGGTAAACAAGGCGAACCAAAACAAATAAAAAATACGGATTAGCAAAATATGTTAAGTACGATAAGTGCAAGATAAGTAAATTCAATTTATTAGCAAACATGCTCTTAAAATCAATTCCAATAATTAATCCAATGAACTCCAAAACTCATGATTTCAAATCAATTCCAATAATTCAATAATTCGATAAAACGATTTATAAAACCAATTCCTCTTTTGAAAACTAGTTCTCAAATATTCTCAAAACAATTCCAATAACTCAACAACTCAATAATAATGATTAGTAAAATCAATTATTTTCGAAAACTCAACCTCCACTATAAGTGTGCACACCCCCCAAGCTAGTCTCCTACTATTTCAAGGCTATTCTTGAGGAAAGACTAGGTCATACAAAATCCATAGTCTTCAATGAATCCGCATAGTGGGATTAATATAATAATCATGCTTGTAAAACTTTTATAATAATTCAATAATTCTCATGAAACTCCTCTTTGAATAAAATCAACCTTTATAATAGAATTACTCAAAAACTCCTTTTGTATTTAATTCAATAAGATTTTAAAATCAAACCCTTTTAAAAAATACTTGAGAATTAAATCTCATATAAATAAATTTTCAAAATCAATAACTCTTCCTTTTATAAACCTTTTTAAAAACCCTTTAAAACAATCCAACATACTTTTTAAAACCAAATTCCCTTTAAATATAAATAATTTCAAACCATTCAAAACATGATATTAATCAATCCTTAAAAAATACATTTATCAAAACAAATATTAAAATCAATTCCTCCAACCATACTTTATTTCATAAATCATAGTTCAAATCAATTTATTTCAATCACCAATAAAATCATATAAAACATGCTATTCAAACTAATCACTTTCAAAGGTATCTAGCCACCTAAATGTACCTTGATTTCGAATATCAATCAACACTTCGCACTGTCAAAGTTCAATCACAAATACACCTTGCAATTAACATAACCTTAAGGTTATCACAACATCTTTAGACATAAACCTAAATCTAATGTGCATGGACTATAAAACTCTTTTAAAAATAATACTTTAATATATAATTATAGCTTTAAAATAAGTATTTACATTTTATAAAACTAACCATGAAGAAAATAAAGGAATAGGATTAAAGAGAATTGAATTTGCGTTGGAAACAATAGGCAGAACTTGCAGAGGCCATAACTCCTTCAATATAACTCCGAATTGGGTGATTCTTGAGCCTAACCTCAAGGAGTTTTCAAGAGGAACAATTTTCCATGAAATAGAAAAACCCCAAAACCGACAGAAGTTCCATAAAATTGGCTCCAAAGTTATACGGGCTTATTATGTATAAAAAGAGTAGAAAGAAAAGTACGAAAAGGTTTAGGGAAAAGAAGAGTAAGAGAGAAGAAGCAGATAATTGAGTTTTTGGTGTGAAGAATATGAGAGGTATGAGGGGGTATTTATAGTCTAGCTCATGCAAGAATTATGGTAGGAGAATATAGGAAGAATTATGGTAAATTGGTTAAAGGAAATTACTTGGAGAATAAAGCTAAAGAATTATGGAAAGTCTAGGTTATGGTGATTAAGTAATGAAGAAATAAGGTAAGTATGTAGTGATGAAATATTAAATGGTAAATGGCTTTTCTTGGGGAATAATAAAAAATGATTTAAGGTAGGGAAATAAGATGATCAAATATTTAGGAGATGGAAAATAAGAATTAAGGAAAATAATAGAATTGAGGAAGATAATTAAAATACAAAAATTACCAATATAATTTTGCTCAAAATACAATATGGTGGCCAAAAATTTGAGCTTTCCTAAGCTCATATTTTTGGAACTCCCTTTAAATATTTAGGCAATTATTTTGCTAGTTTTTAAGGAATAAAAATGATTGTGTAAATAATATATTTGTATAAAATAATTAATTAGAAAAATACCAATTATTCACTAATTAATTTAACTATGAAAATCAGATTTTCTACACTTAGATAATCCGATAATCCTAGGTAATTATTTAGGGAAATTTGGCCCTTTTAAATTAAATAAGAAAATATATTTTAACCGTTTAACACCATTACAGGCTCTTCAAATCCTCCCCCTTTCTTCAATAAATTGGGGTCTTAAAAATTTTTGCGACTCTGTGAATTTGCAAGAGATGGATTACTGAGCAATTGCTTCAAGGTCTAGGAGCACTACAAATGGTTGCTTCACCTAGGTGAAGTTGAAGCCTTGTAACTGTATTCCTCCCAGAAATTCCGAGGTCAGATTTTCAGATTCAATTTCAAACCCAAAGAAGCCTTATTACAAATGTAGAGAAAAGGTCGGGGGCTGTGGTTTCTCTGCGTGGGTCACTGAGGATGGTGTCATGAAGAATGAAGCTTCTCCAGATGATGACATTGCTGAAATTCACAAGGTTGTGGGAGATATGTATAGTTGCTTGAGGAACGTTTTGAAGATATTCATTATTGTTCAAATCATTTGTGTCATTATCTTGTTGAAGTGATGTATTTTTCTAGTAATTAATTATGGAGGTTGATTGTAATGTTTTGGGTCCAATTATGAATGGAAGATGCATTATGCTTATGTTGAATTTCCCTGAGTTTATGAATAAAATTGGTGTTTAACTACTATATGTGTATTACATTTCAATCCCTTCGGTTTATTTGGTTTTTCCATCTGTTATCCTAAAATGGTTGAAGCTATTGAACAAAAATATTGCAAAAATTTATGCCAAGAACAAAGTAAATTATATAAGAAGACAGAAATTCCACCAACAATTAATTCAAACAGCAAATATTTTTGATGCAAAACATATTTAACAAACAACATTCAAACAACAACCAATTTTTCAAACAAAAAACATTAAATCTAGTACAAAATTTGAACTTTAGTTTACTACTAAAAAAAAGCTACTCATGTTCAAAAAACCAAACCCCTACATTTTCTCTTTCCCTTTGTTGTTGTTCCTTGGCTTGGACTTAGATGGCTGAGAAACTGGCTCTGGTTGGGAAGAAGATGTAGTTAAGCTTTGTGTCTGCCTCCTGGTCATTATCTGCATTAGTTGTGAAGATTGAGAAGCAACATTAGCAGTGGTTGGCTGGGATTCAGATGCAGCAGCAGTTGTCTTCTGTTTTTTCTGGTTTTTAGGCCGCTTAGTACCTTATGATGCTTTCTCCTTTGCAGTCATACCACCTTCGCATGTTTTCTTGTTATGGCCATATGCTTTATAGAGTGAGCATTTGATAGTGGTTGAAGTTTTTTTTTATTCTGGTTCATCATCAACTCTTCTTCTCTGTCTTGATGGTCTTCCTATTTCTCTCCTCATTGTAGGAGATTAAATTGTTAGCTGGTCAATTTCTGGTCAATGCTCAATGTCTGGAGCTAAGTTGATAGCATGTGAATAACATTGTTTGTAGGCTGCAACTGAGTACCATGTGCTAACATACTTATGAGGATCATGTCCTGCAGCTAGTATAACCCTTAATGCATGCCTACAAGGGATGCCTGAAATTTGCCAAGCCCCACATATACAACTTCTATTATTGAGTGACATCGGGAGCATTGACCTACCCTCTCTTATTTCATATTCTTCCTGTTTACTCTGGAAGGCCTTGCAAATTCTTGAATCATTGATCAGCTTTTGAATTCTCTTTATAATGGTAGGACATGGATCAGAATCATTCCAATATTGACATTTCTGTCTTCTAGTTGACATCCTTACCATACACATTCTTCTTATGCCTGCAAAAACCACAAATAACTAAGCATACAATTCAACATATGAACCAAGTTAGATATACAACAATCAGGATTAGGTTAGACATAAAATTTTACCTTCCAAAAGAGTCCGAATAGGTCCCTGCATCTGTCCACTCCCAAAGTGGCATTGAAATTCTCCACAAAGTTAGTTTTATTCTCATCTGTGCATATCTTTGAGTCAAATTTGTGTCTTAACCACTTCTGTTGATCTCCTAGATTAGCTAAATATATTAGTGCCAAGTGGTTTGTCTTTTGAATTCTTCCTCGGTTTCCCCCTGTTGCAGACTCATGAGTTCTGCAGTAGTCTTCTCTCGGCGGTTTGCCGTGGAAAACTTGCTCCTAAATTTGGAGGACAGATCATCCCACCCTGTTATGGAGCCTTGCTTTACTCCCTTGGAGATCCACGCTTGCGCGACCCCCTTGAGAGTGGTTGGGAAATATTTGCACCAAGTCGCTTCGGATCTGGGGCAAAGATGCATATGAGTCTCATACGAGGCCACATGATCCTTCGGATCCGAGGTCCCGTCATATGTGATGTGCGACGGTATTTTAACCGTGGGCACGCGCTCTTCCAGTATCCATTGCTCGAATGGTGAACTGGCGGGTAGCATAACGGCCTTGCCCTTGTTCCTGGCCGAAGGGACCGCGCTCCGCCCTCTTAGAGAGGTAGGAGTGGTTTTCGTCCCTGGCTGGGAAGTCTGGGCCTCGGCTGCAGGGAACGAGAGGCGACTGTGCACGCTCGGTTCCTTGCCGCCGAGTCGGTCGAGGACGCTTCGGCGAACAGTCTCAGGTTCTCGGTGAGTAGATTCTGGCCGAGAAGCTGAGCTGCTGCTCTTATGCATTTCTGGTCGTGAGGATGAGGATCCTTTTAAAAATTGAGGGTTCTTTTTCCTCTCTTTTTCATTCTTCCAGGTATCCTCTTCCCACTCTTCCAGTTCCCGGAAGGAAGGAAGCTTCCCACCATCATGGTCTAACTTCCTCCGCTGATGCCGGGTATGTGGAGGAGTTCGATCACGAGGTGGTGGCATATTTTGTGCCCTCATCGCCTCCATGAGTACTGCCAGCGCTCTTGCCACCTCTTCCGAGCTGGGCCCCGTCACAGGGGTCCTCGGCCGAGTATGGGAATGAGGGCGCACAGCCGATGGTTGGCTTTGGGGCACTGAATGTGTCCTATGATCGGACTCACCCCTGCTAGACCGAGAGTGACTCGGCCTATGATGAGAGTCATGAATTACGGGAGAAAGGGAATCCTCCTTGTATGATCCTCCCCCCGAGCTGGCACCCTTGGGAGAGTTCCGGTCCGGCGAGGGTGATGGTGTAGGGATTTTAGGCTTTTCGGCCGCTCCTTGACGGAGGCTTTTGCTCTTGCGGTTCTTAGCCATTGCTACTAAGATACTTGCAAGATGATCTTGGTTAGAAATTTGGCTTAAAGATTTTTGAAAGTCTTCCCCACAGACGGCGCCAAATTGTTTCGGGTGAAAACAATGGGACCTTGCCGAAGGTCCGCTGAAACGGAGAAGACTGGATTCGGTCCAAGTTATGTTGGGCCGAAGGTTTCCTGCACAGTAAACACACGTAAACTAGCCTCGGGGGTGTTGCCGAGGAAGGCCCCTCCGATGCTAAAGTCAGTACAATGTGTAGAAAGAGAACACTATGCAAGAGAATTTGTTGCTTGAGGCTTTATTTGAGTATATGAGAATATATGAATCTATGAATATATGTGAATCTGTGAATGAATGCATGAATGTATGAATATTGATGGCTTTTATACCTCTTCATACATGGAGAGGTTGGGCCTTAGCCCAATTGGCTTGCTTTGAGGGCTGACCTTTGACTTTAGCACAATTGGAGAGTTGAACCTTGACCTTGGGCTTTTAATTGGATCATTTAATGCCTAGGCCCAATTGGACTAAATTGGACCCAAACAATTAATATACTTTTATTATTGATTTGTATATTGCTATTATTAATATGTATACTACTATTGCACATCCAATAGTGATGGTGGTGGAAGGTGCGTTAACCTCACCCACCCACCATAATTTAAAGAAGAAGAACATGCTGACTTTATCTCTCCTATAACTTTAGTATTAAAAAAATGAAGGTATTCTGAATTTCTATCTCTTGGGGTTAGGGAGGGAGGAGAGAGAAAGAGGGTGAAGGGAAAGAGTAGTGCAAAGTTCAACAGTTTTCCGGTGTGTGGTGAACTGAGCATTCAAAGAAGAAGAAAGAGAAACATAAATTTTACAGCTTGCACATGCAGATGCAGTAAGTTTTAGTGAAGTTATCGTCTTAATAAATCTGGAATGACGCTTATACCCCTAGGTATTAGGCATGAAGGTCCATACCTGATAGTGGTCCACCAGGTTTCGGATTGTGGGTTTTGAAATTTGAGTAGAGAGAGAGTGAAACTATCAAAGTGACTGTGAAAGAGTAAAAAATAGAACCACGGGTCCAAAATTTTGAACTGGAACCGGACTTAGCTAGACCGGCTCCAAACCAGTTTCGGTTCCAAATCCAAGTACCCGGTTTTTTTTTTGCTCACCTCTAGTCTTGTCTAAAGATGAAAATGGGTTTAGAACCCAACCTATACCACGGTGGATCCGACTAAAATTTTAGGATTTAGGTCTTATTTAGTAGACCCAATGAATTTGGGGCAAATTTGGGCCTAGAAGTTTTTGGCTCGGGTCTAGGTCTGATGATTTTGGACCCAGACTTGACACAAATCTAATTGATAGAACATATCCATTATTTTTATTTTTAATATTTTCTAAGATTTAGTCAAGAAATTAATATTTGCATGGAGAAAGACATCAAATTAAAGGCTTTTTAATTCTTTTGTTGGACTATTATATGCTAAATTAGTTATAACTTTTATATTTGAAATTATACAAAACTTGGGTTTAATGATTAATTTTGGTGAATTTTTATTTATATCGCTTCTTTATTTAGTAGTTGTGTTCACACGTTAACTTTGTTATACACATAAAAATTGCAAAAATAGAATACTACACATAAGAAAATCGAAACCAAATATATTAAGGATCCATTTTAGACCCTAGACCTGCTAGACTTAGTGGATCTGGATATTGGTTTGAATATTTTAGACCCTATGGGTCTGGGGCGGGTTTCCAGCTATATAAAAAAATATGTCTGGATTTGGGTCTGACCGTACCTAACTTAAATACCTTCCATTACCACCTCTAGTCGTGTTTGAGGATATAAATATCTTTTTTTTCTCTGAGCCCATAGACAATGAAATTAAAGCAAGATGTATGAATTCTTTGTTATTTCAAAACCTAGACTATTAATAGTACTCCATATAAGAAAAGTTTATAGTGGCAAGGTACAAATTTGGGATTTTTCCTCACATACCCCTGAGGTATGACCTATTAACTCATACACCCCTGAGGTTTTAGAAACTTCTCATGTACCCTTAAATTCAAGGGTAAATCACCCATGTTATCTTACTACTAACGGAATGCTAAAGGCGTTAACTCTAATTCTTTTTAACGTTAATTAAACACCTAAAATTGACTAATTAACTCTATAATTGATTAATTAACACTAAAAATCACCTACCTTTTATCCTTGATACACTAATCACCTCCATGATTCCATTGACCACCATTACAGACCACCACCACACCTACGCACATACCACCATAGACCACCCATGCAACCACTGCACCCACGCATCCACGCAACCACCGCAATTAGGGACAAATTGGGGTCGATTTTGGGTTGGGGATGAATTGGGGATCGGATACAATTGGGGACGCAACCACCATCTCAAGACAAAGACGTTTTGTGCTGTGGCATTGAACTTCATAAAATTAGTCAATTTTCGTAGAAAATAGATAGGCCACTTAAGAAAGATCACTTATGAAAATCAAGACAATTAGGTTTGGTGATAAAATCAAGGCAATTTTCATAGGATAAGGATAGAGTGAGAGAGATACTACTAAAGAAACATCACTTAAAAAGATATTAAGAAAATCAAGAGACTACTTAAGAAAGATCAGTTTAAAAAATCAAGGCAATTAGTGTAGGGCTGACGTACCCTCTAAAGTAGTCCATTCCAACCAATCCAAACAATAAGTTAACTTAGCCACCACAACAGGTGCTTGAAATATTGCCTCCTCCACATCTTCTGTTGCATTCTTTAAAACTACATCTACTATTTCTTCTTCCATGGCTACTTCTACCTTCAACCTTTAAATCCCATATTTCATTACCTCCATCAAATGACTGTACACCTCACAAAAACTATGATCATTTGCAACTATAGAAGCTACTACTGAATTTTCCTTCTGTACACCTTCAAACTAACAAAATTGACACATGAACTTTCCATAATTATATAGAATTAGGCATAATCTAAATTATGAGCTCTGCAATTAGTGCAATCTGTATGAGAACCAAAATAACAATTAGCTTTTAGAAAAACCATAATGAACGTTCCAAGTATACAAAAAACTTAATATCATACAAACTATTCCATAGTTATACTTTAACCTTTACAATCAATATAACTTTGGATTGGGCCAACTATTTTACAACATAGTAAATTTACATTAAAATATTAACAATAAGTCTTGTGTAAGGCGGGTGTACGTTAATTTTATTATAAGGGTAACTTTAACTGTTTTTTTATGGTAACGTTAACCCTTTAAAGGATAATTTTTAATTTGTCGTTGGTTTGAATTTTATTTTTATGTGTAATTTCTTATATATTCATGAGTACATACTATAAAGAATAATATGATTAATCGAATTCATTATAAGTTTTTTATAAGATAAAATTTGTTATTATAAATAGAGGTTCAATATGATCTTTGAACACACAGAAATTAACCTAAAAAGTCAGCAGAAATTTTGTGAACTTATGCAATAATCAACCCTCTTGTCCTAAACACTCACCCTTTAATTGTTTGTTCTTACGGTGGAGGTTCCTGAACAAGAAGGAGTCCATAAGTATTCTAAACGAAGATCTAGCAAGAAAAAGTTGTAAATTCCCAAACACTTAGATAAATCACCTTTCTTTTCTTGCGTAAACAACTTTTAATCAATTAATTATTGTTGTTTGATCACCTTAAATAAAATTTAATTAATTAATTTGACATAGTATTCTTGCATTAATCAAGACTAGAATTTAAATAATTAATTGATTGTTTTATCACCTAAGCCAAGGCGAATCTTGTTTCATTTGTTCCTTTCACGAATTTGAATTAAATAAGAATAACGACATTCGTTGCAATGTAATCTTTATGTGATTAACGTGTGTAAATAAAATCAATTAACTTAGTTTTAGGTAGCACGTTGCATATATTGTTTGGTAATGAAATTGTGAAAAAAGAAGAGCTAGTAGAGGCCGCACTTGGGTTAGAATAGCGATTCCTCTCTAAAAGGAACGTTATTTTAGTACCCTTGCTCCTGAACTCATTTCTTGTACAAGTAGACCGATTTGGGGATGGGTAAACTTATGAATCATGCTAAATAGCCCTTGAACCCTACTTGAAAGAAAGGCATGAACGAGGTTCATAATTTTTCCTAGAACTCATTGGCGACTCCCTATTAGTTTCTTACAAAAATGCGTAATGATAGAATCAATTCTAATTAAAGGTCCCCCAAATAGTCAGGAATTCAAATCCTTACACACCCTAAAAAGTGTAAGGTCCTAGAATTTTAAAGGGAAATGGGCATAGGGGAGAAGGATCCCTTACGATGGGCACACCCTCCTCACATTAGGCTCATCATTGTATAATTTTCTTTTTAACTTTAACTTCAGAAGTAAATGCAATTGGAAGATGAATTAGAAAAGAAGGTTCTTATTTTGCAACTTTGCATATCAACAGTTCAATGAAATTCTTGTGAGGGGTCATATATATATGTTGTCTGTTAATGGTGTTTCGAAGTCTTAAACACACTTGGGCCCTATTCTTTTGAGTTGTTTTGCTCTGCTCTACTATGCTGTAATATGCTCTACTGTAATCTGTTCTGCTCTGCTGAAATATGCTCTACTCTGCTCTGCTCTGTCCTGCTCTACTTAAAAATAATAATTAATATTTAATAATAATAACTAATATTTTATAATAATAATAATTAATATTTTATAATAATAATAATAATAATAATAATTAATATATAATATTAATTGATAATAATAACTAATATTTAATTATAATAATTAATATTTTATATTATTTAACACATTTTCTAAAATTATAATAATTAATATTTTATATTATTTAACAAATTTTCTAATTTTATAAATAAAGTAAAAATTCTAAAAATATCAAAGAATAATAATAATAATAATAATAATAATAAGAAGAAGAAGAATAAGAATAAGAATAAGAATAAGAATAAGAATAAGAATAAGAATAAGAATAAGAATAAGAAAAAGAATAATAATAATAATAATAATAATAATAATGATAATAATGATAATAATAATAATAATAATAATAATAAGAATAAGAATAAGAATAAGAATAAGAATAAGAATAATAATGATAATAATAATAATAATAATAATGCGATAATAGTAATAATAATAATAATAACAATAAATAATTAATGATAATTATGCGATAATAATAATAATAATAATAATAATGCTGAAATCTGCTCTGCCCTACCCTGCTCTGCTCTACTCTACCCTGTTTTGCTTTGCCTAGGAGCTCAAAAGATCAGGGCCTTGATGTTCAATCTAAGGTCAATTTCATTTAGGAAATTTCAATTTAATTATGTATACATCTCATAAAAGTAAACTAAATATCTCTAAAAGTAAACAAATCCTCTCTTAAAGTAAACTAATGCCAACAAAGAGGACTTTTTGTTGTTTGTGTGTTTAGTTGGGGTATGTGTGCTCATATCGTGACTCTGTTGTGTTTAATGAGCCATGGTAGAGCCTGGATATTGGAGTGATGGGGTTTGTTCAATTATTATTTGGTTTGGGATTATAAAAACTTCATTTATAGAATTTCTTGGACAGGAAGGAATATGAATAGGGCAGCACTTACGCAGCTAGGAGCTCTTGGGTGCCACCTGCTGATGTCAAAGTTTGTGTCAATTGAGATGCATCTAAATTTCAAAGGTAAGGGGCTTTGCTTGGGTGTTGTAATTAGGGATGAAAAAGGGAATATTATGGTTGTTATGGTGCAAAAATTAATATAGTGGTGCTTGTTGTCATAGCAGAATCCTTGGCTGCAAGAATGGGATAATGGTGTTGAGCAATTGTTTGTTGACTCTTTTCTACAAGATTTAATCCATCACCTTAGAAGAGGTTGATGTTATTTGATTATTGCTAATTTGGCACGCTAGCCCTGTTTTAGGAAGGAAAAAAAAAAAAAAAAAAAAAAAAAAAAAAAAAAAAAAAAAAAGGTAAGCATATACTACATTATCTTCCAATTATCAAAGTCAACTTTAATTTCCAAGATATATGTATATTTTATCAATTTCAAAAGTAAGTAGAAACCATGTTAAAGTAAAACAATTATATTTTAAAGTAATTGTTTTATATTACATGTTGACCTCTTCTTTTGTCTATTGCAAGTTCCTATTAACTTGCAGCCATCAACTAATATGGCTATGGTAGACCATCCACTAAATGGAAAGCTTATCCCCAATTTGTTCATGGATAATAGACAGGTAACCCTTCTGAATCTATTCTTTAATAACTCTCAAATTTCATAGAATGATCATAATCCTAATTCCTTAGTGTTCTCACTCTAAAGTAAATAAAAAAGAATCTAAAGTGAATAAAAAGGACTTTAAAGTAAACCTATTAGCTCAAGTGGTAGAGCACTATGTGGGTACATAGAGGTGTAAGTTCAATTCCTACATTGGTTATCTCTAAAACGAAATATAAAACTCTTTAAAGTAATTTAAAATGTCTCAAAAGTAAATAATAAATAACTAAATATAAATCAATTTAGCTCAAAGATATACGAAAAATTAATTGGATTTGATAATTAACGTCTATGGAAACTTTACTAACTTTCGAATCTGAAGCAAAGGAAATAAAAAATATCCCACTAACCCTTCAGAGTAGCTTGATCTATGGTCGTGGCATTTCACTCAAAACAATTTTTTCTCTGTAAGGAATGCTTATTAGATGGAATTAAGGGAGAATAGAATGGATTCTGCTTCTTTGTCGTCTCCTCATAATGACAGAGTTTGGAAGAAGATTTGGAGCTCATGTATCCCTCCTAAGGTGAAGATGTTCGGATGGAGAGCTGCTCATGGTGGTCTGCCAGTCAAGAAAGCCTTAGCAAAAAGACGTATGCAAATTGATTGTGCATGCTTGTTATGTGGGGTGGAGGTTGAGAGTATTGAGCATATGTTGACGCAATATCTAGCCACTCCTGTTGAATTTTGGTTGCCACCTGAGGAAGATGCTTATAAAATTAACTATGACGCAACTATGTTTGAAGATGCTGGGATTGGTCTTGGGTGTGGTGCGGGATTTTGTGGGTGATGTGGTTGCCTTGACATGCTGATTGCTGGAATATACAGGAGAATCATAAGATTTATGTTATAGAAGCATTGGGGGTCAGACATTCACTTTAGATGGCATTTGATGCTGGTTTAAGGAAAGTGGTATTAGAATCTGATAACATCAAATTGATCAAGCACTTGCAGCAGCGCATATTTGAACCTACTGCCTTCGGGCAGATTGTTAAAGCCATTATGTGTTTTTCTTCTTTGTGTTCTTCTATGGTTTTTTCTCATGTGAAGAGAAAAGGTAAATATTGTTGCACATAAACTAGCTAGATTAAGAAGTCCTTTGATGTCATGAAAGTGTGGATGGAGGAAGTACCTGTAGAGGTACTTAGTGTTGTAATTGCTGACTATGCTTCTTTGCCTTAATAATATTGCTGCTATTTTGGCAAAAAAAAAAAAAAAGTTACTCCCTCCGTCCCATAATACATGAGATGTTGGACTTTTTTTCACTATTCTTGTATTAGGTTTCACCATAATTTTTTTACTAACATAATAAAAATATATTTTCTCATAAAATATGTTGTTAAATAGGTTCTAATATAAAATTTCATAATATAATTTTAAGATAATTTTTATTAATATTTAATTATATAAAAATAAAGTCAAACTAATGCATTGGCATGTATGCAATGTTTGATTTTGTCATGTATTATGGGACAGAGGGAGTACAAGAAAAAAGTATATGGAGCTTATGGTAAAGGCCAGTTGTCAAATTAAAACTAGATAAAACAATACCGAAAGCAAATGAAAAAGAAAATGAAAAAAAATTCTATTGTATGTGTATAATGAAATAATTGAAAGTGAGAAATGAGCATAAACACCGAGTCATATATCCTCTTATATCTCCCTAAAATTGGATAGTAATCAACTATGAGAGAAACATATGAATTGTGGTTGAAGTAAAGTTTTCAAACTAAAAGTAAATAAATAAGTGTAAAAAGTAAAGAATTTTATTTATTTTTTTCGGTAGAAAATGAATAAAACATCTATAGATTAATTTCAACTAATAAATAAACCTACGTGGGAATCGAACCCACATCCTTTGCTGATAGCTTGTAATTTTGTATGATTTTAGAGTGATTTTGAGCCATAGAATTGTGAGAAATCAATGCCTTAGTTCACTAATTACTCTATTTTTAGGCATTTTTTGTGTATCATATGCTTCACGGGTTTGCTAGTGTTTTGGTGCATATTTAGGTATAAAGATGGCACTTTGAAACTTTTGGACAAAGAAGAAAAGAAGTTAGAGACAAGAAGAGGAAATAAGGGAGCTATGGAAGAATGAAAGAAGCAAGGAAAAGTGTCCAAGAGTGAAATAAGAGCATTTGAAAGGGTTTTGGAAGGATTTTTTCACTAAGGTCAACTTCAAATGACCATAACTTTTTTTCTACTCAAGTTTTTGAAGTGATTCAAATTGGAGATTAAAGTTCATCTCAAGAGCTTTCCAACAACTTGTTACATGCCTTATTCCAATGAGTAATGAAGAAGTTATGACCTTCCGAAACGAAGGCTGTTTGAAAAGTTGCATGTCCGTGCCAGTTGATGCACGTCCGTGCAAGGTCAGGCAGTAGCTACTCTTCTCATTTTAACAGGTCAGCACATCCGTGCAACCTTTGGCACGTCCGTGCTGACCTGTAGACGGGCCGATTCATGTTTTCTCCGTCGTTTTACTTAGGGGTTAGCTTCATTTTTAGGGGAGATCTTCTTCTCCCTTAGTCTTCTTAGGCTCTTTCTCTTAAGTAACAATGTAGATCTATAATTAATTAGTTATTTTAGCTTAGAATCTCTCAAACTCAAGCATCGTAGAAGATAATTTCAAGCTTTATTCTCTCAACTTCAACATTTCTCCTTAACTTTGAATCTTCAAGTAGTAATCTCTTACTCTATTCTCTTCTTAATTTTCTATTTTTTTATATGGTTATGTGAATCTTAATTTTCTCTTAATCCTTGTTATTCTTGCATGCTCAATGTTAGAATGTTACTCTTATCCATGATTTGTGAGTAGTTACTTAGCTAGGGGTTGGGTGAAAACCCAACTAAGCCATGGGTTGATTAATTTTGAGATGTTTTCGTGTTCTATTTGGTTTGAAGATTGTGTTCTCATGAATTGATTGTTTGCAAGTGTATTTTGGTGGCCAACTTTATACTCGTGTACTTCACATTCTATACTTGCTTTAAGAAATGGAGTTGGATTGTGAGTCTTCTCTTGTGTGATTAGATTATACTCCTTTCATGAATGTGGTTGCCTTGTTTCAATGATTAGGATGCTTTAGTGTAGTAATTTCGGTGAGAAATCCCAATTATTTGTGCTTCATGCTATCTCGGAGCGATTGAAAGACAAACTCAAGTTAGAAACCCACTTCCTATCATTGAGACTTTGTTTCTTATCATGTTAGTTGATTGGTCTAGGAAATTCTTAGTGTTGTGGCTTTGAAAGAAGGCAACATTGAGTTCCCATTCTATCACCCATGTATGTTCATGATTTATCCTTGTTATCGATTATTTGGTTTGTTTGGTGTTGAACCCCATTTATCCCTAGTACTTCTTTCCCTTGTAATTTCTTTAGTCTAAAACTAGTTGGTCCATAAACTTCCAATCCTTGATTCGGTCTAGCTTATTACAATTAACACTTATCGGTGATTCCCCTTAGTCTCTGTGGAAGAATGACCCTTACTTATCATTATGCTTAGGTTAGTGGTTAGTTAGGTAGTTCGACTCTAGGGTGTTTGCCCAACGACCAAATATCCCTTCTGTCATTTGCGCATTTGCACAATGCTCTACCAATTAAGCTAGTAGGTTAGTGTTGTCAATCAATTTAATAGTACCAATTGTACATAGAAAATAACTCATGTCAAGCAAGGTAGTAGATTATTTTATATAAAACATTTGTAGTAAAGAAAAGTAACTCAAAAGTAAACCAAACGATCTCAAAAGTAAATAAAATAATCTAAAGTATATGTACTAGGTGTTTACCAATTTCTTAGCATAAGCATCATAATTTATAATTGCATAAATTTAATTAGTCCCATGCTAATCCCAAAAGTATCTGCTAGACTTAAACTCTCTACGAAAACCTGTCCAACTACGGCCCTGCCTAATTGATTAGGTGGAAGTTGTCATACATTTTGAGGACAACAGAGGAATTACAACAATGGGATCAGTAAATTGTTGGAGTATGTTAATCCCATAATGATATCCTACTGCATTAGAGCCTATTGTGAGGTTTATGCTTACAGGCATGACAAGGAGTTTGTGAGTGGGGATCAAATGTATATACGCTTCACAAGTTAACAGAAAAGAGCTATCCGAGGCACCAAATATTCACCAGATACTACAAATGCATACAACCAAAATGACAAAGAAGGGCTTCAAATTACCAATGCTAACAAAGAGATGAGTCACATAATACAAGGCACCATAAAGAATTAAGCTAGTAAGATAGTGTATATAAAGTAAGGTAAAATTACTCAAAAGTATATCAAAAATCTCAAAAGTAAATAAAATAACCTATAAAGTTTATGAACACAATAAATGGGGTTTTTTTTTTTTTTTTTATCGTTCTTAGTTGCTCAATTAGCCAAGCTACTTTAAGTCCTCAAGCATTAGTAATATAGTAATTTGATGAAATCAAACAACAACCTATTCCGGTCTGTAAACTATACAAAGATTGTGACTATTCTAGTCTCTAATCAAAACCACATAACTATGAAAACCCTCATTTTAAGAATGACCACCAAGATAGTTGTTACAGTCATTCAAGTTAATAGAAAAATACACCCAGCTTTTTTGTTAAATAATTGTTTCTTATCATACATTGGAAAGTAAATGCAATTCCCCTAATTCTACAAAACTCATTAAACAATTGCTAACCCTAGGTCTGATCCATAAGACGACAATAATAATATATCAAAATTCCCACAAATTATTCGACAACATCACATTATAATCGATAACAGTCACAAATTTGAATAAAAAATGAATCAAAATAAAAACATAGCACTAATTTAACCAGAGTTAAATGAAATCCTCAGTCGAACAAATAAGAGAAAAAACTCAAATAAATAGAAAAAAAAAAAAAAAAAAAAAAAAAAAATCGAACATAAAATTACTAACACAACAATAAAAAAATCTGTAATCTAAATGAAAAAGGCAAAACACAAATTAATTAAAGAAAGATAGCAAAATCACTAATTTCAAACTTCAAATAATAACCAAAATTTAAAAACAAACGACTAATTAAATCAAATAGAAAAAATTAATAACTTACTTTTTCAGATTTAATAGAAGACGAAGATCTAAGAACAAATTAAGATAATTTGATTTGCGAAGAACAAAGAAAAAATTTGCATCAAAGAATTCAAAGGAAGAGAAAGAAAGCATGAAGAAGAGAGAGAAAGCGAAAAAGAAACGGTGGATATGTCTGGCGCTCAAGGTAGTCATTCGAAGAGACTAATTTCCTATAATACTAATTTACCAAAATGCCATTATTAAGTTAAAAATGCGGAGGGCATCTCAGTCGTTAGATCAAATGAATCAAGGGCTCAAATTAGTTCCTAGTTTCTATTATTCAGTTTGGGATCTCACATGATCTATATATCTATAAAATTTGCAACATAACAAAACCCACCCAAACCGAATATCACACATAACCTCTTTCTCTCTCCAAAAAAAAATTACCCAGCTTATTTCTCTCTCTTGAAGGTGGAACATCAATGGCTTGAAGCTTCAAGGATCAATACTTTCTCTCTCCTCTTGTTCACTTATACATAATTTTGGTAAGTAATTTTCGAATATCATGCCCTTAATTTTGTTTTTCGTTATAATTTTCGAATTGAGTTATCTCAATTTAGTATTCTCATCAAAATTTTCGAATTTGATGTTCTAATTATCAAATTTTAGTGTTCTGGAAAATTTTGAATTTAAATGCTCTTATTTTGGTTATTCGAGTTTGACATTATGATTTTTTCTAGATTTTTTAAGTTGAGTGTTCTCAATTTAGGATTTCATTAGAAATTGCCTATTACTTTTATGTTAATTAAAGCTAATTTTCGTGAAATTTCCAATTAAATGTTCTTAATTTGTAATTTTTTTGTCATATCATTCATCCTTAATGTTAAAAATTTGATAAATTCAATAGAAGATATGTAAAATGAGCAAACATAATTAAAATGAGCAAAACTAATATGAAAAGTAATATAGTAAAAATAAAATGAGCAAACAAAAATAAAATGAGCAAAATGAATTTTCTTTTTTTGTAATTTTGTTGTCAAATCATTCAACCTTAATGTTATAAATTAAATAATTTCAATCAAAGATATGTACAATGAGCAAATATAATTAATATGAGCAAAACATAAATAAGCATAATGATTTTGTGTTGTAAATTTGATATAATTAATAAAAGCTATGTTTTCTTTATTAGTGTAAATTGATATATGTATATTATATATATTGGGGGATTACTTTGACTAAATGGGCAACCATTATTGTATAAAAAAAATGAGCGAAAATTCCTTGGTCATATATCAAATGAGCAAACAATTCTTTGCTCATTTATCAAAAGAGCAAATAATTCTTTCCTCATTTATCAAAAGAGCAAACAATTCTTTGCTCATTTATCAAATGAGCAACAATCCTTTGTTCATTTTGTCAAATAAGCAAACATTTCTTTGTTCATTTATCAAAGAGAAACGTATGGTTAAAAATTTATAACATAGAAAAATAATTTAAAACATATGATAAAACCTATTGCTTAATTGGTAGAGCACTATGAAAATGCATAGAGGATGTAAGTTCAATTCCTACATAGGTTATCCTATATAAAAAACTAATAAAAAAAAAATCAAATTTGCACTAAATTATACGAGCAAAAAATTGGTTTGAAATGATTCATAACCATATAAACTTTGTTACAACTAAACTCTCACACAAACTTGTGTCTTCTAAATGAACCTACGTGGAATTCGAACCCACATCTTTTATGCATTTGCACAATGCTCTACCTGTTGAGCTAGTAGGCTAATGTATTTAAAACATTCAAACACACTAACAAGCATAACTTCACCAAATCACACACATGTACACAAATGAGCAGCCTACTGCCTACTGTCCATTCACTTACCGCCTACATCACACCACCACCATACACACATAGACATGAGCAAAATAATTTAAAATGAGCAAATTGAATTCAAATGAGCAAACTGAAATAAAATGAGCAAACTAATATAAAATGAGCAAAACACATACAGTAAAAATGCATAAATGAAAAATCAATTAGCAATTAACAAATTAATACAATTAAAATGAGCAAATACAAACAAAAAGAAGCAAAATAACACAATTAAAAATCACTACAAAATTGATAGGTAAAAACGCAACAAAATAAAAATCAAATGATGAGGTTCTCAGGTATA
The DNA here is from genome assembly GCF_001683475.1 of Chenopodium quinoa. NCBI lineage: Eukaryota > Viridiplantae > Streptophyta > Magnoliopsida > Caryophyllales > Amaranthaceae > Chenopodium > Chenopodium quinoa. The sequence continues at coordinate 745,774 of NW_018744367.1, forward strand.
GCATAAATCAAATCATATTAGATATCATCACGAGATTTCATTTACTTGTACTTTAACATAAGTTGAGGTTCTCTAGTATAGCTCTTCAAATGTTTCATAGAAGGGGTGTGAAATTGAACTAAGCATCGTCATCAATTTTCAACAAAACATTAGGAAAAAAACAGGCACCAAATGATGAAGCAAAAAATTTACTGGTACATTTTCATTTCATCTTGGAAAAAACGTATTTGCTCATTTGACAAATATTAATTTTTGACAAAATGAGCAATAAGTATTTGCTCATTTGACAAATGAGCATTATATAGTTTGCTCATTTGATAAATGAGCAAAGAATTGTTATGTAATTCTATAATCTGTAATTTTTTTATAAATATCAATGAAGAAAGATCAACTTTTAGAAAATGTTTACCATTGCATTAACGTATCAAAAGTTATATGAACAAGATTAACACAAACACATTTGTGCCATTAAGAACATCATAAAAACTAATACTAATACTGTACTATACAAATCCTAAAAACATCATAACAATTGTCTTACCTCCTAATCTGCCTCATTCCCCTGTATACAATTGCCAAAATGTGATTCTTCCTAAATTCAACTTGTCTTATAGGCACACAAATAGTAACTAACATCAAAATAGTAACTCTTGCACTTTAAAGATTAATTCTCCCTTTTCCTAACGTGTTATGTTGGTATAGTACATTCAAGTAGTACAAATTGTATATTCAGCAGTGGCATATTACTCCGTAACACATAGATGTATTTGAAAAGGGCCTTTGCGAGGGCTCTTTTAGATCTTAAACTATCTGCAAAGCTTGTGTTTAGGATAACTTTACACTCAATTTACATTATTCATTGCACACCTACTTTAGTTAAAAGTTTGCTTTAAGAGACTGTCTCAGCCATCATTTTTTAAATATATATATATATATTATGTGAAGACGTCTTATGGTGAGAAGAAATCTCAGCCATCAATTTTTTAAATATGCGGTCATGATTATAAGATAATTACAAGTCACTTACTTCAATTCTCTGACTAAAACGAAAAAAATCGCACAATGATAAATTTAACGAAGTACTGGCCAAGCACAACTAATGATATGTCATCTCCCTCCTCTTCTCTCAACTCCCAACCTCCATTAACATACCTTTAATCTTGTCCAATTAATTTATTGATTGTGTTTTTCATAAGAATATTTTCTCTCTCTTCCATAATCCTTTAACGGTGGTACAGGGGGTTAGGATACTGATTGTTTGATGTCTGATTTTAATATTGAGAAATATGAAGAATTTTCATATCAATTTGGAGTTTAATTTGGGTTCTGCAAATCCTCTAATGTTTGCGTTATAAAACATCCACTCACTTTGAAGAGTCAAACAAATTAATGGGAATAGATTTTTTTTTACTTCTCTTATAATACGGAGTACAAATGTACCTACAATATTCGACTAATGCATTTATAGTGTATTAATAATGTATCTGTAGTATTCTGCTAATGTATCTAGAGTATTCTGTTAATGTATCTATAATGCTAGTATAAGAGAAGAAATTTGTTACGCCTACACTACTTTTCTTTTTAAACAGTCAACTGCTGTTTGAGTGCCAAGGGATGTGAATTGAGCTTGAGATAAAGAAAATCATGCCTTTAATTTTACTTTTTTCTCTTAATTTTTTTTATGTATCTGCCATATATACTTGATGTATCCTTAATATTTACTTAATGTATTTATAACAAATTCTTGATGTGTCTGGATTTGTCATGCTTCTCACCTTATGTACCGTTCTTAACGGATATATATATATATATATATATATATATATATATATATGTATATATATATATATATATATATATATATATATTGAAATGGGATCATATGAGACCACATCCCTTATGTGAGAACCATATTATATGTGAGGACTCATTATAACCGTTGGATCAATTACATGCAACGGCCACAATTAAATATCAATTAAAACTAGAGAAGCATCTGATTCAGAGGCAACAGTGGGAGTTGGAGTAGATTGTTCTGGAATCATCAATTTCCAATCAAATGTTCATCCTTTTTCATGCGATTTTACTCATTTATCTCTCTTCTATACTCTGCATCATCACGAAGAATTCGATTTTTTCGTGTTTATCAATTTAAATCAACTCGTTGTAGAAACCCCAATTTCAAAAAAATGAGCTCTCCAATGGAGATTTCAGTCCCTAAAGCCAAATCTACTGAACCTGAAGCCGAAACTAGTTGTGGTTAGCAGGACGTGGGTCTTTGTAGGTGGGATTATGTGTGGGTTTGGAGGAGGGTGGTGCCGTGGTGGGCAGTGGATACTGGTCGAAAGAACGAGGTGAGGAGTTTTTCAAAATTTCGAGTGGGTCTCCTACGGTGGCGATTGATTGATTATGTTCTTGATGTTGTACGCAAACAACCTGAGAATTGTGACTGCTTACAAGGTATTCGACGAAATGCCTCACTGAATTTTTTTTCATTTTTCTTTCATTTTTGTTTTAAATTTTGTGTTTTTGTTTTCTGGTGTTGGATCTGAATGTGAATATTTCAGAGCTCTAAATCTAAGTATAATTGCAAGAAATTGATTAAGGCTATAATTTTGTTGCTTAAGCTTGCTGTGTAGATGATCTGAACTTCTGAAGTGTGTATATGGGGTTGTTGAGAGTAGTTGTATTCTTTTGTTGAGACTAGAATACCAAGTGTCATGTCCCTTTGCTGATAGTTGTTAAATGTATTATGTTCCCTTCACCATGTTCCTCCTTTGCTGATTGAGTTTTGTCCCAAAAAAACTCTAAAATCAACATTTACTTTATTATCTATTTATTGTACTTTATCTACCCTCCATTTCTTGGACTTTGTATCCGTACTCATGTATATGCAGTTTTCAGAAGAGGCAGGCTCAATCTAATTCGAAGAGTCGAAGTGAGAAGTTGATGCGGAATCTAAGGTAAGGTTAGGTGTTTCGGGTTATGGGTTAAGTGTTTAGGCTAGGTGTTTACGTGGAAAAAGGTAAGGAACGGGAACGAGTTCCTTAGGGTGAGGAACTGAAGGTTTGATTAGCAAGGAACACTCGCAATACTAATCAAGGATAGGTATGGTTAGAGTTGAACACTCACTTTACTAACCATAAGACAAGCTAACCCCAAACACTTTGAGTTAAGCTCACAAACTCGAGTCCACGAATTCAAGTAACTTGAATCCACAAGTTAAAATAAGAAATAACACAAGGTATATTTCAAAGTTAAATATTTCATTTATAATAGTCTGATTACAAAAGCTAGACTAGACTTCCTTTTATAGACTAAGGAAGTAGTTACATTAATTAACTGACTTAGCTAATTTAAGAAAAGGAACTTAAAAGTTGCCAACAAAAGGGAACTCAACAGTCGCCACAATGAGCAGTCCCTCAATGTAATAGTTCCATGCAAACCGTCATACATTGAAGACTAATAATTGCTGCTGTTCCTTAACGAGTTCCTTAATCAGTTCCTTGGGGAACTCGCTGTAGATGCGCACAACTTTCTTCCTTGTAACGGCTGACAATTACAACTTTTATTACAGCACTTAAGCTAAGCTAATTACTACTATAAACTAAAAATAAAACATAAAAATAAGTAGTAATAAAAAGCAATTAAACTAAGGAGGTTATACTCCATGAATGGCGCCCAAACAAGTGAATAAAAACCCACTTGAATGCTTACTTAACGTGTGTAACCCCCTCTTTATTTCCCTTGTCTTGGCTGCCTTCAAATCAGAAAGGAACAAGGAATATTCCTCCCCCAATGCTCATGAAAATATCTAAGGCATCCAAGGCAAATTAATTCCATGCTTACTCATCCATCCAAGTCACGCATGACTTGTACAAAGACGAGGATATGTCAAAACCCATGCGTGGAACATGGTCAAGTTTGGACCCAAGAATGAACAGCCCATAGACAATAGGAGTTTGATTCTTTTGGACCCTTGAACGTGTGTTTGGACCACTTGACTCATTGGCTTGCACAAACTCTTGATCAAGGACCAATTCCGGATAAAAAGTTTAATCCTCACCAGGAAAAGGTTGCTTCTGGCTTTCCAATTAAACCCCCTAGAGTATCTCAAGCAACAGAAGATTCTGGTATAAGCAGGCATGGGCACCATCATAAGAGAGCATCACATTCAGAACCACTTGTTAACCCTGCACCATGGGTGAAGGCTGGGAAGAACTTGGATGATGCTCCCAAAGTGTTTAATGGGGCTGATACATCAACATTGTCTGGTCGAATGACAACGAGGAGGAGCTTCTTAAAGAATCGAGGACAAGAGAGAAAAGTCTAGTTCTCTGCAATCTAATGCTCCAAAACTAGTAGCGAGGTTCCTCGGATCATTTAAAGAATCGTCAGAGTCTATGAAGAGGCGAGATCAAGCAGATCAAAGGCAGGGTCTTGCAAGTTCTCATCAAAACATAGATGGAAGAAGTGGCAATAATGATCCTGTGCTTGTAAGTTCTTTCTTTCATCTGTTCGTTTAGCCGTACTAATCTTAATATATCATCCGTTCCAAATTAAATGATTCATTTATTTTATCACGTTTGCCAATGCATAAATTCAATCATAAATATCTCTAATTATCAGTAAGTAAAAATTTTACAAAGTAAAAATTATGTTTTGAATATACACATTGAGAGGAATCTAAAAAGTTTCCACATGACTATGCAATTTCTTATCTATAAATTACAAAAACTAGTTAAAGGTAGAGTTTGTGAATAGTGTAAAGTCATATTGTCTGTAGACTAATATGGAATGGAGGAAGTATTAGACAGCTTGATCAATTGCGTTTTGCAACAACCTAAAACCATTTACCCTTAGTTTAACTAAACTTGAGTAGGCATCCTCAATTTATATCAATTGTTTGTGCCTGTCCTTGTTTATGTTTCTCAATTAGTAGTTGCTAAATCAATTACTAGGATCAGCTTCTTTTCTTTTTCATTCTTGTGCCCGTAAACTTTTGCATTGTTACACTATTATTTAGCTTAGCTATGGGTCAAAGGGCAGCAAAATTCACTACTCAGGACCTCTAATAGTCCCTTCAAGCAACATGGATCAGATGTTGAAAGATCATGATCACCATATTCAAGAAGCTGTAAGGAGAATACGAATAGACAAGGCTAAACTCAGAAAGATGCAGGCTGAAGGAAAGCAGGTATCGTCCACTTCATTGTTTGTTGCTCGCCGCTGAAGCAGAGTAGGTAAAATCATTGTAAAGATTTAGAGCACAAATTTGGCTAGAAAGAGATTGCCGCAGAAAGCTGAAATATGTGATTTTTTTCTTCTAGAGCAACGAGTCACGTTTCATTTGGGAGAAATCTATTTTTTTTTTTTTTTTTTTTTCCTTGTACAGTTTTAACTTACTCAGTTAAGTTGGCTAATATAGCTGTTTTGCTGCCAAGCTTGTGGCTCCTCCAATTAATTTACAGCTCACATGTAATCAGCTATTTATCTGCAAATACTGTATCAATACATGACATTCTTGTAGTGTTAATGTTCTTCAGTAATATTAGCATACTAAGCAGTCAATTAACGTAATTGATAGCATCATCTTAGTGGTGGGTATAGATGCATATGTACAACTTCTCTACGTCGATGCAGCTGCAGAATGACAAATTTGGGTTGTTTGATTGCAAGATAGTTTATCAATTTTTCTGGCAATTATAATTTGAGTAAAGAAAATAATTGATCTGGGATTTGAAAATAATTGATTGCTTATTTCACAAATGAACAAATAAATACTTGTTGATTTAATGAATGATTAAAGAAATGTTTGTTCATTTGACAAATGAGCAACTAACTATTTGCTCATTTGACAAATGAGCAACTAAGTTTTTGCTCATTTGTTAAATTAGCAAGTAAGTATTTGCTCATTTGACAAATGAGCACCTAATTATTTGCTCTTTGACAAATGAGCAACTAACTATTTGCTCATTTGCTAAATGAGTAAAAAATTGATTGCTCATTTCCCAAATGATTATAAAATTGATTGCTCATTTCCCAAATGATCAAAGAAATATTTGCTTATTTTACAAATGAGTAACTAATTATTTGCTTATTTGACAAACGAGCAAACTAATGCACTAGTAGAAAAAACTAAAAAGGCACCCCCCTATGGCAGCGGTTCATGAAAACCGTTGCCAACTAAAATGAGCGCCAATTAAAATTTCAGAGTTGGCAACGGTTAACCGTTGCCAACTCTTTCTTTTTTTTCAAAAAAAATAAATAAATAAATAGGTTAGAGTTGGCAACGGTTAACCGTTGCCAACTCTTAAATTTTGGCAACGGTTAACCGTTGCCAAATACTTACTTTCTTAAAAAAAATAAAAATTAAAAGGGTTAGATTTGGCAACGGTTAATCGTTGCCAATTGTGAAAAAAAAAAACCCGGTTTTTCCTTTCTCAAGCCTCCTGTATACTCCCTCCTGTTCTTCGTTCTTCTTCAATTCATTAAAAAACATTGACGCGCGTTTTCCCTCCCCCCTTCTTCATTCAGCAACTCCCCTCTTTGTTCCTCCATTGAAGTGCTGCGAGCTTTCTCACCTCCGTTGAAGACAATACTCGCGTCGTACTCCGGCAATAACTCCCTCCATTGAAACATCTTCAACCGAAGGTACGTAGCAATTAGGTTTTACTTATATACTTCCATTGATGAATTCGTTCGACTTTTTGGTGGATTTGATTTACAATTTAGTAATTATAAGTTCCTGTAATCTAGGGTTTGTCAATTGAAACAACTATAATGGACTTGAGCCCTATGTGACTATGTCGGAATTTGGAGAGGTTGGCGCTTTGTAGTAGTGAGTAATACTAAATTTGAATATTGCTTGATTTAGTTGAATATGAACCGTCCAACCAATTATGAATAGGGGTAATTCGCTGTTGGGGTTATTTGCATATGATTCATACTTGTGATTTCATTTGTTTTGTTAACTTTGTGTTTGATTTAGTTGAATATGAACCGTCCAACCAATTATGAATAGGGGTAATTTGCCTGGATATGGGTGAGTCTCTGTAATTTTGGTTTTAATTTGGGCAATTTCTGTAATTCTTGAGTCTATTTCATGCTGGGAATATTGTATACTTGTATTGTGAATCAATTGTTATTCGTGTTTATTCCTGATCATATGCTTGAATCATATTGAAGTGCCAAAAAAGGATTGCTTTTACGCCTTAAGGCATTGCTTCAAAATTATTGATCATCCTGGAAACAGTAGTGTTCGTGTTGGGAATTATCCCGCGTTGTCTAGGAGGTTTTCGGTGTCTGGTGCATAAGGCACCTATAACTAAGTGATTATGACATGTTTTAATTAGATATGATTTCAATATACAAGAATTATAGAAAATAGGCATCCTAGTAGCCAAAATGGCCTTACTTGAGCCATTTTGGTTGAAATTGCGTTCCAAAACCACTTACTTGCTCTTTTCTTGTAATCTCAAGCATTAGACACCTATAACTAATTGATAATGACATGTTTTAACTAGTTATGATTTCAATATACAAGAATTATAGAAAATAGGCATCATAGTAGCCAAAATAGCCTTACTTGAGCCGTTTTGGTTGAAATTGCGTTCCAAGACCACTTACTTGCTCTTTTTTTGTAATCTCAAGCATTAGGCACCTATAACTAAGTGATAATGACATGTTTTAGCTAGTTCTGATTTCAATAGACAAGAAATATAGAAAATAGGTATCCTAGTAGCCAAAATGGCCTTACTTGAGCCGTTTTGGTTGAAATTGCGTTCCAAAACCACTTACTTGCTCTTTTCTTGTAATCTCAAGCATTAGGCACCTATAACTAAGTGATTATAAAATGTTTTAACTAGTTATGATTTCAATATACAAGAAATAAAGAAAATAGGCATCCTAGTAGCCAAAATGGCCTTACTTGAGCCGTTTTGGTTGAAATTGCGTTCTAAAACCACTTACTTGCTCTTTTTTTGTAATCTCAAGCATTAGGCACCTATAACTAAGTGATTATGACATGTTTTAACTAGTTCTGATTTCAATAGACAAGAAATAAAGAAAATAGGCATCCTAGTAGCCAAAATGGCCTTACTTGAGCCGTTTTGGTTGAAATTGCGTTCCAAAACCACTTACTTGCTCTTTTCTTGTAATCTCAAGCATTAGGCACCTATAACTAAGTGATTATTACATGTTTTAACTAGTTATGATTTCAATATACAAGAATTATAGAAAATAGGCATCCTAGTAGCCAAAATGGCCTTACTTGAGCCATTTTGGTTGAAATTGCGTTCCAAAACCACTTACTTGCTCTTTTCTTGTAATCTCAAGCATTAGACACCTATAACTAATTGATAATGACATGTTTTAACTAGTTATGATTTCAATATACAAGAATTATAGAAAATAGGCATCATAGTAGCCAAAACAGCCTTACTTGAGCCGTTTTGGTTGAAATTGCGTTCCAAGACCACTTACTTGCTCTTTTTTTGTAATCTCAAGCATTAGGCACCTATAACTAAGTGATAATGACATGTTTTAGCTAGTTCTGATTTCAATAGACAAGAAATATAGAAAATAGGTATCCTAGTAGCCAAAATGGCCTTACTTGAGCCGTTTTGGTTGAAATTGCGTTCCAAAACCACTTACTTGCTCTTTTCTTGTAATCTCAAGCATTAGGCACCTATAACTAAGTGATTATGAAATGTTTTAACTAGTTATGATTTCAATAGACAAGAAATAAAGAAAATAGGCATCCTTGTAGCCAAAATGGCCTTACTTGAGCCGTTTTGGTTGAAATTGCGTTCTAAAACCACTTACTTGCTCTTTTCTTGTAATCTCAAGCATTAGGCACCTATAACTAAGTGATTATGACATGTTTTAACTAGTTCTGATTTCAATAGACAAGAAATAAAGAAAATAGGCATCCTAGTAGCCAAAATGGCCTTACTTGAGCCGTTTTGGTTGAAATTGCGTTCCAAAACCACTTACTTGCTCTTTTCTTGTAATCTCAAGCATTAGGCACCTATAACTAAGTGATTATTACATGTTTTAACTAGTGATGATTTCAATATACAAGAATTATAGAAAATAGGCATCCTAGTAGCCAAAATGGCCTTACTTGGGCTATTTTGATCGAAAATGCGACCTAAACACTCATATTGCTATTTTCTTGTAATTTCATTCCTTAGTCACATATAACTAAGTAATAATGTCATGTTATTATTATGAGTAAGTATGAGTTCACTTACGTTTTGTGTATTATTCCAAGTTTTGTTCGGGTCATTCCTACTAACTAACCCCAATTATTATTAATTCACTTCTACTAACTCACGTTTTGTGTATTCTAAGTTTTGCAAGGGGCAAACGGGACAGCCATACACGAGCGAGGAACTCCATGTAATTCGAGAGATGTTGGCGACCTACGTCACATTTAATTTGTAAATATCGTTTACTAGCTAGCTACTTCATCAATCCTAGCCTTAGCTTACTAATTATGTACTATACATTATTATAACTAATTAAAATTGTTTGTAGGTAACATGACACATTTTTCTAATTAATATCATCTCTTGCGATTGTTATTATTATTTATGTTTTGTTATTAATAATACTAATTATTGTTACTATTATAATAATAATTATTATTATTAATATTAAATATTATAATAATTATTATTATTTAACATGTATATATTATTATTGCAGCAAAAAAAAAAAAAAAAATACAGGTCAATGGCAACGGTTAACCGTTGCCAATTTTTTTTTTCAAAAAAAAAAAAGAAAGGCGCCATTGTAGTTGGCAACGATTTTGAACCGTTGCCAATTATTTTGGGATTTGGCAACCCTCAAATACGCAACGGTTCAAAATCGTTGCCTTTGGGGGGGGGGGTTTGAACCGTTGCCAATTTGCTCTTTTCGTGTAGTGATGGTTGCTCATTTCACAAATGAGCAAAGAAATGCTTGTTGATTTAGTGAATGATTTAAGAAATGTTTTCTCATTTGACAAAATGAGCAACTAATCATTTGCTCATTTGACAAATGAGCAACTAAGTTTTTGCTCATTTGTTAAATTCGCAACTAACTATTTGCTCATTTGCTAGCAAAAAATCGATTGCTCATTTTCCAAATTATCAAAGAAATGTTTGCTTATTTTGCCAAAGTTGAAGAGTGTTAAGAAATATGCACAGAGGGATGTTGTCTAAGCCATCTAGAAAATTGTCTATTACCTTGGCAAGTCTTGTTTGTAGGAGGTATCATTTCTATATGTTCTGACATAACCGCTAGTCAATGCAATAACCAGCAACTATCATCATCTTCCTACATGATAGGGCCCATGATGTTAGTTAGATTTTCAAAAAATTGATATTAATTGATATCGTTTGTATATACTTCTTAAAAGTCATTTGCTAATATTTTATTTAGATGAAAGCAACTAAAATTACTCGTATTTCACTTGTGGTAGGATTGTTCGCTGAATCAAGTAAATGAAATGATGCTTCATTGTGATCAAGGCCAGCAACATGTACATTGGAACGCTGTATTTGAGATGCAGCATATGGGAATTGTAGATGTCAATTTAAGGTAGAGCTTTAGTCCTTGTCCCTATTGCTTTAATGAGAGTATATGTTCATTTCATACAGTTATATATCTGATTACTGCTTACTTTTAGATTAAACTGATTTAGCATGTGAAGATGTGATTGCTTATTTTTACTTGATAACTTCCTATGCTACTGATGCGTGCTTTGGTTCTTATATGTATTCGATCTGCAAAAATTGTTTGCTTTGTTCTGCTAGAAAATTCTACTTTGGTTGCTATTGATAATTGGCTCTATTGACTGATAATTGGTTCATTAGTGTTGCATTCTAAACTTTGATTATATAATGCTTAAATGGGAAGCATAGAATTGTAGGCATGCAAATAAGAGCTTGCTTGGCATATTTAAAAAAGTGTTTTTATTGACCTTAGGAGAATTGTAGGCATAAATATAAAAGAAAATGATCTGTCATTAAAAAAAAAAAAAAAAAAAAAAGTCTTATTTGGGGTGTAAATGATGTGCTAATGCATGCATCACATGGCTCAAGGAAATTCGTTAATCCTTGCATTTTGGGGTGATGTTTGGTTGTATATTCGAATTTATAGCTTATAGAATGTAAAATCTATTGCCTCTCATTGTCTTAGTTGTTTTTTTGTTAAAACCTTTTGTTCCACAACAATATTTGTCTTAGTTAATTTTTTTACAGAGGTTAAAGAAGTAGAGAAGAGCTAGTAGAAATGTTTTTGATGAAACAGTGAGTGAACTTATATCAGGACAACCAATTTAAACCTTACCACATAAACAAAATGAGGACTAATATTGTGAGCTAAAGTTTTTTTTAAATGGTTTGTTTTTTTTTTTTTTTTTTTTTTTTTTTGCAAAAGCTGGTTAGCAGCTGGCGTTTCTTTAGCCTTCTGAAATTGTTTGGATGTTATTTTTTTTGAAGTTAACTTATGCCCATCAACTATTATTTGAATGGTCAGATTTAAAATTTATTAAGGTATGCCTTTTCTTCTTTTGACTACAAATTAAAGATTAATGATCCAGAGAAAGATCTGTCTGTGAGAGCAGCTGCAGCTTCTATATACTCGACGTGCAATTAATGCCTTTTCTTCTCCATGTGCATTTACAAATCTGTGCCAATGGAGGCAAGTGGACAAACAACCTCAGACCTACATGAACTTATGTGGCGAATCTGTGGGTCGGCTTCCTATAACTCCATTGTGTTATTATTGAGATTTTTGAATGAATGTGGATGATACTCTGCTTATTACAAGAATATCATATGCTTGTTGATTACTCATGTGGATTAAATGAGCAAAGAAATACTTGTTGATTTAATGAATGATTAAATAAATGTTTGCTCATTTGACAAATGAGCAACTAACTATTTGCTCATTTGACAATTGAGCAACTAACTATTTGCTAATTTGACAAATGAACAACTAAGTTTTTGCTCATTTGTTAAATTAGCATCTAAGTATTTGCTCATTTGACAAATGAGCAACTAATTATATGCTCATTTGACAAATGAGAAACTAAATATTTGCTCATTTGCTAAATGAGTAAAAAATTGATTGCTCATTTTCCAAATGATCAAAAATTTGATTTTTCATTTCCCAAATGATCAAAGAAATGTTTGCTTATTTTACAAATGAGTAACTAATTATTTGCTTATTTGACAAATGAGCAAACTACTGGTTGCTCAAATGAGCAAAGAAATGCTTGTTGATTTAATGAATGATTAAAGAAATGTTTGCTCATTTGACAAATGAGCAACTAATTATTTGCTCATTTGACAAATGAGCAACTAAGTTTTTGCTCATTTGTTAAATTAGCAACTAACTATTTGTTCATTTGCTAAATGAGCAAAAAATCGATTGTTCATTTTCCAAATGATCAAAGAAATGTTTTCTTATTTTACAAATGAGTAACTAATTATTTGCTTATTTGACAAATGAGCAAACTGATGGTTGCCCATTTCACAAATGAGCAAAAAAAAGTGTAAACTACACTCAATTAGAATGTAGAGTAGTGTGAAAATTTTTAGTAGCTAATGAAATTTATTTCTTTTGGCTATTGGGAAAACAACACAAAAGACACCCACTATTACGGGTTATAAAATTGCAAAAAAATTCTTCGCTCATTTATCAAATGAGCAAACTATTTAATGCTCATTTGTCAAATGAGCAGATAATTTTAGCTCATTTTGTCAAAAATTAATTTTTATTCTTTACTAATTTCTCAAAAATGTGCAAATAAGTCAAAATGAGCAAAAAAAATACAATGCTCCTTTGTCAAATGAGCAAATTATTTAATGCTCATTTGTCAAATGAGCAAATGATTCTTGCTCATTTTGTCAAATTAATGCTCATTTGTGAGTGTGTTTGAATGTTTTAAATACGTTAGGCTACTAGCTCAAGGGTAGAGCATTGTGCAAATGCACAAAAGATGTGAGTTCGAATCCCACGTAGGTTCATTTATGTAATGTGGAGACACAAGTTTGTATGAGAGTTTAATTGTAACAAAGTTTATAGTTATAAATCATTTCAAACCATTTTTTTGCGCATATAATTTAGTACTAATTTGATTTTTTTTTTAATTAATTTGTTTATAGAGATAACCTATGTAGGAATTGAAGTTACATCCCCTATGAATTTGTATAATGCTCTACCAATTGAGCTAATAGGTTCACATATGACATGTTGCCCTTTGCGATACTGGATCAGTTCCAGACTTTGGAGAGTAGACAAAATATCCTCTGCATTGATGGCTGTCATGTCACTAAGCTCCTGCAGAACAAAACGAAAAAATAACACTTCTAATATAATTAGAAATCTGCCTTGTCAATTTCACAATAATTTAAAACAAAAATAGCAAAAGAAAAAACAGATATAAAGTTGATCTATATGACCTGGCAAGATTAAAATCCAACTACACTGCAAATAGGAAATCTCAGGGTTTTAGCTTTAACAAAAGTGATTGCTCGTATAGTCGTACTATGTTAACTGCTATATATATAGGAAAGCACAACCTATGGATTTCCTTTAATTTACCGTGTGTACAGCAATAGAAACCACGTTCCAAAACACATACTCTGAACTCAGCTAGATAATATGGAACCAATTTAACATGTGAAAAGCAACTCTATCTCAGTCATAACATAACAAGATCCACAAAACATATTAGGTGCAAAAAAAAAAAAAAAATACTATGCTAACAAAATAACAAGGTCCACAAACCACCCCAAATTTCCTCATCAGCTCTCAACACTTTACTTCTTTGGTTTCTTGGCTCTACAAAGTATTAGGTCCCAGGTTAGATACTTGTGTAAATCAAATATACAGGCACTGAATAGGAAATTTTCTTTTGAGCAATTACAGAGAACAATCAACTTACTGTGTTGGCTTGGCAGCAGCTTCTGGTACCGCAGCTACTTCAGGTTGTTTGGGTGCTTCAGCATTTGGTCCTTGTAGAATGGTTAACACATGTTATTAACACGTAGTAGCAAGAAAATCCAAATGCATCAATAGACATTTTTTTCAAGTTACAAAGTAAACATTGCATATAAATTTACCAGTGACAAACGCTCCTCTCTTCTGGCCAATTTCCTCTCCTTGCTAGCCTTGTTCTTGGCACGTTTAGCCTCAAATTGGTCAGACAAGGTCTTGTCTCTAGCCTTCTCAACCTTAGTCTTGTGGATGCTCTCCATCAATACTCTCTTGTTTTTTAACACATTACCCTTGACCTTCATGTACATGTCATGGTACATGTGCTTGTCAATCTTCTTTGACTCCGGTACTTACGGAGCAACCTCCTGAGAACTCTCATCCTCCTCATCCACAAAATCTTGGTTGGAAGCCTAGCCTCCCTAGTACCCTTACGCTTACCTAAAATGGACCAAAATCTTGCTCAATATTGCACAGTTTCATAATATCAACAACCTTAATACTTAGCTATCAACCATGCCCGACTACCGGCAATTTTGCAGCCATGATTCCCGGCCAACACTAAGCTGCTGCTACAGCCCTCACAGCCACGCCACACATTGCAGCACACCAACAGCACCCTGTAACAAATTACCAGCAATCACGATCCCATAATAGCAACCCAAACCACCCTATTTCCTCCATTCAACCCTCCAAACAAAAGTGATGTCATGCTATCAAGTGAGAGGTAAAATAAAACTTCTTTGATCACGCATACACTCTCAAGCACCACTTCTCTAAGAAAAAATGTAACTAATAGGTAAAAAATCACAATTATACTAATGAACTCCAATGGGCTACAGTGTTGTATACAAACTTCACCTCCGATTCGTAAAGCCACACATTTCATGACAGATGATGCTCATTGTAGCAATAAAATAGAACATGCAAATCAATATTTCAGGCGCCAATAGTGCTAGAAAGCTCATGATGGAATAGTCTAAAAGCTTCTTTCAAAGGGCAGTTCATTTTTCGTATCAAAGTATCCGAAGTATTACCTACGAACTCATTCAAAACAAACTCATGATAAAAGAGTGCCAAGTCACAAGATTTCTAACAAGCATTTTATCAAACACCTTGTGTGCACTATCAGGATATTCATAAGTATCATAAAAATGCACCAATAACCCATTATAAACCAAGTTCTAATTGCAACACAATTATAGAATTCACAACAAAAATTAATCAACTAAGTAAAAGGATTCTGTCAACACAAACAAGATAATGATAAGAAAATTATATTCGGAAAAAACTAACATAACTTTTGTTGATTATTTACCTGTATAATCTATGAAGCTTGTTGATTCTTGTTGCTGTTGAAATCTGACAAAAATCGAACGAAATTGTGTTTGCTCATTTTAAATTCTGTTTGCTCATTTTAAATTCTGTTTGCTCATTTTAATCCTATTTGCTCATGTAATACGAAAATCCTAAAGTGGAAACACTAAACTCAAAAAATCTAGTAAAACTTAGAATGTTAAATTCGAATAACCAAAATTAAGAGATATCAAATTTGTAAAATTTCATAATACAAAAATCGAAAATTAGAAAATCAAATTTGTAAATTATGACGAAAATACTATTTTAGGACAAATTAAAATCAAATTAAGAGAAATTCGAACAAGATTATTTGAATTTATCAAAATTCGAACAAGTTGATTTGAATTCTTTAAAATTCGAACGAGATGATTTGAAATCATCAAAATTACAAAAATCAGAATAAGAAGATTGGGAATTCAATTGAAATTATCAAAACTAAAATTAAATTAAGAAAAATCTGAAAAGTACCAATTGAAATTATGCAACAGTGAACAAGAGGAGAGAGAAATTGTCGATCTTCAGTTGTCTCCATTGAAATCCCACCTTCAAGTTTTGTAGAGAGAGAAAGAAGAGTATACAAATTATACGTAATTGGGCTGATGTTTTTGTTTTTAAAATCACAGGATCATATATATATATATATATATATATATATATATATATATATATATATATATATATATATATATCAATCAATCAATTACATAATAATAAAGGCAAAACTTAAAGAGACACTTGTTAGCAAATTATTAAAAGTTTTCCCTACAAAATTACTTGCTTAATATAATAAAAATTAATTGTTACATAAAAAGAAGGTTTCTACAATTGTACCAAAATTATGACTTTTACTTTGTATAAAATCTAAAATAAACTTCCTTAAATATCAAATAACCCATTATAAATGTTACATGTGTTAAATTATATTCTTTCGCATATTTTTAATTTTTAAAAAGATATTTCATACTTTTTAATATTAGGTGAATCTGTTCATAATTTTTATAATATATCATTATTTTTGGTCAAATTTATTGTCGTTATAAATATTTAGCAACCGTGTATTGCACGGAGTGTAATCTAGTGTGTATATATATATATTTAGAACGTATTTTAGAGACCTAAAAAGTTAAATGAAAAAAAAAAGAAACAAAGGGAGTACTTGTATTATCTACAAGTAATAATTAGACAATGGAATGAGATTTGAGTGTACCAACCTCCCACTCAATTTTGTTGAATTTTTACCACTCAGTTGCTTCGTTTGATAGTTCGATTAAATTCCAATTTGCAGCCAAATTCCATTAATTTTGCTGTAAGCTTCCTTTATTACCTCTTAGTCTCAACTCTCAAGTTGTGCTTTATGGCATGTTCAGTGTACAACTAATTGTCTTATTAATGTGCTTCCTCGATCATTCATAACTCCATTAGTCATTGTTGATGTAAAAATGCTAATAAGTTAAATGATACCCTTGTTAAAGATAAGAACATACCCGTGGTCCTGCGACAAGCTGACACATGTCCCTAAGCTAAGTGGTCAATGAGCAGCAGTGGCGGAGCCAGGATTTTCCCGGAGGAACGGATTTAGGATGTTATATAATTTGACAATAACCCTTCGGCCATTTAATTTATATTGAGATATATTATAAAATTAATTACCTTCACCCAAAATCCCTACTACAACAAACAATTTGGAGTTGCAATTTGAGCAATTATTAAAAAAAATTATGTAAATTGCTAAGGTAATTTAGAAGTTAGAACATGATTTTATTAAACAATACTATTTCTAGTTAAATCAACTAGCTCGAGAAAGGAACAATTACTTTTGGGTGTTATTGGGGAAATTTTGAAATAGAAATAAGAATAAAAAAAGAATGCTATAGACAAGGATTGAACCTATGACGACATGGAACTCTTGATAAGACATTAACCACTGAACCACCCTTTTTCCTTTAATACTTAGTAGCATACAATTGTATATAACTAATTATATTTTTTAAAAAGGTGGGGGTACAGCCTTGTCCCCACCTGGCTCCGCCAGTGAATGAGCCAATCAGAGCGTGACACATGTCACACAATGATTTCAGAGTAAAAAAAGGCCTCAAGTCCAAAACCCTAGATGCGGTAAAAACGATGGCAGCCTATCTATTTAAGTTAAATAACCTAAAAGGCACGCATTTCCATGCACTATATATACTGTTCATAAATGATTAGTAGACACATTCAATTACATATAATAATATAGCATTTATTACTTTACTCTGGTACTAACTTGATCGTTAGAGGCGAAATTCCGATACACCAGAGCTTTCGTTATTTTGCAGGTGCGGCATACTGAGCGAACTATATATATTCAATGTTGTAACTCTCTCGCATGACATCCAAAAAATCCCAAAACACACATAATCTACCTTGACTAATGTTAGTGAATTTTATATATATATATATATATATATATATATATATATGAAACAATTTAATTTAAAATTCAAAATCAAAATTAATAAAACAAAAAAACAATTATTTTTGAAAAACAGGGTATGCGTGACAGCGCATACTGCCCAGCCATGTCACAGCCACCGTAGTAGCCAGGCTGGAGACCAGCGACCGCAATAGCTAACCGTCATAGCCAGGCAGTAGGCCAGCCACAATAGCCCCGACCGACGCACCCCAGGCAGAAGCCCAATCGCGCTAGCCAGCAGGGGCAGTGACTAAAACCGTGCAACCGTTGCACATTCTAGCCACCGCCCCTTCCCCTAGATAGCTACCCCTTTTTGCCCCGCCCAGGCCATTTTACCATTGGAGCAGCCATCGTGGCCCACCGACAAGTGGCTTTGCCACCCACCCTTCGCGTGGTTGCTCCCACTCATCAACCCATTATTTTATTTAGTTAAAACAATTTCACAACTCTTGCAAAATTAAGTCATTAATCTAATTAAATTAAACATAAACTATTTTACATCTAATTCATAAAATTAATCTAAAATCTCTATTTTAATTAATTTAGAGTTTTCATATAAATTATTCCCTAATTCACGGAAAACTCTTTTATATGAATTAATTAATCATACTTAAACAATCTGTAAATAAGAAAAAATAGATTAAATTATATGAATTTAACACATAAAAATTAGAAAATATTAGGGTTCATAACTCATCAAAATTTTCGAAAAAAATAACTAGGGCTTTAGGGTTCATAATTTTTAACCAGGGTTAGAAGCAAATTTGAGCAATTAAATCTCCATTTAATCAATTCCAATCAAATAAAATCATATTTTAAGTAGGTTATTGGATCCATAATTCAATTCCTCCCATTAATCGAATTAAAATTATCCTTAATCCCATCAAAATAATCATATTATTGTGACCGATAAATTGTATGTGTAGACACCTACTTTTGGCCTCTTGTCCCGAACGAAAGTGGAATGACAATTAAGCACCATTTCTATGTTAGGTCAAAGTGAGGAATTCTAATGGACTACCAATTTAAGCTTAAAAATTAACCAACTAAAGACATTCTTGAGCCCAAACAAATAAACAAGTAACAAAACAAAAGCCAAAACACATAAGCTCCGGTCATAAATTATGCCCAACCCATGTTTAATTTAGGTCTGGGTTAAACCTAATTCCTTAACGAAATTAAGGCGCCTAGGATAAATTTTAGGATGCTGCTAAAGATTCCACGGGCAACTTTAGTAGTTGCGCGCAACAGCCGCACGCAACATTTAAAGTTGCGAGCGACATGGCAGCGCATCTTTCAAAGTTGCTCAGCTCTTCTCAAAGATTTCAGATTTTTTAAAGATTCCGAATCAAATTTTACCATAAAACCGCACGCAAGAATCAAAGTCACACACGTATGTAGCGCGGAACTTCTGAAGTTACTTTCAAGGTTGCGCGCGCCCCCTGCTGCTCCAACACATCATTAACCCTAACCCTAATTATTTCCTTTAAATGGGGGTTAATATTCGAGCTAAGCAGACACAAAAAATCTTAAATAGCGATAAAAATACTTTAGCCATTATTGTTTAATCTTAACCCTTTTTTCCTAAACACTTTAGCCTAATTATTGATTATAAGGGGCTGCTGGAGGTTCTGGAACAAGGAGTCCATAAACATTCTAATTGGCAATCTAGCAAGGAAAAGTGGTAAATTCTCAAGCACTTAATTAAAACCACTTTTATCTTCTTGTTTAAATTAACTTTAATTAAATAATTAGTGTTATTTAATCGCTTTAAATAAACATTAATTAATAAGTCAAAAAAATTTATTTTGGTTTTGGTTAAGAGGTTTAGTATATGTATAAACTCTTAAATAGACCTTGTTCATATTAATTTATTGTGGAACACTAATATTAGAGGTACCATAGTCATTTTATTAATTAAAATTAAAAGGTCACTATGTGAAAATAGAGGTTATTATGTTATAATAAAAGTTATTGTGTTATTATGAAGGTCATATGAGGTTAATTATTTTTTAATGAAAGTTGTAATATACTAGTCATCAATATGAATAACAAAAGGTCAATATATATACTATTAAAATAAGGTCACTATGCTCAACATAATGTCGGCTGATACGTGTGTACTTCATGCAATAATATTAAAGATCACATAAGTTTTTAATAAAGGTAACTATGTTAAAATTAGAATCAATATGTTCATTATAATGTCCGTTGTGCGTGTATAGACCTCAGGTGTACAATGATATTATGTGAAGTAGGTCTACCCAACATTTTTTTTAAGTATACGTGTACCTTCTTGTTAGAATTTTTATATTTTTTTTTATTTTTACAAGTTGAATTATTCTCTTAAAGCATATTGACTAATATGACTATAAATTGAGAAAATACAAGTTTATCACCTTGATAACACATGAGTAGTTTATCACGGTGGCAAATTTGTAAATAAATAACAAAAAAAAAACACTATTTTAGAAAAACCCACTAATAGTGTTAGCAATTTTACCATGAACAGTGTTTTTTGTTTTTTTTTTTTTTCACTATTCATGGTATAACCGCTAACACTAGAGGTTCTACGATGAACAGTGCCAAAAAAAAACACTATTCATGGAAGAACCGCTAATGGTGTTAGCAGTTTTACCATGAATAGTATTTTTTTTATTTTTTTTTTACAAATTTGTCATTTGATATACAACTCATGTTTATCAAGGTGATAAACCGGGCAAACCTCCTATATATTGGACTTAGTCTTATAATATATGAGGTATTATTATCAATACAACAACTTATGGAGATTAAACTTTTACAAAAAATCTCATACAATAGCAATATAATTTAAGGAATCTCATTTTCAAATGAGATTGATAGTGTTCTTATTATTATTGTTATTTATTTATTATTAATTCATGCTAAAAGCATCTTTTCACATTTTGATACATTATAAATGCTATGTGATTATTGGAAAGCTATTGTAATATCCAAATTAGTAAAAGTGCAATCCGGGTAAAGACTTATATACATTAACAATGGAGGACATATCGATCACTAGTGTCATGAAAATGGTTCTTCAGTCTCATGGATGCTTCATATATAGCTTCTTTCGGAGCAAAGGCGCTAATTCGAATGAACTCTTCACCTTTGTAACCAAATCCTCTGCCTGGAACTGTTAATATATGTGTTTTCTCAAGTATCTCATTGAATATATCCCATGATTTCGAGCCTGGAAAATGTACCCAAAGATATGGTGCATTTCTACCACCATACACTTTTAATCCGAATGATGTAAATAATTCTACCATCATTTCCGCATTGTTCATATAATAATTGATTGTAGAGCGTAAGGCCTGCATTAGAAATAAAAGGTGTTAGTACGTAAGTTTAATTTAAAACAATCTGTGATCATCTTGTCACGCTAGATGTTATACCATGTCTAGAGGCCAACTCGATCAACTAAAAGTCTAAACTGATGGTTGAAAACTCGTATATTTTAATCAAATAAAAAAAAAATAAGGAAGTTAAGAAACCTCGTAACCATGAGGAGAAAGGCAAGCTAGTCCACCAGTTTGAGCGACGTTAGAGGCACCATTAAAACAAGTGCATACGATACGATTATAATCATGGATAACAGGGAAGCCATTTGAATAGCATAGATTTTTAGGAACTACTGTCCATCCTAATCTTACTCCTGTAAATCCAGCAAACTTTGAGAAAGAAGATACTTCAATTGCAACCTGCATAACATCATCTTTCTAAAATTAGTCAATTCAAAATAAACATGACATCAATTTATAAAGTTATTTGTAAACAACTCTGATATAAATGGTTTGTTTAACAAAGATTTTTGTAATAATTTAATAATTAGATGTATATCAAATATAGAGAAATCGATTATGTGCAAAAGCAAGTAGCAACAATATTGACACGGTCTTATACAAAATTGTACTCGAAATTAGATAATCTGATTTTGGCCTAAATCAAAATTGACCCAATTGTCAAATAGATAGTTCCTACAATTATCATGACTATAAATTGATACATTTTCCTTATACATAAAATTGTATTCCAAAGTCCAAATTGGACACGTTCATCTATTACATATATCAAATATTGACCATACCTAAAAATTAGTTTGGTAGAAAAAATATATATTTTTCTTGATAATAGATCCAAATTAGGTGAAACTAAATTTTACCCAACGTATAGACCACATTTTCTTAAAATGGACTTTAAATTAATCATTTTACATACAAAGACTATTACATATAGATATGTTGACCTAATCCGAACAGTCCATTTGTCACCTCTAAAATGAATAGAAATAGTTAAAAGAGAAATATTGTATATAAACATACCTCATTAGCACCGGGAATTTCAAAGATCGATCGAGGGCTATCATCCATGATATAAGTAGCATAAGCAGAATCATAAATGATGATTGAGCCATTATTCTTTGCAAAATCAACAAGCTGCTCTAATTCCTTTCTAGAGGCAGCATAGCCTGTTGGATTATTAGGAGAGCAAAAGAAAATGACATTTGTTCTTGGGGTGTTGTTTAAATCCGGAAAGAAATTGTTATCAGGTCCACAACTCATGTACACAATGCTATTGTACTTCCCAGTTCTTTCTTGATAATTGCCTGCTTTGCCCATTATTACACTTGAATCCACATAGGCCTGGTCCACAAAAGAGAGATAAAGACATAATAATCATTTCCATAATTAATAACTATGTATTTTTTCGTTAAAAAAAAAAATGTATTTCGTATCAGATGAAAATAAAAAAAAAACCCCTTGATTTACGTACTCATCTCTAGTGGAATCTAATGCAACACGACGTACTATATATATTAGGTAGATGTATTTTTTTTTTTTTTGGGAAGAGGGGGAGGGGGGGGGGGGGGATGGGTAGCCATAGCTATATTTGTGGATAACTCTATCGTTTATAAGGCTAAGCACACAGAGTATGGGAAAACTTAAGTGGATAGAGCTTCTCTCTCGATCCCAGGAGATTATGGGATCGATTCTTAACCCTGTCCTTATGGCTCTCCAAAAACACACGCCCCAAAAAAAAAAAAAAAGAAAAAAAAAAAAGCCGTTGCACAAGCAAATAATAATTGGATCGTTATTTAAACGGAAAAATCATGTTAGAAAAATGTTACCGGAAATGTAGGGTCTTGTACGGCTACACTTATATTGGATCCCAACAGCATCTATATCACCATCAACAACAAAAAGGCAGAGTCAATGGTATGTGTCAATCAAGAAACAATTTGTTCAATAAGTTAAGAAAAACATGGAGTAAAAAGTTTCTTTGTTTTTTTTTTCTTTTTGTTTTTCTTATCTTGATTAATTAAGAACCACAAAAATAGTAATGTAGACGGAATTCAATTTTAGGAAAATCCTAATGATTTTAATTGGCCAAACCAGTTATTGAGTTCCACACAAAAGAGTTCCACACATTATGAAGCACTGTACTACGTAGTATATTGAATACCTGTAGCCGAGAAATGTCACATTGTGCTCCATCCGATACGAAAATTTCATCACTCGTAATACCCGTATTTTTATAAAATGTTTCAGCAATTGCCTTCTTCAACTCCTGTCATATATGTCCAATCATAATTGGTATTATTTCTAGTGGAAAAAAAAAAAAAAAAAATTGAAAAGATGATTTATCATATGATTTACATGTATCATAATGTAAACGCTAATAGAAAAAAATAAGTACCGTATTGCCTTGTTCTGCTCCGTAGCCACTGTAACCTTCAATAGTTGATAAATCTTGTGCATACTGAAATGAGGAAATTAATTTTATGTGTTATGAAAATTGTGTATGTTTAATGTAATAATAGATACCAATCATAACATAAAAAACATAAAACTATATAACATATGTTTAATGTAAAAATATGAACCAAATTACCAATCATAACATAAAAACTATATAACATGATTAGAAAATTTTGTGGTAATTAATTACTAGTACAATAATTGAAATGCTATATATAAATTACCTGAGACATTACTGAAGAAATAGTGTATGGAATAGGTTGAGTTGTGTCTCCTACTCCGAGTCTAATCAATTTTGCATGGGGATACTTCTTTAGATGCTCCAACTCTCGCATGCATATCTATGTTATGTATCAACAACCAGATAAGGGATGTCAATAAGCCGATGCTTTCATGATCAACTCTTGATGAGTAAACGTGGTCAAAACTCAATTGTTTGCTAAACCAAACAGGACGAAGATAAATGAGTTTATTTTAAAGTCTTAGACCAAGATTATCCCTGAATAGTGGGTCTTAAAACTTAGATTATTTATTGACATGAAATGACGCGGTATGTGTTATACTAATTTTTTAGACTTAACAAAAAGGTTTGTATGGTAGCATTAAAGTAGAAAGATCTTAGTAAAGGTTTAAATGGAGTCTTGATCGAGTTAAGACTCAATTTGTGAGTGAAATATAATTATTGGAATTAAAAAAAAAAAAAAAAACAATTTAAAATTAATTGAGATATTTTAAATTAATTTGAGGGGTGAAGTTATAATTTGGTTGAGTTAGAAGAAGGCTTGAAATTATTACTTGTATATGTTATTGAAAAGCTGATGTGGCATAAGAAGAAAGCCTTAAGATAAAACTGCGCTAATCTTACTCTTAGCTTGCTCAAACATTTAGTGTTCGACTTAAACTTTGGCATTTGATCCCTAAACCACAAAGATCTAAGGTGGGGAGCAATACCGTACTTACTTTGCTGTCTCTCCGACATTAAAAAAATAAAAATAAAAATAAAATAAAAATGAAATTATGTATACATGTAATAATTGTTCATTAGAACACACCCAAAGGACAAAGTATTCTTCTATGAGTGATAAAGCAGTACCTCTGGAAACAAATAATTGTCACGTAAATTCTCCATATTGGTATTGCGGGGTACTTTAGTCCACAAGTTTGTGATTGTTGCTGCATTTGAATGAATTCGTACGAGTAACATATTATTTTATCTACAAATTAATTAAGTAATAAATCAAATTATCAATTCTAACAAAATGACAAGATAAATTACCGTGACGTTTCATGTAGCCACACTTGCCATGCTTGGCGCTTTTTGATTTTAATAGAAAGCTGCACATTTGAACATGGATAAATAGAAGATCATATGCCATGAAATAAATTTTCCAACTTAATAAAAATGTTAATTATACCCACTAGAGCAGAAATAAAGAAAATCTCTCAAATTATCGCGCCTTGACATATTTGTAGTGTCGCGAACTCACAATAACGTATCACGACACAAATAAGCCTCGTAGATTTTATTGTAAGACCACAGAGGTAGGGATTTGAAGTGAAAAGCAATATCATTACTCCACAACCTCAAATTGGAGCATGTACTCAATACAATAGAAGTTATTTTTTGCTTAATTTCTTATTTAGAGCTTACCTAAATGAGAAAATAAGTAATTAAATAGTCTTAATCACAATATATGTACCATACAAATATGCAATCAGTTGTACAATCAAAGCTAGTCACTTAAAAGTTAAAACTAAACCTCATTGGCATGTCTTTTTAAGTGTTTTTTTTTAATATAATATAAAATTAATATGACACTTGGGCCTTGGCTCACTAATACCATATTATTAGCCAAGTACTAGAACTGATCTAACCCGCTTGAGTTGTTCGATGGGTGCTTGTACTAAAGAAGTTGCAATTTATGGGAATTTCGAATGATCAGTATTAACGGATGGATATGAGTAATTAATTTCTCATGTCTTTTGTGAAATTCTTGCTCTTGAGGAAGTTAAGCTCTCTGAATTCTCACTTTTTTATTTTCAATCAGAAACAACTAATACATCTGATAGAGTATAAAACATATTTCTGGGTTTCAACCATCATCTTAAGCTTGTGTGTCACGTTGGCTCTTGATACCATGTTAAAGGACCAACTCAACCAAAAACTTAAGCTGGTGATTGAAGCCCAGAAATATGTTTTATACTCTATCACCATCTATAAACACGCGGTGTTGAAGGTCAATCAAACAAGTACTTATTAATTTAACAATTTTGAGCTACAACACCTTGATCTAATAATATACACTATTTTTCATCAGCACAAGTACATGCTTTTCTTAGATTCTTAACATTTTTCATGCTCTAAATCTCTGCTAAAATCAATCAAATTACACAAATTAAATCTAAGTAGTATATATTATTGTGAATGACAAAACATATATAGAGATAAATGAACTACCTTGGGTTGGTGACTCTACAATGCATCAACGCTTGATAAGGCATGCAAGATTGGGTTTGCGATGAGAGGGAGATTTGATAAAACATGATTCAAAAATCAAAAGATTTGTTTTATAAAATGCTTAGTATAAGGTACTCCGTACTATTATGAAGGGTTATACAAATATACAATGATGCTATGCTTTGAAGAATTGAAGTAAAGTTTCAAAACATATTTATACTATTCAAAGTATATTTATACTATGCATAAAATTAAACAAAAAAATTTCATCTTTCTTACTAGCGTGCCATATAGTTTCAGTCCACTTTCCTTGTAAGTTTACATGCATTTCCATGTGAAATTTCATTAATGTTCATATACGGTATTTAGTGTAACAGTTTGACCAGGTATATTTCATTTGTCAATATATATGCAACCTTAATTATTAATATTTGTAATTGTATAATATTATATTTTAACCATATATACATATTCGGTTTTTAGATCTTTGTAAAAAAATTAAGTCAAACCATTATAAAATAAATAAATTGTGCAAAAATTAAAGTGTTACACTTATTCGATTTTTAGATCTTTGGAAAAATTAAGTCAAACCATTATAAAATAAATAATTGTGCAAAAATTAAAGTGTTACACTTAACAAAATAGTGCAAGTATCTTTCTTATTAGTCTCATGAAGCTAAATTTATTTTGGCCCCACTAATTGATACTTTGTGCGTCCAGTCTCAATCTAGTTATCTAGTATACCTATCCCACACACAATGCAAACCCTCCATAAGTACATCCAAGTCTATGATTTTTTTTTTTTTTTTCTTTGGTGACCAAATTATTGTTATTTTAAAAAGAAAAAAGAAAAAAATCAAACTCTTACCTGTTACAATTCGACAAACTTAGAAATGTTAAAATATTTAGTTTAATTTATATAATTTGATACTCTCTCAATTTTTTCTAGACTACTCGAGTACTCCGTTACTATAGCAACAAAAGTCAAGAAGAAGTCATAAGGGAACCATTTATGTAGATACTTTTGCTTTTAAAAAGAGATAGATCAATTAAGAGAATAAACAACTATAATTTGTGTCACAAAATGTGGGATGAAAGATGTTAAAATATGAATAAGAGGTTGACATAATCAATCATCAATCAACCAAGCAATAACATAATACTAAAACAAACACCAGGAATGACACGTGTCAATTCCTGATGTATTTTTTTTCCCTCCAAAAACACCACTTTCCTTTTTTGCTAAAATATTCTTTGAGAAGTTTAGTATAATATAACTATCATAATATTATTCCAAATCTTTTGTACGCATCTTTTATAATAAATATTTTCCTTTATACCTATTACTTCGTATCCCATATCTTTTAATAATAGGACAATATATCATAATAAATATTACTATGTATGTCATCTTTAATACATCATATTTTATTCCTTTAATTGATTAATATATTGTAAATAAGATAATTTTGTATCAATATTTAAAATGATGACTCTATTAAATAATAAATTCGTACTACATAAAATTATTATTATTAGTATTATTATTATAATAAAACAGACATTTTGATTTTTTTAAATACTATAATTGGTTTCTCGCCTAATTCTAATACGAATGAAAAACAAAACGAAGGGAGTTTAACAACATAGCGTAACATTATAAACAATTTATCTATGCATGTAATTATGTAAGAAAATTTGACTAATTAAAATTTAATTCTTTCTTATTTGTATCTCCAATACTTTCACATATTATCATATATTAGGAAAAATTAAAAATTAACCAAATATCATTAAATTGGAGTTATAATTCCTGCAAATTAGGTGTATGTAATACATATATAATTTTAAATACTCATTTGGTTGATAAAAAGAAAATTGATACTAATTTATCATTGAATTTTTAAAACACCTATATGGTCGTCTAACATGTAATTTAAATATACTCATTTGTCTAATCGATTCTTTTGTTATATTTCATTTCATTATATATGCACAATAAGAAGAGAATAAATATGGTATAGTTGTATTTTATCTATTTTATATTAAATACAATTATTTTCTTTTATTGATTAAATGTAGTATAATTACCGTGCATGGCATGAGACCCATTCTAGCTGGAATAAAATAAAAGTGAGTACTGTAACAAAAAAAAAAAAAAAAAAAGTGAGTAAAAAAAAAAAAAAGGAGGAAATTAAAAATGAAAAATAAAAAAGTGAGTTGAACTTAGTGAAACGGATGGAGTATTATTTGCTTATCTCAAAAATAATCAGATCAAAACAAATCTTTTTTTTTTTTGGGGGGGGGGGGGGGTTGGGGGGACAAATCTTATTTTTTATTTGCTTTATTAATCTTTGAATTTTTATTTTTGTAACTTAATGATATGAAATTTTAACATTTGGAAGTGCATATTAATATGAACTTAATAACATCTCATTTTAACAATTTTTAATTTTATGGATTTGTGTAAAAATAAATTTAAAATTTGGTCAAAATAGTACAATCAGATCAAAGCAAATATTATACTTTCTCCGTTTTTTATAGTTGCAACAGTTTGACTTTTGCACTATTCATGTATTTTACTTTGACTAGCTAGCTTTGATGATTTATAATTAAGCAAAAATTTAGTCATGTAGGATCTTGTTAGATTCGTCTCGATTTATACTATTTTAATATCAAATGTTTATAATTTTTACATATTGACAATTAAAAATATTAACGATTGAAATCATGCATCGACAAGCATAAAAAAGGAAGTGTTGCAACTAAAAAAACAGAGAAATTATTATTTTTACTCACAAAAGCATAGGGAGTAGTAAATTAGTGGATTTATATATTATATCCGCATCCTATATACTTCGTATTATATTAATGGATTTATATATTATGTCCCCATCCTATTATTACTTCGAAGTACCCCACTATTTACATCAAGCTTCCAAGTTCAATTCACATGACTAAATTAATGTACACGTATTACTCACCTTTCCACTCAAATAATATTTTATGGAAAACATTAATCTTACATATCCACTAATTATAGATAGTAAGCAATAATTTCTTTATCATGAGAATATGAGATTCATGACTACTATTTGTAGAAAGTTATTTTCACGTACAAAGAAAGTTATGTAGTAAAGACAGATGTAGTAAGGAATTTCATATCTTGTTAATTTTCTAATATGGACTACATACTCCTAAACGCATGTAGATACTATCTTATTAAAGTAATCAATATCTTAATGGATAGTACAACAATCACACTATTATATATGCATGCAATTATATATTACCTTCGCTCCATAATAACTTACACAATAGCATACTTCTTAATAATGCACTATTTTGAGCTTAATTTGAAATAATTTCTCCTTCCAAGCTTTTATAATTTTTCCCTTTTTCGTTTTAAAAAGTTCAAAAAGTTCTTCCCATTTAAAATCTTTTCATATATTTATTCAAAAAAAATAAAATTCATACATGGTAGGTAAATATTTTCATTCAATTTTTCTTTATATATATGGTCAATGTATGAGAGTGAGGGATAGCTCAAGTGGTTAGAGTTGCCCTTCCGGTTGGGGTGATTCTGAGCATGTGCAGGGTGGTCGATCGCACAGGACCCCTAAGTGAAAACTATAAAAGGGCCCTAATATTTGAAATTTACTTATACAAAGTAAAGGGATAACTTGTTAATCAATAATCTATTCTTCAATTTTATCATAAAATTTATAATTTAGTAAAATATTTTTCCTTAAAGAAATGATTTTAGGGCCCAATA
Organism: Chenopodium quinoa; assembly: GCF_001683475.1. Classification (NCBI taxonomy): domain Eukaryota; kingdom Viridiplantae; phylum Streptophyta; class Magnoliopsida; order Caryophyllales; family Amaranthaceae; genus Chenopodium; species Chenopodium quinoa. The sequence continues at coordinate 775,599 of NW_018744367.1, forward strand.
TAACAAAATTGCACCGGACCATTTTCAGTGTTAGCATTTGTAGCCCCGCCTCTGCCTCCCGATTCCAGATAATATTGGGATCAATTCTCATCACTTGCCCTTGTGGCTCTCTTAGCACCCAAAAAAAAATGTCAATGTGCCAAACTTTATTACTCGTACAATTTTTTTTATACAATTTCTCATTGATTGAATTTTTTCATGTATGATTTTAATTTTTAATTATTATTCTCTGTTCCTGAATAACACATTAATTATCTTTTTTCTTCTTTTTCATTTTCGTTGTACATATTTTGTTCCGCAAAGTTAGAATATGTTATGTAAAGTAAAAAAATTAATTACTCTAATGGTTTCTGCAATCTCATTGATTTTCTTTTCTTAATTTCCTTCTCCATTTCATATGGGAAGAACCAAAAAACAAAAAAGGATTGAATGGAGTAAATGTTAGTGAAAATTACAAAAAAAAAAAAAAAAAAAAAAAAAAAAAAATGATATTATATGACACTTTAGATTAATATACATTTATCAACATTTTACATAATCACATTTGCTTTACTTACAATAAATTAATGCAAATGGTGTAGTAAAAAATAACACATGGATGGTGAAAAAAGTCATCATATGTCAATTATTATAGAGCATTGGAAGTTTTTTTTTTTGGTATATAGAATAGAATGAGTATATATAAAGTATATATTATTTTTATAATTGAGGTTACACAAATTTTTATATGTGGCTGATCACATCGTGTAACTGGCCACACCGTGTGGTCGGGGTTACTTATTCGAGGATTATTTATTGTGGGGTAACTTATTCAGGGGTTACTTATTTAGTCGGTCATGGGTTACTTGGTGGGGTTACTCTCACACAGAAAACGCACTAACCAACTGAGTAACCCCAAAATAAGTAACCCTTGACCGACTGAATAACCCCTAAATAAGTAAGTCCGGCGAAAACATGCTAACCGGCTGAGTAACTCTAGAATAAGTAACCCTGGACAAATTGAGTAACCTTAGAATAAGTAACCTTTGATTGACTAAGTAACCCCTAAATCAGTAACCCCTAAATAAGTTGCCCCTTTATAAGTAACCCCGGCCATGCGATGTGGTCAGCCACACAGAAAAAGCACCGTTTAGGTTTGAGTGATAAAACCAATTTTTTTTTTTTTTTTTTTTTAGGTAAAAACCATGTGCCAATGTAATAATTCTTAACCTTAAAATTTTTCAATTTATTATAAAATAGTTGTATTCAGTCATAGGTCGCTCAGGATATAAGCTAGTATAATATATTAGCTTATCTTAACCAATTAAGAGTAGTGTATAATCAAACAAAATCAAATTAAAAAAAACAAGTGTTGTAATTAATCTGAAATGAATGTAGTAGAGAAAACTTATGTTGTGGGAATGGAAAAATTTGAGAGCCACATCGGATATAGGGATATTAGGCGGCCAAGGAGAAGGAAGGAATTGAAAGACCAAAATATGTACAACCTATTTGGAGGCGAACCTTTGTAATGGCGGGCCGGACCAACCCCCTATGTTTTTATGAGTTGTTAATTATCACTGTGTTTGGATAAAAAAAGGGGAAGGAAAAGAAGGGGAGGGAGGAGAAGAGGAGGGGAGGGAAGAATGGTGAGTTTTTCTTCTAAATCTCTCAATTATTGGAAGATCAATTTCCTACAATTTGATCCCTCCATTTCTCTGCCCTCCAATTCCCTTCTTTCCTCATTTGTTATCCCAATAAAAGATACTACATCTCTCCATTTCCTTTCATTTCCTTCAATCCAAACAAACCGTATAAGTAATATAATGTCTAATAAATACACATAAAATGATATAAGTATTGTTATTTTTGCATGAGCAAAAGGTTCAACAGTGGCGGACTGGGCCTTGTGCCTGGTGAGGCAAATGACTCACCAGGGCCCAAAAAAAATTCTAAGTTTTCTTTTTTTAAAAAAAATAAAAAAATAAATAAAAAAAAAATTCTAACTTCAGCCTGTTGACTTGCCGAGTCCCGACTTCCTCAAGCCCTAGCCCCCGCTACCGCTGCTCTTCGCTTCTTCATCTTCACCCAAATCCCGCATTTCCGCCGGCAGCCGACTCCGTGAGACGAGACCTACAGACGACCAGCGGTCAGCGGACCAGACGGCCAGACCTCCAGTGCTGCTCACTGCTCTTCGCTTCTTCTTCATCTTCGGCTTCAGAGTCCGCCGAGTTCAACCCGGGTTCATCTTCTGCACCTTCAAGCACTAGAAGAAAAAAGGTGATGGGAAGCCACAAATTGGAAGCGGTTATTGAAATCCGCTTTCAATTCCTTACAAAAATGGGTTTAATTTAATTTACGATTTGGGGATTTTTGATGTAGGTTTTCTGTATTTGATTTAATTATGTCATTTTTGTTTAAATTTGTGTTTTGTGCCAGTTTTTGCTCGGAAAGTTGAAGGGGTTTTGTTATCTACTAATGGGTAGTCAGGATTAGCTGATTTTTGTGTGAATAAGGATTGTTTTGAAGTTTAATTAGCTTAATTTATGTGGAATTTGTGCTCAAATAAAGTACTTGCTATCTGTATAATCATTTTGTTTGCTTAAACTAAACAATTTCGTCTAAAAAAGTAGAAATTGAAGATTGGTTTTGAGTCTTTTGACCGTGTTTAGTTATAGTTTTGTCTAATTGTCTTCATTATAATTTTTAAGTCCCAAATGATTTATTTTAATATGATTAGCCGATTAGAAACTGAAGATTGGTTTTAATTAGCCGATTTGGGAATTTTTCCTCTAGAAACTGAAGTTGTGACCGGATATTTGACTATTTGAGTTGAGTAGTTGAGCCCTATAATTTTTGTTTAATTGATATTGATTATTATTTCTGATTTTATGTTTAATTGATATTAATTATTGAATTTATTATCATTCATTCTGCATTTATCATGTATGTGTCGCAATAACTGATTTGGATGATCTTTGTAAATAATTTTTCTGGGGAATATTGCTTGATTTAGTTGAATATTGCTTGATTTAGTTGAATATGAACCGTCCAACCAATTATGAATAGGGGTAATTCGCTGTTGGGGTTATTTGCATATGATTCATACTTGTGATTTCATTTGTTTTGTTAACTTTGTGTTTGATTAGGTTGTTGAATTTATATGCAGGGAAGACTCAGCTTATCAATCATTTTCTAATCAACAAGAGTTGGTATATTGTTAATTTGCCTGGATATGGGTGAATCTCTGTAATTTTGGTTTTAATTTGGGCAATTTCTGTAATTCTTGAGTCTATTTCATGCTGGGAATATTGTATACTTGTATTGTGAATCAATTGTTATTCGTGTTTATTCCTGATCATATGCTTGAATCATATTGAAGTGCCAAAAAAGGATTGCTTTTACGCCTTGAGGCATTGCTTCAAAATTATTGATCATCCTGTAAAACATGTTGCGGACTGATATGTATTTAGCTACATCCGTTGTAGTTAATTTGGTCTCCAATCGTGTTGTTTATTTTCAAGTTTAGGAAGTAAATGTCTCCTTACATGTCATTGTGAAATTTTATTTTACATATTTGATTATCGATTGTGACTCACCAGTCGGAAATTCCTGGGTCCGCCACTGAGGTTCAACTTATTGGTCCAACATTTGCCGCCACTAGACCTATTTACATCCTATAAAAAATGTGCACACTATTCAGTATTCACACAATAATGAAGAAAATGTTTACCGAATACATGTTCTATTTTGGTCATTAATTTGCGAAATAGAATATGATTTCGATCAATTATTGTTGGTATGATTTCGATCTTCGTATCATGACATGCATGCATGTTCATTGAACCTATACGGGGACCAATGAGTTTAGCTAGAGCTCTAGAAAACTTTTAAAAGGTGTTCGATTAGGATTTCTCTGTTGCAAATTTCTATGATTCATACAAGTATATTCTAGCATGTTTTTGGTCTTTATTCAATTGCAAAATTTCCATTTCATAATCTTGACCATTATGTGGTCACTATATTTTCCATTTCATAATCTTGACCATTATGCATGTGGTCACTATTATTATTAGTCTCAAGGTCTCAATTGGTTCAACTTTCTTTTTTGTTTATGCTTAAATTGGCTAATTTTCATGGTCCATAAGTCTTGAGGGGAAAATAACACGTGATGATTATTAAGGAATAAGCAAGTACTCTTTCAATGTTGATCACAATCACTTATTTTTTTCCTTCAAAGTTTTAGTAAATACACATATTTGAGAAACTATATTGTTATAACAGATGGAGGAGAAACGAGATAAAGAAGTCCACAAACCAGAGCCCGCAATGAGGTTCCATCCTAAAACCAATTGGAAATAGTAGGAGTAGTCCGCTTGGGTTATATACTAAAATTCTTTTGCTGATTTCTTAGTTAGTGTGGGACTGTACATATAGAATATATAAATATAGCTATCAAAGCAATTTCTAACCCCAACTGTTATTCCCTATTGTTCCTAACCGATCAGAAAGGAAACCGAATTGTCAAACTGACCTAAGTCACCCAATCCAATTTTTCCAACCAGAAACTGAACCGAATCGAATTTGTGATTAATGACACGTTATCAAGCCTATCCGTTACATCTCGAAACCGAGAGCAACCCAAACCGATTACGTCCAAACCTGATAGTAACCCGACCCATTTTAAACCGAAATCATTTAAACCCGACTATAATCCGATAAACCTGAATCGTTCAAACCTGTAACTCGTTGTGACCAAACCGTTTTTAACCGGTAATCCATTGTGAGCGAATCGTGTACAACCCGTTATCCATTGAGACCAAACCGTTTTCAACCCGTAACCCGTTGTGATCGAACCGTTTACAACTCGTAACCCGATATAACCAACCGTTTACAACTCGTAATCCGTTATGTCCGAATCATTTTTACAACCTGCAACTTGTTTAACCTGGATTATATAACTAATAACCCGTTGTACCGTAATCGTCAACAACCCACAACTAATTGTCCAATCTATACCTAAGCCAACTCTTAATTTTGATCTGACTTGTTCTTACCCACTATCGATATACCCAACTTATTTAAGACTTAACTCGATAATAGCCTGACCTATTCCTATGGGCTTATTATCACTAATAAGAGTACAAACGGAATCCCCTACAAAGATTTACAAATGATACTAGAAGAAAAGTGATGAAAGCAAAGGAGAGAAAAGGGAGAAAAAAAAAATTCTAGCAATAGAGGCTAGAAAAACCCTCCAAAGTTGTAAAAAAAAATAGTATAGTTAATAGTTTATTGAAAAGTGATGAATGAGAGAGACAAGAAATAATAAAAGAAAAAAAAACATAGTAATGGATTTGGGTGGGAACAATGAGAGGAGAAAGGTAAAATATTAAAACTAGTTTGGGTACCGTGACACACACATTTATTTTCAATATTAATAATAAATTTAAGGAATTTTTTTACTTATAACACCACAAAATAGTTAAAAAAGTGATTATAACACCACAAAATTTAAAACTTTTAATTTAACATCATTAAAAAAAAACATAAATTGGATTTCACCACTACTTAACGGTTTTTTGGATGATATCCATTAGTGGAGATCACCACGTATACGTGTTAATAACCTATTGGTTAAAAAAATTAATAAAAAGAAAAAGAAAAATTAAAAAAAAAAAAAACCAAAACCCTAATTAACCCACCCCCACCCCTACCATCGGCAACCTTGACACCCAACCCCTCTCCCCATCCCACCCCCACCACAATCACCCCAGCCTACCGCCATTACCAGTGTAACCCACCCGAGCTAACATCGGCACAACGCACAACCCTAACCCAACCTTAAAACACCCTAGCCCTAACCACCACTGAATAATCGGCGCTTAAACCCATGGAAGCCGAAATCCTAACGGTCGATTGAAAACCACCAATAATCCTTTAACCTTCACCCTCAAAACGTCCGAAATCGATCATGGAACCATAGAATAGTCTGTTTCGATGGTCGATGTGGCCGTTTCAAGGCTGGGGGAAAAGGGGTGGTTAAAGGTGTGGAGTGGGTTTTGGGGAGGGGGAAAAGGGGAAGGGGTGGAGTTGCTGGTTTAAGGGGTGGTGATTGGGCTGGTTTCGACAGTGAAGGGGGTGCCGCAGTTTAGTTTGTGATGTTAGCAGTGGTGGTGGTGGGGCTGGGTTAGGGTTTAGGGTTTTTTTTTTTTTTTTAATCTTTCCTTTTCTTTTTATTTATCTTTTTTATAAACCAATACATTTTTTCACGTCTATGTAGTGGGTCCTACTAATGGATTCCATCTAAGAATCCGTTAAGTGGTGGTGAAATCCAATTTTGTATTTTTTTTTGTAGTATTATAATACAAGTTTTAGATTTTGTGGTGTTATATATCAATAATTTGATTATTTTGTGGTGTTATAAGTAAAAAAAAACTTAATTTAACACTATATTTAATTAAAATTAATCGTCTAAAATATTGTTGACAAAAGTTGTCAAAAAATTTAGTTACTTTTTTTTCCCATATTTCTTGTTTTCAATTAAATAAAACATGAACTATCTTGAAAAAGTCACAAATAAACATTTTAAACGTACAAATATGGTCTAATAGTAGGGAGTAGGGGTGAGCAAATATTCAGGGTAACCTGAATCGGAACCGAAACCTGTTAGGAACCGCAGGTTCCGAAAACGGAACTAGTATAAGAGGTTCCGGTTTCGGGTAGTAAAATAGAGAACCTGTTGCAATAGGTTTCGGTTCAGGTTCTCAAATTTTTGGAACCAGAACCTGTAGGGTACCCTGTAACCTAATAAAAGTGTTACTTAAGCGCAAATCATATATCAATTTAAGCCTAATTTTTACTTAATATAAATAAAAATAATTGTTATAACTATATGTATTAAATTTGGTAAACAACTATTTTTGGTTTGTTATATTTGCAAACGGTAAATTTATGACCCTACAATTTTTTTTTTTTTTTTAAAATTACAAATAAGTACGAAATATAGTAAAAGACAGGGTACCCTAAATCGAAACCGAAACCGCACCCAAATTTCAAGAACCTGTTCAACAAGTTTAGGTTTCAGTTTTCATTTTAGGAACCTATTGCAATACGTTTCAGTTCCGATTCCAAGAAATATGCTCACCCCTACTAATGAGTATGTTAAAAATTTCGGCGACAAATTTACATCATTTTCCTCCCCGGTTACCAAATAAGTAATCAATAGCTATACACCTAATCACATGAGAATGAGATGATATTTTAAATAAATTGGTACTTTTATTAATTCCGTGAATGAATTATCTCTCCACACTTTTTTTTCTTCAATAAAGTTATATTGCCGCATACATTGTAATACGCTAATTAAATTTTTTTTATTTTTTTTTTTATTTTTTATTGGAAGTGATACATGCATACAATACTGTTATACATTTATATTATATAATTATTGTTAGAGCCTATAATAATTTTTTTTTTTCACAATTTATTCAATAGCTCCCCTCATGCTCTACCTGCTATATCTATGATATTAAGTTATTTGATTTGAGTTATTAATTTTCTATATAAGTTGATTATAATAAAATCTTGAGATACTATGTTAATTTCTAAGATTTCAGTTTCTTTAAAGTTATTATCTTTTCCATATTAACAATTTGCATATGTTTGGGGTAAAATTACCCTCTGCCACGTGGCCTAATGGCATGCTGACACGTGTCAGCCCCTAGAGAGACTCAATGGGATCCAATCGGATGATGACACGTGACACTGTAACCCTAATAGGGGAACTGATCCTCTTCTACTATAAATAGAGGAAAATCCTCATTTATTACACATTCATAAATACAAACACAAAAAACCGAGCAATATTAATTGCAAAATTCTCTCTGAATCAGAGAGAAAATCCATTTACTTTCCGCACATTTATACATCCGGAGACGTTCTAACTTGATCATCGGAGGCGGAACTCCACCCAACCAAAGTTTCGTGGTTTTGCAGGTACAGACGGTCGGCGCACATTCTCGGAATTGTAACTCTCCCGATGGCCTCCAAAAACCCTGAAACATTTTCCGCCGTCTGTGGGGAGAGTACTTCTGAGATGGCATCCGATTCTATACCGCCTGGTGAGGGCAAGCGGCCTACGGCCGAACCTGAGGTCCATACGGACCAGGATAGTGGTGACGACTATGAGATCGACACCTATATGGCCCCAGACGGGTCATTCCGAACAAGGAGCACACGTTCCAAAGAAACAAGGGAACGGGGCAAAGTCAAAGCTGGTCCCAGCAACCCAGCCGACAAGCCTGCTGGCCAACCCCAGGCGGCGGAGGGCATAGCCCCCGTCACCAGAGACGAGTTCATGAAATTCATGACAAGTTTCAAAGGGGAAATCAAAGACATAATAAAGAAGTCAACTGGCTCCAACAAGGGTCAGTCGGCCAAGAAGCCTTCTCCCTCCGGGAAGAAGCACATCAAAGACCGGGTGCCTACTCCTCACCCTAATCCAAAGGGGGCGGATGGGCCCCTGATCGACCTTTCCAGACTTCGTTTCCTGAATCAGGGCAAAGGAAGGCCATCCGGCAAGTTCAGCCGGATGGGTCAAAAAAGACTTACTCTGACGCCCGGATGTTCATCTAGGAGAAGAGAAGTTAACAAATGTCTGAGTCGGCCTCAACGTCGAATTACCCAAACAGTTTTCGCAATACTTCAATGAAGTATTCGGAGACAAACCAAGAGAGTCAGTCACGCGGCATGTCCGCACGTACTGGCCCTCAGATTATCTAGCCGGCTCTGTATGTGCCCCAACAGCCATACTTGCCGTATGGATCACCATACATGCAGCCGACCCTCTATGGGGGTCCGGCGGCACAGCAGGTCCAGCCTATGGACTGGCAGCTCCGGCTGCTAAACCTTGGGGAACAGCCGTCGGCGTTCTCCAAGGAGATAACCGAGGCGGTTCAGCCGGCCAAGGTTAAGAATGTGTTGGTGCGTACCTACGACGGTACCACCAACCCGAAAGACCACCTAATGGCTTAAACCAACCTCATGTACTTACAGGGGTTAGAAGACGCCGCCTGGTGCCAATGCTTCCCGGCAACGCTAAAGGGCATAGCCCAACGATGGTTTGGCAATCTGCCAGCCGGGTGCATCAACAACTTCAAGATTCTTGCATACCTGTTTGCGTCCAACTTCTCCATGAACATCCCTGCCAAAAAGACAAGTCTCGACTTAGGGGCCATTCAGTAGGAGACAAGGAGGGACTACGGTCCTTTGTCAGGCAGTTCAATCTGATGAGAATTCAGATTCAAGGGCTGTCTGACGAAGTTGCCTATATAGACTTCTTCAAGGGTCTGAAGGACGAGTCGACCTTTTAGTTCGACCTGGTCCGCAAGAGGGTTGAAGCCTACATACAGGCGACGGAGCTTTGCGCCATCAAGAATTCGTCGGAACCTAAGAGGTCCGACAGGAAAGGGAGCCGGTCTGCTCAGCCGGCCAAGAAAGAAGAGAGCAAGAAAAGAAAAGAAGTCTGGTCGGCGGATCGTTCTAGTCAGCCGTCCCAGAAGAAAAAGAGAGGGTTGAAGCCGTATGTCCCCAAGTACGAGTTCAACAAGGACTGCTCCTCCATCCTCATGGAGATCAAAGACCGGTTAACCCTGGAAAAACCGGCAGCAATGAAGAGTCCCATCAATAGCCGGGACAAGAGCAAGTACTGTCAGTTCCATGAAGATGTCGGCCATGACACCAATGATTGCTATAACTTCAGGCTGCTATTGGACCGTCTGGCTGATGAGGGAGCTTTAAATTCCTATATGGTAAAGTCCAAGGGTAACCCCAAAACAAACAGTGGACAACCGTCCAAGAAGCCGGCTGTGAGCTCTGACACTGATGAAGAGCACATCTTTACCATAACAGGCGGCTTCGCGGGTGGGGGCCCTACCATCCGGGGCACCAAGGACAACATTCGGAAACTGGTCAACTCAGTGGATGAGGGCCAGCTGTCGAAAGACACCTTCCCTGAGGTCCTCATCTCTAAGAAGGATCAGGGCAAGGTCAGGCGGCCTCATGACAACCCAATTGTCATCGAGTGTAAGGTTGCCAACCAACGGGTGGGCCGGATCCTCATCGATACCGGGAGCTCGTCTGACCTTATCAACTATCAGTGCTTGACAAAGCTCAAGTACAAGCCTTATAGCATGCACAAGGCTTCTCACCCCCTAGTCGGCTTTGGGGGAGGAGCAGTGCATCCGGTGGGGAGGATTGACCTACCCATCCAAGCTAGGAGAGAAGGGGGAAAGACGACACATGGTCGTCAAGTTCTTGGTGGTCGAGGAATTGACCGTCTACAATCTGATTCTGGGCCGTCCAACCCTCAACGAGTCCAAGGCAGTCATCACCCCATCCCTCATGCTGATCAAGTTTGAGAGGGATGACGTGTTAGTGGGATCCCTGAATGGGGATCAAAAGACGGCTAGGGAGTGTTATCTCTCAGACGTCAAGCCTACTGTGGCTGCAGCCGGCCAAGGCGAGGAACACATCGACCTTGATGACTTCAAGGAAGCCGGGCCTGCTCCTAAAGCAGCAGGAAAAAAGAGAAAGGCGGACCACCTGGTGGCCGTAAAAAAAGAGAAGTAATAGCAATCACTGATCGGGGAACGATCAGAGGATCTCCGTCCCCAGCCGGCTGGTGAAAATATTGATATTGTTCTAGATGACAGCCGTCCGGAACAAACCGTAAAAGTGGGGACGGTTGCTTTTGCAAAGTTGGGTGCAGATTTGCACCAACTATTGAAGGAATTCAAAGACATTTTTGCCTTTGAAGTGGAAGAGATGCCAGGCGTCAGCCCAGCTCTTGCTGTCCATAAACTCGCCGTGGATCCAAAAAAGAAGCCGGTTAGGCAGAAGAATAGGAACCATGGCGAGGATAGATCTCAGGCGGCAGCCGTTGAGGTCAAGAAGCTACTGGATGACAGGTTTATTCATCAATGCTACTACCCAGATTGGGTAGCCAATGTCGTCCTTGTCAAAAAGTCGAATGGTACCTGGCGGATGTGTGTTGATTACACAGATCTGAACAAGGCATGTCCGAAGGATAGCTATCCACTTCCAAAGATCGACAGTCTAGTCGACTCTACATCCGGTCATGCCTTGATGAGCTTCATGGATGCCTACTCAGGCTTCCATCAGATACCCTTGTGGAAAAAAGATCAAGAAAAGACGGCATTCGTCACTGATCAAGGGTTGTTCTGTTATACGGTGATGTCGTTTGGGCTGAAGAATGTGCCTGCTACCTTCTAATGGATGATTAATACGATCTTCATTAATCAAATTGGGAGGAATGTAGAGGCATACATTGATGACATGATAGTCAAATCTAAGCTCCAGACAGATCACCTTTCGAGAAACCTTCACCACCCTCAGGCGGCATAAGGTCATGCTTAATCCCAAAAAGTGCATCTTTGGTGTTGAGTCTGGGAAGTTTCTCGGATTCTTGATTGATTAAAGGGGAATAGAGGCCAATCCGAAAAAGGTACAGGTGGTAATTAACATGAAGTCACCCGAAACTGTCAAGGAAGTCCAAAAGCTTACCGGTTGTCTGGCGGCATTGAGGAGATTCCTCAGCCGGTCAGGTGACAAGTGCCTCTACTTCTTCCAGGCAATCAAGAAGAAGACTAGATTTAAATGGGGGGAGAATGCTGAGGCGGCATTCTAGAAATTGAAGGAGCACCTCCACTCATTGCCACGGCTGGTCAGCCCTATGGTAGGAGAGGTTCTCTACATGTATTTGGCCGTCTCAGATCATGCCCTCAGTGTCGTTCTCCTAGCTGAGAGAGACGGCATACATCTCCCGGTCTATTTCATTAGTTATGTTCTCCGAAATGCTGAGCTGCGGTACCCCTTGGTTGAAAATTTTGGCCTTGCCCTGTTCACGGAAGTCAAGAAGTTAAAGCCATACTTCTTGGCACATCCAGTGGTGGTCTACACAAACCAACCCCTCAAGAGGCCACTGACAACCTTGGAGTCATCCGGCAGAATACTCAAGTGGGCTATTGAAATGCAGAGTCTGGAAATTTCCTTCGAACCTAGAAAGGCAGTGAAGGGTCAGGCGTTCGCCGACTTCATTGTTGAAATGACAAGACCGGCTCAGCCGGACAATGTTAATCGGGTTTGGAAGGTTTATGTAGACGGAAGCTCTACTACGAACGCTTGTGGTGCAGGCGTAATTTGCAAGTCCCCGGAAGGGGACAAATATGAATACGCACTACGGTTAAAGTTCCAAGACTTGAATAATGAGGCGGAGTACAAGGCCCTGCTAGCCGGTTAACGCTTGCTCAGATTCTCAGTTGATCGTTAGCCAGTACCATGGTGACTATGAGGCCACCCATCCGGCGATGATCAAGTATCTGCAGGCGGTCAAAGATGAGGCTGAGACACTTGACGAATTTCATCTAAGTTAGGTGCCCAGGTCAGAAAACAATCAGGCGGATGCATTGTCCAAATTGGCATCATCCGCCACTTGTGATGCGCCTAGGTCAGTCTTCCGGGAAGTCATGGAAAAAAGAAGCATTGGACATGATCCTAATGGAGTTGTTGACCGAAGCTCTACCTAGATGGATGCCATCCGGGATTATCTAGCAAACGGCACTTTGCTAGACGTCCCTTTAGAAGCAGCTGCATTAAAAAAGCGAGCCTCAAGTTTTGAAATCTACAAGGAGGAGCTCTTCAGAAAGGGTTACCTCTAGCCATTGCTGAAGTGTGTTACCCCTGAAAGGGGAAAAGAGGTTCTAGAGGATCTGCACTCGGGCTTTTGTGCATCACATATAGGCAACAGAACTCTAGAAAAAAGCGCTAGATGGCAGGGCTACTTTTGGCCTACTCTTGAGGCAAACGCCATGGAAATGGTGAAAAAGTGTGGACAAGTGACAAAGATTTGGCCGGCTCATACATCGTCCGGCCACAGATTTGACGGTTATCTACAGCCCGGTTCCATTTGCAAAATGGGGCATGGACATTTTAGGTCCATATACGCATGCCACAGGCGGGCGGAGGTACATCCTGGTGGCTGTAGATTACTTCACCAAATGGATTGAGGCAGAGGCAGTCAAGGGCATTAAGACAAAGGATGTCATCTCCTTCATCTGGAGAAACATCATCACCCGGTTTGGGGTTCCTATGTCTATGGTCTTTGACAATGGCCCTCAGTTTGAAACGCCTACCCTCAAAAGCTGGTTGGGAGATCAAGGGATCTCACATTGCTTTGCATCAGTTGGCCGCCCCTAAGCAAACGACTAAGTTGAAGCCTTCAACAAGCTCATCTCAGACGGCATTAAGAAGAAAATTGAAAGGGCTGGCGGTCTATGGGCGGATGAGTTGTCTCATATCCTATGGGCCATCAGAACAACTGAAAAAGGGGCAACCGGTGAAACCCCGTTTCTCATGACATACGGTACTGAAGTCGTCCTGCCAATTGAACTTTATGAGCCAACACTCCGAATCATGCTCTATTATGAAGAGGCAAATTGGGAGGCCATGCGTCTAGCATTGGATTCACTCCCGGAGCGCAGGGGCAATGCTGCCTTGCGTCATGAGATATACCGCCTGAGAATGACTAGAGCCTACAAAAAAAGAGTGCACAAACGACCTCTTGAAAGTGGGGGACTTTGTGTTACAAAAAATGGAGGCAACCGGTAGGGCAAATGAGCAAGGGAAGCTACCCCGAATTGGGAGGGTCCCTACCGGATTTTTGAAGAAATTAGAGGTGGCACCTACCGCCTGAAAACTTCAGACGGCAGGTAGCTAGCTAGAACCTGGATGTAGATAACTTGAAAAAGTACTACTTCTAAGGACTTGTAAATTTTTTGTAAATAGAGTATATTGATGAAAGAGTACTTTTTTTCTACTATTTTGTGTATATAAAGTCCCATCTGTGCAATGCACAACCGGGCAACTACCAAGTCCCATCTGTGCAATGCACAACCGGGCAACCGTTTGCTCTAATAGAGTACAAGGCTAAGTGTCGAACTTAACTATTCATGAGGCCAATGGCCGAACATATTATAAACCGCCTGCTCCAACATGAGAAGGCATCCGGCGACGCCCATTTGGGTGAATTCGTCGAAGAGAACATCTCCCTTCCGGGTGGTACAATATTCTACAGGTCATAACTCAAACGACTTTAACCGACTAGGTTTAAGATAACTCATGGCCGTTCGAATAATCTATCGAAATCAAGATACACCTGGTCATTGCCTCAAGGCAATACAGACGGTGAATTAAATCTTGGTCTGTAGCCGGCTTTTGCCAAAAAGCACTACAACCGGCTACAAATTCCATAAACAAGGTCAAAACCTTGTCATTTAATCCGCGATTGGTTAAAATACATACGTCCGGCCACCGACCGTTTGTATACCAATCAACGGCACTGCCGGATACCCAGAGGGTAATCCGCAACCGGTTAAACGAGTAATCTAGGTTAGGTTTAGCCGGCACTGCCAGCATATCCAACTTAGGAATAATTCTGTTTTAAAAACAGTCAAGGACCGCCTATTTATTAGTCCGGATGCTTGTATGAACGGCTGGCTGCTTAGAGTTGGATTAACTATAAGCACACAAACCGTCCGGGGGCAGACAGAGCCAATGGACCCGGCATACCGCATGTATCAATTCAAATCGCAATAGAAAAAAGAAGATATTTCATTCAAGGCAAAAATTGCAAAAAATTGAAGAAAATAATATCAAGGCAAAACCGACACAGTCGACATATATATATATATATAATTAAAATGTCAGCCGGACCCTTGTCCGGGGAAAGGTACAGAAAGTACGCGGCACGCAGGCCGGATGAAGGCAGGAAGTATAAAAAATGTTAAGCTACTGCTGCTGCTGCTGTTGCTGTTGTGATGGCTGGCCCTGGCCGGTAGGAGGGGTTTCTTGAGTTTGCTGGGTTTGGGCTTCTCTAGCCTCACCCGGAACTATCTCTTCTGCGTGCTCCTCCTCGATGCCGGCCTATTTTTCAAAGGGCGCCGGCTTCTCTGTCCAGAGAACCTGAGCGTCAAATACTTCAGTAGCGTATTTGTACCTCAAGTCGAAGAAAGCATAGTCGGTGTCCAGATGGATCATGGACCATGCCATCTTCATGCGCTCCTTGCAGTCGCGCTCGTTCTCGGTGACCAGTCGGTCCTGCTCAGCCGCCAACTTGTCCTTGTGCTCCGCCTGAGTCTAGGTCAGCTCATTTTTCAGCCGGCTGACCTCAGCCTTCAGCTCGGTGTTCTCCTTGTCAGCCTCCCCCAAGGCTTTGACATTAGCCTTGATATTGTTAACCTGAGTTTCAAAGTCGATTGCTATCTTGTTGGCCTCCTCAGCAGCAGCCGTGAGCTCCTTGATTAGCTCCTTCTGTTTCATCTCCCGGCGTTTAGTTTCGAGTTCATACATAATCGTTTTATATTGGGTGACATCAATAAGGTCGGCTACCCTTCTTTAGGCATCCCTTACCTCCTCTTGCTTCTTCCGCAAGGGGACCTTCATCCCATCAACCCTCAACATCACCTACAAAGTCAGCCGGAAAGAAGTTAGCTTCTTAGTTATGCTACAACCGGCAATGAACAAAATTGCACAAAAGTACCCCAACCGGTAAATTACCTCAACCAGTAGTGAGTTGATGCGGTCAATGTTGACCTGGTTGGTACCCAGTACCGCCTCCTTTTCGGAGCGGGTGAGAGTCCTCAGCATTCTCTTGGCATAGTTTTGTAGATCTGGCCAACGAGAAGAGGCATCTGCATCATGAGATTTATTTGTTAAGTACTAAGCATATGTAACGCCTATATTCCGCCGGCTGCCTGAAGAATCCCCTGACTGGGTAGCTTGGGACTTGACTCAAACAGGCCCAAGCGGCCTGGGGGGGTCAAAGGTGAGAGCAGTACCTTGGTTTTCAAGCCGAGGATTGACACCACCCCCAGCCGCATTGGAGCCGGATGCAATAGCAAGTACCCGGCTAGAGGGAACCTTAGGCTCCCCAGTTCTGGCCTCAGCCGACCCTGAATTCAAGCCCAGATCTCGCAGACTCTTGCCTGCTGAAGTAGGCCTGTCAGGAGCCGGCAGTCTTCCGGCAGAAGCAGGGGCAGCCGGAACCCTCCTTCTCTAAGAAGTAGGCTGGGAGAGTTCCTCTCCCAGTTTCTTCATCATTTGCCTCAAGGAACGATGAACGTTCTTGCTCCCTGTCTGCAAAAGAAAACAAAGCAACCAATTAGTATTAAAATGGGCTACAAGTCATACAGACGGTACAAAGATCAGCCGGTGCTTACCCCATCGTCTTTGGCCGCCAGTTGGGGCTTCTTTTTCTCTAGTTGTTCCTTTCTGATCTCAGCGGCTGACTTAGCCGGAGTCTTTTCTGGAGGAACCATTTCCAGACCTTTCTCTGCAAAAAGGAAAAATAAAATTAGAAATCATTCAAACACCATACAGGTGGCATAAGATGCCGGTTAGCAATCAACGTACGTTTGCTCCAAAAAGTGCTAAGGCCGCAGGCGAAAAGGAACACCTCGTCTTTAAACCAATCCGGATGAGGGACCCAGAATTTAGGGACAATGACTTGTGTCCCATCATCCAGAGGCAGGGTGGTCTTCTTGAAAAGACCTGGCTCCATTATTTGATCCCATGATCTCTCCGGTATTTTGGTGAGGGCACACTTCTTTCCCAGGAGAGCCGGGTGCTTATTGTAGCGACGCAGCCGGTGGTTAACAGACGGAGAAGGGGAAGAGACAATGTAAAACTTGCTCTTCCAGCTGCTCCACTTAGACGGCTTCTCCAGTGTCATCATATACTCCGGATGCTGGTCAATGTGTACCACGCATTCCAGCCACCTGGGGCACGGCTGAGATAGTGCATATGTGCAAACGCCTCCCAGCTAGGCATTATGTCCTGCATTTTGCAGGCGGCTATGTACCCAAGAATGTTCACCCAAGAGTTGGGTGTGAGCTGCTAGACGCCAAGGTCATAACCCCTTAGAATGACTTTAATTGTGTTGTGGAGGGGGAACCGGAGGCCGGCTTTGAATGCCGCCTCATAGCAGCCGAAGTAATCATCGGCGTGGTCCAAGTCGTTATCCCAGACGACGGCTGCCTCCACAGGTAGAACAACGACTTCCCATCTGGCCCCTACCGGGCGCTTCTCCAAAAATGCCGGGAGAGTGGCGTTTAAAGTAACGACTTCCCGGGCGCTCATGTGCGCCTCCGTTGGATTATTTATTGAAGGCCAATTATATGCCTCCTCATCCTCTTGAGGGGCATCCGGCTCCATCGTTGACTTAGTGGAGTCGGATTGCTGGACGGTCTCCTCACCGTCTTAGCTCTCGGATTCCTCAAGAATCCCATCACCGGGCGTGCTAGGTATGCCCGGTTGGTCATAAGGAGCATCATCAATCGGAGTTCCGCCTGAATCACCTGACTGGTAATCGGGGTCTACAGTCGTCCACCTTGTCCAAGCAATTATGTCCTGCACATGAACAGAGACGGTCGGATTCGTAGAAGAGTAAGGGTGGTCCGAACACCCCCAGACGGCATCCCCAGTCCTAGATTCAGCCGTGTCTGGTGACCGGTTGACAACTGCCCTAGGCCGTGCCGTGCCGTGTGTGTGTTGGGTGAGTCCATTATTCTCTAACAATCTATACAACCGGGAAAAAATCAAAAAACTTGCAAGGGGTAGAGACGGTACCTTGAAGTTGTGAAAAAACTTGGAAGGAGGTTGACTCCTTTAAGCTAGCAGACGGATCTCTGATTTGTTGCTTGAAGATACCCCAGACGGTGCTCGGATGTACCTCTTTGAAGAGCAACTGAAATGTGTAGAAGACTCAACCGTTTTCCCAAAATGTGGCTTGAAGATACTAAAGGCGGTAGAGACCAGCTGTGGGTGTTTTGAAAGCTAAAAAGAAAAAAAAGAAAAACGGATGGTCAGGTGTTTTTGAAGAAAATTGCTTGAAGAGGCCCCAGACAGTATAAGACCGGCTGTGGGTCTATTGAAAGCAAGAAGAGAAAATTGACTAAGCCAGGCGGTACCTTAGTGAGTTCAGCAAAGAGCACTCAAACGGTATCCGGATGTGTCTGAATAGAAGAAGCCGGTTGAACGCAAAAGTAGCCGGTGTTAGAGCTTTTTTCTCTCAAGAAGTTTTTTGCGAAAATTTGTAAAGTATGAAATGAGAGGAGGAAGCCTCCCATTTATAGGAGGGGGCAGAAGGCGAACCGTCACCTCCCCCTCCAATTCGATCAAATTCGATATTCGAATTAAAAAAAAAAAAAAAATTGAGGGAAGGAGCAAACCGTCACCTTCCCATAATGTGACACGTGTCACAGGTGCCATGTGGCAAGCCACGTCACACTTGTGAGGGGCAAATGTTTGGTATAAAATTACCCTCTACCACGTGGCCCAAGGGCATGCTGACACGTGTCAGCCCCCCAGAGAGGCCCAATGGGATCCAATCGGATGCTGACACGTGGCACTATAACCCTAATAGGAGAACTGATTCTCTTCTACTATAAATAGAGGAAAATCCTCATTTATTACACATTCATAAATACAAACACAAAAAACCGAGCAATATTAATTGCAGAATTCTCTCTGAATCAGAGAGAAAATCCATTTACTTTCCGTACATTTATACATCCGGAGACGTTCTAACTTGATCGTCGGAGGCGGAACTCCACCCAACCGGAGTTTCGTGGTTTTGCAGGTACAGACGGTCGCGCGCGCATGCATTCCCGGAATTATAACTCTCCCGAGGGACTCCAAAAACCAAGAAACAGCTTATATAATTCTACAAAAGGCACACTATATATTATTGCACATTATAACAAAGATTAAATATTTTTTCCAAAAATATTTAAAAAATAAAAGAAATACTAAGAACACACTAGAAATTAACTCGTGTCATTGCTGGTGTGTCTTTTAATGTATTTTTATTATCGGTTGTTATCTAACTAATAGCCACAGTACAATAAGGATCTATACTTCATCTTAAACAAATAATATTCAGTAAACATAATTTTATTAGTTAAAAAAAAATTCGGTTTAGTAAAATAAGTCCAGTTCAGTAAAATTGATTTGAGTTCAATAAAAAAAATATTCAATGAAGTAATAATCAATAACTTTATAGAAGAAATATAATAGAAAATCAGTAAAAATAATTTCTGTTTAGCAAAAATAGTTTCAGTTAAGTAAATTAATTTCAGTCAAGTAAAAATAATTAAACTTCAACAAAAACAAAAAAAATTTAGTTCAATAAAAATAATTTCAGGTTGGCAAAAATAAGGGGGTGTCAATATCTGACCCAACCCGAAAAACCAACCTGAAACAGCAATGATCTATATCTGACCCGTATCCGAAGAATAGTTGAAAACAGTGACATATAGCTTGAATCAAAACAAACCCGACATTAACTGATAACCGAATAGACGTGATACTTTATGATCTGGACCCAAACCTGTAATCAACTTGATATAAACCGAAAATCGATTTGACCCGACTTGATTATGATCCGAACCTGATTAGTACTCGACTTGTTTAGAACCTGAAAACAATATAACCTGTCACAACTTGTTTCTACCCGAATGGATATTGACCGACAATGGATTTGACCCAACCTGACAATGATCTGAACTCGAAATAACACTCGATTAAATTTTAACATAATAAATATCTAACATAACCTACCACTTACTTGAATCATAGTGATCATTTAGTGACACATGATCCGATTTTATCCAACTTGCTAACTAAACTAACTTATATTGATCGACATTGAAATTGTTTTGACTCGAAACTGACATGGATTTCAACTTTTTTTAACTAAAAGTTAATTTGAAAATGTTATCAAATTTATCATAAATAGAAATAGCGGAATATTATACTTTTTATTTGACCTATCACTACAAAAAATAATGAGAATAGGCAACAAGAAACATTGTAACACTTTTTATACATGTTACCTTTTGTAGCAAATGGCAACAATATTTTTTTGTTACCTTGATATTAATAATCTATACTACATTACAATGCAACGATTAAAAAAGTGTTGTTTTAGGGTATGTAAGACCAAAATATCATAAAATGTTGCCCACTAAGAATCAGTTACTCATAATTAACCTCACGTTTCATCTCAGAGCGCGCTCGCACAAAACTCCTTCCTTCCCTCATTGCCCTTTCAACCCAACTGTGCTCCACCGAAACCAGGCTAAGCTTCTAAAAGATTCTAATGAAAATTTTAGAAATGGATGGAAATTCATCAATGATGACGTTTGACGGTTACAGGCGTGATTGTCAGAAACTGCTTGAATTCATAATTTCATCCTCAAGTTTAATTAATCAAGTTCATGGTTCTTCTAGACTCGCGCTCTCTCTCTCCAACATCAACCGTGATACCGTTAGTGTTTATGTCAATTGCACCAAGTTTGGTTTGTCTTTTGCTCTATTATTTTGAATCTCGAATTTTTTTTTTTTTGTTGAATTTAAGCCTTAATTGATTATGTCGCCAATTGCATCAACTTTGATTTTCAATTATATGTTGAAATTAAGGGTTATTTGATTTTTTTTAATTTTTTATTTAGGGGGTGTTTTGAATGTTGCTGAAGCGACATATACTTAGAATATTCTTCAATGGTAAATGAATTTCATATATTTTTAATTTTGAAGCATTTGATTGATATTTGATGACATGGAAAATTGGTGTTGTAATTGTGATTTTTGATAGTGAAAGTTGTTAATTAGTCAATTTGTGTTGTGTTTGTTTAGTGTTTTTATTGGGATTGTTTTAAATGTAATTGAAAATTGCATTTATATATTTACTTCTATTTTGTATTATACCCGATTCTAAGAATGACTAGACTTGATTAAAAGCTAGTTGACCAGAGTCTAAGAATGACCCCATCTGAAGTTCACCCGACCCAAATTTACCTGTTTCAAACTTGTTAGTAACCCTACTTGACACTAACCGAACCCAAAACATTATTACCCGACCCAAAATTGACTCGAATCAAACTCAAACTGCAACCGAAAAGATGTAAAGCCTGTCATAATCCAAATCAATCTTGACCCAACCCGACCTGAACCCGACTTGTAAGTTAGAAAAAAACCAACATGATCCGACTTGTTGACCTAAAACCTGGTATGACATGATATATCTATCTTATATAGTGTTTTATACCCGTCCCTTGATCATAATTAGGAGTATTTTTGGTTCTTCGGAGCTATTTTTATTACTAATATGCGTTTTCAAGTGTTTTAGTAGCTTTGGTGTTATTTTATAGGAAATTGCGTATTTTGAGGCATTTCCCGGGATTATTTAGCCACTACGAGCATTGGATATGGAGCTTACTCATAGACCACTTTCCGAAGCCCGGGACCATGTTAGAGTAATCAAGCGCGGTGATTAAGGGCTCGGCGAAGAAGAAGAAACCGAGGCAATGGACCGGAATTATAAAGGTCCAAGGAAGAGTTCGAGTTGGACCAAGCTAGAAGCCCAAATCGAGGAGACTTATTATGCCCGGTGTACTCGCCCGATCGGGCGGGTGAAGAAGAGCAAGGATTACTCAGAGCACTCGTCTGGCCGGGCGAGATGGCAACCTCAGAGATCCGGACGGGCGATGGGGCGTTGTTCCGGGCATGCGGTTCTTCAGAGTTTTTGAAGCTTGTTTTATTTTCTTTTATTTTAGGAAGTTTTCTTTTGAGTAAAAATATGTTTTTGCTAAGCGTGTTTAAGGATGTCATTCATTAGCCTTAGGAAAAATTGTAAATGATAATCCCAACTTTGTAGTATTTTGTTTCTATAATCCCAACTTTGGATTATTTTGGAATAATCCGAACTTTGGATTATTCTGGAATAATCTGAACTTTGGGGGCTGTTGATTTTCTTCAATCCCTAACCGGTCAACAAAAGTCAATGACCTATTATATCAGGTCACTTGGCACGTGTCAAGCCAGATTGGTCCAAAAAATTTAAAATAATAAAAAAATAAAACAAAAAATCACCAAGGTCAGCCTCCCTCTCCCCCACCGGCCCACTCTAATAACCTCCACCCCACTGCCCAGTCTGCCGCCCCTTTCTCGCCGGCCAGCCGCGCAAAACATCCTCCGCCGCATCGCGGTCTTCCTTCCACCCCGAAACACCCTCCCATTCCCCACGAAACCACCAATGAAACCCCTCTCCAGTGCCAAAAACTCCAAATCGTTCCTCCCACCACCCCGAAACCTTAAGCGGCTAGGCCAGGGTTTTCAATGGTGGGGGAGGAGTTTTTAGGGGTTTTTGGGAGTGGGAGAGGTGCTTTTAAGCGATTTTCGAGTGGAGGGAGAGGTTTCAAGGGAGGTTGGGGGTTTCCAATAGAGAAGGGTAGCCGGAAAGCGGGAAAAGGAGATAAGGAGGGAGGTTGGGGGTTTCCGATCAAGAAAGCTAGCCAGAAAAGGAGGACCGGTGGGTGGGGAGGGGGAAACTGGCGCTTGGGGAGGGGAATTAGCGGCGTAGGGGGAAGGGGAATGACAACAGCCGTCGGCGACAAGGGCAGAGCAAAAGTTTGCGGTTTGGCTGGTGGCCAGAATTTGGGGTTTGGCTGGTGGTTTTTTTTTTATTTTTAATTTTGTTTGTTTAATTTTATTTTTTTAAAATTTTTTTTTTTACCAATTAACCGGTCACTTTTAAAAAAAAAAACCAATTCAACCGGTCACCAGTTTTTGGGATTAAAGAAAATCAACAACCCCCAAATTTTGGATTATTCTAAAATAATCCAGAATAATCCAAAATTGGGATTATTGAAACAAAATACAACAAAGTTGGGATTATTATTTACAATTTTTCCTTAGCCTTAATTCCAGATTTTTAGTTTAAGATTTTCTAGTAGGTTGTTCTCTCGAGATTGTTCCGTATTCGTTTTATACAAATCATATGTCCCTTTATTTCCGGTTATGATTTCTTCCCTTTATTTCTCGTAATTTTATTGCTTGATTTAACTATGTTTCCTTTAACTGCTTTGATTAGTTTAGTTTTAATGAATAGTTTCCATCTAAGGTTTTGGGGATCTATGAATAATATGAAGGGATGCTTTATTATTGTTGATTGTCAATGCTTTGAATTAATTTCCTATTGATTGATATAATGCTATGCAATTACAATTAGATTAGGCCTGGTTTAATTGTATGAGTTACACAATATTGATTCGAGATTCGACTAATGAGAATTAATATTTAGGCTTAGTTTCAATAGGTGGAATTAATTTATAAATGGTCAAGTCAAGATTTGAGAGATGCGATTTAATACCGCTAGGTTAATTTTGTGATTGTAATACGTAGCGAAAGCCTTTTATAATATGGTTAATTTATGCATTGATGATTGACTGTTCTTTTTATATCCCAGAATATTATTTATTGGTGAACCTATGCCCTAGACTTTTATTTTATTGATATTCTCTTAGTTTTCTTTGCTTAGTTTAATTATTCCCCTTAGATTAATTCACATAAAATCATACTTGTTACATTGTAATTTAGATTATAATAGTTTTTTAGGAGTAAAAGAACATTGTTTCTATGTGGGTTTTGACCCTACTTCCTTATCTGCTTTAGTTAGAAGACTTAGGTAACTATTTTGATTAGGCAATACGACTATAGCCTGCCATGACTTAACCTGATCCCGACTTGAATACCTGATTTGGCACTCCTAGCCTAAGTATGTGACAATATCATAGAATATTTTATAGGTTTTGATATTATACAAAAACTAGAGAATCTAGTCAAAATATATACAAGAAATTTAATAATTTTATATATTAATTAAGTTATGATGTTACATATGTACAAATTATATTATAAAGTACGTGTTGTCATATATCAAGAATAAGAAATATACTTCTTAGTAGATATGCTATTTGTTTATAGATAAAGTATGCTTTACAATTATAAAATTTGGTAAATATATTGTGTATATATTACAATAAGTAATTGATGACATTGATAATCAAAAAGTAGTTTTGGAGTGAAAAAACAGAATTAAGAAGTGTCCTGTGTCATTCTTTGTGTCAGTTTAGTATTATGTATAGATAGATATAATTTTCTTTGTTCCACAAACATGGCAATAGTTACCACAATGAGCGATTTCCCTCAATATTGTTGAAATAAAAATAAAAACCTATTATACACCGATTTAAAAATAAATTCCCAAAGTACGATGGATTGAAAGTGTGGGTTGTAAAAAGCCTTTAAGGAAATGAACTTAATCTCTCAATGTCAATCTCAAAGAGTAAACAAGTGTTTGAATTTTAATGAATGATTGATCTCCCTTCCTCAACTAGAAAAAACAGAGCAAAACTTATGGAAACATAGACTAAATTAAATTAGTGGACATCAACTTTCAAAAAATAAGTTGGGTATTTTTGTCTAACATTAACCAATAGCAGGAAAGAGGCCAACATTTACCTTAATAAGTTCAAAGAGACCAAATTTCAGTGCGACCAGACTAAATTAAATCTATGTAGGATTGGTATTTGGTTCAACTTACGCTAATGTCATCAACGATTTTATATTAAATCTGCTAACAATATTAACGATTGTTTTTTTAAACAAAAACAAAAAGCCTGGTAGCACTGAAATTTGGTCTCTTTGAACTTATCAAGGTAAATGCTGACCTTTTTCCTGCTTTTGGCTAAGGAATCCGTGAATTAACTAAGGAGGCAAAGAGATCGGTTATTAGTATAATGCAGTCTCTTTTCTAAAACCACTAATTGTAGTCGCAGGTTTAAAACTACACCCGTTATTCCCGTTAGTGGTTTTAAGCTGAACCAAAAGAAAAAAATATATAATGCTCAACACTGATCCTACGTAGATAGTATTTGGGGAATTTATTTTTGTTTTAATAATATTGTTGGAAATCGCTTACCATTTTAGAAAGTTTCATAAATATTGCAACATTTCTCCAGTTGGACGTGTTTTCTCTCTTTACTCATCATATGGGTCCTTATCTTTATTTCTCTCTATTTCTTAAAATTCGTGTCTCATTTCCATTTTGCAAAGTCTCCGGAATGGAGATTGCGAAATGGAGGAAATAGATGTTTAACAAAACAAACAATACGTATGGAGTTTAAGAAAATAACTACATTTAATTAGTGTAACACTTAAAAAAACGGAGAGAGTGACGTAAGTCCACCACGACGACGACGCCGATGATGATGATGTGCCACCGCCCACTGCCGTGGATGCGGTACGTCTCATAAAACATTTGTAGTTGTGTTTTTTTTCATATAATACGTCTCATAATACATTTTCCTAGTTGTTTGTAAAAGTTAACATTATCTGTTCTTATAATTATTATTTTAAGTTCTTAGAATTTGACATTATATTTTTAGTTTTTATAACTTTTATTTTAAGTTGTAATTAGTGGGCATACGAAAACTAAATACAGGTTCACATTTAAATGGGAAAACTAAATACGAAAATTAGAATCCGAAAATTAAATAAATGGGAAAAACATAGCAATAGCAATATTAGGTCACATAGAAAAGGCAACTAGATTGTTCCACTGCTGCACCCGGTCATGATATAACGCATCCCAGCCCTCTACGCTTGCTGTACGAATGGTGTACCACGTTGGTATAATCGGTGGGACCGGAAAATCGGGTGACAGGTCCAGTCGGATGAAATGTCTGTATGACGGCCCCAGAAATCCAATAGCAACCTCTCTTACCGGTCTGGTGACGGTCTCACGCGAACACCAAGGCAGAACCGTGGTACACGGATAGTAAGCTCGACCATGCAAACCAAGGCCGAAATGCATCACTGCACACTTGTAGATGTTTGCAACGACGAAGAGATCAAGGGGCGCGTCGAACCAATGATTTTGACCGCAACGTCCTCCTCCCCACCGGATACGCTGCAGAGACCTATCCAAGTCCTGTCCGTACACGTGGCGATAAACAGCTCGGTTTGAGGCGATTTCACTGTACATCAACTGACGCACTAAACCGTAGTTGTCTTCACCCATCTGAAACACATCAGCCACAACCCGAAATCCACAGTTACCATCTGCAACCACATCATTCCACCCGTCCAGGAACGGCATCATGATGTTAGGGATCCTGTCTTTATATGGAAAATGTTCAATGTCCATTCTGCCTGTTGCACACATCAAAAAACACAATTAACAAGTTAGCAGAAAACTAAACAAACACTCTAAAAAGTAAATTAAACTAAAGTACCGTACCGGTGCCGGGCATATTCACCGACGAAGATGTTTGACTACCACTTGATGACGATGTACGACCACGGCCACGACCACGACCACGACCACGAATGTACTCAAACGCACTCCTTTCCCGCCGTGGTTGTCGGCCCCGTGGTCGCTCGACCCCCTCAGGTTCCTCATGATCCAAGCACGACGAGTTGAACATGTCATGAAGTACGTGGGTAGCACTACGAATGACTGAAGGGTGGCTGGAGGACACTTGGTCAAACATCGAACGAAACTGCTCCAACTCCTCCTGTTCACGGTTGACTGTCTGTGGAACAGCATGCTCTCCGATAACGAGCGTCCGCCAGAATGGATGAACCTGATCAACATGTAACGACGCCCTATCTTGCGTAATTACGCGGTGAATGGTGCATGCACAAGGTAGTCCATGAGTCACCGATATAGCACATCCGCACCGAATAGCCACTTCATCACCCAACTCCCTCATCCTGGTGTGCTCGCTCAGAATCAACCCCAAGCAGTAGTGTGACACACGACCATGGAGAATCTTAAATATGAAATGGCTATACATCGTGCCATGTCGCCGTCTGGAGTCCTCGAGAGAGTTCTTGATGCCGTTCCTCTGAGTATCAATAGCCTTGTTTATTCTCTCGAACAGTGTATCCAGAGCAGAGGTGGAAGAATCAATCCAGTCCTTCAGAGCTCTATGAGCGCTCTCAACTCTACATGTAGTAGTGTTTCCAAAATGAAGAACTTGGTTTGTCCAATATTTGACAAACTTTTCCCTCTGAGGCACCCACTGCTGCATCACATAGTCTACGATTGCCGGGCACCATTGGTATGCATCCTTGAAGTTATCCAAGGCTCGGTCGTACTCTGCCTCCGTGGTAGCTTGCAGGATCTTCCGCCACTTACCATTTACCAATCTCTCTGCTGAATCTAAGTTCTTGTTGAAAAGGTTGTAGGCTTTGACTTTCACGCATTTGTTGATGTGCCATGTGCACAGTAAATGGCTCGACTCCGGAAACAGCTCCGCTATAGGGGCAAAGAGACCTCCCTCACAATCGCTGACGATGGCCGATGGCTGAACACTTGGGCCGATGTAATTTCTCAACTTCTCCAACACCCAACGGTAACTCGCAACCGTCTCATCCTTCATAACTGCATAACCAATCAAAAAGTTCTGGTTCGTTGGAGTCATCCCAACCATCTCAACCAGTGGAAACTTATACTTGTTTGTCTTGTACGTTGAATCGATCAGAATCACAGATGGCCAAGACGAAATCATATCAGCACAATCAGGATGCACAAGGAACAAATGAGTCACCTCCGATGTGTCTTCATCAGATTCAAACCAGTACAGGTAACCACGTGCTTGTGCCTGGTGTAGAAGCTGCTGTATAGGGTTCCTTCCCTCTGACCGTTCAAACCTCAATTTATGTCTGACGTTGTAGATGTGTCTTCGGTTTGGCTGGTCTTCAGGAAATTTCTCCAACACAGATGCTAATATTTTAGCAGGCTTCACTTGAGCATCACTCATTTCTTTTACAATTAGTTTCGCAGCAGGACTTAGGCCACTTAACTGTCGATGACCCACTTCATATGCGATCATCTCATGGTTGTGATACCCCCATTTACCGTAACTCTTCACTTCCCAACCGTCACCCCTTTGCTGTTGTCGAACCTTTACTCTGAACTGACACCCACAACCTTTCCGCTTTGTATCAAACCGAATCGCTTGACTGAAATCTCGTTCCTCCCTTTTGCGATAACGGTCGCATCTCAAAATGCGATCCATTCTACCATCCCGTTGAGATTTATGAGTTGCTACTACTAAACAAAAACCTGATCTAATTGCAACCTGTTTCGCCCAATCAACCGCTTGTTGAGCATCTTCGAACAGACCATCGTGTACAAAAATCCCACTATAATCATTTCCGTCTCCACCATAATCCTGCAACAATAACATATAAATATAATCACATAAGAGTAGATTAAATTAATACATTTGACACAACATTAGCACAAAAGCAAAAACAATAATAAATTATAAACAACAAACAAAGAAATAAACAAAAAGTATTCAAAAAAAAAAAAAAAAACAAAACACAAAAATAAAAAACATAAACAAAACTTTAGATTAAATAAATAAAAATAAACCAAAAAAATAAAAACAAAAAAAAAACATAAAACGAAAAAAATTGTAAAAAAAAAAATAAAAAATAAATAAATTAAAAACAAAAACAAATTAAAACAATTAAAAACAAAACAAAAAAAAAACCAAAAAAAAAAGAAAAAAATTGTAACACAAAAAAAAAAAAATAAACAAATTTTAAATTAAATTAAAAAAAAAAAAAAAAATAGTGGTGGCGCCTAGCCAGGACGCCGCCACCGTGGCGGTGGCGTCTAGCCAGGACGCCGCCACCGTGGCGGTGGCGCCTGGCCAGGACGCCGCCACCGTGGCGGCGGCGTCTTGGCCAGACGCCACGGCCACGGTGGCGGCGTCCTGGCCAGGCGCCAGAGCCACGGTGGCGGCGTCCTGGCTAGGCGCCACCACTACGGTCACGGCGTCCCGGCAGGACGCCAGCCGCCAATTCGTGGTTTTAGATGGCTTCGTACCTCCTTTTCCGGCGTCAACGGCGTCTCTCCGGTGCATCTACCCGACGTTGAGGGCTCTTCGGTTTCACTCGGCGATCCAGTCCTGCTCCACATTTTTTATGAGTGAAAAATTTTATTTTCGGTAAAAATTAAAACAAGGGCAATAATGTCAACATTTTTAAAAAATGTGGGCTTTATGTAGAAAAACGCGGGCGATGTTTAACAAATCCCCAAACATGAGACATGAGTCACATGAGGTCATGAGTATGAGTGTATAACGAGTAGTCGCGTAATTAGGGGCTGAGTTGTAAATCTTGTAAGACTACCGACGTTACGCATCAACGTTCAACGCTTCCACAGTTGCATCTCACTCTCTCTCTCCTCATTTCCACATAATTCATCTTCCTCTCATCAATTGATTCATTCAATCATCTTTCACTGTTTCTTAGTCCAAATCTTTCAGCTGGTAACTCTTTCGATCTCTCTCTTTCCGTTTCGAATTTCATATCGATCTGTTAACACTTGATTTACCTTAATTTAATTAAATTAGTGTTAGTTTAATTTTATGCGATTTCCAATCTATGTTTGTTTCATTTTGTGGATAATTTTGTTGTCTTTACTATTTATATTAATGAATTAGAGTTACGTTTTCTCCATTTTTTTGTATGTTTAACTTGACTCTGAAGTTGTTTTGGATTTTTTTTTAATTTCTTGAGTAATTAATTATAGTTCTAAGATTGAATTTATTACACTTATACAAGCTATTTAATAGAAAATTTAATATAATTTAATCTATGTCCTTAAGATACGTGAGAATGAGGTATTTGATCGTAAAAGATGTAGGAGGAAAATTTTTGTGGATGACTATACGGAACAATTATTTTTGGTTCACGTAGCCGACCCCACTTATGGGATTAAGGCTTTGGTTGATTAATTGATAAATTTACTAAGAATTTGAGCTGCTTATTAGGGATGCATTATTGACTAAAACTATGTATAGGGATGATTCGCGAGCTCGTGATACTCGGGTTTTTATCGTAGATACTGACACCGGTGGCTAAATGTGTTATTGATATAGTGGTTCTATACTGATATTATAAGTAGTGTGTATAGTTAAGCATGTTTCTTATTGATATTAAGTTCTTTGGTGAAGTTCCACCTTTTGTGTCTTTAAGATACTTATGCACGTTGTTGCCGCATTTTTTCCAAATCGGAATCAGATTTTCCGGTTTGTGAAATAGTGGACTAGTGAGGGTGTAAAGGCAAATCCATTTGGATACTTACATTACTGCATATGGATCCTGATTTGTCCTCATTTTCGGAAATTAGGTTTATACATATACCATTTTGAGTTTTGACGTAAATTTAATAGTAATTTTGTGTATGTATTGCTAGCCCCTCCCCTATTTTGTCTTCCTTGGTATAATGGATCAATGGGGTTATTGCATTAGGTTTGTGAGGCTACTGCTAGTCATGCTTTGACCTTTGTTGTCGAAAGCTTGCAGAATTGAGGAATAATTGTTTGTGACTACGTGTAACACATTATGATGTTAGCAATGGAAATATATTGTGGTTAAATCGCACACCAGGTACCATTAAGCCGTGTTGTGGATAGAGTACCAAAAAATCCGGGTAGGATGTCAAACCTTTCAAACCGTATTTTGTTTAGATTTTTCTTATGATTGCACCAAAGTAGACAACTGAAACCCCGCCACCCCCCACCCCCCTCCCCATGCCCACCTCCCTATCTCTCTATTTTCTTTTCTAAAACTTTTACTTTTTTACATTTGCTTGAATCTCATACTCTATGATTAAATTTTTTGCTCCTTTTTGCTTTTATTTGATGTTAGATGTTAGAATATGCTTTCAAGATTTTACAGCATCCTAACCGTAAATGTGTTCATCCTCCTTGTAAAGTCATAACACTCAACAGCTCTTTAAACTCGTTTTTTTTTTTCTTCTAAATTTCAGGTGATGATATCACCCAAAATCTTAAAGTGGTTCTAATCAAACATTACAGACATTGCGTAGACCTCTCAACTCTGTGAGTAGCTTAACCGTTACTTTATATTCTTAACACTATGAAAGATATAAGAGTAACCCGTCCTTCTGTTGTTGCATCTGTTGAAAAAACTCAGAGTCAGCTATCTGACTTGATGAACAAGAATGATTTATCATCCAACCGTGTTCAGTACACCCCTGAAATTGAGAAGGCGTATGTTCACCAGGTTTATGATGCAATTGCTCCTCACTTTAGTTCAACAAGATTTGCTAAATGGCCTAAGGTTGCATCATTTTTAGATTCTTTGCCTCAAGGATCTCTTGTCCTGGATGCAGGATGTGGAAATGGGAAGTACCTGGGTTTTAATCCCAACTGCTTTTTCATAGGATGTGATATAAGCTCTCCTTTAGTTGGTATATGTACAGAGAGAGGGCATGAAGCCTTGGTCGCTGATGCTGTAAATTTGCCTTATAAAAGTGACTTTGGTGATGCAGCAATCTCAATTGCTGTGTTGCATCACTTGAGTACTGAAAATAGAAGGAGAAAAGCCATTGAAGAGCTGGTTAGAGTTGTTAGGAAGGGAGGTGTAGTGTTAATAACAGTCTGGGCTGTAGAGCAAGAAGACCAAGGTTTGCTAAGTAAATGGACCCCATTGTCGCATAAGTACCTAGATGAGTGGATTGGACCCGGTAGTCCATGTGTGCGTAGCCCCCGGTCATTGAATTTGGAAAGCATTCCCGAAAGCGAGGAGAAAGGTCCTCGAGAGTTATGCGAAGTCTCTAGAGAGTCCCTTGGTACAAGGCTGGATAAAACCATGAAAATAAACGCCCAAGAAAATTCCTATAATGATGATAGGTGTAAAGAAAATCAGCAGGAGTACTTTGTTCCATGGCACTTGCCTTATCATCGTGCTGAAATTAATGGTGCTTCTGCCTGTGCTGTTGCAAATGGTCTGGCAAGAAAAGATGACAAGAAGGGTGCTGTGGTGTATAAGCGATATTACCATGTGTTTAGTGAAGGTGAACTTGAAAGGTAACACATTACAGTGCACTTATCATCCCTCTTTAAGATTTTGCTTGAATGTGAATGGTTAAAGTCTTAAAATAGCTAGCTGCATTGCTATGAAGTATAGAGTACATCCTATAGACTGTTTCATGCATCTTGCTTTATTGATTCCGATAGTGCTACAAATGGGGTGGAGAAACTATCGTCCTCGAATTAAATGCAATTCTGCTGGAGAAATGTAGAAACTTATCTAGTGTAGGTAGGGTATATATTCTTAAAAAACAGTATTGTGAAATAGGCAATGTCCATGTCCAACAGTGATTTTTTTTTTTTTTTTTTTTTTTTCTGTTTAATGTCAATGTTCTAGATCTACTATATCAGAAACAAACAAGCTGATAACCCACTCTGCTATTTTCAAAAAGGTAAAATCTTTAAGATCCAATCATTTTAGTTGATTAAATGTCAAAGATGCAGATGTAATCTTGAATTTCGAATTATTTCCATATTCGTAGTTCTCCATTATTTTTCAATTCTCAGATAGTCCTTTACCACCGACACCAAAGGAGAGAAGATCAGTCTTAGCAATAATAGTAAACAGAAAAAATTCTACAATAAGAATTAATCACCGCATGTACTAGAGACATTTATAATCTGGATTTAGATGAACCTGAGGTTCAATCAACTTATGTAGTTGAGACTTTTGGATTTAGAAGACTCCAAAAAATCAAACTTGAAAAATGAAACCTTTTTGAATGCTAGAGTCCTCAAGAAATTGGGCTCAATTCAGTTGATCTTACTATTCTATAGCTAATACCCTATGACCCTACATTAACTTTTTTTTTTCTTCATTTGGAAAAATTGACGCTACCGGTCCTAACTATGAACATTCTTCTTTAAAGATCCCAATTATTGATTAACTCATGGCAGTACTAGCTTTGGGGGATCCTTCTTAAAACAGTCTTTGACTTATTATGACCGGTAAAACGGATAAAATTGCCACGTATTGAATTTTTATTGGTTCGTTTTACTGAATTTTATTGTTTTAAGGTGAAGAGAACAGGGCCTAAAGGAAGGTCGTGGGTCTTTAGAGTGGTGGAGGATTAATTTTTTTTTTTACTACGCCTAACGAAAATAAGACACGTGGCAACTATTAACCGGTTAAACCATTTAATAATATGTTAGGGACTGTTTTGAAAGGACCCCCCTAAATTTGGATCACCTTGAGTTAATCAATAGTTGGGACCTTTTCAAGAAAACTAGTCATAGTTGGGGACTGTTGGCGTCAATTTTTCCTTCTCTTTTTTGCCTGATTTCCTCACGTGATATAAACATAGCTGCTATTACTTATCAACTTCATGCACATTGTCTTCAAGTTTTACATGTTTGGAATTAGTGAACCATTTCCCAACTTCATTCATTCCATCTTGTGTCAGCATGATTGGGCGCTGTTGAGTGCAGCTAATTTTGCTGAAAGTACCCGTGGAGTTTTTTTTCCTTTTTTTTTTTTCAAGGCTTCAGAAGAATCTATGTTTCTGATGAGCAACATCCTTGAGTTTCTGATAATATTTTCTGTATTTCTGTGTTTGGAACTTTTCTGCTGCTTGGTTGTGCATATCCTCTGACTCAAAATTTGAGTTAATTATTAGTTGGAATGGAGCTCCATAATCTTCTTAAGTTAGTCCATCACGAAAACAAAAAGGTAGTAGTTGATAATCTTGATATTGCTCTAAATGATAGGTAGCCTAGGAACCAATGTTCTGTAGGGAAGCTAATTTGAGTAATTTCCATGCAAAAGGTGAGATTTCCAAGAGTACAATCTAGCATAGGTAGTGGAAGCGATAAGTGTATGCAGAGCAGACTGTGTCTGGTAATTAAAAGTTCATAAAGAATTGGAGGATTATCTTGCTATGCTCTTTTTCCTTTATGGTCGGTTCCTTATGACAATTCATGTTAGCTAACCCCAAACCATTTTGGGACTAAGGCTTTATCATCGTTGTTTTTTTTATTTTTTGGGGGTGGGGGGGGGGGGGGGTGGTGGCTGCGAGTTTTTGACCCATATTAGCACTATCTGAATATTGCCAAGCCAGCAAATATGCTGATATCTTGAAAGCAACTCTGACAACTATGCAGTGGAGAAACAAAATTGTTTGTACTTCTTGCACTTGGTTTTGATTGTCTATGATTGGTTCTTGCAACATTTACAGACCCAACTGCTCCTTTAATCTTGTGCATTCATGTCCTATAAAATTGCTCCTGATTTGTTTGATCGTCTTGTTTCCAGGTTTTATTAACATGTTTTCTAAAATTGACCATCTTCATTTCTTGTAAATTTGCAGATTAGTGTCTGGCATGAGCAATACTGTAATCGTGGATCGCTTTTTTGACAAATCAAATTGGTGTATTATTCTTGAAAAAACACAATGAAAAATCTTTACGCACACCAAATACACCACTCTAACTTTGTTGCTGAGTTGAGATCAGTAAGTAAATCACTGAAGCTGCAAATTGATTTTATCATAATATAAGTAAATTTGTAATCCTCATCAAGCTTTTGCGAAATTGCACTAGAAATTACTGTGGGTGAGATAGTCGCTTGGCCAGCTTACAGGATGTTCTTTGAAAATCAGGCTGCGCAGCCTGCGCTGGTTATAGTTTTACTTGTATCATCATTTTAAGACGCACAGTATAGGGCAAAGTATAGCGTTATTTTACAGATTTTTTGGTTAGAAAAGATTTACTTGTATTACAACCCTTTCTTCTTTCTGTTTTGTTAGACACAGGGATACTCTAAACTTCTCAAGTATCAAATGCATAGTTGGTAGCTGATATTTTACTCACTAAATCAGTTAACAAAACAAAGTTGTTACCCTAAATAACTTACTGATTTTACGTGCTTAATGGTTCAAATTTAATAGCTTAAAAAAAGCATAAATATTAAGAACTGAATCTAACTAGAGAAGGGATTGAATTTTAATTAGGAATATATGATTTTAAATGGGAATTAGCTTAAGTCCTATACAACGCAAGGTTTTACCTATCCTAATTATGAATTACAATGTTAATTTAACAATTATTTGCAAAAAAAAATAAAAAAATAAAAATAAATTAATAATCTGCATTTTTAATTGAAACAAAATAATTTGAATTATTAACTTGAATTGTAGTATGTATATTGATGTCAAAAGTTATGGATAATTAAATATTTAAAAAATAATGATAGAAATTTAATAATTATAGGGTTTTAGTTAAGAATGAAAATATATGTTAATTATTACCCGTGTAATGTAATTATATATCCCATCCGTTTCTATCTTATAGGCATACTTTGACTGACACAATGTTTTATGAATATATTCAAGTTACTCAATTTGAGTAACATGAATTTTTACTCAAAGGGCACGCTGGTAATTTTCGGGTGGCGTTAGTATGGGCAAAATAAGGCAAAATTTTCTATGCTGGGTTAACTGTAGAAACGGAGGGTTTGCTCTTGGTGTTTAGAGGAAGTCATTTTCAATGGAGCTCACAACCAAGGTTCAATGGGGAAATTTGGGTGTTGTCTTCACCTGCAGATTCTTACACCGTCACTCCGTCACTCATGGTTACCCTTAACCTGCAGATACGTCTCCGATGTTGTTTTCAGCTGATCATGACGGCGGCTCTGATGTTGCTTTGTCGGGCTTCTTGGTGAACCTTTCACTGCAGAATCGTAGACCGTTGCTTCGCTGGCTGTGGTTCTCCACTTTCTTTTGATTAATCCCCGGTCGTGGTTGCTTAGTTGGCCTTCTTGGTGAGCTTTTGCTTTCTCTCTCTTGGACGACTAGTAAACCAGTGCTAAACTCCGTCAACAAAACCGTTAGCATTAGAATATTATTAATCGCGTTTTTCAAGGTAAATATTTACCACATTGCCATTTGAGTAACAGCCTTTGCTACTCATTATGAGTAACCTAGGCTAGCTCAATGTTTCATACTATATGCAAATTTAAATTTCATGAACATCATAGGATATAAAATAATTTTCATGAATATTTGGGGAAAAAAAAAAGTAAAAATGATGGGAAATTTTTTAACTAGAGGATATATGTGGCTGACCACTACATCAACCATCATACATAATGGAGGAGAGAGAGAGAGAAAATCTATACTTATATATTAAAAAACATTTCTAATACAAGATATGTGCCACGTGGCACCTTCACATGTATTAGAAGTATGCCACATCATCCATTGTACTATAAATATGTTTCAATTGCAATAAAGATGTTTATAACAAGCTTTGAACACAAGACCAATAATAAATGAATTAATGTTCTTACCAACTTTGCTATCTTTTAATTATGCTTCATATTCAATCATAAAACACTAAATACTTTAATTTGTACAAAACATCAATTTGAGAGCATTTATTTAGTTTATTTAGTTATTATTGTCCACTTATTTTTTGTAATTATATAGTTTATGATTTTATAGCCCAAATAATATATATTGATATTCAAAACAAAACGCGGTCCGGAGAAACACACTAGTTTAGATATTTAAATGGAAGTGACAATTGAGTAGGAAAAAAGAAAAATATATAATGCTATCGAATGTGAGAAGGGTTCTAATGGTGAGAAGCGTGAAGAATGTAGATACATTGACCTTGTGTTATAAATACATTATAAATACATTGTATATATATTAAAAATACATTGCAAATACATTAACTTCTTCTTTTTTAGTGAGTAGTAGACAAGGGGGTTAAATGGTAAATGCATGTATCATGTCCGACGTCCATTATCAAAACACAAAGCTAAATTCTTGTAATTAACGAAGGGAAATAAAATCCCCCAAAACCTACAAAATTATTTGCTATCATCTCCAAATTCAATGTCAACATTTAATTGTGCTTTTTGATAGGCTATCTCTGATCTCTATTTTTTATATAATGTAGTATTTTTGTTTTTTCAATTGTGATTTTTGGGTGATGGCCTATTGAATGCTCGTCATATTGTCATTCCCCTTAACTTGGTTAGATACTTGCTTGAGTGAAGCCTATAAACATTGAAGATACTAATTAGGTACATCGTGAGTAAGTTTTATATACATTAAAGATGTATAATGGATACATCGAAGGTGTATAATGGATAGAGTAAAGATACACTAACAACTTTCTTAGAATGGAAATTTAATTCAGAAATAATCAATTTGAAATTGCAATAATTAGAGAGGAAAAGTTTGAAGCAAGGAAAAGAGAGGAAGTATAGATGGATGCCATGTTCAAAGCTCATAGTTGTAGTGCTCTAAATTTCTAATAGACCGGTAAGATAAAGGATGAGAGAGAAAAGAAAACGACAATATTGGCAGATCACGTGGTCCGTGGTTGAGATATATCTAAAATTACAACAAGTGCCATAAATGAAGCGGATTCATTGTTATTTGTTGGATATATCTGATCCAAGGGCGATCCAATGAGAAGTGCCCTTATGGTGAGAAGCGTGAGAAGATCAGATACATTAAAAATGCATTGCAGATACATCGACTAAACACTATAGATACATTTAAAAGATGACAAGTGATTTATTTGACCACTTATTGTG
Organism: Chenopodium quinoa; assembly: GCF_001683475.1. Lineage (NCBI taxonomy): Eukaryota > Viridiplantae > Streptophyta > Magnoliopsida > Caryophyllales > Amaranthaceae > Chenopodium > Chenopodium quinoa. The sequence goes on from NW_018744367.1 coordinate 812,970, forward strand.
GTGATTTTAACCCGGTTTTGTAATCTTTTCCCCACTTTCTAACCCCCTTTTGTATATAAATGTTGCATTTTGGCTTTGCCCTTCCTTGTGTGTTTGTATACTTAGTTTGCAGGTATAAGTGAAGTGAGGCAAAGCAAGGAAGTGATGAAAGGAGAGGCAGTAGCATAGTTCATTTTAAAACAAACAGCAGTAGCATAGTTCTTAGCAACTTTCTCTTAGTTTGGAACAATCATCTTTGGTATTTTAGCTTAGAAATCCTCAAATTAATCATTGTAGTAGCAAGTTTCAAAGATTATTCTCAAGATTCAACATTTGTACTCAACATTTGAAGCTTCAATTAGTAACTTCTTTCACTTTTCTCTATTTAATTTCTGATTTCATTTTGTTATTGCATGTCATTTAAATCTCTTTAATTCTTGATAATTTGTTGTTGGATGTTAGTTTTATCATTAGTTAATCACTTTACCCCAATTATTAAACTAGTTAGAACCCTAATCTTGGTTTGCATGTCACTTGAAATGAGTTGTGAGTAGTCCTCTTTGCTAGGGGTTGGGTGAAGCTCAACCTAATGGTTAGTTAAGTAAATTTGGGAGAAGTATTGATGTTTGATTTGTGATTAAATTGATTGTATGAGATTGCTTGTTAGTTCTTCATGATAGGATTAGCTACCCTTGAATTAGGAGCTTGATGGCATGTTATGCTTAGTTTGACATGGAAATATAGATTAAGTATGTCATTACCTATTGCAATTTGATTATGTATCTCTTATTGCTAAACTAATGAGGGATCTAAGTTTAGTAGTGTGAGTTGTTTTCCTAATCGCATGAGGTTGGTCTTACATATAGCCCTTGCTATCTCTTGTCTCTTTTACTCCCAATTTGCCTAATTGCCATGGTTGAGTGGATCCCATTCCCTAGTGCGTTTAATTACTTGATTTAGAACAATAGTTTGTTGTCTAATTGACGAACACCCCTTTCAACAAAAGACTTCAAATTAGCTTGAGTGTTAAGATCTTTAACAATTATACCCCGTTCTTTGTGGACCGAACTCTTACTTATCATTGTGTTTGGTTTGTGAGGTGTTTGCTTATAAATGTGTTTGAATGAGTGTGGAATGTGCGACCGTTCTAACGCCCATCAAAATGGCGTCGTTGCTGAGGAATGATGTTGTTAATTGCTAATTGATTACTTGAGTCTAGTTCACCATTAAAGGAAAATTACAAAAAGAGTTTGTTTCTTTTTGGCTACACTTGTAGCCTTGTTACTAATTGCAATTGTTGAGTGTGTATGCGCAGAACCCATAACAGGATTTTGGTACCTTACGATCCCGAGATTGAACAAACTTTTAGAAAGAGAAGGAGATCCGGTTCTAGGCCGTTAACTACTTCCCCAGCTAGACAGTTCAACTCCGAGGAACAACAAGATCAAATGGGTGATCCACAGCCACCACCTCAAAGACCTTTGAAGGAGTTGGGAACTCCAGGAGCTTATAGAGCTTCAAGTGGGATTGCTCCCCCAAACACCCCGGCCAATGACTTTGAGATCCAGTCCGCGATGATAAATTTGATTGAAAGGCGGCAATTTAGTGGAGCAAAGCACGAGAGCTCTCTTGCACACTTAAACGAGTTTGAGAAATATTGTAACACGATCAAGGTGAATGGGGTCACTCAAGATTTTGTGAGACTAAAGCTTTTCCCTTTCTCCCTAATGGGAAGAGCCATTGAATGGCTTGAAAAGGAGGTGAGACCCAATTCTTTGAGAGCTTGGGATGAAGTCACCACGGCTTTCCTAGGGAGATCTACTCTTAAAAGAAGATGGCCGAAGCAAGGGCTTTGATCCAAGGCTTTCGACAAAGTGCTAGTGAAACCATATATGAGGAATGGGAAAGGTATAAAGAATATCAAAGGGAGTGTCCTGATCATGGTATTCCCACATACCAAGTGCTTCAAATTTTCTATGGAGGCTTGAGCCCCCAAGGGAAGACTAGTTTGGATGCGGGAGCCGGTGGACCAATAATGAACAAGACGGAGGAGCAAGTGATAGAGATCATAGAGGATGTTGTGAGGCACCATATGGATTGGAAAGAAGGAGAAAGGGAGTCCTCAAGCAAAGGTGGGAATGCGGTTTACTCCGTCGATCACCTCAACGCTATCAACAATTTGATATCTCAAATCGCCAACCTTGGCAAGGAGATGACATCGATCAAGGCAAAGCTTGAATCTTCCTCTTCACACCAAGAACATTCCTCCCAATTTAAGGGGAGAGGTATGAGTTCTAATCTTTCTACTTCTACCTCTAATAACATGCCTAATGGGTGTCTCTTTTGTGAAATTGTGGCTCATATGATCATGATACTTCTTTTTGCACTTAGGATTCTCAACCCCAACCCTAATATGAGGATGCAATGAACTTGAAAATGAACATGTCAATTCTTTGTCTTATGATAATAGACCTAGAAATGACAATAAAAGATATCTACCACCTAATTAAAGAGGGCAAGGGGGAAATTCCTATAATCAAAGAGGAAATGATTATGGTTACCATAACCAAAATTCATGGGGTAATAAGAACCAAAGGGATCAAAATCCCCAAGGTAACTACAACCAACAAGGTGGTTATGGTAACCATAACCATAATAACCAAGGGAATTATGGGAATCAAGGCCAACATCACCAAGGAGTGAACTCTAAAAATAGGAGCAATTGGAATAACAATAACAATAGAGGTTTTTCTAATCAAAATTCTTCCAATTCGAATGTGAGAGGTACTAGAGCTCCTCAAGATAACTACTATGCACAAGCACCTCCACATAGATCCAATTTAGAGGAAATGATGGAAAGCTAAACTAAAATGTTCAACACTTTCATGGCCACTAGTGATAAGAAATTTAGTGCAGTACTGACTCATAAAAAAATGCTTGAAACACAAATTTCTCAATTGGCCAATGCTTTAAAGGAAGGGGCTAGCACTTCCAAACTTCCACCCCAAGGACTAGATCCCAAGAGACCCATTAATGCTATATCAACTAGGAGTGGGAAGGTGTTGGAAGAGAGTGTCCCTAAGAAAAACAATGAGAAAGTGAACATGCGTGAGCCTCCTTTTGAGAGTGATTTTGAGCATGAAGAAGAGAAAGCCTTTGAGAATGAGAAAGATAATGAGAGTGAAAAAGAAAAAGAGAGTGAAAAAGAAAAAGAAAAAGAAAGAGAAACCAAACAATTGCAAAGACTTCCATATCCCCATAAATTTGTGAGAAACAAATTAGATGTGTAATTTGGAAAATTTCTTGAAACATTGAAGAAAATTCACCTTTCAATCCCTTTTACCGATGTTATCAAGCAAATGTCTAACTATGCTAGGTTTTTAAGAGATATTTTGAGTGGAAGGAGAAAGTGTGATTTGGTGGATACGGTGAATCTCATCGAGAATTGTAGTGCTATTATTATGAACAAGTTGCCACCAAAGGTGATAGAATTTGACTTGAATGAGAGCATGAAATATCCAACCTCAACTTTGGAAAATTGTATGATGATTGATGCTATTGATTCCATTGTAAATTCTATGCATTAGCACTTGCTCACTTCTAACGATCCCCTTGAGATTGTCTTATTGAACAAAGGAAAGATAGGGGAACAAAGCAAGGAGATGGCATTGTATGAAGAAATGCTTGAAGGAAGTATGGAAGGAAGCATTGAGCAAGTATGCATGGGAATCACGAGCCATAATGCATTGGAGATAGCTACAACAAGAGAAGGTAAGGGTGTTCCAACGGTAGAACTCCAACCTCTACCATCACACCTAAGGTATGTGTTTTTAGGTCCCATCTCAACTTATCTGGTAATTGTTAATTTCTCTTTGAACGAGTGCCAAACTCAAATGTTATGTGGTGTATTGAGAGACCACCAAGGTGCTTTAGGCTATACCATTGACAACCTCAAAGGTATTAGTCCCGCTTTATGTATGCACCACATAACACTTGAGGAGGGTGCTAAGCCTTCCATTGAAAGGCAAAGGAAACTTAATCTTCAAAAGGGGGAGGTGATGAAGAAAGAAATCACCAAACTCCTTGATGCGGGCATCATCTTCCCCATTTTGAGTTCTAGATGGGTTTCCCCTGTTCATGTGGTCCCTAAAAAGGGGGAAATAACCGTAGTTGAAAATGAGAATGGTGAGCTCATTACAACTAGAACGGTGACCGGTTGGAGGATGTGATAGATTATAGACGTCTAAATGCATCCACTAACAAGGATCATTTTCCCCTCCCTTTTATTGACCAAATGCTTGAAATACTAACAAAGCACAAGTATTATTGTTTTCTTGATGGTTATTCGGGTTTCTTTCAAATCTCCATAAACCCGGATGACCAAGAGAAGACAACCTTTACTTGTCCATATGGTACTTTTGCATATAGGAGGATGTCCTTCGGACTTTGCAATGCACCGACATCCTTTCAAAGGTGCATGATGAGTATATTTGGAGACATGCTTGAGGCCGAGATGGAAGTGTTCATGGATGATTTCTCGGTAGGAGGCCTCTCATTTGAAGATTGTTTGTCCAATTTGGGCAAATATTTAGCAAGATGTGAGAAGGTCAACTTGGTCCTAAATTGGGAAAAATACCACTTCATGGTTGAAGAAGGAATCGTCCTCAGTCACAAGATATCAAGCAAGGGAATTAAAGTGGATAAAGCAAAAGTTGAAGTGATTGAAAAATTGCCACCTCCGATCAATGTAAGAGGAGTGAGGTCCTTTTTGGGGCATGCCGGGTTTTATAGGAGATTTTTCAAGGATTTCTCCCTCATTGCTCGACTTCTCAGTGCTCTTCTTCAAAAGGAAGCCAACTTTATTTTTGATGAAAAGTGTCTTCATGCTTTCAACAAATTAAAGGAAGCTTTGATCACTTCTCCAATTATGCAAGGGTCAAGATGGGATTTGCCATTTGATCTCATGTGTGATGCTAGCGATGTTGCTATTGGAGGTGTGTTGGGACAAAGAATAGAAAAAAAGCTTCATGTCATCTACTACATGTCTAAGACTTTGAATGAAGCTCAACGGAACTACACCACAACGGAGAAAGAGTTTCTTGCCGTGGTACATGCTTTTGAGAAGTTTTGGAACTACCTCATTGGTTCCAAAACTATTGTCTACACCGATCATGCGGCTATTAGGTACATTGTGGCAAAGAAAGAGTCCAAGCCTCGTCTTTTTCGTTGGGTCCTATCACTCCAACAATTTGATGTTGCAATCCGTGACAAGAAAGGGGCCGAGAATGTAGTTGCAGATCATCTCTCCCGTTTAGAGAATGTGCAAGAAAGTAATGATGAGGTCCCCATATGTGATGAATTGAGAGATGATGTGCTTTATGTCTTGAATGAGGAAGAGCTTCCTTGGTTCACCGACTTGGTTAAATACTTGGCGTATGGGGAGTTTCCTCCCGATTTCTCCAAGAATCAAAGGTAGAAACTTAAAAGAGAAGCAAGACATTATATGTGGGATGACCCCATTCTTTACAAAAGAGGAGTAGATGGTTTGCTTCGAAAGTGTGTTCCGAATGAAGAAGTGCAAAATGTGCCATTCCAATCCTTGTGGAGGCCACATGGGGACAAAAAAACAGCCTTGAAGACCTTGCAAAGCGGTTTGTGGTGGCCTCACATCTTTAAAGATGCTTGGGGGTTTGTGAAGACTTGTGACCATTGTCAATGAACTGGCAACATATCCAAGTGAAATGAGATGCCTCAACAACCAATACTTGAGCTAGAGGTATTTAATGTATGGGGTATTGACTTTTTGGGACCATTCCCTTCTTCTTATGGGAATCAATAAATCCTTGTGGCAGTTGACTACGTTTCAAAATGGATTGAAGCCATTCCCTAACAAATGACCACAAGGTAGTAATGAAATTGTTCAAGAAAGTCATATTTCCGAGATTGGGGTTTCCTAGAGCGGTGGTAAGTGATAATGGTCACATTTCGTACATAGTGCCTTTCAAAGGATGCTAAGAAAGCATGGAGTTCATCAAAGGTTCGGTCTTACCTACCATCCACAAACTAGTGGACAAGCGGAAGTTTCCAATCGTCAAATCAAGTTAATCCTTGAGAAGATGGTTGCAAGAAATAGAAAGGATTGGTCGGAAAAACTTGATGATGCTCTTTGGGCATATAGAATGGCATACAAGACCCCAATAGGCACAACTCCATATCATCTTATTTATGGAAAATCTTGTCATCTTCCGATGGAGCTTGAACACTGAACTCAGTGGGCCATTAAGAAGATTAATTTCGATTTGGCTAGTGCGGGAGAGGAAAGATGGCTTGATCTACATAAGCTTGAAGAGCTTCTATTGGAAGCTTATGAGTGTGCTAGCAACTACAAGGCTCACTCAAAGGAATGGCATGATCGAAAAATTGAGAAGAAAATATTTCTTGTATGCGAAAAGGTACTTCTCTACAACTCACGAATGAAATAGTTTCCCGGGAAACTTTTATCAAGGTGGAGTGGTCCTTTTGTTCTCAAAGGAGTGTTCCCTCATAGAGCCGTGGAAATTTCAGATTTAGATGGATTGAGATCATTCAAGGTCAATGGACATCGCCTCAAGCTTTACTATGAGGGTGCTCATGTTGGTTTGGTTGAGTTATTGCAATGTAATCTTACCTCCTGAGTGTGGAAGTCGTCAAGCTATTGACGTTAAAGAAGCGCTTCCGGGAGGCAACCCGAGTATTAAAAAAAGAAAAGAAAAAAAAAAGAAACAAAAAAGAGAGTGAAAATAAAAAAAATGAATGAGTGGAAAAATGGAGAAGAGGGCTTATTTGAACTTATTTTGCTAACATTTTGGGTGAGTATATGTTCTTGTGGTGGTGTTGTAGGATTATGGAGCAAAAGAAGCAAAGAAAACAAAAAAAAACCGTAAACCTGTCAACAACCTGGAGCAGGCGCTCCTACCACTATGCATGCCCGCTCCAAGCTCAAACAAAGAATCAGAATGCTTCAAGCCAGGCTAGAGCGGGCGCTCCTCGTGGACTGCATGCCCGCTCCACCTGCTCCGTACAAATCTGAAGCTACAGGTATCATAAGGAGCGGGCGCACCAAAGAGCTTGCACACCCGCTCCAAACTGCTTCAGCCAAAACAGGTTCATCAGGTCTTGGAAGGAGCGGGCGCTCCAACACTATTGCATGCCCGCTCCTAATGTGGAAGATGAAAGTCAGGAAGTTCTCTAAGTTTCGGAGCGGGCACTCCTGAGAATCTACATGCCCGCTCCTTTCTGGGTCTCGCCATCAGAATCCAAAGTCAAATTAGGAGCGGGCGCTCCAAGTGCACAGCACACGCGCTCCAATCTGGGTTCCAAAATCAGTGAACAAGTTCAAGACTTGGAGCGGGCGCTCTAAGTGACTTGCACGTCCGCTTCTTACCAAAAGCCGTAGCAAAATTGTAATTCAAAGCGGCCGCTCCTTCACTCCTGCATGCCCGCTCCTAACTGGGCAGCTGTAGTCAGACAGTTTTTTGAAGGCTGGAGCGGGCGCTCCTATAAGCCTACATGCCCGCTCCTGTTAGATCCGGGTAAAAAAAAAGTGATTCTTATTTCTTTTTACCCTCTTTCCCCCATTTTTCACCATTCATTTAATATTCATACTCTCTCTCCTTCTCCCATCCATTTCTCTCTCTAAAATCCCCATTTTTCTCCAACTTCTCTCTTTAAAATCTTCATTTTCTCATCAAATTTCTCACTAAAAATTCACAAATTCTTGTTTTTCACTTAATTCTCTTTCTATCAACACCAACTTTATCCAAATTCGAGCACAAAAGTTTCAAACCCTAGAGGGACACCATTGTTAAAGCAAGGAAAGCTTGGATCTTTCAAGGAATTGGAGCAAAGGAAGCCTGAATTGGGCAAAACTTGGGAGTTAAAGAGTATTTTCATACTCTTTTGGTATAAATTTCCTTCCCTACTTCACTTTCCCTCTTAAACCCTATTGGTTTTTCTTCAAATTTCATTATTCTTGGTTATTTTTGATGAATTGTGTAGCTTACTTCATAATTTGTTGAAAATTAGACATTTATTGTGCTTCATATGTTAGGGTGATTGATATTTGTGATAAAACTTTGTTTGCTAAGTGAGTGATTGAGAATTGTGATTTTTGTGGATTGAAATTATTGCGTGTTGGAAAATATATTTGGCATTGTTTGAAATAAGTACTTGGTTTAAATTGGGGGTTTGAAGTTAAGGAGGTTGATGTGTAGTGAGTTTTGGTGTTTGTGGTGAGGTGTTTTTGAGTAAATTTCCTTTACCCTTTTCCTTTCTCTAGTCAACATGGTTATGAGATTGTTTGGAGGTGGAGAGGGGAAGAAAAGAAAACCTCAGCATACTGGAGTCCGAATAAATGAAAATCAATCTAGTGGAAACCAAAATCAAAACCAAAACACCGCCCCTCCAACCATTAGAATCATAGAAAAATTTAAAAAGTACCATGACGAGCTTTCAAAAGGAAAAATCCTTCCAACAAGATTTTACAACCAAGATACTTGCCTAATGTTAGGGGTCGATGAAGGGATTCGGCGTGTGGTCGACAACTTCGGATGGTCAAATTTCCTTAACAAAAGGGAATTAACCTACAAATCAATCACACTAGAATTCCTTTCATCCATTTCCATGCGCCGGATTAATGGTGAAGGAGAGCCTCTTGAGTGTGAGATTAATTTAGGCCTTTCAACCAAGAAAAGACCCTAACTTTAACTCGACTCAATGAATTCTTTGAGTGGCCTACCTTCAACCAAGTCTACGATCCCGATAGTTTCTAACTCTCTAGCTATGAGGAGCAAAATTGGTGGAATATTATAGCGGGGTATCCCAACTTTACCACTCGGTCTAGCCATGCTATTCATATCATCCACCCCGTACTCCGTATATTCATGAGAATTATGGGGTATGCTTGCTTTTCCAAGCAAGACCTAGGGAAGCTAACTAAAGAGGAGATTAAATGCCTCTTTATGGCTTCCCGATTTGAGGGGGACCTCGAGGGTAATGTTAACATGGGATACTTGTTTATAAAGAGGTGTTTGGATGTAAAGAGGAGTACGGAGTTGAGAGGGGAGATAAAATGTGGGGGGATGATCACAATTATTGCCAAGGCATTGGGATTCACCGATTACCTTAACCAAATGACCCCGATTAACGGTTCCAATGTCCTTGACATTTAAGGGCTTGCTTCAATGCATATGCTTCTTGAAGTCAATGGTCGTGTGACCCGATACTCTTGGTTGGTCAAGAGTAAGCACCGTTGCATGCTACCCAGTGCGGCGGTAATGAACACCGTGGGGAACACTTGGCAAGTGCCAATTGAGCCACCCCTCGCGGGAGTTCCTGACCTTGACCAACCATCCCAGCCCCGCCGCCATAGCATTTCTACCTTTCCTCGATTTATGGGCGGCTCTTCCTCTTCCTCTTCCTCTTTCGACCTAGAAACAACTTTTAACCATCTAAACCTAACTAACTAAAGAATTTTGCAAGAAAACGAGTACCAAAGCTATGTTTCGGAGATGAGTTATCAAAACCAAGTTGAGAGGGGAGACTTTCTCCTCTATGTCAACTACCCTAACCACCCTGTTCAAGAAGGGCCGATTCCGGGTTGGAACAACAACCAACCCACCTACTCTTAATGGCAAGGACCTCGTAGCTTTATTTCGGAGCTACGATCTTTCCCTCCCTATGAATATACACAACCCGGGGGTTGTGATTCTAGGGGGACCCTTCTTATTACTATGTCCCCGAGACATGTGGTAATATGACTTCCGAGGAGATCGATAACCACCCCTTAAAGGGATACTTCGGGTTTCCACCCGGGTATGATGGTGGTTGGGGCACGAGTAGTGCACCAGATTTCGGTCACTACCAAAGTTGCCCCAACTATGATCTTCCTCCCTACATGGATCAATCCTCTTATACCGGCGATGTAGACCCAAACTACAATTATTTTCCATCGCCGCCAAGAGAGGATGATGGGAGTAGCATGTAGACATTTGTATTTACCGTTCCCTTCTCTGCTTTCCCATCATTTGTAACACTGAGGTCGGTGTCGAGTTCTAGCTTGGGGGGGGGGAGATGTTTCTCATTGTGTACATTTAAGTGCGGGAACGGTAATCAAATGCCTAGCTTGGGGGGGAGGTCTTGAGGTCTTTTTGTATAGGGTGGTTCTTGGTTTTGATAATGTATGTGCTTATATGTGATGCTATTTTGTGCATATATTGAGAAGTTTGAGTTTGTATGTGGAATGTTTGGAATGTAAGGCTTGGTTTATCCTTTGTGACTTGTGGTTGGTTTCATATTGTATTATATTCTAGTTTGCATGCCTACTTTAGGTTGGCAGTTGTTCTTTTCATGATGATATGGCACGCCTAGGCTAGAACGATTGCATATTGATGTGTTTGTCTCACTTCTCTACTGTATGTGTGCACTAGAGCGTCTTTCTTCTATGATTACCTTTGGTCTATATGTGGTTGGTTATTTTGATGGTTGAATGCATGGTATGGTTGGTTTCCGTTTGGTCACGTTGATGATGATGTTTATGATGATTTTGATGGTTGATGAAGTTGTTTTTTCCCCTAAAATCCAAAACCTTAACATCCAAATCCTCTTCTATCTCCTCTTTTCTTTTCCCTAATATCCTAATTTCTTTCTTTCTTTCTTCAAATCTTCTTTTCCCTAATATCCAAATATCTAATATCAAAATTCTTTATCTAATTTTCTTATCCCCCATTCTAATTTAAAAATAAATAAATAAATAAAAAAATAAAAAAAAAGAAAAAATTGTTTTGCCTTTGATTGGTTTGCGATGACGATATTGGATTATATGTGGTAGATAGTTGCTTCTTTTTGTAATAAAATTTCGAGCATGGTTTAGATGCCCTTGGTTGAACATAGAATTGACTAGTTTAGGCTAGTGTGAGAATAGCCTTACCAAATGTACGAGACTTAAAGTCTAGGTTTGTGGTAAGATGGTGTCGCCTGTTTCAAAGGAACCCCGAAAGGTAGTATTTGATCCCACATTTGTCCTAAAAAGTGAGGTTTTATGTTTTCAAGCCATCAACATTTTGAATGAGTGGCAAGGATCCTCCTTGAATTAATACCTAGATCGAGAACTTGAGCTCCAACTCATAAGATCGCGGCTTAAACCACTCTTGTCATTAATGAAGGTTGTTTAATAAGATGTATATGCATAATGCAAGTTAAGGCATCCGGATTTCGTTTTATTAGGTGTATTTTCCTTGTTCATTGTAAATAATAGTTGGTTTTGTATATGAAGCTTTTACTTGTAAAAAAAACAAAAAAATGTGATAAATAGTCACCGCCCTAGCAAATAAACAAGCTTGGGGGTGCATTTCGGCTTAGATTATGGTCATAGTTTGTATTTGAAGATCAAAGTTAGAGCCCTACTTAGGGTTGTTCCTAATGGATTACATCTTAGCTTGAAATCATATACAAGCTCTTTTAGTTTTCTTTTATGCCTTAACTTGGTGTCGAGATCCTCATATTTTTGTGTATTGTTAGAAAGAGTAGTTGAAGCCATCGTCGGTAGAGGGAGTGTAGGGTTTCGTAGTGACCCGACACTACGCGGAAGGAAACCCACCAAGACCCGCCCCTTAATTAAAGCAATTAAACAAGCATAATAAACTTAATCAAACAAGATTAAGGACAAGAATTATACCTTTGACGCGTGCTTCGCTCCCAAAGAGCTCTTACTTCAAAATCCCGAAAAGACGAGATCTCCGACGGATCGTACCCTCGACCCGACCCGAGCGTCCTAAGTCTTGAAGGTTAGTCAAGACCCGGACAAAATAACTATGAGTTTTACGAATCAAAGGTTTACTCTTTTCTTAGAGTTGCCTTTTTAATTCCACTCAAGGTTATATCAAATCCCAATACCAAGCTTGGTATTTATAGGGAAATGATCCCTTGGTTTTTCATCCTCCACCAATGTGGGAGAATGTATTTTGCTAATTATTTTATTTCTAAAATAAATTATTAAACAAAACTAATCACAATGCAACAAGTGTCAAATAGAGAGAGAAGGTTAGGTGAGGACCATGAACCTTGGGGGGGACCATTGCCTTGATCCCCAAGGCATGCTCTAAGCCAATTGGTCCCCACTCCCTCAAACCGCCACATACAAGGGGCATGCTGGGCTGCAGCCAGCTAGCATGGCGCTGGCCAGCCCAGCCAGCTAGCATGGTGCTGCCCAGCAGCCTCGCATGCCTGGTTCCAGGCCATGCTAGGCGCTGGTGCTGGCCAGTGCTAGGCGCTGCTGCTGCTGGCAGCCTAGCACTGCCTATCGCACCACGCACACTCTCTCTCGCATCGCATCGCTGGCACTGGCCTCACATGCTACGCACTGGCTGGTCACACATGCATCACGCACCAGCCATGCGCCATGCACCACGCACATGCTCGCGTCCCTCGCTGCACCTCACGCATTGCCAGCCCACACGCATCAATGCGCCTGTGGTGCGAGGCTGCTTGTGCGAGGCCTAGCATCAAGCTGGTGCGCAGCCTCTCGCATGTGCTGTGATGCTTGGTGCTACCATGCGAAGGCTAGCACACAAGCATACGCACATGGCGCGCCACTGCCAGACAGCCAACCATGCCAACACTTGGTTCTTGCGATGGTGCTGCCAAGCCAGGCACGCACGCACGCAGCACCTAGTGCTTGCCATGGTGCGCCTGGTGCGGCCATTGCCTGCGATAGACGCCTTATGCACCCAGGCACCACGCTAGCATGCTTGCTAGCTTCTATGGGCTGCCTGGTGCCTGTGTGGCTTGCGATAGCTGCCATGCGCACCCAGGCACCCATGCTAGCATGTTGCTAGCTTGCGATGGGCTGTCAGGGCGTGCCTAGGCTGCGATGGTGCCTAGCACACCATGGTGCGCCTAGCACACACATGGTGCACCTAGACATGCTATGAGCTAGCCTAGCCTAGCTATGGCTACGCTCATACTTGTTGCTTGTGATTTTGCGACGCTCGGTATCGACGCCCTAGGCTCGATTTCCGACATCTGTATTCGTAAAACTGTGTCGACTCATTAAATCCTTTCGGATTAATTCGACGTCTCGGATCGGGGATTCGATTGGGTTCGACCCGAAGGGTTCAGTTAAGATCAAGCTGTAATATCAATTGCACCTCGATATTACTTATCGGAAGCGGCCTCCACCTAGGCATTCCGATCACTTGACCTTACTGAAGAATTAGCTCTGTAATAATTCTGAACCCTCTATCGGAATAATACACTTGTTGGAAGGACACCATTCCTTTCAATCTCCCACTTGTCCTTCCGGACAAGTGTGCATATTGTGTATAGCTCATTTCCTTTGTCACTTAATGTTTCTTCGTGAACTATAAGGTAAGATTCTTTGTCATCCTTATTACGTTCAGAAGTGTTTCTCGATCTCCGAGTTCGACTGTCAATAAACAGATGATTTCTAAAATCCATCTGAGCATGGCCATGCATTTTACAGTCTCACTCTTCGAGCGGCCTTTTAAACAACAAAACATTTTCCCTATTGTTAGTAGGGGGACAATCCCAGTCTTGTATTGTAAGTTCTTCTTACTAAGAGGACATAGACTCCCGAGTGTTCCCGTTATGATCCCCAGTTACGGCAGACGTTTGGAAACATCAAAGAGCCTAGTACTCAAACAAGAAAACTTCACAGTACTCATGGTCGGAGGAAATAAGTTCCGATAGTCATAATGAGAAATGTACTGATGAAAAAATTTAAATTTTCTTAAAGTACTCTCATAGGTCTTATCCAGTACAGTTCTAAACTGTACCTGTGCAAATGATTTATGACTGTCACGTCCTCGCAGCACAAGAAACGGTGCTGTAAATCATACTACACACTAATCTATGGCGGTCATCAATCGTCCATCTGTTAGATGACCTCGATTAGGGATACTTTTCGATTTAATATTCAATGTTCACTTAACAGGTGTTTCTTTATCCAAGACATAGTCTTGATACCCTGTTTTGAATATTTCCGTAAATCGAATGGACTCATTATTTAATTCTAAACCACAATTAAATTGTAATGGAGTAAATGAGAATTTTGCACAAAAATTAATTACTCCATTAATGAATGGTTTTAGTACAGTGTCTTACATTAAATCAACCCTGTTTAATTAAAACACTTGTACAGGGAATATCAAAGACAATCTCCTATGTACTTGATTCCCATTGCCTCAACGTGTTTATTGTGTTTCACTTGAGGCAAAGGTTTAGTCAAAGGATCGGCTACATTATCATCCGTGCCGATCTTACAAATTCTGATTTCACCTTCGGATTTCCATTCCCTTATCATGTGAAATCGCCTTTGCACGTGTTTGACCTTCTGGTGTTCTCTCGGCTCCCTGGCCTGAGCGATAGCTCCATTATTATCACAATAGAGGTCTATCGGTCCCTTGATTGAGGGTACAACACCAAGTTCGCTGATGAACTTGCGAATCCAAACAGCTTCCTTGGCAGCTTCCAAAGCGGCCAAGTACTCGGCTTCAGTTGTAGAGTCTGCGGTGGTGCTCTACTTGGCACTCTTCCAGCTAACGCTCCTCCATTCAGACAGAATACATACCCCAACTGTGACTTGAAGTCGTCTCTGTCAGTTTGGAAGCTAGCGTCGGTGTAACCTTCAACAACCAGTTCTTTGTGGCCTCTATACACCAGGAATTTATCCTTGTTCCTTTTCAGGTACTTAAGGATGTTTTTTGCCGCAGTCCAATGCGCCTCTCCTGGGTTCGATTGGTATCGACTCGTTACACTCAGGGCATACGATACATCTGGGCTTGTACATATCATGGCATACATGATCGATCTGATTAGCGAAGCATATGGGATCTAATTCATTCTTTCTCGCTCACCAGGTGTCTGTGGACACTGTTTCTTGCTGAGAGTTATGCCATGGGACATGGGTAAATGCCCTCTTTTGGCATTTTCCATGTTGAATCGAGCCAGTACCTTATCAATGTAAGTACGTTGGCTTAATCCAATCATCCTATTAGATCTATCCCTGTAGATCTTGATGCCCAATATGTACTGTGCCTCTCCTAAGTCCTTCATTGAAAAGCACTTTCCCAACCAGCCCTTTACGGACTCCAACAATTTTGTGTTGTTTCCAATGAGCAGTATGTCATCGACATACAGGACTAGGAATGCAATATCACTCCCACTGACCTTCTTGTATACACAAGACTCATCTGGATTCTTGATAAAACCAAACTTGCTGATGGCTTCATCAAATCGCAGATTCCAACTTCTGCTGGCTTGCTTTAGTCCATAAATGGACTTCTTCAGCTTGCAAACCTTTCCAGCGTTGCCTGGATCGACAAAACCTTCTGGCTGTGTCATATACACAGTTTCTTTCAAAATCCCATTAAGGAAGGCGGTTTTGACATCCATTTGCCATATTTCGTAATCGTAATATGCAACAATCGCTAGGATGATCCGGACGGACTTTAGCATTGCAACTGGTGAAAAAGTTTTATCGTAGTCAATCCCGTGGACTTGTCTATAACCTTTTTCCACCAGTCTAGCTTTGTATACCGACACATTTCCATCTTTGTCTGTCTTCACTTTGAAGATCCATTTGCAACCAATGGGTGTATAACCCTCGGGCAAATTCACCAAGTCCCAGACTTGATTTTCAGACATGGAGTCCATCTCGGATTTCATGGCCTCTTGCCATTTTGCAGAGTCGGGGCTCGTCATAGCTTGCTTGTATGTCGCCGGCTCATCACCATCCATAACTAGGATGTCCTGATCATCAGTTAAGACGATACCGAGGTATATGTCTGGTTGAGATCTTTGCCGTTGCGACCTACGTAGGGTAATTGGTTGAGCATTTACATTGTCTGTTTGACTCTGACCAATCTTCTCAGATGCTTCCAAAGTATCTAGATTGTCAGTTTTGTCAGGTTGACATTGTTGCTCGTCCTCTCGAACTTCGTCGAGTTCGATTTTCCTCCCACTTGTCATTTTGGAAAGGTGATCCTTCTCCAAAAAGACACCATCACGAGCAACAAACACTTTGTTCTCGGATTTGTTGTAGAAGTAATACCCTTTGGTTTCTTTTGGATATCCCACAAAGAAACACTTATCCGATTTGGGGTGAAGTTTGTCCGAAATTTATCGCTTGACATATGCTTCGCATCCCCAAATCTTGAGAAAAGATAACATGGGAGGTTTCTTAGTCCATAATTCATATGGAGTCTTTTCAACAGCTTTTGACGGAGCTCTATTCAGTGTTAGTGCTGCTGTTTGTAGCGCATGTCCCCAGAACGAGATAGGGAGTTCACTAAGACCCATCATTGACCGAACCATGTCTAACAAGGTCCGATTCCTCCGTTCGGACACTCCATTCCATTGAGGAGTTCCAGGAGGTGTCAACTCTGAAAGAATGCCACATTCTTTCAAGTGATCGTCGAATTCATGGCTCAAATATTCGCCACCTCGATCCGATCGAAGTGCTTTAATTTTCTTGCCAAGTTGATTTTCAACCTCTTTCTGAAATTCTTTGAATTTTTCAAAGGATTCAGATTTATTCGACATTAAGTAGATATAGCCATATCTACTATAATCGTCGGTGAAGGTGATGAAATATCGGTAACCTTGCCTTGCGGGTGTGCTCATAGGTCCACATACATCCGTGTGTATTAGACCTAATAAGTCACTTGCCCTTTCTCCCAACTTGGAGAATGGCTGTTTGATCATCTTGCCTAATAAGCATCCTTCGCAATTTTCAAACGACTCTAAGTCGAATGAGTCAAGAACACCTTCTTGAAGAAGTTTCTTGATGCATTTGATGTTAATGTGGCCAAGACGACAATGCCACAAGTAGGTTTGATTCGACTCGATGGTCATAGCCCTTTTGGCAGTATTCTCGATGTTATAGACCTGTTTGTCTAGTGACAACACATAAAGACCATTTTCTGAATGTGCCTTTCCATATAAAACATTATCAAAATATATAAAACAACTATTGTTTTTTATTCGAAATTCGAATCCTTTGGCGTCCAACGCCGATATTGAAATAATGTTTTTGGTCACTCTAGGAACATGATAACAATTTTCAAGTTCTAGAACAAGCCCAGTGGGAAAAGACAAACTGAGAGTTCCAACGGAGACGACAGACATCCTTGCTCCGTTGCCGACCCGAAGCTCGACCTCTCCCTTCTCTAGCCTCCTACTAATCCTTAGTCCCTGAGCATTCGAACAAAGGTGTGAGCCACATCCGGTATCAAATACCCATGATGTTTTGCTAGCGAAGTTTAAGTCTATAACGAAAATACCTGATGAAGAAGTAACGTTGCCGTTCTTCTTATCTTCCTTGAATTTGAGGCAGTCCTTTTTCCAATGTCCCTTCTTCTTGCAGTAGAAACATTCGGAATCTGACTTAGAAGAAGCTGCCTTCTTGTCCTTGTTGCCCTTGGCAAACTTTGACTTAGGCGGGAATTTCTTCTTTTTCCCTTTAAAGCTCTTCTTTTTTCCCGCACGTTTGAACGGCTTGCCCTTCCTCACCATGAGCATGTCATGCTTGCCCTCATCCTTCAGGGTTTGCTCGACTTGCTTCAACATACCATGAAGCTCGGTGAGGGTTTTCTCCATACTATGCATGTTATAGTTCATCTTGAACTGATCATAACCTTTATGAAGGGAGTGGATAATGATGTCAATTTCCATTTCAGTTGAATACCCAGCATCGAGCCTTTCCATGTTTTCAAATAATCCAATCATTTTGAGAACATGCGGGCTGACTAGCTCTCCTTTCTTGAGCTTGCTCTCAAGGATCTGCCTGTGGGTTTCGAACCTTTCAGTTCGGGCCTGCTCTTGGAACATATTCTGAAGCTCAGAAATGATCTCAAAAGCTGTCTCCTTTTCAAAGAAAGTCTTTTGAAGGTCCGGAGACATTGTGGCCAACATGATGCATTTGACATCCCGATTGGCACTATGCCATCAGTTAAGGGCTGCCTGAGTGACCTCCTCATTGGGAGTGTCGGGCATTTCCTCATCAAGGACGTATTCCTTTTGCTCCTACATTAGTACAATGCGGAGATTTCTTTGCCAATCAAGAAAGTTTGGCCCGCTCAACTTCTCCTTGTCGAGAATTGAGCGCAAAGAGAATTGGTTGTTGTTTGTGTTACTTGCAGACATGATTTCTACAATTGAAAGAATTTGAAGTGAAAAACCATTCATATATCAATAAGTTGAAATTTAAAGCGTTCATGCACTTATTCACACTTATTGAACATTTTATCCACGCATTTTAAGATTGTCCCTTATGGGCGAGAATAAAATGATTCCGAGATCCCAAAGATCAAGAAATGGTCAAGCATGCTTTGGCTTGTCTTAACCATTAAATATCTTAAGGTAAGCAATCCAATTGCTAATAGCTCCAAGCTACTCTCGGTTTGATAAAATGTCGCATCTAATGCATACTTGACATTTTATCTCTTTTGCCACGACATCTAAGGACTCCTTACTGATATCGTTGAGCTTAACCAAGACAACTTGTATACCTAGTATACCTTACGTTCCTAGGGAAGTAGTGATGCCTCGCTTTGGCGTAATCCATCACGTACGCGCATTATTTCGGTAAGTGTTGTTCTTGGAATGGCAAATTTTAGCTCAATATTATTAAGGGACCTAGGGTTTCTATGTTGGTTGATTTAAGTGAACATAACTAATCATCGCAACATAATAGAAATCCTAGACATGCATCTAGCAAACATATATATACTAACAATATATAAGGTATAAAAATAGATGCATTTTGCAACTAGCATGACCCCTTGAAATCTTCAATTTCCATGGGTCTTCATCTTGGCTCGTCTTCCTCGAAACGCCATCTTGAGACTTCTTAGCCAAAATGAAATAAAAGAAGCTAGCTAGAACGACTAAGACTAATCTAAATAGTACAAAAATACTTAACGATTCGCAGACCGTATTTAGATTTACAAAAATACATAACGGAACGCAGTCCGTAATTTCTATCCTAGTCGGGCCCCACTAGTTGCCATTTTCAAACAACCTGTTTTGAAAGCAATTTTTCATTCACCCGTTCACTATTTGTGAACGGCCCATGCAATTTTACGAAATACATAATTAAACACGCAAAACTAGTAACTAACTTAGGTCGTTAATCCAATTAGCGCGCCTAATTAAAACTAGTCAAAGTGGTTTAATCCATTATTTCTAAACGCAAAATGCTAACGCATTTAATTAAACTCCCATTAAATTCCGCATCCGTACTTAATTAATCCGATTAATTAAGTTGGCATAACCCATAATTTGTCAAAATTTTGCAAAATCGAAAATCGAGGTTTTTAGCCTCATTAAAATAATTAATTAAAATTATTAATTCGGGAAAAATCACAAAATCATAGCTCAACGTTAAGCAAAATCACCCAAAAAATCCGTTGGTGGGTGCGCACCATGGCTGCTAGGCAGCCCATGGCATGGCGCCATGGTGCGTGGTTGAGGCCTGTTGTGCCTAGCAAGCAGCGCCTCAAGCCCAGCTGCCTGCTAGCATGCTTCGCATTCTTGCTAGCATGCTAGTGCCTGCGAGCATCTGGCCTGCTGGGCAGGCGCATCATGATGCTCGTGGTGCGCTGGCTGATGCTTGCTGCCCTACTGCCCAGCAGCATGCTTCGCAAGCCAGCCCAGCCACCCCACGCACCCCAGCCATGCCTCCCAGCCACACACACATAGCGCATAGCAGCATTCAAGGCTCGCCCTTGTGCGCACCACAGGCAGCCTGGCTAGCCTTGGTGGCACTTGGGTGTGTTGCCTTGATTTGCGTGGTATGACTCGGGATTTTAATCCCGATTTACGTGTGACATGAATTAATTTCAAATTATATTTTAGAATTAATTTTAGGGAAAATAAAATAAAATAACCATTAAGTCTAACTTAAACAAATTTTATTTTAATTGGTGCATAAGCCTAAATTTATCCAAAATTTCAATTTTGAACAAAATTAGGTCAAACATTATGCTTAAAATAAAATGAGCTATGTCCAAAATTAATCTTGCCAATATGGAAATTAATAATGGATTTGACAAAAGGGAGTTGGAAAAAATAAATTAACCATCCAATGATAAAAATTTTCCAACTTGCATACTTGTGTAAAATACCAAGATTACATCTTCCAATATGAAGATTAATCAAATTTTACTCACAAGTAATTGAACTTATGGATTTTAATCAACTAAAACATGAAAAAATCCAAACTTTGTTCAACATGGAATTTAGGGTTAGGGTTCCAATCATTTAAACATTTAAAGATTAGATTTTTAACAATACTTGGGAACTTAAGATACAAAATCACAACAAGTTTTCACACCTTATTGCAATTTATTTGCAAAATTGTGAAAAAACAAGTTTATGTGATAAATTGGTATATCAACTTAAGCACTAATAAACACTCCATTATTATGCTCAAGGATATTTTAAAACCAGTAGATTAGTGATGCAAATGTGCATTTAATCTAACCTTGTAATGCTTGCATTAATCAAGGCTTAAAAAGAATTAAAACTTTCGTTGAAAAACGAAAAACCCCAGAAAAATTGGGTTTCTGGTTCGAATTTGGCTTCTGGACAACCCTAGAAGAACTGAAACAGTTCCAGAATGTCGATTCCACCCAAAAATCACTATTTTTGAGCCAAAATCTGGGTTCGACAGCCAAATCGAAAATAAAATCGAGTTTTAAAATTAATTAAAACGAGCATCTAATCTAATTAGATAAACATGAACCAGAAAATTAAATTCTTTAAAACACCTTAATTAAACAATAATTGCAAAAATTAAAAGGAGCGTGGCTCCGATACCGCTGTAGGGTTTCGTAGTGACCCGACACTACGCGGAAGGAAACCCACCAAGACCCGCCCCTTAATTAAAGCAATTAAACAAGCATAATAAACTTAATCAAACAAGATTAAGGACAAGAATTATACCTTTGACGCGTGCTTTGCTCCCAAAGAGCTCTTACTTCAAAATCCCGAAAAGACGAGATCTCCGACGGATCGTACCCTCGACCCGACCCGAGCGTCCTAAGTCTCGAAGAATATTCAAGACCCGGACAAAATAACTATGAGTTTTACGAATCAAAGGTTTACTCTTTTCTTAGAGTTGCCTTTTTAATTCCACTCAAGGTTATATCAAATCCCAATACCAAGCTTGGTATTTATAGGGAAATGATCCCTTGGTTTTTCATCCTCCACCTATGTAAGAGAATGTATTTTACTAATTAATTTATTTCTAAAATAAATTATTAAACAAAACTAATCACAATGCAACAAGTGTCAAATAGAGAGAGAAGGTTAGGTGAGGACCATGAACCTTGGGGGGACCATTGCCTTGATCCCCAAGGCATGCTCTAAGCCAATTGGTCCCCACTCCCTCAAACCGCCACATACAAGGGGCATGCTGGGCTGCTGCCAGCTAGCATGGCGCTGGCCAGCCCAGCCAGCTAGCATGGTGCTGCCCAGCAGCCTCGCATGCTTGGTGTTAGGCCATGCTAGGCGCTGCTGCTGCTGGCAGCCTAGCACTGCATATCGCACCACGCACACTCTCTCTCGCGTCGCATCGCTGGCACTGGCCTCGCATGCTACGCAATGGCTGGTCGCACATGCATCACGCACCAGCCATGCGCCATGCACCACGCACATGCTCGCGTCCCTCGCTGCACCTCACGCATTGCGAGCCCACACGCATCAATGCGCCTGTGGTGCAAGGCTGCTTGTGCGAGGCCTAGCATCAAGCTGGTGCACAGCCTCTCGCATGTGCTGCGATGCTTGGTGCTGCCATGCGAAGGCTAGCACACAAGCATACACACATGGCGCGCCACTGCAGGCAGCCAACCATGCCAGCACTTGGTGCTTGCGATGGTGCTGCCAAGCCAGGCACGCACGCACGCAGCACCTAGTGCTTGCCATGGTGCGCCTGGTGCGGCCATTGCCTGCGATAGGCGCCTTATGCACCCAGGCACCACGCTAGCATGCTTGCTAGCTTCTATGGGCTGCCTGGTGCCTGTGTGGCTTGCGATAGCTGCCATGCGCACCCAGGCACCCATGCTAGCATGTTGCTAGCTTGCGATGGGCTGCCAGGGCGCGCCTAGGCTGCGATGGTGCCTAGCACACCATGGTGCGCCTAGCACACACATGGTGCACCTAGGCATGCTATGAGATAGCCTAGCCTAGCTATGGATACGCTCATACTTGTTGCTTGTGATTTTGCGATGCTCGGTATCGACGCCCTAGGCTCGATTTCCGACGTCTGTATTCGTAAAACTCTGTCGACTCATTAAATCATTTCGGATTAATTCAACGTCTCGGATTGGGGATTCGATTAGGTTCGACCCGAAGGGTTCAGTTAAGATCAAGCTGTAATATCAATTGCACCTCGATATTACTGATCGGAAGCGGCCTCCACCTAGGCATTCCGATCACTTGACCTTACTGAAGAATTAGCTCTGTAATAATTCTGAACCCTCTATCGGAATAATATACTTGTTGGAAGGACACCATTCCTTTCAGGGAGTTGGTTCACAAGCATATGGAGAGGGTACTTTTTCATTGAGATGTCGAGTGTTTTAAAACCTGCTATAGGTATGTTTTCCCGGCTCCTTCGAGGAGTCATGAGACACTACCATTAGGAGGGATTTGAACTTTGTGATGGGGACGCGTTAAGATTTGTTGAATAGGCCTAAGTTGAGTATTTTCGAGAAGCTTAGCTAGGCCTTGGCTAGTCATGACCGTGGTTGATCTTAGGCATATACTGCATGCTCGAGTTTTATTGCTTAAGGATTCTTTTATCTATGCATGTGCTTTTCGTTGAGCAAGCTAATTTGTTAGGTTGTTTATAGGCGATGTGAATTGCTTGAGGACAAGCAATTGTCTATCTTGGGGGGATTTCATAAGTTGTTTATTTGACCACTCGTTGTGGTGATTTTAACCCGGTTTTGTAATCTTTTCCCCTCTTTCTAACCCCCTTTTGTATATAAATGTTGCATTTTGGCTTTGCCCCCCTCCCTGTGTGTTTATATACTTAATTTGAAGGTATGGGTGAAGTGAGGCAAAGCAAGGAAGTTCATGGATTGAGAATAGAGGCAGAAAGTGATGAAGGGAGAGGTCGCTCCTGGTGGAGCGGGCGTGCACCTCCCCAGGAGCGGGCGCTCCTTCAAGGATCTGCCAACCATTTGGAACAGGAGGAGCGGGTGCTCAACTACATAGGAGCGGGCGCTCTGCCCCCTGGGACTTAAATTTTCCATCTATTGAAAAACAGGGGAGCGGGCGTGCACTAACTCTGGAGCGGGCGCTCCTCCATGACAACAACATTCTGCCCCTAATCTGACCCTGTGAGGAGTGGGCGCTCCTAGCTACTGTACTAGAATCTGCCTCAATCATGAAGCAGGGAGGAGCGGGCATGGACCCTCCTTAGAGCGGGCGCTCCTCCCCAACAACTTGAATATGCCATCTGCTGAAGAACAGGGGAGCGGGCGCGCACCCTTGTAGGAGTGGGCGCTCCTCGCTGCCATCATCGAATCTGCCTCTATCTGAAGCCAAGAGGAGCGGGCGTGTGGATTCAGGAGCGGGCGCTCTGAGCTGAGGAGCGGGCACTCCTGTTTATGTAGAGGGCGCTCTTAGCTGGAAATCCGTTTTCTTTCGACGGATTAACCTGCTGAAGAAAGGATACCTCAAGGAACTCATGACGAACAGGTCTAACGCTCCGGATAGAGAAAGAGAATCCAACCCAGGAGGACCACCTCCGATCATCAAAACCATCAACTTTATATCTAGAGGATCAGAAGTATGCGGTTTGACGTACTCAACAGCAAAACGTCATGCCAAAGAAAGCAACATGAACAAGCCAACCAAGAAAGTACAAGCAAAGCTACATGTCTCGATTGTGTTTGAGGAAAGTGATGCAGAGCACCATCTAAAGAATCCTAGTTGACAATGGAAGTTCTACCAACATCATATTGCTCGATATAGTGAAGCACATGAACATAGACGAGAAGAATATCATCAGCAAGTCAAAAATGCTAGTCGAATTCAGTGGAGAAACTAAGAAAACCATTGGGGAAATTACACTGCCTACCTAGGCAAAAGGAATCAACCTACAGGTAAAATTCCTAGTGATTGATACTCTATCATCTTACAACATTATTTTGGGCAGACCATGGATACATGAGATGAAGGCTATCCCATCCACCTATCATCAAATCATTAAATTTCCTACCAAATGGGGAATCCAAGAAATCAAGGGAGACCTGAAAAAAGCTAAGGAATGCTACAAAATAGCCTTAAAAGAAACATATGCAGAGAAAGAGTCAGCATAGCAATCAGAGATTCAGTTGAGCCAATAAAAGATCAGCACAACAGAAGAACAAGAGGTAACTAAGGTCCAGCTGAATCTGGATTATCCTGACCAAAAATTAAGAATATGAGCGGAATCGAGCAAAAACCTAAGTAAGCAGATCTTAGAGTTCTTGGAAGCAGAGAAGGATGCATTCGCATGGACACATGAAGACATGAAAGGAATCTCGCCAGACGTGATCACACACAAACAAAATTTGGACCCGAAACATACACCAGTAAAGTAGAATAGAAGAGAATTCGCTCTAAAAAGGAACAAGGTAATCAACGAAGAGGTCCAGAACCTGCTCAAAACCAAAAAAATCAGAGAGGTCAAGTATCCTGAGTGGCTAGCCAACGTGGTGGTGGTGAGAAAGAAGAACGGAAAATGGAGAATATGCATTGACTTCACATACATCAATAAGGCCTGCCCAAAAGATCCATTCCCACTCCCTCACATTGGTGCCATGGTAGACGCAACAATAGGGCACGAGTTGTTATCCTTCATCGAAGCGTACAACAGGTACAACCAAATCCTTATGCATAAAGATGACCAAGAAAAGATAGCCTTCATAACCAGCCAAGGAATCTACTGCTAGAAAGTAATGCCCTTCGGACTGAAGAATGCCAAAGCAACATATCAAAGGCTAGTTAACAAAATGTACGAGAAAAAAATTAGGAATTGGAATACAATGGAAGTATACATAGATGAAATGGTGGTCAAGTCCAAGAAAGCCACAGATCACGTCAGATATCTCAAAGAAGCCTTTTCCATCTTGAAGCAGTACGACATGAAGTTGAATCCTACAAAGTGTACATTTGGAGTCCATTTAGGCAAATTCTTAGGTTACATGGTGACACAACAAGGAATAGAAGCCAAGCCAGAACAAGTCAAGGCCATAATCGACTTAGAACGGCCAAATCCAAGAAAGATATACAAAGCCTTACTAGAAGGATAGCAGCACTGAATAGGTTCATCTCCAAGTCATCAGACAAGAATAAAGTGTTCTACGACGTGTTGAAGAAGAATAAAGAATTCAAATGGGAACAAGAACATGAAGAAGCATTTTAGAAGGTGAAAGAGTATCTAGCAAATCCTTTGGTGCTTTCCAAACCCACAGAAGGAGAGCCTCTCCAGCTGCACCTGACGGTGTCAAAAGGGATAATTAGTGTTGTCCTCACTAGAGAAGAAGACAAAGAGCAGTTTCCCATCTATTATGTAAGTAAAACCTTACTTAGTTCACAAACCAGGTACGCTTCTTTGGGAAAAAAAAATCATTTTAGCCTTAGTCACTGCTTATCAAATTACGCCCATATTTTGAAAGTCATGTTATATATGTGCGTACTAATTACCCCATTAAGGCTATTATGAGAAAACCTGAAATGTCAGGATGGATGGAGAAATGGATGATCCATCTCAGTAAGTATGACATCCAGTACGAACCCAAGACTGCAATCAAATTCCAAGCCTTGGCAGATTTTGTAGCAAACTTTAGTCTAGCTCTCGAGCAGGAAGCACAAAAGGAAGTGCTATCTCTAAGAGCCTAAAGCCACACAGAAGTGGAAGCTTCACAAAG
Organism: Chenopodium quinoa; assembly: GCF_001683475.1. NCBI lineage: Eukaryota > Viridiplantae > Streptophyta > Magnoliopsida > Caryophyllales > Amaranthaceae > Chenopodium > Chenopodium quinoa. Next base: position 838,931 of record NW_018744367.1, read on the forward strand.
ATGGTGTGACAAACATGCGAGGAGTAGGTTTGGGAATAATGCTAACATCCCCCAAGGAGACAAAATCGCTCAAGCAGTAAGGTGCAACTTTAAGGCCACCAACAATGAGGCAGAGTACAAAGCACTAATTACAGGGCTGACCAGTGCCAAGGACATGAAAATAAAGAACCTAAAGGTAATTTCTGATTCTCTACTCATTGTCAATCAAATTAATGGCGAATATGTAACAAAAGACACCAAAATGATTGCGTACCTACAGGTAGTGAGAAACCTCATGAAGGAATTCGATGAATTCAAGATTGCGTACAAGTACCCAAGAATTTGAACACCAAGGCAGATGCACTAGCCAACCTCGGATCCAACATCAATCCTGATGATTTCGGAGCAATACCACTAGTACACATCATGTCCCCAGCTATAGAGAAGGAATAAACCATGAACGTCTACGAAATTCAAGCAAACTCTACTGACGAGGAAGACGGCTGGACCAAGCCTTTCAAGGAATTCTTCACCGACAAAGTAACACCAAAAGGGAAAGTAGCTGCACACGCGTTCTCCATGAAAGCATCCAAGTATTGCCTCATCAGCAACATATTATTCAAAAAATCAACAGCAGATCCGTACCTAAGGTGTTTAAAGTAACATGAAGTGCAACAAGTCTTACAATCCTTACACGGTGGGGAATGCGGAAACCATTCAGGAGGAAGAAACTTAGCCATTAGGGCACTCAGGATGGGATACTTCTGGCCCAGCATGAGGAAGGACGCAGCGGAGTTCACTAGGAAGTGTCTAGCATGTCAGAAATATGCACCATTAACTCACCAACCATCCGAGGAACTAAATCCAACACTAACCCCATGGCCATTTATGAAGTGGGGAATGGACATAGTCAAGTTGCTGCCTTCATCAGGGAAAAGAGTGTACCTCTTGGCGATGACAGATTATTTCTCAAACTGGATAGAAGCTGAAGCATACAAAGACATCAAGGACAAACACGTTCGGTGTACCCTCAGAAATCATTACGGATAATGGATCCCGGCTCATCATCAAGAAGACGATAAAATTCTGTGAGGAATAGAACATATCACTTATCACATCCACACCAAGGTACCCTCAAGCAAACGGACAAGCAGAGTCAAGCAACAAAGTGATCATCAACAATATGAAGAAAAGACTAGAAAGCGACAAAGGGAAGTGGGCCGACGAGTTACCATCCATACTGTGGGCAGATTGGACAACACCAAAAGGCGCTACAGAACACACACCTTTTTCATTAGTGTACGGCTGTGAACCAGTAATCCCTACTGAAGTAGAAGTCCCCACTGTAAGATATGGCCTAATGACTGAAGAAAGAAACCACTCAGAAGTGGCATAGAACCTAGACACTGTCGAAGAAATTAAAGATGATGCCAAAATGAGAATGCCAGCCTACCAATAGGAAGTTACAAGAAGTTTCAACAAAAATGTGAAGGTTAAAATTTTTAAAGTTGGAGATTAGGTACTCAGATTAGTATACGAAAACACCAGGGTAGTAAATGGAGGAAAGCTAGCACCCAACTAGGAAGGACCGTACCAGATTATAAAAGTAGTAGGCAACGAGGCATATAGACTAAGCAACTTAGAGGGCAAAGAAGTCCAACGAAGCTGGAGCGCAAAACACATCTAAAGCTTTACCATTTCTAAGGTACGCAAAACACCAATAATGACAACCAGAATGCAATAAAGGTATGACCTCCCTCCAATCTTCTACTCTTCCCAGTAACGACATCCAAAAAGGTACAAAGTACCCCTTAGATCAACTTTTTACAATATCAGAAAGATCACCAAAAGGTACATTCTCTTCTCTAAAACTTAGTCATTTTTTTTATTATTTGAACTACGAGTACTGACTTAAGCATCGGAGGGCCGTTAGAGAAACCCACGGCCACCCCTGGCCTTTCCTTATTTCGCAAGGACATACAAGCAGTACAGACATGGCAACACAGCAATAGTACGGAAAAAATGCAACAATCAAGTCCATGCAACAAAAACAACAACAACATGTAAGTAGAACTGCATCACAACTGTAATACAACTGTGATACATTGCTAGCAACAGGGATAAAAAACATAGTTAACATAAACACAAATTATTTAGTTGCATAAGGCAACAAAAACACAAAACATCCAGTTGACAAGGGCAAAAATATTACGGAAACTTAAAAATTAAACATAAATTGTTCAGAAACGACTATAGCATCATGAACTAATTTTCTCCAATCTTGTCAGCAGGGACATCCTCCTTAGCAAGGGCAGCGTCAGCATTATCTTCTTCAGCAACCAAAGGGGAGTTCACTTCTTCATCAGCATAGCTCAACAGCAGCAAACCAGGGATAGGAGCACCTTCAGGGAACAACTTTGCAAAATTAGCTTTTTAGTCCCAGGCTTCATACTTCCCCTGCTGGTATTCCTCCATGATTTCTAAGTGAGCTTTGCCAAGATAATAACCAGCCATATCAAGGGATTCATTCGTAGCAGCCTTTAGAGTAGCCTATAACTGCTCCAACTCAGACGACACTCCTTATGCTTAGCACCTCCCCCTTCAAGGCGTCAGAAGCGGCCTTGAGCCTGTCAGATAAAGAATCACACTAAACTCTGACACCTTGTTCAGCACCCCTAAGAAAGATTGGAAACACTACGTACACAACAAAGCTAAGTCAAAAGAATGATACATGAAGCCTTTTTGAAAGAAAATTTTTATAAGTACACTGTGTCGGGAAAGAATTGACAGCAGCCTCCTGAGAAATGCCAGCAAAAGTCTGCGAGGATTGATACTCCTTGAAGGAAGGAAACAACAACTTGTCCACATGAGGAGCAAGAATATCATAGGAAAAGCTCTTAGCCTCAAGATCAGCAGGGACATCCCATTTCCTTTTGGCTCCTAATATGCGAGGGGGAGGAACTGGAGGAGCCTTTTTCACATCGAGACTCTTCTGAGGAACATCTTCCCCAGCTTTTGAAGCTTTTTGTTTAATGCGCCCCAAAATAGAAGAGGAACTAAGAGCAGCATGAGACCTTAACGACCTAGTAATGTCTACCAAAGCAAAACAACAAGGCACTCAACAACACAACAAGGCATTCAACAACACAACAAGGAAAATACAAACAACCAACTCCACACAGAAAAGACAATAACAATGATACACAAAAACATGCCAACCAGACAAAACCCTTGTGAACAGATACAATAACAAAAGACGTACTAGCAGACATGGGTGGTGCAATTTCACCTTCAGAATTGGATTCCTCTGGATCTTCAATATGGATAACCGCCTTAGGCTGCATCAACTTGGTAAAAGACCTCTCTTCAGCAGTGAACTCGTACAAATGAACAATGAAAGATGGAGACTCAGCATGTTACTTTAACTTGCTCACTGCAGATACAACACATATGAGGCCAAATCAACAAAAAAAACCACACAAATTTCAGAAAATAAAGTACCTTCAGCCTTAACAGTGTCAATTAGAAAATAAGTATCCTCGCCCAAAGAATCAATCCTCACAAATAAAAACTTGTTACACCACTTCTTGTCAAAATCCTTCTCCAAATCAGTAACCAAAGGGTCAACACCATCTTTCGATCGAAGAGTAACCCGACCCTTACCACTGGTCCTTATTATGTAAGGATAACAAAGATCCCTTATATCCAATGAAATACCCAATTTATCACTCAACAAATCAAGAATTTGCAGCATTCTCCATGTCTAGGGCATCAATTGACAAGGTGAAACCCTAACCCTAGAAAGAAATTGACGAACAAAAGGAGAAAAAGGAAAAGTATGGCCAATTACGAAAAGGTACTCAAAGAAGCAGACCCAACAAGGGGCAGTTCAGTCCGCCCTCTCATTAGAAGACGAAATTTTAACCACAACCCCATTAGGAAAACGCGCCGCCGTCGCTATTTTCCTCACATCTTCCTTCGTCAGGTGAGAAGGATAGGCATCTTTAGCAGGGAACACATTCTGAGCAATGAAAATTGTCTTCTTCACACCCTCCTTAGCACTAGCAAACACCACTTTCACCATATCACCCATCGCAAGACAAACAACAAGCAAAAAAATTGAAATAGAGAAAGCAGAGGAAGAAAGAGGATTACATGAACTTGAAATTCAAAATTGTAACGAAGTGAAGTAATTATCAAGCAATTGGAAAGAGAAAGCAACCTTCAGTTGAGATTATTTTTGTTAATCGTTGTGAAATTTCCAATTTAAAAAACAAAGTATTCTTGGTAATTTTCATCTTCAAGGCTGAACATAAAAATTAGGGGCAATTGTTGGGCCCGTATTTCCTATAAGGCGACAAAGCATAGGGCTGCCACTAGAAGACCTAAGCACAAAGTCAAGAGGAGAAAGAATCAAGCTAACGGCTTGATTGATACAAATAAGGCAATAGGATCAATCAGCAAGAAAATCATGCTAAAAATACATAGAAGCATAAAGGCAAGAAGAATAAATCACGAAGATCATCCCCTTTTAATAAATAATGTAAATCCGTGTAAACCCTAGCAATCCCTAGGTATAAATAGCTAGAAACACATATACAGCCTCATTCATACTCATATACTCGAATTATTTGCAAGTTAATTAATAACAATCGTAGACATTCTGATCAAGGAAGCTATCCTTACTCAGTATTGTCATTCTTACTCTTATTTCTCTATTAAATCTTTAGTCCATTATTGTATTATTGCTCTTTGTTATTTTGATTGTTCTTGTAGGATTGATTATTGATACCCCGAAAACCTTAAACAAATTCCTAGAATGCCTCTTTAAGATTTGTCCTAAATAGAGGGGTTGTTGTAGGAGACAAGGTGTTTACAAATGAATAAAGTAGTTTTGCCAGAAGGAAAAGAGAGAGATGGAGAAATTATTATCCTCATAATGAGGGTAATAGTTACCCACCCTCCCCCTAGTGTAACTATTAGGTAACTATTACCCCCAAAATGAAGGTATTAGTTCCTCATTCTTCACCTCATACTAGATCATCACTACATAATTTTTCTTACAACCACACCATCATTATCTCCTCCTTCCTATATTCACTTTCATTTTACTTAGTTTGACTTTTATTACCCTAGTAACATATCTCCCTCAATCTAAGCATGTACTAATAAGTAAAAAGGCATGAATTATATAAAAGGCCCTTGGGTATTCTTACTTGTTAATTGTCACTTGTCACTTGTCACGAAGATGTGTGTATAGTCGTCAGCAAATATGTCACTGGATCTACTGATGTTACTTGGGTTTTCCCGTATTATGTCCAATTGCACACATGCACACAATCTTTCATTTTGCACCATTAGTAGTTCAGTACTTTCAATTTCAGGATTTTCACATAGGTTAGCATCTTAAGTATAATACTAGTGATAAAGGTTCAATGTACCAAAAGGTCCAAAACTATTTATGAGGAGGATCAATTATTCATGTTGTTATCCTCTTGTTTAGAAATTCTGAACAGAAGGAATTAAAGAACACAAATTTCGAAACCTATCGTCTCTGGCAGGCTGCTGCAACTCTTTACCCCTATTTTCAAAACCCTGTTCTTCAATTTCTGCCATGTTCTTCATTTTCATTGAAGATTATAAAAAATTATTCATCAAATTCTGTGCAAAATCCATCTCTGAAATTGATTTGAGAAGGTCATTTGATGAAATTGCATCTCAAATGCTGCAAATTTGTCATGGCTGTGGTGTTCATATTTAGAATATAGACCCTAATTTGCATGGATTTTATGTGTTATGCCTGCTACAAAAAACCTTGATAGGCTGTTTAATCCTGTGAAAGTGGATACTGAGCAAATCAGATTGTTCAGTACAGAATTTTAGGGGGATATGATGTTTATGAATTTGCATTCCTTATAGTTAGTATACTATGTTCTGCACTTCAGCAAACTTGTTTCATGAAACTGATATTTGCATTATCTTCTCTTATATGGCAGACTCATAAGAAAACTAAGGGGTTGTTTAGAGTTCAATTCCATTCATTCACTATGATACTCTTGCGGATATCCCTACCTTATCCAAACGCTTATTAATAGTGTTAAGGCAATTATATCCCTAAAAATATCTATTTACATATATACCCCCATTTATGCATGTGAATCATACGTGTGGCATTTTTTTATCATCTTTTTCTTATTTATTACCTCATGTGTGGCGTAGCTTTTTCACTTTTTTTTTTTTTTTTTTTTTTTTGCCTTTTCTTCCCTACCTTTTAAAAAAATCAGATAATTCTTAAGAGCATTCTTTGAATAATTATACCTTTTAAAATGTTTATCTACTTATTTGCCCTCATTAAGGTTAGTTGACTCTTTTATTGAACTCTTAAAACAGTGTGCGGATATTTATACTCATAAAAATTTTGTTTACATATTTTCCCTCATTATTGTTACCAGCAACAAAAGTTGTAACATACAACCAAACTGAAAGAGATTCTTAGACATGACTAGCTATGCACGCCAATCGCGCGCATTAGCCACCCTAAAAGATAAAGCTACCCAAAATGCAAGTGAATCGTTCATTGATGCTATAGAAGATATGGATCAAGAGATTGATAAGAAACCATTGAATGTTGAGAGTGATGAAGAAACAATATGCTATTAATCTTCTTAAGAAGTAGAAAGTTTTGTTCTAAGCTGTTAGAGTTCATGTTAATTTCAATGAATTTTAATGCTTTTTTTTTTTTGGAATGCAAGAATTTCAATGCTATTTTGATCGATAATTTATGTGACTTTCCCTATATCTAGCATATGGCTTTTTGTGGTAATTAGTGTTGCTCTACATTGTATAATGTGTAGCAAAAATTAGCAAAGACAACAAAAAGATAAAAGAAAAACTATTTATTTTCAAGTTATTTATGTCAAACAAGAGGAAACGGATTGGTTGTAATTGAATATGTTTCCTTAGTGATACCAAACAACCAATAACGGTAACACTATTTATTACCCTTCCCCCCCCCCTAATTTGTTTCCAATCCGTTACCTTTACTAGTTTGATACCAAACGCCCCCTAGAGTGATGCAGGACGGATCAATAATACTATTTCGCATGAAATTGCAACCAGTACAATACTAAAATGGTTATATATTATGCCCAAAACTGGTGATCCAAGTTAAACTTGTAAATGTCTTTGTTAACTATGCACAACCCTTTCAGCTGTATGCTAAGAGATCTGAGTTAGCATGCTTATTTTAATAAGGCGTATTTCTCAGCTTTTACTCTATAGTTGGAAGTCTTAGGTTCCACTTCCTTACTTCCTAACCTATGATAACTTAGCACTGGGACAGAGAGAGTGTTGTTTATTATTGTGATCGTCTAGAAAATAGGTGTAGTTTACTAAGATGAAAAATGTTTTTACACTCCACTTGTGAAATGTCGTGTAAGGTTTCAAACAGGAAAGCTGTTAATGATTACTAATCTTTTTTTTTTTTTTAAGCAGTGTTTATAGAGATAAGCACTAAAGCCAACAAGTTACCCATATTTCCTGCATTCAACATCTAGAATATGGGCCTTATTGACTAAGTGTCTATCCACTTTTATACATACAACGAAATCCCTTTTGCTGGCAACTATTATTATGTCCTTGATTAGGTACTCTTCTTCCGCCTTGTTGTGGTCTTTTAAAGCTTGGATGAGCTGCTTGGAATCCGTATTTATAATCAGGTTGCCATAGCTCTCTAGAATTCCCTTGATTGCTTTTAGGATGGCCATCCCTTCAGCCTGATTGGAAGTGCATGCATGAACTCTTGCCGCTTCCTTCAAGTGATGGAGATCATCGGATTTTGCTATACAGGCTACTGCTGCTATCCAGGAGTTTGACTTTGTGTGGGTTTGCCTCTTCCATGCCGCATCTACACATACTGAAATGTTGTTCCTGGATGAAACCTTACCTACATACCATAGCATAGGCTTGGCTCCCTGGTGCATTCTGTACTCTGCTGTATGTAGCCACTTTGAGCTTGTTAGCAGTCTCCCATCTTCGAACGTGCATCTGTGCAACATCTAGTATTTTTCCCGGGGTTGACATTCACGCCTCTAAAACCGATTTCATTTCTGTGTGTCCAGATGGACCATAAGATAGCCACGAACATAACAAGAATTGAAGGGTCAGTAGGAAAACATCTCATACAGTAATTGGTGAAGTTAATCGCCCATTCCCTGTAAGACAAATGAGAAGGGTTAGTGGATAGAATACTAAGAGGGGAGGATGCCCAAACCCGCTTGGAAGTGTTACAGAAGCGGAATAAGTGATTCATGCTTTCCAATTCTTCATTACTTAGAGGGCAATATCCAGGTGTTATTATTCCTCTTTTGCTAGGTTGTCTATCGTAAAGAGGATATTCTAAGCAATCTTCCATATAAAAAGCTTCCAAACTGGTAGAAGATCGGACTTCCAGAGATTTTTCCAGTAGTTCGGTGATGTAGGCTTCCAGAAGTAGGTGTTACTCTTGTTGATGAGGTACTAGTAGCCTGATTTAAAGCTAAAATTCCCTTTCTTGTCATGAGTCCAAGTGAATTCATCTTGTTGTGACTATTCTATCAAGTGGATTTCTACGATATCTTTTGTTGTTTCTACATCAAATTTGTCCCAGATGAGTCTAGCATTCCATTGCCTACTGCTTGTTATTAGATTAGCCACTCTTAGAGGTACTTCTACTCCTTCTCTTCTCATTTGGACTATTCTTCTACTTACCCATAGATATTGCTCTATGAACGTATTTTTCCCATCCCCAATTCTCTTTCCAATTGCTTCTTTATACTCTCCCACAGCTCTGACAAGGCTTTTTGCTGCCAAAGACCCTTTGACTATTTTCCTCCCTGAAAAGCCTATAGATATGGGGTCTGATCCATATCTTAATCTGAAGATTTTGCTTACTAAGAGCTCTGGATTGGAGTACATTCTCCAGCTCTGCTTCATTACCAGACTACTATTTACTGCCCTTATATTTTTCATGCCTAGCCCACCTTTTTGTGCTGAAATAGCACTTCCTTCCTTCTCCAGCAAATACCTTTCTTTGATGTAGAGTCTGCAAACCACCAAAATCTAATTGTAGCAGAGTGTATCTTGTTGGCTATGAAATTGGGGCACTAGTACAAAGATAGAATATGATGAGTTAAAGCCACTAGCACCCCATTTATCAACAGTAGCTTACATGGGAGAAATAGGTGAGAAAACTTCCATGAAGTGATCTTGTTGTGGATCTTCTCCACAATACTTTTGAATTTGGTGCTTGAGCGGCCATCAACATCCATCGGACAACCCAGATAGTTGCCTAACTCTTATGTACTTTTCACCTTCAAAGGTTGTCTAAGGAGCCTAACAAATCTTGAGGATGTATTAGAACTAAACATAATCGAAGATTTTTTCTCATTAACCACTTCTCCTGATATTAGACAAAATTCATCTAGAATAGATTTTAACCATCTGTAGGAGCTAGGTGTTGCTTTGAAACACAAAAGTGCATCGTCCGCGAAGAAGAGATGATTAATAGGAGGAGTTGTTCAAGCAAGTTTGATTCCCTTAATATCACCCTTTTATTGGAGGTAGGTGAGTTTTCTCAAAAGTACCTCCATTACCAATATGAAGAGATAGGTGACAAGGGGTCACCCTGTCTTAGCCCAGCCTTGGATGAGAAGAAGGAAGTCGGCTCCCCATTAACCAACACTGCATATGAGACGGTGGAGATACATTGTAGAATCCAATCTTTCCAAGTGTCTAGGAACTGCATTCTTTCCAAGATTTTCTCTAGAAACTTCCAGTTCACTCTATCATAGGCCTTACTTAGGTCTATCTTGAGTATGCCTTCAAAATGCCCTCTTTTTTTCCTAGTTTTGACCTTTGATAGAATCTCGTGAGCAATAAAGAAGTTGTTTGCCATTAGTCTTCATGGAATGAATGCATTCTGGAATTCTCCAATGATATCTGGTAGGATTGATTTCAGTCTATTGACCATGCACTTGGATATGACCTTGTATAGAGAGTTACATAAGCTGATAGGCCTGAACTCATCTACTTTCTTTGGCTGCTATGTTTTTGGGATGAGTGTGATAAAAGTCCTGTTTGTTTTCTTCGGCATCTTACCTGTCCTGAAAAAATGTTGAACTCCTTTGATAACATCTTCTTGTACAATGTTCCATTGCTGTTGAAGAAAACAAGGAGGGGTTTCATCTGGGCCCGGTGACTTGAGGGGGTGAGGGGGCGAAAATGACCTTTTTTATTTCCTCACTTTTGAAGGGCCTTTTTAGCCAGGCCTTATGAGAGTCCAAAAGTTTTGGTAAATCTTTAGTCCAGTATTCTATGATGGCAGCTGCGTCTTGTGCCTAGGCTTCATTTAACAAACTCCCATTGAACAAGTCTTCATAGAATTTCTTAAATTGGGCCTTGAACTCTCCTTGTTCAGTAGCCCAAATTCCATTATCTATTTCTAAGGCTCTAATTTCCGCGCTTAGCGTTCTTTGTTTTACACTTTTATAGAAGAACGTCATTGACTTATCACCAAAACCACCACATTTTGACTTTGACCGCTGCTTCCAATACCACCATTTTGCAATAGCTTCTTCCTCCACTTTCTTTCTTTGGTCAATTTCACAGCCCAAAGCAAATTGTCGGAGGAACTTGTCTTGGTCCTGGATTTCTTCTAAGTCAGTTGTGACTTATTGCCAATTCGGTCCATAGGTTAGTGTCCTTCTTTCTAGGCACCAATTTATGATCTCCTTTACACACTTTATAATTTTCCTTTGTACTACAAAGGATGGTGATCCTTTAAGGTTGGACTTCCAAATGTCTGAAATAAGGCTTTCCACCTCTTGATGAGTTAAACACCAAGCCTCCATTTTATATGGTGTGCATCTTTTATTATTAGAAGGCTGGGTTTCAAGAATTAACGGGGCATGATCAGAGAACATGATTGATAGGTTCCATACTCTAGCTCTTGGGTAGATAAATTTCCATCCATCATTTGCATATGCCCTAAATCTAATTGTTCATAAAAGGGATCAAGAGTTCTGTTATTGCACCAAGTAAATTTTGATCCTATTGTCTTCACATTAGATTGGTTGTTCATGATTTTCCAGTTAATGAAAGAATCTACCCCTGGAATGTGATCATTTCCACCTAGCTTTTTTATCACTAGATTCTAATTAATTGAAGTCTCCATTCAAAATATAGTTTCCTTTGTGCCTAAGCATGAGATTATGAAGACTATCCCACACCTCCGATCTTTAAGACAAATAAGGACTACCATGCACACGCACAAAATAATAAGCAACATCACCTACTAAGTTTATATTACACAGAATGACAAAAGGCAGGACTTCGACAATATCAACCGAGATTCTATCTGACTAGCAAAGGAACAAGCCTCCCTTATTATCAATAGGATCCACAACCATATAACCCCTGAATCCCATCCGACTAAACATAGGGGCTAGAGAATTAATACTACATTTAGTTTCACTAAGAAAAATAAAATCTACGTTAAACCTAGCCGTTAGATACTTAATTACTGGAAAATTGGGGAGCTCTTATCACTTGGTCCCCTACAATTCCAACACAGAGCGTTCATTTTCCCCCCATAGGTTGTAGGTCAGCCGCGCCTTTCCCAGAACTTGCGGTTGTCTCCCTGCTGGTGACCTCATCATCCGAGCCAAAAGTATCCTCCTTCACTGCAATCCTCAGCACTTGAATTCTGACTGGCAGCTTTTCCTCATCTTCTGCATCTAGGAATTTCTCCCATAGATCATCATCCTTGCTTACTCCATACCTCACTCTTTACTAACTCCTTGATTCCCTTCATCTCCATTCTTCATCTCAGCTTTCCCACCTTTCGAACTATCTGCAGAGGCTGTTCTTTTAAGAAGGATCGAACCAGCCTTCTCCTTTCTCAACAAATCCTTCTCCACTCCATAACTCCACTTCTTCCTTCGATGACCTTCTTTAGAAAATCGCCTGCCTTTCCTTTTCTTAAAGAGCTTCTTCCTTTCCTCATGCGAGTAGTATTGTTGTTCAAAGTCAGAGGATTCTTATCTTGATTCGATCTCAAGCTTAGTCAGCTTAAACAGGGGTTCCATAGACTCAGAAGAAATTGATGAAGGGCCTGTGTTAAAGGAATCAACTGATGTAGGTGAGTAGGGTGGGCTGATGTTCGCTAAGGAGAACTTTAAAGAGCTAGAAGAAGATGCTAACATGGGACCCTTCAGCTTGGGCCAATTATGGGTTGGGTTCTCTGACAGAAGCTTGGGGACCTTGCTTGACTTTTTGGGGTCAAGTTTGGCCATTAAGGAAGCAAGTGAGATGTAGGAGTGGGATTCTTGTAGTTCACGGTAGGTTTTGAGTTCATTTTTGTTTACCATGATTGCTAGAAAAGAAAACTCAATTTCCCTAATGATGAGGTCTACCAAAATACTTTTAGGGCGAAATGGATCTAGAAGAGGATTGGGGGTATAAATTCTGTCTGTAGGTAATAAAGAAACATTATAATCATCTTCCTTGTTAAACTTCAATAAAAACAATCGGGAGAAAACGGCTTAATGAGCCTTTACCATTAAACACATATATATAGGCTTACAACATTAACCTAACATGCCAAAAAATCCTAACAAGATATATACAAATATATTCACAAAATATATCTCAACATAATTATATCCTAACACTCCCCCTCAAGTTGGAGCATGTAAATCATGAATGCCCAACTTGTTAAGAAGAAAACCAAACTGTCGTTTCCCAAGTGCCTTCGTCAAAATATCTGCTAACTGATGACCTGTAGGAACATACGCAGTAGCTAGATTACCATTCACCAACTCATCACAAACAAAGTGACAATCTGCCTCTATATGCTTAGTACGATCATGAAAAACAGGATGTTTAGCAATATGGAGAGCAGATTGACTGTCACAATACAACTTCATAGGCTTGGGATGCAAAATACCAAGAGAGGACAACAAAGATTTCAACCACTTTAATTCACAAGTTGTAACTGCCATAGCACGATACTCAGCTTCAATAGAAGAATGAGATATTATTGGTTGTTTCTTAGTCTTCCACGAGACAGGGGAACGACCAAGAAAAACCATATAACCAGACAAATAACAACGAGTCAAAGGACACACTGCCCAATCACTATCACAGAAAGCCGTCAAACACATGTCCTTCATAGGACGTAACAATATACCCTGACCAGGACTACCTTTGATATAGCAAAGTACCCTAATTGCCGCATCCCAATGTTGCACCTGCGGGTTACTCAAAAACTATGCAAGAGTATGAACAGAGTAACTCAACTCTGGACGAGTTATAGATAAATAAACAAGTCGCCCAAATAAGCGACGATACTGATCAGTTTGAGAGAAAGGCTCCCCCTCGGCATATGCAAGACGATGGTTTTGCTCCATAGGAGTATCAATAGGCTTACAACCTAACATTCCTGCCTCAGATAACACATCCAAAGCATATTTACGCTGAGACAAAAATATACCTTCCGGACCACGAGCAACTTCAATACCCAAAAAATACTTCATCACACCAAGGTCTTTCATGTGAAAACATCACTCAAATACGATTTAAAACGAATAATCGCATCATGAGAAGAACCAGCAATAATAAGATCATCAACATAGACAAGTACATGCAGAGAGACTGATCCCTAAATATAACTGAATAATGAATAATCTGCATACGATTGCTTGAAACCATACAATTTCAAGGCATTAGACAATTTAGAAAACCACTGCCGAGGAGCCTATTTCAGACCATATAAAGACTTACGCAACTTACAAACCTTCCCTGGAGTAGGACAGTTATAACCTGGAGGTAACTGCATATACACCTCCTCCTCCAAATCACCATGAAGAAAGGCATTATGAACATCCATTTGATGCAACTCCCAATTTAAAGAAGCAGCAATAGAAAGAAAAAGTCTAACAGTCCCCATTTTTGCCACAGGGGCAAAAGTCTCGTTATAATCAACACCTACAACCTGTCGATTTCCGTACACAACAAGACGACCTTTAAGTCGCTCTACTTCACCTGTAGATGTATATTTAATTTTATACACCCAACCACTACCAATAGCCTTCTTACCTGGAGGTAAGTCCTCCAATGTCCATGTGCCATTTCGTTCAAGAGCATCAATTTCTTCTTTCATCGCCTTACACCACCCTTCATGTTTCATAGCTTCACTAAACGAGGAAGGTTCTTTACCCTTTAAATTGATGTCAGAAAACACTTGTGTCTCATAGAAAAATTGTTATAATCAACATAACAAGCTATATCAAATTGTTTACTAGAAGAACATGATTGAGAGACGGGAGCAATAGTTGTTGATGGAGTGGGGTCTATTGCCTGTCGAACAACCGTATTAGTCACATAACCACGGAGCTTCGAGGATGGGATTTTTGTACGATGACCACGACCCAAAACCTCAACATTGTTAGGAGTATTACCCCCTACCACGTCACTATGAGCACTTGTTCACCCCCTCAACTCAAGAGAGGCGGTAGCAACATCATCACCAATTGAATCATTATCAGGCACATGCATATTGTTAACATCACCATGCAAAGAATCACTATTACCATGCAAATTATGAACCTCCACAGTAGCATGCATATCTTGCAAAGAGGCCACATCAGAAGCACTAACAATCTCACAAACAGGGGTAGGCACATGCAAATCATTATCAAAGTCTTCATCATCCCACAATCTAACTTGATTAAAATAATTTTCCCATTGCACTTTCTCCGACTCATCAAATATATCAATAAAAGGAAAAGTATCTTCAACAAATTGCACATCTCGGCTTATTAAAAACTCATTAGTCTCTAAATCATAAAACCTCCATCCTTTTTTTCCATATGGATAAAATTTTTCCTTAGCATGCGAATTATTCACAACATAACTCAAACAACCAAAAACACGCACTTCATCATAAGAAGGAGGTTTACTAAACAAACATTCATGAGGGGATTTTCCTTGTAAAATGGTAGTTGGAGTCAAATTGATAAGATGAACCGCAGCTAAAACACATTCCCCCCAAAAATACTTAGGTAAGTTAGCTTGAAAACGTAAAGCCCGTGCAACATTTAAAATGTGCTTATGTTTTCTCTCAACACGACCATTTTGTTGTGCAGTATCAACACATGATGTTTGATGCAATATTCCTTTTTTTATCGAAAAAGGACCTTAAACTCAAGAACTCTTGCCCATTATTACTTCTCAAAATTTTAATCTTTTTATTAAATTGAGTTTTAATCAAAGAATAAAAATTACGAACCAAATTTCCCACTTCATGTTTTCCAATCATCAAATATACCTATATTGCACGAGAATATATAATCATCCACAATAGTAAGAAAATATCTAGCATTACAACTAGACGATACTCTATTCGACCCCAAATATCACAATGTATCAAATCAACAAACTAGATGCTTTATTCATACTCAAAGGAAAAGAGTTTCGAGGTTGTTTACCCATAAAACAAATATGACAATCAAACACACCACAATTTTTATTCATACTACTACTAGCTACTCCAAGTAAAGAAGAAACTACTTTCATAGAACGATGACCTAAACGCCTATGCCATAACATACTTGCATCTGGAACCACCATAGAATTGATTTGAAAACTACGAGCACGGACCGGCCGGAAGATATAGACCCCATTATACTGCACCCCCGCTCCAATCAGGTTCTCCAAAGTGCGGTCCTGAATAGTACATAGCTTGTTAGTGAAAAAAAATATATATTTTTGCTTTCCTAATAATTGAGACACTGACAATAGATTACAATTTAATTCGGGAACAAATAAAACATCGTCTAATATTAAACCATCACGCAATTTTATTTTCCCTTTCGTAGTGGTCGTAGTACTTTTCCCATTAGGCAAACCAACGGGAAATAAAATATCACGCAAATTATAAAACAAATTTAAATCACCCGACATGTGATTTGATGCTCCGTTATCAATTATCCACTCATCCGAATTATACATACCGTGAGAATTATTGTCAGTTAAAGGGGGTGTTTTTATACCCTTAATAGCACTCATAAATTGTACCCACTGTTCATTACTCAAAGTTGGAGCACTTGTACGGTCAGCATCATTAATATCATCACCATTATTTTGCTTTGAGCTACTACTCACACTGCCAGCAAACCCATGACCACTAGAACCTTGCGCACAACCACCACAACCACCTCTACTTGACCCACGACCACCACGTTGATCACCACGCCCACTAGAATTAAAAGATTCGGGCCAGCCATGTAGATCAAAACACTTCTCCTTCACAACCCTTTTTGCCACAATTATCACATACACGAGATTCACCACTACTCGACCAAGTAGTCCGACCCTGAGCCGTACCAGACGCAGCAAACCCAATAGCGCCATCTGGACGATTATCGTGAGCATCCGAGATGGTTTGCTTACGTTCATCCGACACAACCTTTGTATACGCCACATTGAGAGAAGGAATAGGGTCCATCATGAGGAGAGTAGACACCACACTGCCAAATTACTTTGGGTCTAAACCAATACAAAATTGATGGAGTAATTCACTTTCAACAATTTTAGCATATTCAGGAGCAGCTGTACACGTACACTTGGGAATTTTGACATAACTAGCCAACTCATCTTGTAATTTACGTAACTCACCAAAATACACCACCACCGGCCTACCACATTGCTTGCAATCTACAATTTGAGCCTTTAACTCTAGAATACGAGGGCCGTTGCCAAGGGAATATCTATCACGTAGATCATCCCACAAGACTTGACATGGTCTGGAAATCGAACAGTCGATCGCACAGAAACATCCAATGTATTAACAATCCAAGCAACAAGCATTGAATTAACAATGCCCCATTGATCAAAATCAGGAGACTTAGCATCCGACACCTTAATAGTACCATCAATAAAACCGAGTTTGTTCTTCGCACGGAGGTTATTGCGTAAAGAACGAGACCACTCCTCATAGTTGTCTCCTTTCAACATAATAGGGCTTATCCCTTGTGCCTTCACTCCAATGGAGATAGTAGGGTGAAAACGATTTGTAGCGAGGGCCCTTAGGGGGCGAAACATCATCACCACCGGTCATCATAACTCAAGAAGAACAACAAAGAGCACTCAAAGCCGATGCACAAACTAGGAACACACGTAAACAATCTGGAAAAGAAGAACAAAGCTAGGGTTTGTGTTTGGGAAAAAAAAAATGGGAAAAGAACGTAAAAAAAATCTCTAATTTAGAGGGCTCTTGATACCATGTTAAACTTCAATAAAAACAATTAGAAGAACGGCTTAATGAGCCTTTACCATTAAACACATATATTTAGGCTTACAACATTAACCTAACATGCCAAAAACTCCTAACAAGATATATACAATATATTCACAAAATATATCTCAACATAATTATATCCTAACATTCCTTTGCCATATTTGTGGTTGACAAGCTGGACATAAAAGCGACAGTTGGTGGTTAAACATGAAGTGGAAAAGGAGTGTTGAAAGTGAAGATGGTGGGGCTTTTAAGCGAATAAAATAGGTGGTAAGCATAATGTAACTGAGAATAAAGGTATAATTCAGGTGAGTACCATACAGAGTTTCCATAAATGCTAGTAGTTAGGAGATTGGGTAAACCAATAGTTTCCAAATTTAAAAATGGAGGAAAAGAGCAATGAATTTATGAGTTAAACACATTGTTGTAGGAGTAAATGAGGGGGTCTGCTAGCTCAAATTTTGAGTCTCGAGAAATCTAGAGTGGCATCACAAAGACCCCTCGCGAAAGATGGTCAACACTACCAAGGCTATATGAGTCAACTAGCTCTAAATGGTTAGAAGAGCTTAATAAATTGGTAGTTGAGATATAAGGAGGGAGCTGGGAAGCTGGGTTGACTTCTGCTGACTTGCTCATCTAGACAATTTGACTCCGTTCAGCCGAACCTTGACTAACAGCGTTCTCTAGCCTAACTTCCGTTTTTCCATCTTGCTGAACGGGAGTTCACTACTAGAAAACAACCAATCAACGACGGAAAAATCCGTCGGAATACCCTGAAATTCCGTCGGAAATGCCCTTTTCCGACGGAATTCCGTCGGAAGGCACCGTCGCAACACCTATTGTAGGAAATTCGAGATATTCCGAGGGAAAATCCGTCGGAAGGCACCGTCGCAACACCTATTGTAGGAAATTCGAGATATTACGAGGGAAAATCCGTCGGAAAGGTCGATTCCGACGAATTTTGGTCTGTCGGAGTCAAGTTTGACTTAAATGGGAAGTCCATCGCAATGGTCCGTCGCAACTCTGGAATTTCAGCGTTGTCCAATGTGGAGTCGACGTCGGGATTCACATTTCGACCAAGATCTCGTGTTTTAGTGTCAACTGTCGACTGAAAGTAATTGGAGCAGAAGTTTGCTATCTCTTCAGTGAGATAAGCATTGCATATGGACCCTTCAACTCGAGCCTTATTCCCAATTTTTCGTTTCAAATGATTAAGGAACCTACAATTATAGTTATGTAAAAGTTTGAACAAGTCATGCCAATGAATAAGATGCAAAACATAAGATGTGAAAGGGTCTTTGATTTACCTTTCGAAGGGATACATCCATCTGTACTGAACAGAACCACATAACTTCCCCTCATATGGCAAATGTATAGGTACATGCTCCATGGAGTTAAAGAATGCAGGAGGGAAGACCTTCTCAAGCTTGCAAAGGATCTCAGGTATGTTTTTCTCCAATCGCTCCATGTCACTAACTGATGTTGTATAGCAACACAAGTCGCGGAAGAATTGGCTAATCTCTATAATTGCATTCCAAATGTAGCAAGGGAGCAATTCCCTCAAAGCAGTGGGCAACAGCCTCTCCATGAACACGTGACAGTCATGGCTTTTCATTCCGTGGAGCTTACATGCTTGCAAATCTACGCATCTGCTCAAATTAAAGGCGTAACCATCAGGAAACCGCAGCTGTTTAACCCACTCACACAAAACTTCTCTGAGCCTTGTCAAGAGCGAATGGAGCCTTTGGCATGACCTCTTTTCCTCTATCATCCTCTTGAAGATGAAGCTGCAGACGTTTACAATATCTGGAAATGTCATTCCGAGCTGATGGCGTGTCACACGTATGCTTTTTCACATCCATTACAGTGTGAATTAATTGATCGAAGAAGTTCTTTTCAATGTGCATGACATCTAAGTTGTGACGAATGAGCAAATGCTTCCAATATGGGAGCTCCCACAGTGTGCATTGCTTGTACCACCCCTTCTTTTCCTTTTTTAGCCGTTTAAGTGAATCGAGCCCATCTGTCGCCTTCGGAAGGTCCTTCACACATTTCCACAGCTCCTCTCCTGACATGATGTGTGGAGGGGCACCTTTTTCGACTTTGTTTTTGCAGAATGCAGTTTTACTAGTCCGAAAAGGGTGATATGTCGAAAGGAATTGGCGGTGGCAATCAAACCAAGAAACTTTACCACCATGTTCGAGCCAAAATTTTTTGCTCTTCTCCATGTAATGTGGACAAGCTTTCTTACCAGCTGTGGCCCAACCGGACAACATACCATAAGCCGGGAAGTCACTAACGGTCCATAGGATGGCTGCTCGAAGATTGAAATTCTGTTTCATCAAAATATCGTACGTAGCCGCGCCAACTTCCCACAACAGTTTCAACTCCTCTATCAACGGTAACATGTACACATCCAAGTTTCCCTTCGGGTTTTTAGGACCAGGAACGAGCAACGAAAGGAACATGAATTGTCTTTTCATACACATTGAGGGAGGCAGGTTATAAGGGGTCAAAATGACAGGCCAACAAGAATATTGTGCCCCAAACTTACCATGAGGAGCAAAACCACCTGTGCACAAGCCAAGTCTCACATTACGAGGCTCAGAGGCAAATTCTGGAAAGCGACTGTCGAGGTGTTTCCAAGCTTCACTGTCACTAGGGTGTGCCATTGTGCCTTAAACTCGGGGATTTTTCGAATGCCATCTCATTTCCTCCGAGATGTTCTTGGTTGCAAACAGTCTCTGCAACCTGGGTGTGATCGGGAAATAAAACAGAGCATTCAAAGGCACTGGGCTACCTTTGGAAGTCTGCTTGTATCGGTCGCTGCCACATACCCTACATGCAGACAGATAAGCATCATTCTTCCAAAACAACATACACCCTTTCGGGCATGCATGAATCTTTTGATGAGACAGTTCCAACCCCTTCACAATCTTCTTCACCTCATATAATGTGTCGGCCATATGGTTGTTGTTCGGAATCGCTTCACTTAGCAAAGAAGCAAACCCATCAACACATCTGTAAGGAAAATTATACTCACACTTTAGGCTAGTAATTCTAGCGGCCAACTCTAACACAGACAAAGAACTCCCTTTGTATAATGACCTTTCAGAAGCCTGCAACAAATCCAGAAAATGCTTAGCTGTTGCATTAGGCTCCTCCTCCGATGAAACACCAGCCTGCTCGGAGTGCCCCTGATCTTGGCTATGACCAAAAGCATCGAAAACCATTTCACGATATTCGTTGAACCGCCGTTCAAGAGCTCCCGGAAACCCTTCCCCGTGACACATCCACTGATAGTAGTTAGGTATGAAACCCTTGCGGTATAGATGAATTTTAACCGTATCCGCATTCCAAAGCCGTTTGTTCTTACATTTAACACATGGACACCTAACTTCATTCGGGTTACTACTCTCGGGATGATCTGTGACGTACTCTATGAATTCATCAACCCCTTTCACGAACTCTGGATTAATACTTTTCCCAACCATCCTTTCATACATCCAGCTACGTTCTCTTCGTTTCATGATTACAACTTCTACACAACTCACGCATATGTACAATCACATTAGTTATAAACCGTATTTTATGGTCATTATATACCAAAGCGTTATGGAAATGCAAATGAGATTTGAAATGCTTCCAAGGGGTCCTTATCACTCCAACCTAACCCATCCTTGTACGTTTAATCTCACTAGTGAATGTAAGCCAAGTTTTCAATTCTATGGAAAATCCGCCAGCATTTCCCTACAATTCTCCAAGTACACGATGTAGGCGATTAAACACACCTACATATGTACCCAGAGAACACTGTAGAGAAATGAAAAGGCAGGATTTTCCCTAGAATAAAAAACAAGGCTTACATTCACCGCCTAAGTGAGAATAAGCGTACTAGGACAGTCCCAACCGGGGACTATTCAAGACATACTCCTAATGTGTATGCCTTGAACGGGTATCTAGCATATGATTATGCAAATGATTCATTTATTATATATATATATAAAGTGAAGGACACATACATTATACTAAACAGAGATATATCATAATTAAAGTAAACTAAGCAAATAAATAAGCACAATTATTAAATATTATATTAAATATTATATTAAACATTATATCAAACAAAAATACTAAACTAAATAAACTAACATACACAATATTACACAAAACTAAACTAAAATAAACTAAACTAACATACATTATTATATTAAACTAAACCAAACTAAACTAACATGTTATAATACAACAATTAAAAACTAAACTTAAATAAACTAAACTAACATATCATAACACAAACACATTCATCTCATATATTTCAACATATTAAAATATAAATACAACAAATTGTATACACCTACACTTAAAACAATAATAAACTAACATATATCTACATATCATTAGTCACTAACATGCCAAGTATAAACTAAACTTATAATTATAGCTTTTATATACTCTCTAACCTGTAGATCTGAAGTTGTTATCGCCAAAGAACCAAATATATCTACAAATCCTACAAATAATTCAAATTCAAAACTTAGTAACTAAGTTTGTGCTGCCTATTTATATAAAAAATGAATAAATGCTATCAAGTTATAATGAAAAAAAGAAAAAATAAAATAAAAAAAGGAAAGACAACCTGCTGTCGGCGGTGGCTGGGCGTCGTTTTGGTTGCAGACCGGCGGCCGGCTGGTGTCGTGGCTGTTAGTAGCAATTCCACAAAAAAAAAAAAAAAAAAAAAAAAAAAAACCCGAAAACAGGTTATTTTAAAAAATAAAAATAACAAATTTAAATACTTACCACTATCCAGGGCGGCGCTTATGGTGAATTTCGGTGAAGCCTAGGTGGTTGTGGTGGAAATCGGCACTGCTAATGGTGAATTCCGGTGAAGCCTAGGTGGTGATGGTGGTTAGGGTTTTCCGCAACATTTACAAAAAAAAAAAAAAAAAAAAAAAAAAAAAAAAAGAGACATACCTACACCGGCGGCTGGTGGTGGAAGCGCGTTCTCCTTCTCCCTTTCTCCTTCTCTCTTTCTCTTTCTCCCTTTCTCTCTCTTCCTCTTTCTCCCTTTCCCTCTCTTCCTGTTTATGTTCTTTCTTTTCTGTCGCAAAACAAGTTTCAAACTCTAGTTTTTTTTTTTTAATTTGCTTTAATCTTCCAAAGGAATAAAATCCCTCGGAATTGCCTTCTTCCGACAGACTATTCCCTCGGAATTTGAAATTTCCAAGGGAATTTAAATCCGTCGGAAGGTACCTTTTCCGTCGGATTTTTCCGACAACTCTATTTTCCGCCGGAATTTTAAATTTTCCGACAGAATTTCAGTCCGTCGGAGCAATTCCGTCGGAATTAAGCCTATTTCTAGTAGTGGTTGCTTCCCTGCAGTTTGATTGATGATGAGTAGCTGAATCCGAGTGTGCTGAATCGGAGGAATGGGAAGATTTGAATCTTTTCCTCCGTCTTTCTGAACTAGAAGTTGTGGGTGGACTTGTTCTTGTGCACCAGGTAGTAGCATATCCTCTCTTGTTTACTTGCGGCTTGACATTATTCTTCATAAGGTTTTGCCACAAAGCTACTCGATTTTGTTGACTCTAAAGGGATGTGATGAGATTACACCTCTGTTGTATTTATATTGGTGATAAACCTCTTCTGGCTCGAATTGAAAATGTTGTTCTTTAGGATTCCATCTTATGTTGTTCTGATGGTTGAGACTGATCAGCCTGTTTTAACCTCTTACTTGAAGGTTCCCATGTTTCTTCTAACTCTCTGTTCTGATCCAAACAACTCACTTGTCGCTTAGGGGCTCTATTACTTGGACCTGATCCACCTGAGTTGCCTAAACTATCTGAGGAGGATGAAGAGGAGTCTTGATTCGACTGATGGTGGTTAGAGTCTTGATTTTCTGACGAACTTTGATTATGAGGGCTATGAGAAGGGGGGGTTCTGAAGACTGTGATGCTGGACTTGGATGAGGATACAGCCCCTGTCCTAAAATTTGGTGAAACATGCACATACCATATATGTAACCAAACATCCAATAACCTTATGTGAAATGTGAATTACAAAATCTAAGGCTTTTTTTTTAAAAAAAAACAATCTAAGTTTGCATAAATTAGGATGAGTCGATTATGACATGAATTGAAATTGATCCGATATGAGCTAAAAGACCCTAAAGCTAAAGACTAATATTATTGTTTTCTAGAAACAAATTATTGACAATTAGTTTTGAAAATTCTATGCATAACCAGTTGCACCTTACGTATGACATAGATTTGGGCTTGAGCTTGTTTCTTAGACTTTGTAAAAAAAAAATTATGGCCCAAGTTCTAGCCATTTACGTACAAATCTTGTGATCTTGCCGCCAAAAGGCAAGAGCGCTGTGCACAATCGAGTGCCAAAACACTCGAATTGTGATGGACTATCAAATCGCTAACATTAGCGTAACTATTAGTCCAAAAAACCATTAACTTCTTACCCAAATACAACTATAACTAATAACTTGAAATCATCTAATATTTTTGTTGCATTATTTTCAAGGCTCCATTTATAGTAAACGTAAAAGTAGTAACTATCATTTTTCATTTACAGATAATAATAATAATAATAATAATAATAATAATAATAATAATAATAATAATAATAACAATAACAATAATAATAATAATAATAATAATAATAATAATAATTTACGACATGCTGGCATTGTTGGTCTTGGACGAGCCTTTGAAGATGCGTTGAGTCTGTTTAATGGAATAGTGGAGTCTGACGTTATGAGTAATCCTAGTGAGGTCGCTGCCCCTAAACTCATGAAGAAATTGGCAGATATATATTTCACAAAGGTTACCGCTTCTGCATAATCCGCCTATTCTTTGTCTCCTCGACAATCAGCATTGTGGAAATCGCAGCAGGGAGATTACACCTCTGTTGCTTCAGGCAGTCCCTATTTCTGGGTTGGGTCAGACGATGAACGCAAAGACCTACCGATGTGTGTTGTGCTAGGATGGGTGTTCCATTGTTCTCTATCTCGATGTCGTGCTCTGCTTGTTCTCGGGTTTTTACTGGGGATATTTTCGGTGATCACGCGGTGTCGTGTGCTGGTATTGTGGGTATTAAACATCGGCATAATATTGTCCGGGATACCCTTGTTGATATCTGCTACGGATTTGGGATTTCAGCAAGAAAAGAAGTTGACATAGGGTTGTCTAGAGGGAATGACGGGGCCCTCAGACCTGCTGATGTGTTACTTTATTCCTGGGATCGTTGTCGCGATGTTTGTGTGGATTTAACAAGGTCTTCTCCTTTGACACAGACAGGACTATCTGACTTTGTTCCTGGACGGGTTGTGGCTGATGCGGCTCATCGGAAGCGGGTGAAGTATGAAGCTAGTTGTCGGCTGATTGGATATGGTTTCATTCCCTTCTCCTTTTCTTCGCTTGGGAAATTAGAGAAGGAGGTTGTTGTGTTGCTAAAATGGGTTCAGAGGTTCTCAACGACGCAAGACATTGTGGCTCGTGCTGCAGCTCATATCTTCATTAGGGTAGGCTTTGCTATAGCTAGAGGAGTGGGGGCCCAGATTGTATCTCGGCTTCCCACTAATTTATTGTTGGTTGTATGACTTTGTCTGTTTTTGAGATATAATAATAATAATAATAATAATAATAATAATAATAATAATAATAATAATAATAATAATAATAATAATAATAATAATAATAATAATAATAATAATAATAATAATAAGGAAATTTTGACTTTTGCTACCATAAAAAACCTTGAGTTTCATTTTTGCTACCCCTTAAATTTTTTTTTTTATTTTACTACCACCTAAAAACACCTTTGTCAAAATTTGCTACCACTTAACAGAATCCGTTAAGATTCCGTTAAGTTTATTCAAGATTCCGTTAAGTTTATTCAAAAAAAAATAAATTAAAATGTATTAAAAAAAAAAAAAACCAACCACCCTTAATTGCCCCCCCTCCCGTCAGCCACCTCCCCCCCTCCCCCCTGCCGGCGACCGACGGCCAAACTAGGGCCAACGCCGGCGACCCCACCCCAATCCCTTTCCCCCACCAACCCCGGCGACCCCCACCTACGCAGCCACCCCCCAATCCCTTTCCCCCAGCTACGCAGCCACCCCCCTTGCTTTTCCCCCTCTTGCTGCCCCGACCCCCACCCTGAACCGGAAACCACCCCCCTCGCCATTCCCCCCACCGGAATCGGCCCCTCTCCCCATTCCCCCACCGGAATCGACCCCCCTTCCCTTCCCCTACCCTTTTCGGCCACCCTAACCCTAAACCTTTTCGATCTCCGGCGACCCCCTCGAAACCCCAACTACCCCACACTCGAATCTTCCTGTGTGCGATGAAGACAACAGGGGAAGGGGAGATGCGCGACAGGTGGCTAGGGGGTGGAGGGGGAGTGGCAGGGGAAGGGGAAGGGGATTGGTGGGGAAGGGGAGATGCGGGACAGGTGGCTAGGGGGTGGAGGGGGAGTTGCAGGGGAAGGGGATTGGTGGCTGGGGAAGGAGGAGAGACAGGTAGGGGAAGGGGATTGGTGGGGGAAGGAGGAGAGACAGGTAGGGGAAGGGGATTGGTGGGGGGAAGGAGGAGAGAGAGGGGCAGGGGTGAAGTGGGGCCCACAAACGGCACAACTAACAGCTTCCGTCAACTGGTAGCGAATTTTGACAAAGGTGTTTTTAGGTAGTAAAATAAAAAGAAAAATTTAAGGGGTAGCAAAAATGAAACTCAAGGTTTTTTGTGGTAGCAAAAGTCAAAATTTCCTAATAATAATAATAATAATAAATAAATAATCTTACTTTAAATTTTTTTAGTCACTATGCATAATGCCAAATGTAAAGAATAAAAAGGAAAAAAAGAGTACTTGAAAACCATAAGTGATAACCAAATATGCATAATTAATTACCTGATAATCACAACTAATAAACAAAAACCATAACTAAGCTACTACTTCCATAAATATTAATCTAGAACCATGAGTAATACTACACATATTTCTTACGAGTATAAGTTAATACTCCCTCTGCTTTAAACTTTTTATTTAAGTGCCTCCCTTTGATCGGCATATTTGTCAAAGTATTACTTAGACAAATTATCTTTAATTAGTAATAAATAAAGATTATAAAATTTGACATGTGAATACAATATATTGAAGCGATTCTAACAAATACTTTTATAACTATGTTTGATTTTATGTACTTCCTCCGTTTTTTATTATCTGCAACAATTACTAAAAGTGGGCGCTCCATATTATTTGCAACAAGTTTTTTTTTCCTTTTATAGTAAGTTTGGGGTGTGTAAAATTCCGAAATTACCCTTAAAAAACTGATTAGAAACTAACCTAAAACTTAACTATGATTAATAAACTCCATAATCTAACATCCTAACCTAATCCTTCCCACCAAAAATCAGAATCCCCTCCCCCTTTTTTCATCAACAAAGAGGAACCCTAATTATTTCTCTCTCCTCACCTCCTCACCTACCATCATCAATGCAGCTCTCAACCGTCGCCATTAATGAAGCTCTGTTACATCTTCCAACGTTTACTATCCTCCGTTTATTCTTTTTCAAACATTCTGCCTTCTCCCAAACCAATGCCCGTTTGTGTTTCTCTCTCTTCAAATTGAAACCCTAAACTTTGCGATTCTCCTTCTTCAACTTTAAACCCAGAAAATGAGTTCCTCAGACAAAAAAAAACCCCGATTCCGGCGTCATTGCTACCTATAAGTGTGACAAACGCAGTGGGAAGATGCGTTTGTTTGGAACTCGTACTGCGATGTACTTGGATATGAAGCGAAGGACAGGGGGGGTGCGAAACTGACCCCATGTGAGTCTGATGATGAGCCTCGTGTTGTGGAGTGGCCAGATCTGGTTAAGGCCGGTGAGGGTTGTACCAAAACTGTTCCGGAAGTCATCATTCTGGACAGCGATGATGATGAACCCCCTGTTCCTGCCGTTTCGCCTCCTAAAGCCGTTGAAGAGGGAGCGACTATTTTCTGGGCTGATGTTGGTTCTAGGGCAAAGGATGTCGCTTCTGGCAAAAAAAAGGCAGAGATCTGAGTCCCTTCCTGCTGAGAGCGCTGAAAGCTGTGCGCCGTAGCTTGAGTCTCCTACTAATCTAGCAGCGTAACTCATTTCTTACCCTCGATTTAATTGGTTCTTCGTTTTCTTGTTCTTTTACTCTTTCAATTATTCTAGGGTTTAAGGTTTTTTTCCTGACTTGATGTTACATGGTTGAAATGGCTTGAATGGATCTATTCATGTGTGGTGCATGTTATTGTGGACTGTAATTGGCTAATAATGTGGAGTGGTTGTACTGATTTGTGTTTTATTGCCTTATTTTGATTGTTGTTGGCCTTTCCTGGGTTTGTCTGGTGTATTGGCATTTGCTGGTTCTAATTGTTGCAATGGTTTGTCTGGTGTATTGTTGCTGTTGTATTGGCATTTGCTGGTTCTAATTGTTGCAATAGTTTGTCTGGTGTATTGTTGCTGGTGTATTGGCATTTGCTGGATGTAATTATTGCTTCAGTTTGTCTAGTGTATTGTTGCTGGTGTATTGGCATTTGCTGGTTCTAATTGTTGCAAAAGTTGCTGGTTCTGTGATTATTAGTTTGAGTTATGCTGCGTTGGGTTTGCTAATAGCTTTGCAGATTCATAGTTGCCTAATTCTTAGGATGTGTTGTGTATGTTTGGAAGGCTCAAATGCCCTGTGATTAGTTGCCTCACCATTATGTTGGTTGCCCTACTTGTGTTATGCTTGTTGTGTGCATAGTTCTTCACAATTATTGTAGCCTGTTGGAGGGTTGAGAAGTTGTTTAAGATAATCATGATCTGTGTTGTGTTGAATTCTTTGTCTGAGTTCATTCGGTTTAACTTGGAGGCTGGACTAATAAGGGATTCTTATGCCATTGGAGTTCAGAGTTGTTGGTTGCCTGAGTTGATTTAGTAGTGATTTGGTGAATTGTGAGTAACCTTTTTGAGTCCCCTAAACAGCAAGTTGTCCCTTAGCCAGTGAATGAGTCCCTTGATTTTTTTTTTTGTGTATTGTGGTTGGGAAATCCATATGATGAAGGGACTCATTTGATACAACCAATTCATAACTTGGATTAGCTCCAACAACTTGAAATAACAATTGTTGTTGAGGGAACCAATTATGTAATTTTTGTGAAAAAAATAAAAACCCTCTGATGGATTTATTTGTTTCCCTGTTTTGTATTATGATGCTTAGTTTGTGTCCCTAGTTGGTTATAAATCTTCCATAATGTTAATCATTAATTTCCCCAAAAGATTTTACAATATCCAAAACAAGCTAGCTTAGACTACCATACAATATGCATGTGCCTGACTTACAACAAAATACACATAACCAATGATTAACCTACAGTAATGAAAAAAAAAATAAACAGAAACCATTACATACAATGATTCTTGTTGCTTCATTTACTTCCATTGGTTATGTGTGGCAGTCTTACTAAAACTTCTACATGTGTCAATTGCTGTGTTTAGTCTGCATCAACTTGCATCCCTTCATCTTCTTCATTTGCTTGATCAGTTGATATGAAAATGGTGTTGAGGTAGTCAACAGCTTGTTGAACCACCCTCCTGTCCACCTCTAAAATTTCTGGTAGCATCCCAATCCTTTCTAGCCTCTTCTTCCCTTTCTGTGGTGGGGTGAAGTTATTCCCCCCTAGGTGATTGAGTATTTCTTCCATGCAGCATTGTAGGGTTATCCAACAATATTTGTTCAACACTGGGTTGAACAACTCATATGCTTCTTTAACCCTATCTATGAGTTCCACTAAATTCTTTGAGAATGATTGGTATTGTAGTGATTGTATCACACTGAACAGCCCTAGATCTAGCACATTTAAATCTGGGGACTGAGGGGGCTGGTATATGAATTCAATGTTGAATCCATCTGACTGACAGGCTGCCTGAAATTCCTCAACCATAGGAACTTGATGGGGTCTGGCATTATCCCATTGTATCCATATGTCCTTGGGTAGATTGGAAGGCCATTTAGCTTTGATGCCTGGAATTACATGGTTCAATAGCATTGCCCTTATGGCTTCTTTGTTGACATTTTGTGTAGCTTTGATTTCCACCACACCAGCTTCCCTGTTTTTGCTTTTTTTCTTTGCTGTGCTTTCATACACAAATGGATAAATACCATACTTTCCATCATGTCTGACTTCTCCTTGTTGGTTAAAAATAGGCTTCCCAATGGCTGCCATGAACATGCCCTTGACTTTAAACCTTTTGGACTGTTGGCACATGTATGGGTTTGCTTCATTTGGAAGGAGGTAGAACCTCCTGGTTTCTGGGTTCAAGTAGAACCATTTTTCATCAATATGGACAACTTGTTGCATGTCCATAAACTTTGGGTCCCCATTTACTTCAGCAGGCATTAGATGACTTAGCACCCATTTCAATCTTGCTACCTTGTGATTGTCTGTCAGATATGGATGGTTTTGTGGTTGTATGTGTTCTGAGTCTGCCTTTCTTCTTCAGTTTGTGTATTGTGACATGTGGTATCTTCAGAGCTGCTGCATAGCTTCTCTCATTGGTCCTCTTATACAAGGGAACTGATTGCAGGAACTCATCTGTGTAGACCTTTGGTTTTGGTCCTGTTTTCCCCAGCTTCTTACTTCTGATATCTATCAAATTCCCCTTTGCCATCTGGGATTTAATGTCCTCAAAGAGTCTCTGAATTGTGGATCTATGAACATTAAATTTGTTGGCTTGCTGTGTTATATATCCTCTTGGCAGAGGTCCCCCCCCCTAGCTTCAACAAATAACCATCTACTAGTTCCCTTTTCTGTGGAACAGTGAGCTGTTTTCTGCTTTTCTGTTGATGCATGCCACCATCAGTCTGATGTTCTGCAGTCCCTTGCATATTGTTTGCTTCACTGTGTCCCATTCTGTTTTCATCATTAAGCATTTGTTCTATGCTGAAAAAATCATCATCTTCACTGCCTGCCATGATATTTATGCTGATGATGTTGAGTTCCCCAGATTTCAGGCCTGGTAATGAAGTGGCGGGGGGGGCTATTTTTTGATTGTTGTGCTGTTGCTGAACCAGAATTATGGAGTTGATGCTGCAATTAACTTAGGACTAATTTAGGTTTTAGTCATTACTAATTATGTAATCTTTTGGAAGGAACAAGTATGGTCTGTAATTTGTGGGAAACTCTGTTTTTTTGCTTGTACACTGTTGGGCAGGTTGTTTATATACCCCCCTTAAATGAAAATTTCAAAGGGGGGGAAAATTTGGATGAAAAGCTATCTTTTGGAAAAGGGTGGGAAAAATTTCGTGGGAAATGATGAATTGAAAAATTTGGGGTTGGCTGTTTTTTTTTTTAAATTTGGTTGACAAAATATTAGAGGGAAAAAAAGTGGTTCAAAAATTTGATAAAGGGTCCACCTTTTTTTAAAAAGTTGGACCACTTTCTCTTTCTTTAAAAAAATCAGATTTTTTCCCTCCTTTTTTAACTCTTTAATTACATACCCCATTACCTACTTTTATTCAACTAAACACCTCTTAAAGTTTTGCCTAGGCATGCGTGAAGTTGTCCTTTGTTGCAAATAATTAAAAACGGAGGAAGTATAAAGCATAAAACATTAGTCAAAGTGGTTGTACATGAATTGTGCAAAAGTCCAATTGGAGCACATAAAAAAAATTAAAAAAAAAAAAAAAAAAAAAAAAAAAAAAAAAAAAAGATGAAGTATATGCTGTACCTTATACTTATTACTCATCCTGCGCTTGACTAGCTAAACCTTAAGCATTCAGATATAAATCAAAGTGTTTTATTCCTGTATAAAACCATGATAAGAAGCAATAACATAAAGAATTAGTATAGTTAAAGTCCCTATCTTATTGTTATACTTCACCTCAATGATATCCGACAGAAAGCAAGGGTATCTTGTCAATGGTCATAATAGTTATCACTAACCTTCTGACAAGAGAACCATAATCTATCTTTAACCCTCATCTACTTTCTAGTCTTTGTAGTTGGGTAGCTAACTTGTCATTATTGTCTTTTGTACTGCTACCTCTGTCTCATAATATAGTGTCAGGTATTTTTATTTGCAAGATTTATAAAACGTACTTTAAGTCGTCAACAAAGATTTAAAATTAAGTATTGCCTCCGTTAATTATTACGTGTCACCTTGGAATATTTTATATCTCATAAATCTCTATTTTATAAAAAAATTTAACAAAACTCTTATTAATAGTGCATGGACATTTATATCCCTAAAAATGTTCTTTTACTTATTTGCTTCCATTTGATTTCGAAATTAAAGTCTTAAAATGGTCTATTAAATCCTTTAAATTGATAAACTATTTGTAAATTAAAAAGTTGTGTTTATTTCAATATAAAAAACCATCTTTTACTCTCTCCATTTTTATTATTTTTTTTCTTATATGGAATTTGGCCAAATTTTAGTCCCAAAATGTTCATCCCATTTGCATTAAATACCCTCCAATCTGCAATAATATTTGTGAAAAATTAGCTTCTCAATGTAAATTTTGTTTTTTCTATGTACTTTTATTACTTTCTATTTCTACTTTTTTTACAAATTCTATGTAAATTTACCTTTTCCATGTACTTTTATTAGTTTCCCCATACACTTGTACTTCCCACTTAAGTTTCTTAATACCCGTGAAAAATGCCCAAAAGGGTCGTTATTTTAGGGACGAAGGAGTACAAAGTATTCTAAATTAATTTTAATATACAAGGAGTACAAGAATTACAATAATTGTGTGATGTCTTGTTTAGTTTATTCAATTTGTCTCAATAAGTACTTAAATTTATTAGAAATTTATATTTTTAGAACTCGATATTTTTTTACCTTTCCCTCGCTAAATCAAATTAGCTCTACTAATATTTCGAACCTTGCACATCCCACAACATCCAACACATTTATTGTCTATATGCAAATAGTTGTAATAAAACAAAATGCATAGGGCTTAAAGGCCATCGACTCATCGGTAATAATTTTTCTTGAAGGGCTAACCATACCGTGCGCATCGCCCGCGTTGGAATCCATAGTAATACCCAAAAGTTACACATAATAATTAACGGAGGTAGTATATATATAAATTTATAATATTATAAAACTGCACATTAAGACAAATCTAAAAATATTTTTATTGATCATATACGACTTATACTAATACGATGCGAACAATTTATTTTTGACTAAATCTTAAACATTTGATTGAGTTAGTTTTTGTAGAAGACTGATAATTCCACAATTATACAAGTATATAATCTTATGGGGCACTTCAAGTTAATTATATATACGTCATCCACATAAAATCTAAGCTAAATATGTGAACGTTGATTTTGGGATAATGTTAGTTAGGAAAATAGAGCCAACCACCCACTATTAGTTCCGCTTAAATCAACAAAATGAATCACGAAGTGTCCAAATGGACCAAATACATGACAATCCATATACTAAAGCTTGTTTATGGATTTTCTTGAATGTGTAGTTTAATGCTAATTAAATAAGATTTCTTGGTTCAATAAGAATTTTGAGATTAATATTTGGTACTTATTTGGCTATAAAGGGCATATGCAAACTTGTCCTTGGAAGTAGTTGATTGTACTTACTTTTATTTGGAGGTCACTTTTGGACTTTTAATGTGTAATCTCTATGTAATTTTTATTTTGTAATTTTTATATTTTCCAGTCGATTGGAAATTTTAGACATATGAGGACGGATATAGCTAATCATATTTGGAGAGCTCTTTCAATTTTACCGTATGTCATAACTTTAGTTGTTGATAGTATACTTGATGAAACTATATATAAATAAAATATTTTAAGAGATATAAATGTCTACATACTATTCTTAAAATTTCAAAAAAAAAAACAATAGATAATAAAAATCAATGAGGGTAGAAAAGTGAATAAATTAAACATTTTTAGAGAGTGTAATTGTTCAAATACTAATAATAAGAGTTAGTTCAACTTTTTAAAACTGTAGGAATTCAGTATTATTCTCAAAAACATATGCCACTTAAAAGAAATATACATCAACTTATAATTCTACACAAAAATATCACTGATGTACCATCAATCTATTATAATATTATAATATTAGATGGAGCTCGTACGATGCACGGTTTATTTGTATTTTTAAATTCAAATATTTTTTGTATTTATGTGATAAAATTTGTTATTTTATACGTTGTACGTAGTATATCATTAAATATTTTTATTTAAAAAAAATTAATCTAGATGAAGCCCGTGCGATGCACAGTTTGTTTGTATTTTTTTAAATAAAATATTCTACTAAATATATATTTATCTCCTAAACTTTCTGATATTCGTTTGCTTAATACTTGAGTTTTTTATTTTATTTCACAAAGTTTCATATGTGGTTGGTCACATCGTGTGGTCAGGATTACTTGGTCATGGGTTACTCGGTTGGTCAAAGGTTACTCGATCGATCAGGGGTTACTCGGACAGTGAGAGGTTACCCGGTCAGTGTTTTGGTATATCTCAGCCGGCCACACGATATGATTAGCCACACGAAAAATGTGTTGATTTTATTATTATAATTTTTTAAATATAATAATCTTATATGTCGCACTGATAATTTTTTAATTTATTATTATAATCCTACATAGCATTTTAAAAAAAGTAAAAAACTTGTCTTACGTGGCATAATCGTATTGTAGCGTTTTAAAATATTAATCCTACGTGGCGCTTGTTTATTAAAATCCTACGTAGCGCTTTAAAAAAAATTATCTTACGTGGCATAATCTTATTGTTGCGTTTTAAAACATAGTAATTTTATGTGGCGCTCTAATAATTTTTTTAAAATTAAAATCCTACGTGACGCTCTAAAATCTTGGGAATAAACTCACCTTTATATATATACATATATATATATATATATACATATATATATATATACATATATATATATACATATATATATATATATATACATATATATATATATTGTAAATTTCCTTTCATTCGTTAAATATATAGATAAAATTCCTAATCTCAAAAGATAATATTTTATATTTAATTAGTTAAAACTAAAATCTCATTCGCCAATTTTGCTTACTGACATTTGAATTACTTAATTCTTAAAAAAATTACAAATCTCTTATTTAATTAGCTATAACTAAAATGTATAATCCTACATGTCGCGTTAACAAAATTTGGGCCTCAATATTATGGCAAATACTAAATGTGACATTAATGTGAATATGTGCTTTGGCATGTAGTCCAAATTAGGTTTAAGAGTAAAGAGACTACCTACTTTAGATTTTGTATTCTTTTGTAAATACTTTGCTCTTTGTTACATTGATAATTAGATCCATAAAGTCGTGTATTGAATGACAAAAGAAATAAATTATAGGTGGCCTAAGGGATTATTGAGTTAATTTTGAAAACTGAATGAAAACAAAAAGTGAATATAACAATGGAAAACAAAGAAAATATTTTTTTTCAGTACTATTGATAAAAGAGCATGAAATTATTGTC
Organism: Chenopodium quinoa; assembly: GCF_001683475.1. NCBI lineage: Eukaryota > Viridiplantae > Streptophyta > Magnoliopsida > Caryophyllales > Amaranthaceae > Chenopodium > Chenopodium quinoa. The sequence goes on from NW_018744367.1 coordinate 873,775, forward strand.
TTAGTTTTTTATTCACATTAATATCTTTAATTGATTTTTATGATTGTCACTTAGCTTGTTATTTATTCATATTGAAAGAATAAAAATGCAACTAGCTTATTCTTAAGTTTTTAATTTCTAGGTGTTAGATTAGGCTCAAAGCTTTGTGAATTTGGCTATATATTTAGCAAATAATATTAATAATTAGCTAGACCAATTATGATCAACCACATTAGATTATCTATTTACATATCTGTATTAGGCGATATTTCCAACTTGCATAATATATTTCAAGTAAAGCATTAATCATCTACGTACTACAAAATAGCAAATACCAAAAGTCATAATGCATACCAAACTAATATATATAAACACCGAGTAGCTTTGAACAAAGAAACAAGCAAATTATAAACTTGGGCTCTAAGCACAGCGCGCATGTACTAGTAGATTAACACTGATCGGGCAAACAGTGTGCTACAGTACCAAATATATAAGTATATTTTTTTGGATAAAAATATCTTGCATGCTACAGTGTCCAAAGCGAAAAGCAAAATGATGAGCGTGAGCAGAGTTAAAAAAAAATCAGTGCTAAGGGGGCGAAAGTAGTTCTACCGTGATTAAGGACACGGCTGAGGTATTAACCTTCATGGACATTTCTACAAAAATATCACTATTAATAATAGCAAATATTTTGGATGACAAAAATTGGAGTGGTGCCTTTTTTTGATAAAACATATGCTGAATATATTCACATTTCAATATTTACATAATTTGCTAACATATAAATAATTTGTTTCATGTTGATTAAACTCACTAATATTAAATGTTAAATTCACCACTGATTAATGCAAATTCTAATTAAAAAACCTTAAAAACCGCTACATAAAGTATAAGACTGTTATAATATCGGTAGTCAAGCTGCAATATTATGAGTACATATGTAGTTTTGGTTAAAAAATAAAAAAATAAAAAAAAATTGGTTACTAGCGTTTCTACCCATAACGTCATACCTCATACGTATATTTTTTTTTCACCGTTCAAAGTTTCCGCCCCTCCGTATTTTTTTTTTATTGTTATAGTGTTTTGTTTTCAAACTTTCTAACAATATAAAAAATTGATGAATCTTAAGGTGACTATTTAGGGCATGTTTTATTCACCTTATTTTCACTTATTTCAGGTGTAATAAGTTCAGATAAGTTTAATTAAGTTTAGAAGTTCAGTTTAGGAAAGATAAGTTCTAATAAGAGTTACCTAAATACAAATTACAACAAAATAAGTTATGATAACTTCAGATAAGTTCAGGTAAGTTCAAATAAGATAAGATAAGTTCAGATAAGTGAAAATTAGGTGATGAATAGAACACACCCTTTAATATTTTGTAAATTTTAGAGTGATTTTCTTAATTATTTTTATTTAATAGGGGTATTTTATTAGTTTTCAATTATTTGAATTTATAAGCTAAAATAAGAATTCAAATTTTAGAGAGTTTACTTATTTGTGGGTATGTTTTGTATTATAATTATAATTATAATAATAACAATAATAATAATAATTATTATTATTATGAGTATTCATATTTTTTTAAAATGTTAGATAAAAAAAAATTAATGATACATGGATTTTTTTTTTTGGAAGAAATACATGGCCATATTTATAATTATAATTACATGATTATTCGTACAGGAGTAAAATTTTATTGTTAATTGGATATTCATATTAATTATAATATAAGTGGTGTGTCGCTATAAGTAAAATAAATTCTATTGTCAATAAAAAGATAAACTTTTTTCAAAAGAATTATAAATTATTTTATGTGTACATTTTTATTCTAAACAAATCTATCCAAGCTAATCTAATGTGGCATCTAATCTAATCACAATAATATCTATTTGTCACTTACGTGGTTCGACACTTAGCGAAAAACTGAAATGTCAAGTGTCGCTATCTCATGGCCTGGCTGCGAGACCGACCTTATTTATCAGTGAAGTGATATGATATGATATTAGATTATTCGGATTTTTCACCATATACCCCTGAGTTTTTTGTTTATTCACCATATACCCTTGAAATTTTTCAAATTCACTATATACCCTTGAGTTGTTATAAAAATTCGCCATATACCCTTAATGGCAACTAGATGGGTGGAATTTAGTTAATTACACATCGAAATTACCTTAGATCTCCCTCCCCCCATCCCCGAAACCACTCCTCTCCTTTCTATAACCCCCGAAACCACTCCAAATTTCCATAATTATATCCATGTGATTGATTTTGAGGATGAAAAAAGAAACTTTAGGTGGTTTTGATGGTGGAAAAAAGGAATGTAGGTGGTTTCGGGGGTAGGGGAATGTATTTAGGGTGGTTTCGAGTCATAATTAACCCTAATGACTGACGAAGTTAACAATCATTAGTCATCAAGGGTATATGGTGTATTTTTGTAAAAACTCGGGGGTATATGATGAATTTTAAAAAATTCAGGGATATATGATAAATAAACAAAAAACTCAGGGGTATATGGTGAAAAAACTGTTAATTATTGTTATCAGGTTTTTTTTCGTAGCTGGAGTCTCCAAATGTTTAATGTAGTGGTGTATGTATGTATGTGATATTATTGTTAAGCAATGTCAAAATTGCATTGTGTTTATATTAAATTAATGAATGTCTAGTTTATATGATTATATTATTACAAAATTACTGACTCAATTCCGATTGCCCAATTTGAATTATGTACTTAACGACCCGAATATGGAATGTATATGTATGTACTCGAAATCATTCACATAAAACATATATTCAGAGGCAAACAAAATATCATCCTGATTTTTATTTGTTCTAATCTGCTGGATTCGAACCAAATGACTCACAACAGGATTAATACCAATACTCCCTCTATTCTAAAATATCTAGCACAATCAACTTTACACACATACCAATGCACTAGTTTGACTTTATTTTTATATAATTAAATATTATTGAAAATTATTTGAAAAATTATATTATGAAATTTTATATAAATACCTTTCTAACAACATAATATGTTTATATCATATTAGTAAAACATTATGGTCAAAGCTAATACATGAATAGTGAAAAAAGTCCAACATTCTAAATATTCTGGGATGGAGGGAGTATAAAATTTGCCCCACCAAAATTAGCAAACTGTTATTAGAAGGAAATTCCTCTGATTCTTTAAGTGCATTGGTTTGACTTTTGCATTATTCATATTGGGATAATAACTCTGACTATATTTTTTTTATTTTTTTATTTTTTTTTAAGAAAAAAAAAACGGGGACTAGATATTTTTAATAATATGTAAATATGATATTTATTATGTAAAATGTTATCGAATTAGTCATAATGCATATTTACTTTTTTTTTTTAAAATAATTAATAGAGTATAATAGATATTGATGGTCAAAATTGTGCATTAGCATGTATTACAGATGTTTTAAATTAATTTTTTTAAAAAAAAATAGAGGAAGTATCGAGTATTCTAGTATAGAATTCTATGATGTAAAGCTACAAACATTCTATTCCAAAGATAGAGAGACATTTAGATTCATGTAATTAGCATTTTTTTTTCTTTTTTATTTATTTTTTCTTTTAGAGTGGAAAATAATATAATGTCAGTCCATACATGCATGTCAGCACATAAGAAATTTTGTTAAAACTTGACTTAGACAAAACTCTTTACTTTTCAACATGTAGAATATATACAAGATAAATAATATAAGAAAAATCTTTTGACAGTAATATTTATGGTAAATAGACAAAATAGTGATAATCTGATACTCCTTCTAATTACTTAAAAAGCAATTCAAAACATACCAAACATTATTGTCAGCAATTAAATTATTGCCATTGCAAGCAGGTATATATAGTAGTCACTAGCTTGTGTTCATATAGAAGACTTAACCTTAACTATATTGTCAACCTTAACCATTTCTAAAGATAGCAAGAATAACGATGGTCCAACATAAATAAGATACATACTTTCCTCTATTTTTTTTAACTTGACCAATTTTGATTTTTGTACGGTTCACACTTATTTATTATTTTAATGTCTTTTGTAACCATACGCAAGTAAAAACATAGTAATGTGTAATCTTGTAAAGTTATCTCTATAAGTAAAAGTAATCCCTCCAATCCTATTTGTTCTTTCACTTTTGGAATCATGATGGAGTAAATTAAGGAAAGTGAATCTTAGTGAGAGATAGATCGAGAAACAATTAAGATAATAGAGATTCTAGTTTTCACATTAATAAGTCCTACTTTTCAAAACAAAGAGATAATCAAGAAAATAAGGACGACAATGTAATTAATGTGACAATTGGGAAGAGAAAATGATGATTAAAATTTAAAATCATGCATGGAAAAATTAAAAATTACATGGTAAACTGGAAAAAGTAATAAAGTTTTTGGCACATACATTTACCAAGTAAATGGAAGAAAAATTATGGAAAATTTTAGCTTAGCCATTTATAGATTGATTCCAAATGAGAAAAACTTTTCAAATCTTTTAAATTGGAAAACGAAAAGAACAAATAAGTTCAAAATACCTAAAAAATCAAAGATATATAGATATTGAAATTTATAAATTGACAAATGTAAAAAAAAAAAAAAGAAAAAAAATAATGTCGTGAGAAAACAACAAAAGTGACTGCCCATCCACAACCCTAAAAACACAACCTACTCACTTTTCTTATTCTGTTAACCCATTTTCTTTCTTCTCCCTCTTTTTTGTATCTTAACCTATACTTCTCTTACTTTACTACACTTAAGTTATTTTTCTCTCCAAACTACTTCTTATATTCAATTCTCTATTTTAAAAGTCAAAAGAAACAATCATAACAAAGCTTAATAACTTTAATATTATTTTCATCATATAACATAAAATACAAGTACTTATCTCTTAGATTGATAACTAATTATAATGGAGGATTCTGGAAAAAATTCAAGTGATAATGAGATGATGAAATCTTCTAACAGCTGTCCTAGAGGTCACTGGAGACCAGCTGAAGACGAAAAGCTTCGAAAACTCGTTGAGCAACATGGCCCTCAGAATTGGAATTCCATAGCTGAAAAGCTCCAAGGAAGATCAGGTATGTTATGTACTTGCTTGTTTGTTCATTAGATCAACTTATAGATAATTAATTACTAATAATTTTTTGTTCATTAGATCAACTTATAGATAATTACTAATAATTATTTCCTCTATATATTTCTTTTAAAACCGATTTTCTTGTTTTGTGTATCATATTATGAGCATATTAATTATTAGGTTTTTGGAGTTTAATATGAATATAAGAGCTTTTTTTTTGTACATATTTTTTGTAAGATATTGAAATGGACAGAACATCAAATTTTTTTTAATCAATAGTTTATATAATATGTGCATGGGGTTGATGTAAAATTTAAGCATCCTAGCTAGGTTTACAATTAGAAAGTTATAATTCTAGAGAATTGCTTTTTATTGTGATTAAGTGAAATAGATTAATCCGAAAGGTACTTATTCCTAAATAATCCACTAAAATAGATGATTATACATTGAAAACATGTCTTGATCAATTATTTTTTTTTTTAAATATATATTTTAAATTTGTTTTTCAGGGAAGAGTTGTAGGTTAAGATGGTTCAATCAATTGGACCCAAGAATCAATAGGAAGCCTTTCACAGAAGAGGAGGAAGAACGGCTTTTGACCGCCCACCGGATCCATGGGAACAAATGGGCATTAATTTCGCGACTATTCCCTGGTAGAACAGACAATGCCGTCAAGAACCATTGGCACGTTATCATGGCTAGGATGCAAAGGGAGCGGTCCAAGCAACAATCAAACAAGAGATCAAGCTTAAATAGTTCTAGTATTTCGTCGTCTACCACCTCATCAACTCATGATCTCCTCTCGAAAACATGGAAATATCATGGCACCCTAAAGAATAATGATCATAGTCACGAATTGTACAAGTTTGAACAAAATTTAAACAAGGAGATGAGGAAAGCTAGTACAATGGCATGCTTGACTTTTCCGCGATCATGTATAAGCAAGGGGACTTATAGGGCATCATCTTCGACGATACATCCACAATGTTTACTTGGAAATTGGCTTGGAAGTAATAATAGTACTAATAGCTCATTATTTGAGCACTCAAATGGTTTTGATACAAGGTTTTCATGTGGAAGAGGGTTTGGCTCATCTTATGGAGTTAATTATTTTTCCGACCACAACAAGGCTATTTCTTTTGGTTATGCTCCACTAGTCAGCCAAAGCAAGAGGACGACAACAACTGCTATGAGGCAATCATCATTACAAGAAGAAGCACTCGAGGATGGAGGATGCGGTCGTGCAATGGCGAGTAACACCAAAGAGGTTCACTTCATTGATTTTCTAGGGGTGGGAAACCCTTCTTGATCAACAAAATTCATGCTCATAAGTTTAGTTTAACATAAATTATATTCTTTAATTTATGATTTTAAACCGGCTTAGGGTAAGTTTATTGGTGAGTCTTGAGTGGAGTCTTGACTCAAGACTCACATACAAGGCTTGTGTTTTTTGCAATAATGTGGTGCAAGACTATATGTAGTCTTGAGATGAGTTTTGAAATCCAAAACTCATCTTAAGACTCTACAAATTGAAAAAGAATTCTAATTTTTTTTTTGTTGGCCAATGATGAGCTGCCAACTCATCAACTCAAAATAGTTATTGATATTTTAATAATGATTGTTAATATTTTTTAGGAGGGTAAGTGAGTCTGAAGTGACTCTTGGGATAATGTGTTAAATTGAAAAAAGTTTAGTATGAGTCTAAATAATAAAAAATAATTTAAAGCCAGTAGAAAGTTGACGTGACAGATTCTGGTGTATGAGTCTGGGTCTTGGGATAAACTTACCCTTATTATTTTTTCTAATATAAACTCCTCTCTCTCAATTTGTTTTTCCTTTCAAGCATCTAAAGATGCATGTAGATAGAGAGGGGTTAAGTTATAGGACTTAATTATGAGTTAGCTAAGTTATGGCTAATTAAACTTAGGTTATACAAATATTTTACTTGTTTGTTAACGTTACACTAGTAAATTGAAAAAACTCAGCATTTTACATTTATAATATATGATGGGTGGTTAATGATTTACTCCAATATATATATATATATATATATATATATATATATATATATATATATATATATATATATATATATATATATACTTGTTGAAGTAGCTAATTTTGAGCATGGATTGGTATTATACATATACTCCCTTCCTCTCATAATAATAATCACAATACTTTTCTTTTATGTATATAATAATTGAACATTTTCTTATTTGATAAGGACGACTTTCTATTTTATTATTTCTCTCTCCTACATTACACCATTTTGTTTAATATTATTTCTCTCTCCTGCTAACAATTAAATACGAAATATACCCCTTCCAACTATATTATACTCCGTATAACTTAAATTTCTCCCTTTGGCTATAATTTTCTAAAACTATGCGCAACACTTAGTGTTGCGATTATTACGAAGGGAGTATTATTATGCTTGTTTCTTGTGAAAGTGAGAACAAGATAACGAAAAAGTCCCTCTAATCATTTTTGCTCTTCCCACTTTAATTTTTAATTTTTTTTCCTCACAAAAACATTCCAAAAGAGAAGAAAAAAAAAGGATTGGATGATGTAATTACACGTAACAGTTACACCTTTTAGGGTTAGTACGAACAATTTAACGCACCTTCATTAATCTATATATAGATGGACAATTATATGAAATAGATAGAGTGACATTATTTGGCTTGATGGTGGTACTAAGAAATACTAGTACGAAACGTTACCTCTGCTCCTTTTGTGTTGGTAAGTTGGTTATCATACTTATCAATGGTCTTTTTCAATAAACTCATTGAGTTCAGCAATTCCTTAATTTTTATCAAGAAATAAAATATATCGTATATGCCTTTTGTTGTAAATCTATGTGGGAAGCTTTTCTTTTTTTGGTTGAAGCACCGGCAAAGATACCTCTAATAAATACTCTCTCCGTTTCAATATGTTCTATTCATTTGAAATCTTTTATGTAAATTAAGAATAAAAGAGATTCTTGGAATAAAGTACATTGAGACCATTAAAATATATTGGAATCATCTTTCTTTGGAGAATAAAGTACATTATTAGGACCGTTTCAAAAAAAAAGTACATTATTAGGACCATTAAATTACATTGGGACCATCCCTTTTATGATTGAGACCGTTAAAATTTCACAAATTCTCCAAAAAGGCAGATGTACGTTAATTTATTATAAAACGGGTTAAAGTTATCTTAAAAGTATTTAAAGTTACCCTTTATACTACAAAAGTTATTATATTTCTGATAATAAATTTTATGTTACAAAAAACTTATAATGTATTAGATTAATCATATTAACCTTTATAGTATGTAATCATAAATCTATAAGAAATTACATATTAAAATAAAATTCAAACCAACGACAAATTAAAAGTTATCCTTTAAGGGGTTAAAGTTACTATTAAAATAATTAAAGTTACCCTCAAAATGACTGTCTTACAATAAAATTAATGTATATCCGCCTTACAAAAGACTTATTAAAAAATGTGAGGAAGTAACTTTTTTTTTCCCTTCCCATACAATTTTTACAAGTTTATTATAACTACTCGATCGGTTCACCTATGCCCGACTCGAAAGGGTTACATAATGAAATATGTTTTACTCCTATTTGTCTAAACTTGTTAAAATTTTCTTACTTTAAGTTTAGAATTTTATTTTTTAAAAAAAAAATTGTAAAGAAAGAAAAATAACTTTAACAGACTATACTTCAACACCAACGGTTTTTTAGTCCATTATTTATAGGTCAGGAATTTTAAAACGAGGGGTTGGGGGAGGGGGGAAGTGTAGCCGCCCTCTAGAATGAGAAAGATGTAATACTTCCTCATTTTTTAAGGTTTGCTCTTATGTGCACTACTTGAACAAGTAAACGTACATGAGTAATATAGCAAATAGGAACAATTATTCCATGAAGTTGATGGATAGAATTTAGTTTGAAATTTTTATAAGACAACACTGATACTATACCCACCAAGAAAAGATTGATAGATGCTTATTGATTTCTTGCAGAAATGTTGATGTTAATAGATAAACTATTTGTAAATAATTAACATGTTTAATTAGATGCAAAGATAAGTGTGTTTCGTGGGGTGAGTAATCTCGATCAGTTAAGAAACCAACTTCTATTATTCTTTAATGGAAAATTGGCTTAAAATAATACCAACTATTAACGGTGTGTGTAAAATAATACGAACTCAACTATTTGATATTAGCGACACTACCTTTTACACTATATGTGCAAAATAGTACGCTGGTCACCAAAAAAGTATTTCGAGGAATATTTCATCTATATTTATTAATATTCTGTTTTCTTTTCAAAACTACATATTATGTTAACAATTTCCTTTACAATCCAAATTAATAATGCCCCACCCTAGGCTTTTTTTTTTTTTTTTGAATTGTTAATATGTATTTAAATTTATTTTTTTTTCAAAATATCTATAGTAATTTCTACTACCACACAATAGTAAATATGGTATTTAAATGTAATTATTTTGATATAATTAATTATAAAAATTGTTTAAAAATTTGAAAAATTCCCCTCTTTATTTTGGTTGGTGAATGTGGGGAAATTTTGGATTTTTGAAACTAATTAGATCAACATAATAATGCATTTAAATACCCTATTTACTATTGCGTGATAGTAGAAATTACTACATGTATTTTTTTTTAATTAAAATTTTTTTAAATACATATTGAAAATTAGAAAGAAAGAAAAAAAAAACAAAGGGGTGGGTGGGGCATTATTAATCTTTGTAAAGAAAAATTGTTAACATAATATGTATTTTGAAAAGAAATAGAAAATTAATAAAAATAAAATATAGTAATAATAAATAAAGACAGAATATTCCTCTAAATACTTTTTCAGTGATCAGCATACTATTTTGCCCATATAATATAAAAAGTGGTACTGCTAATAACAAATAATTAAGTTCGTATTATTTTACACACACCATTGGTAATTGGTATTATTTTAAGTCAATTTTCCTTCTTTAATTAGTCACTTGCACATATTTTATATATATGCACTAAAGTCACTTGCATGTATATGCACAGAGAAAAGCTTAGCTTTTGTATATTTTTTGACTTACAAGCTTAACTGCATGAAAATGAAGATTGCAGCTTATTTTGACGTTAATCTGTTACTCGTAGTTCTTGGTACATATATTGCGGCTAATTTGTAACTAATTATCTTATATCAGTATATTCTATCTAGGCAACCTTGTTTTAATATTTGGTCAGTATAGTACTGTAAGCATCACAAGAAGTGAGTCTACTTTAGTATGTGTGAACATGTTCGACAATCATAGGAAGTTGGATTTAACTTCTACGGTAGGGACAAGGGATAAAGTAATGAGCAGTCAACATGTTTTTAGATAACTTGTAAATCGTTCATGGATTTTACTGACGCAAAAAGGACAAGGTCACCACAAATTTTGATCCATGAAGGTTTACACTTCATTCATAATTCATGAGATTATTACTAACTCCATATAGTCACGAACCACGGCCGGAGGTTTAGGGATGAAGGTACTAAATTGAGTCAATAAGACAACTTCGTCCATATTGGCCTCCACTCGATTCTTATTGTGATAAGTGTTATTTACGATCCAAAAGACATACAATCAAAGTCAATTTTGTTCCAAACTAATATTACTAAGTTGGTTGAATATTACTGCACACATAATTCTAAATATTGTAATCACTTATTAAGTCAACAAATTAAAAGGGAACCTAATTAAACTAGTTGTCCACATTATCTTATTAGGCATGATTTTCAATTACATATTCTTATTTGAAACATGTAAAAGAGTGATCAAATTGATAATCATGTAACAAAAATATTGGAACCAACATAATACTTTTAAAGGTACAAATTAAATCATATGACAATAATAATTACAAAAATCCTAAAATGATATTAGCAAAATAAAAATAAAAAAAAAATTAGAAATTAAAATAAATTAATTTCCTACATTGCACTCGTTCCCTTATAAATCGCTACACCAGCTTTGAAAAAAGAATTACGTTAAAATAAAGTTTAGCTTTGTCAAACTAACCCTTTGTAATTTAACATTTCATGCCTAGGTTTAAGATCGAGTAGTACTTCGAGTATTTTAATGTCTCTTCGGATGACTTGAAGGAGGAATGATTAGTTATAGTAAAAGTGTAGAATATAGTTGTTTTGTGCATCTAATTTGGTGCCCGAAACTCTATAAATTAAAGGAGTTCAGTATTGCTATGGTAGGTGACGGGAAAAAAATAAAAAATGGCATATAATATATCGTTGGAAAGTCCTAAAAGTCTACTTCTAATCCAATTGAAATTAGGTCAAAATAATTTGTACATCTTAAAATATGGATGAAATAGTGCAAGGGTGTCAATTTTAGACCGGACTTAGTATTTGGCTCATATCTGATTCATTTTAAATCGGAATCGGACATGATATATCATTGGAAAGCTTATTTCAAGGGCCATTCAACCACATAGGATTTGCGTAAAAGTTACGAGGCACGAAAATCAAATTTGCTCGATTTTGGACTGCGTTTTGATAATATAAATTGGGCTAAGGTTATTAGATTTTGGGCTATGACAACTTGAACAACGCTAGGTTGGTCCGCCACTGGAAACGAACGAAATTGTAAAGACTGTTTACAATGCTGGGACAATTAATTGGTAAATGTTCGGTAATTCCAAAAGTTGAGGATTTTGTCCTTAGCATATTTTAACCAAGGGGATATTTGCCAACTAAGAGAAATTGTGTTTATATTAGTTTAGGAGATAAATTATTTTGCATGTATCTTAGGATGGATATTATTTTGGTCCTATTTTAGGAAACAACTTAATATAGAAGATGTTTTCGTTTATGCGAGTACTAATACATCAAGGAAAGGATCTTCAATCTAAGATATGACCTTCTAAGTTACAAAATGATTTATCTCTCAAACACTATAAAAGATAAACACATTAATTTCTAGTTTAATTTTTTGGCTGTGGCTTTTTACGCATATTTTGAGAGATCATTCGAAAAGCTAAAAAAAAAACTCCTGAAAAACAGTTCGTCGGCTTAACAACTGTTTGTGCACACACCTTATTACGTTTTGTTTTTTTCTCTTACCTTTGCTTTGAGAGATTGCGCTTTTAAGGGATCATTGATAGGTTGTCGTACACCTATCAAAAATAAATTCTAATAAAACCAACTAACAATGTAGTAGAGTAAGTAAGGTTGAATCCACGCAGTGATGACTATTCAATCTAACTTCTAAGGATTGGAGAAACTAAACAATGTCGCGAAATTGAGATTGAAAGGTAGTCTAAACAAAAATAAGAATGCAATTAATAAAAAGGACTAGGGTTGTGGTTCACCATGTTTATAATTCTAAATCTATCAAATATCAATAACAATTCATTTAATCAAGTATCTAAAGCAATTTCTAAGCCTACGGTCTGGTCTTAACGCTCTCAATTCAACATATGTAATTCGGTCGCTAACATAATCAGAATTGCTAATTGTAGGTAAACCTCTAAAAGTACGACCTTTCTATTCAAACTCTATCAACAATAATTAATCAAACAATTGATCAGGTTGTAAGATTAACAATAAAACACTATCAGTTAGCGAAATCAATAATAAAGTGAATTGCTAAACATCGCCCGCAAATCTCCACATAAAGCCCACAAATTTGAAATGAAATGACATTTTTGCCCTCAACATCAAAAACACACTTTTATCTTAAAACACACTGTTATGGCTAATAAACGGGAAGTGGCGGCACCGGAGGCGGTTTCGCGGTGGAAGTAAACAAAGTCGCCGGATCGCGAAGCAGCCGTGGTGGCAGCGCCCCACCCAGGCGCCACAACCAAGGCTTCTGGCGTCCTGCCCAGGCGCCGCCACTGTTTTTTTCTTTGCAATTTTTTTCTTTATTATGTTTTTGTTTCCTAAATTTTTTTATTATTTTGGTTTTTTCTTTCTAATTTTGTTTATTTTTTGAATTTACTAAAGCATATTTTCAAAATAAATTAATATTTTTTTTTGTTTTTTAAAAAAAATTTCAAATTTATCAAAATTCAAACAAAAAAAAAAAAAAAAAAACCAAAACGAAAAAAAAGATTTAAAAAAAAATATACCAAGGAGGTGGCGCCTGGCCGGGACGCCACTACCGTGGCTGGGGCGCCTGGCCAGGACGCCACTACCATGGTGGCGGCGTCCTGGCCAGGCGCCCCAGCCACGGTGGTGGCGTCCTGGCCAGGCGCCCCAACCACGGTGGCGGCGTCCCGGCCAGACGTTCGCCGCCAAAAATTGATTTTTAACCACCTCGGACCTCGTTTTCCGGCGACGACGGCGGCTCTTTGGTGTCCCTCGGCGATCCGGCGCTGTTCCACATTTTGGGTGAGACAAAATTTCGTTTTAGGTTAAAATTAGAACAAGGGCAAAGTTGTCAAAATTTTATAAATTGTGGGCTTTATGTAGAAAAACGCGGGCGATGTTTAACAAGTCCCTTTTAAAATATCAATAATATTTAATCAAGATGCATTTTATAAATATGGATTCCCAAACCCTAAAAACAAACCACTCAAGCATGAAATGAATAATTAAAACTAAATCTAAGAAAGAAAGCATGATTAAAGTAAAGAAATAAAATTACCTCTATAAATTAAAGTAACAAACTCATGGACAAATCCATGGAGGTATCCATGGAGTTGTTCATGAAAAACTAGGGCTAGAGAGAAACTAAAACGAACGTATAAAAAATAAAAGGCATAAAAGGACAAGGGAAAATAGAATAATCCCTTAGATTATTTATAATATCCTAAATTCTAATCTATAAATAAAAAAAGAAAAGAAATAAGAAATATAAATTACATAAGTTACAATACTGTTAGACGATAGAAGATGACGTGGCATAAAACCGTAAGTGAGGTTGAAGGACACGAGCTATATGTGAAGCGATGATGTATTGTGGGTTGTTGTTCACTCGCCAAAACCTGCGGGCGTAGGTAGGCTAAGGCTTGGCAGTAGCGTGGGACGTTCGAGTGGGCGCGGGATAGGCGCGCAGCAAATCCTACGGGTAGCTGACTGCATTGCTCGGATTGAAACAACCACATCTTCTGTTCTATGAGGCTTCTTGGGGTGTGTGACCTATTCAAGTCTAGTTTATAACACAACTTGAATCACTCCAATTTGATATGTAGAACTCAAGTTATAATCAAAAGAGTGGACAAGCTAGGGTGAGTTTTGGCACTTCGTAAATCATTGTTTAGCTTCGTTTCTAACTCAAATTCGTTCCCGAAAGATGCATAGCGATCCTTGTGGATGTTATTTTCATTCATATGCTTATAAATCTCAACCTAAGCTCCACAAACACATATCCTTCATTCAACAACTTTGATTAATCAACTTTTCATCCTTTCATTGTCCTATTCATCCAAAACCACTCTGAAAGTGTCCAAATAATTATAAAAACTACCTGAAACATTAAGAAAATACAAACGAAGTGTAATAGAGCGCAAAACGGACAATTTATGCATTTGCGACTTAAAAAGTGACTAAAAGACCTAAAAAGCAACTATAAAGTAGCATAAACGTGCCTATAATTCCTATATAAATATGATTCATCAATCATTGAGTGTTATAATTGAATCACTAAGGGGTTAGTGATTGGTTAGCAGTTGGGAGTTCAAGCACAAAGTGCTTGTGAGTTCAAATGCTGAGTAACACCTTGAGTTAATTAGGTGTGAGGATTATTTAGCTAGAGTTAGATGAACAATCATTGTAACCGCTTTTGTTTTTTTGAGTTGATTAATAAGAGTAATTAGGGTAGGGAGGACGTAGGCTTTGGGTTGAGCTGAACCTCGATAAATCTATGTGTTCTTATGCTTTCTGGCATTATTTCTATTTTCGTTGTGCAGGAACTAGCTTTAATTCTACTGGTTCCCCTTTATATCAAGAAAAAATTTATAAGTTCACAACTTCTCCCGTTCAACCCCCTTTCTTGAGTACCAGTTACACTTTCAGCTAGGCTATGGGAAATCAAGCAATTCTCGGATCCGATACGTAACACGACCAAATGGCAGTAAAAGACTACTTATCATCAAATTTGAGTAGGGGAGACACGATTAGGTGCCTACAAGTTCCCATGCGATGTATGATTTACGAATTTTAAATACTCATAATAATTTTACACCATTTCTTAAAAAAAAATGATTTTATTGAGACAATGAAATTAATTTAATCAATGTAATAGTCATATATTTTTACAATATCAGATTATTACATGAACTTAAAACAATATTGTACTTGTTTAAAACACTTTTAATTTTCTTCTTAATTTTCAAGGAATTAAAGTTAATTCCTTTTGTGGACACTATGAAGTAAGAAACTCATTCGATGCGTAATCCAATTAAAGTAAGTTGATTAAAACTGAGTCAAGTGTCAAGTTATCGAGTTTAGAGTTGTTTATTATGGTGGTAAGTTTTAAAAGAGTGGCTTTACATGTGACTAACTTTTTTTTTTATTTTGGAGTGAGGCATGTTAGCTTATTGTTATTCCTATTAGTGTGTTAAAATAAAGTTGGGTCACTTCAGGTATTGGGTCACTTCGGATAACGAGCCAACTACAGGTATATCGGGTCAACTTCGAGTTGGGTACATTCGAGTTTGATCACTTTGGATATCGGATTAACTTTGAGTCCATCTCACATCCCTTACTTTTTAAAAAAGTATTACACCAATATTTTTTGTTATCATTTTACAATGCCGCAACTATCCTAATTACATATTTTATTTATATAACAATCAATGAATTTATCCTAAGCTAACGATTAAAGTGTAGCATTTAAGAAAAAAAAGAAAAAAAAAACAATACTCCATATAATTGAAAACTATGTGAAGTCAAAATATCAAGACAATCCCACTATATAATTCTAACAAACACAAGACAGCCCATCTTCTTATGTGTCTGAAAATCTGCAAAAAAGCTAAGACATCATTTGTACCCCACATTACTCAAATATTAATCTATTATAACAAGCACTAATACCAAATCTCTTACACTAATCAAAGGAAAATGAATTGACCACCCACAATTAATTCGTGAATTTTCACAAGTCTTTGCTTCTTTGGCGGGCTGTCTTTTTCCTCCTTGTCACATTAATCACACAAACCTCCTGCTCATTTCAAAAATCCGAACACATTATTTCCCACCAATCATCTTTCTTATTGGCGAAATATACATTAATAAGTGATGTAGACGAGATTTGATCTTAAGTTTTTGATCCCGCTTATTATCATTCTAGTTTAAAGCTTCAGACATAAGGTTTTTGTTTCCTTGCTTACTTCAAAAGAATACTCCAGCAGCTCCCAATTATTTGAAGATCTGCAATTAGGTGCTTGACAACACTTCCCTGTCTTATTAATTTTACTTTATTCAATTTATTTATTTTATTGTTTTGGATTTTGTAAATAATTTGTAACAGTCACTGTTCTGGGTTTTTTTGGGTTTATGGGCTGCTTCAGTGCTTCAACATTTTATTTTATTTTTTATTTTTTGAATTTTAGGAAAATAAAGTTGATTTTTTTTCTTTTACTGTGGTCCTGAGTTCTCTATTGAGTTCTTGACTTTTTGGGGTTTCTCTATTTATCAATAATCATAACCCCATTTACTCATTTCATTGATTTTAGTGTTTGGGTGATCTTTTTGGAGATTTGAAGTACATTGTTGAGATTGGGAGCGATTTGAGCTGATTTTTGGCTTGTTTGAAGCAAACCCATTTGAAATTTGAAGCTGAAAATTTTCAAATTTTGAATTCTAAAAGGTAAAATTCTGGGAATTTTGTCTGAATTTTGCATCTTTTCTTTCTTGTTTAGTATTCAAATGCAAGATCTGCTTCTGGGTATAGTCTTTAGTGTTCTAGATTGTTGATTTT
This sequence comes from Chenopodium quinoa, assembly GCF_001683475.1. Taxonomy (NCBI): domain Eukaryota; kingdom Viridiplantae; phylum Streptophyta; class Magnoliopsida; order Caryophyllales; family Amaranthaceae; genus Chenopodium; species Chenopodium quinoa. The sequence continues at coordinate 890,788 of NW_018744367.1, forward strand.
ACGTGCATTTATCCGAATTCGCAACGAAATCGAAATGAATCAAGTAGAATATACTCGTTTCTGGTTTTTTGGATTGTTGATTTAGTTTAAAGGTTTACTTTAATACAAATATACATTTTAAGCGGGTTTTGTGGCCCAAGTGACCCACATTAGTGTAAAAGTTATGGAAGTAATTGCATTTTTCTTTTGGGTCTTAGTCTTAATAAGAAAAAGGATTATTGCACTTTTTGGGTGGTTTAATTTTATTTTTGTTTTATTACTATGATGAGTATATTTGTGACTTTAATAGCTATGCTTGAAGAGGCTCCGAAAAAGTATAGGGGCGATGTTTTGTAAAAACCGTAGATCTTTTGTGAATGTTGTTAGGAAGGTATGGGGATAATTAATGAACCACGGAATTAGCTTGTATGAATGGTTTCTCATTAGGAATTTGCTTAAAGGTGTCACTATTGAAACAATGACATATAGACATTTATTTAGAACTAAATGGATTTGGCAATTGAAATACTTTCTTACATTTCTCTGCTAAATTTAAATGATCATTACCTTGCTAATAGTAATCCATAGAGGTTCGGCTTTAGTTTTAGTGGAAACATGTGAAGTCTTAAAAGCCATTATGTGTTTTGTGAACAGGGTATCGATAGTTGAATCAAATGGTCTTCACTTTATAATACTCTGACCGCCAAGAATGTCAAGGGTTTCGAAGTGGAAACTTGAAAAGACCAAAGTAAAAGTTGTATTCCGACTTCAGTTCCAATGTACACATGTAAGTTGTTTCTTATGAATACTCGCAATGCACACTGTGATTTAAGCAGTTAATTCTCTTAAAGTATGCTGGGATTGGATAATTACATATAACATTAGTCCAGAAGTGTACCATTTTACTCCTTATTATTTGCCAGATTGCATATTACTGAAAGCGGTTCCTGTGGGTGGGTGGTGGAGGTGGTAGTGGTGGACAAACCTGGTTATACTGATTTATTAACATTATATGTGATACTTGGACAAATTTATGATAGATTCCAATTTCTCTCCCTTTTAGATGCATCTGTAGGAACCTCTTTAGAGGCATAGGATAATGTTGATGTTGATATTTTTGTTCTAGTTAAAGCCTGTTAAAAGTGGATTTTAAAATTTAATCAATTAGTTTCTATATGCCTGAAATGTACTTCAGTCCTTCCTAGCTGCTTATACTGATGCAGATCGCAGAGAAAAGGTAAGACAAGGGACGAACAAAGTGCAGAATGAACATTAAGGATGATGCATAACAGGCTAACAGCATAAGTATTCCGACTTATTTTTGTAGAAAAATTTAATATGAAGTAGTGTTTTTTAGACTCAATTTAAGGACTGATAATTGTGGATTATACTAAATATCATTCATTAAGTTGGACAACCGTACTATTGGAGAAATCTTCATGGTGTTATATAGCTGCAAGACTTGCAATACTTTCCAATTTTGGAAGTTTAAATTAGTTTAATATGCCTTCTATAGCTTTTGTTTTCATTTTTTTTAACTCCTCATCACGTGGGTTTCCTAGAACTCGGTGCCTGCCCCCATACTGCAATGGAAATATATAAACAACAGAGGAAGCATTTTACCTCCAAAAATAGAAAGGCTTCATGTTATTTCCCTTTGTGTTTGTGTCACAGTATCCCAATATAATATCGAATTATTATTTTCAGTACTTGAATTACTATTAGCTTAAACTGCTCTGTTTGAGATGTGGCACCACATTTGGTGTAGAAAAGGGATCTGTTTTAATTACTTCTGTTCCAACTGAAGTGATTATTTCTGCCTTTTACAGATCCCACAATCTGGATGGAATAATTTATTCATTTCATTAGTTCCGGCTGATTCTGGCAAGGCAACAGCAAAGACTAATAAAGCAAATGTTAGAAATGGTTCTTGCAAATGGCCAGATCCTATCTATGAAACCACCAGACTTCTCCAAGACTCTAGAACTAAACAATTTGAAGAAAAAATTTACAAACTTCTTGTTGCAATGGTAATTGCTTATAATTCCTGTACTTGGATATTGTCAACATACCAGTTTATGTATATTTCTTCTTGTTTGAAGAACTATTTGATTTTCTTGCTCTCTTCTCTCTGCTGCTATCAGGGGACATCAAGGTCTAGCCTTTTTGGTGAAGCTAGCATAAATCTTTCTGAGTATGTTGATGCGTTAAAGCCCACTGCCATTTCTCTGCCCCTTCAGGGATCTGATTCTGGAGCTATGTTACATGTAAGGATAATTTTTTTTTTTTTTTCCATTCATTTTGGTTTGAGGTTATATCTGACAGGAAATTGAGAACATATTGCTTGACCTGAAAAAAAATATACTGCACAGTAAGCATTATGATGAAGGCTTGTGATTTGTTTTGTGAACAAGAAAAGCTTTCTGTTTCTCTTACATGTGGGTTTTTATTTTTTTTGTTGTTTTTTTTTTTTAATTTTTTAATTTTTTTTTTTTTTTTTTTTTTTTTTTGGGGGGGGGGGGGGTATTGGGGTTGAGGGGAAAATTGACATTATCATCCTTTCCCACTGTCTTTGGTGTTACTTCTCCTAAAGTATGAAATCTGGGTGCTTAGACTTCTGTCCAGGCACAGTTAGGCAGTTCTAAAGTGCTCCATACTTTCTTTTATGAAAGTAAACTAATATATGACAAGATTTTGGCGCTGGTAGGGAGGATACCAATGGGACAGTTATCTAAAGACAGTAAAAGATCTAACGTGTTGAATTTTCCTTTTGTTTCGGGGGTGGGGTGGACTGGTGGAGGAAGGGAAGCCATGATACAAACAGTCAAAACATTTATTGGGATTTTATTTCCTTCAATCTAATGATGTTTTTTCATCATTTTAGAGTAGGGTTCTGTTGGCAATCATCTTTAGACTTTATAAGGACAAATATATCTGCATCTTAGATACCACAGTATGTGGGTGCCTCAGCACTAGTTATGGTTTAGACTTTAGATGCCACAAATCTTGATGCATCTATAGAAACATGGTTTTCACTTTTAAAAAATCATTTGATCTTGAACATAAGAAATATAGCTGACTCTCATTCAATGCCAGGTTACAGTGCAGCTTTTGACTTCAAAAACAGGTTTCAGGTACAGTGTACAGACTCCTAATACAAGTTAGTGATTCCACTGTTTTATTTAGTAGGTCTTATATTGTCATTCAAATGTCCAGGGAATTTGAACAGCAGAGGGAAGTCAGTGACAGAGGTTTGCCGTCAAATACTGATAATGATAATGGAAAACTGTCAGCACCAGTAGATGGAGTCATTTCTCGTACTGACAAGGTATGACACTTTTCTACAGAGTGTTTTTGAAGCTGCATCTGTATTTGTGATGCTTTTTTGTTTGTGTTTTAAAACCTTTTATAGATTGCACGTCACCATGAAATTTTTTAATCTCAGATGCTATAATGAGTTTTTTTTTTTTTATATTGTTTCATTAATTATTCTTCTTCTCTGCTTGAACGCCTTAATCCCATAAGTGGGGTTGGCTACATGAACCAACATGAGGACTTCCCAGGAGGTCACCCACCCTAGTACTCTTCTCAATCATTGTGGCTCTTGTCAAGCGATGTGACAAAGTTTTACACTGGCTGTCACTGGCCTACCGTAACCGTCCTCCTTTATCCAGGCTTGGGACTGGCAGTGGGTTTGGCGGAGTTTGTTTCATTAATTATTAAAATTATTAATAATATTGATTATCACAAATTCTTATATTTGGCCAGCCACACCATTAATTGAACGCGTGGCCTCTTCACATATAAGCAATTATTAAATAATGGGGTTATGACGATGATCAAATGGGGTTACTTTGATGGATGAGGGTTTACCGCAATGGGGGAATCGGGTTACTCTTATAACAAGTGGAGTCATTCTGTTAATTCTTAATAGTCAAAACCAAAAAAGAGGAGTTACTTGAATGATCAGATATGGTTCCTTTTTTAATTTTTATTTTTTATTTAATTGATGTTATTCTTATAAAGTTGTTATAAATTGGGGTTACTCTTATTGATAAAATAAGGTTACCATTATGAATAATTGAGGTTGCTCGTATGAATGAATAAGGGTTACTCTTAGTATTACTAAGGCATATGTTCTAAAGGTACGCAGTAATACAATCAATTTGATACTTTGAATCTTAAGTGGAGTTCCAATCTAAGAAGTAAGAACTATTGGCATAAAATGATGTGGTGTCAAGGTATAAGTGCATTTATCTTTCTTATGTTACAATTGTCTGGCAAATGCACACATGTATAATAGAGTAATAGATGAATAGGTAAAAAGGTTCATCTCATGAAGATCAGATTGGGTCATATTAGAATTTGCGCTGTTAAGAGTAGGGTAGCTGAGTAGCAATGGGTCTTGGGTAAATTTCAAAAGCTCTGAACCCTAAGTCCAAACCTTCTTGGACTCCTTGGTCTGGGTTGCTTCAAGTGCTCAACAACTAGTTTGTAATATTATTGTTGAATATTTTGGGCAGGGCATCATTAGTTAGATTAAAAGAACGAAATTGGCAAATCTTTATATTTTTATATAAGTTTAGTAAAATAATATTAATTTTTAACATATGAGTAAATAAATAAACTTGCAAACAAAAACACACTACCTCCATTCCCAAAAGTTCTTAGCCATACAATATGTCAGATGTTCTCTCTGGCTATGCTTGGTTGTTCTTTTAGTTTCTTTCAGCAAAGATCACAAAAGAGAATGTATAGCAGATATCTCTAATGAAACAGTAGGCTAAATGAAGTCTGTGCCATTAACTGGAAAACTCTCACGGGTCACGCTGCGACAATATCCTGCTCCAGGGTAAAATATGTGTACTAAGTGTGTATTTTTGTGTAAGAATCTCTAATATTCTTTTTTGTGGTCCATAATTGTTATGTCTAGAATTAATTCTTCTGTGTTGAAGACATTTGACAAGGAGCAAAGCCTAGCTTAAAGCTGTTATCTTTCTGTAAGATTGTGTAACATTATAAAACTTCTAATGATATCATTATTATTAGGTGAGCCCAAGAGTTAAATTCAAGTTAGAATCTAAGGAGCTACCATCACTTGAAGAAGAATCAGGTGTCAGTGAAGAGTATGCAGACTCAGCTGCTGGCTTTGATGGATCATCCAACACTTCAGGAAGTTTGTGTGCAGAAAAGAATGAAGTCTCTAGCACTCGTGAAATTGAGAGTGTCAAGAGAACATTCTCTGGTGATCGTGAGGGAGTTCCTTCCCCTCAGAGCTCTGAAAAGGAGAAAGGGGCATCTGATCATCGCTTTTTGGTGCATGGTACCGGTGATTGGGTCCACCAATGGGGTGCTGAAAACTTAACCGATGGTGAAATTGCAATTGCATATGAAGAAAACAATAGACTTAGGGGAGCCTTGGAAGCAGCCAATATGACTATTAATGATCTAAGACGGGAGATAAGCTCTCTGCAAAGTTATGCTGATGATATAGGTGTTGAAGCACAAAGCTTGACAAAAAAATTAGCCATTGAAATTTCTGCAGATCAGGAACTGGTGAAAGAGGTCTCTTTGCTCAAATCAGACTGTTCTAGGTTTAAAGATGATCTTCAATGGCTAAAGAATTTGAAAATGAATCCTCCAATTCCTAGAAGGACAGCAGTAGATGCAGATCCATATAACTTAATGCAAGACACGAATTTGAGATGGATGAAGGGCATTTCAGCTGTGGAGGATAAGATAAGAGAAGTTCAGGAGAAGGCACATCTTGGATTCAATGGGAATGATTCAACTTTGCAGCACACAGATCTAGAGGCATTGCTCAGTATTGTGCAAGATCTCAAACGAGGAGCTGAGGGTTCTAGTAATCAGCTTGACGGACTTTCAGTTGGAAAAGCAATGACAACCATTGGCGTAATGAGTTCACCTAAAACTGATCATGTCATGTCAGATACTGGTCTAGGTGTTGAGTTGTGCCATCCTGAAGGTGTACTTTTGCCAGGGCTGCTGCCTACTGGAACTGGTTCAGTAGATGCTACAAATGCAATGCAAGGAGAAATTTTTAAACTTCTGAGGGAGTTAGATGAGTCTAAAGCTGAACGAGAGTGCCTTCTAAGAAAAATGGATCAGATGGAATGTTATTATGAAGCACTTATTCAAGAGCTGGAGGAAAACCAGAAACAGATTCTTGGTGAATTGCAGAATCTAAGAAATGAACATTCTTCATGCATATACACTGTTTCATCCACTAAGGCTCAGATGGAGGCAATGCATCAACAGATGAACAATGAGCTGTTACAACTTGCTGAGGAGAGATGTAACTTGGATCTCCATAATAAAGAGCTGGAGAAAAGAGCTCATTCATCAGAAGCGGCACTAAGAAGGGCAAGATTAAATTATTCAATTGCTGTGAATAAGTTACAAAAGGACCTTGAAGTTCTTTCTCTGCAGGTACACTCTATGTATGAGACAAATGAAAGCCTCATACGTAAAGCTTTTTCAGAATCTCCACAACCATATCTCCTGGAGTGTCAAGATGCTGTGCCAAATGATCTTGCAAGAGGCTGTGACACTGAAAATTTTATGATCTCCCAGAGTCATAGTAAAATTGTCAATAATCAGCTTCTGGGAAGTGATAGGCTCTTGGAGGAGTTGAAGAGGTCCCTAGCATCGCAGGAAGAGCTGTTTGGGAAGATACAGGAAGAACTTTTTGAAATGCATCTTGCAAATGTATATCTTGACGTGTTCTCAGTTACGCTACATGAAGCTTTAGTAGAAGCAGATTTGGGGAGGAGACTTGCAGAGACAGAGACGTATGGATTTGCGAAGCAGTTGGAACTTTCATCCAGGGCCAATGAATCACTTAAAGTTCAATTGCAGAATATGACAGGTGAGGTATGTAATTTGAGTGAGGAAAAAAATCTTTATATCTCAAGGTGCAATGACCTTGCTTTGGAGAATGATAGATTGGAAGCAGATCTGAAAAGCATTTCCAACGAAAAGCTTGTTCTTGATGAGAAAATTGGTGAATTAGGGATTTTGTTGACCAACTACCAAAGTTATAAAAGCAATTATGAAGAATGTAATGTTGAAAAGGAAAACCTGGCATATTCACTAGAGCAAGCTACTGCAGAGAAGGGAAGTCTTTCAAATGAAATATTGTTATTGCAAGAAGAACTGATGAGAATGAAGAGGAAAGTTAGCATAAATGAGCATTTGCAGAGTATAGTCGACTATCTTCGTCAAAGACTGGAGAATTTGTTGGCTTCTGGCAATGAACGGGTTGATGGTTTGGTATCCTGCCGTGACATAGAGGATAAGAATTCAGAGTTTGAAGAATTTGTGAGTATAATATTTCAGTTGGAAGAAGGCCAGCGGAAGCTCCATGATAAAATTCTCCTACTCACAAAAGAGAAGGAAGATTTGCTGAATGAGTGTGATACTGTTAAATTCTCCTTAGCCAGTGCAACGTCTGAAGTTGAGATTGTGAAGAAGAAGTTTGAGTGTGATGTAGCAGACATGGTTAAAAAATTAAATGCATCGAGCACTCTCATGGAAAAGCTTCAAACAGATCTTGAGGTTGTTGGTGACAAACTCAAGCTTAGCTCAGAGGCAGAGGAAAAGTATTCACTGATGGCTGATGATCTTCTGTCTGATTTTGCAAAACTGGATGATGCTGTGCAAGAACTTACTTCCAAAAATAGGGATCTTGCTGCAGAGATAAGGGATTTAGGAAGTGTTACTGATGAGCTAGAGGGGGATAAATTGGTTATAGATAGATTGTCACAAGAAAATATGCACCTAACTGAATTGCTACATAATAAGACTGATGAATTAGGCATTCTTACAATGGAGCTTAATAAATTGAAAGGAACTGTGGAAATATTGCAGGATGAGGTCTCTCTTCAAAAGGGCTTCAGAAATCAACTCGAGGCAGATGTTTTGAATTTGAATACTCAGGTGAAGGAGAGAGATGAAATGTTGTCCCACCTTGATAAGCAGAAATCTGAAGTTAGCCAACTGAAGCGGCATCTATCAGACATGGAGTCAGAAAAATCAAGTCTCTACCATCAATTCTCCAATATGGAAGAGCACCTAAAGAGGGCAGCAGCAGGATCCTCAGCTGATTCAGAAATTCAATTGCTGGATATGCATGCACTTGTAGTTGCTGCTGACATTACATGTACCGTTGTTAAGGAGCAGTATAAAGTCCATGTTGAAGCGCTCTTACAGCAGCTGGAGTACTCAAATCAGCTTCTTTTAGAGGTTAACAAGCAAAATCTTGATCTCACTTCCAAGCTTAACAATTGCCTTGCTAGCAAAGAAACATTTGCTGAAGACAATACTAGATTGCTGTCAGCCCTTGAAATTTTTAGATCCGAGTCAGAATCTTATGTTTCCTTGAACAAAGATCTTGAGCATATCAACACAGTTACATTGACTGAACTTGAAGAGTACAAGAAGAAGAGTGATAATTTAGAGACAAGGTATGAAGATGCTAAATTAGAGCACAAGTTTGAAGTTGAAGAGCTTAAATCCTTGCTTGGAAGTTCTCAAATAGAGAATGACACTTTGATAATTTCAAAGGAAGAGCTTGAGATCAGGTTTCTGGTGATGAAAGCATTAGTGGAGGAGATGAGTGCTCATTGCAAATTTCACGAAGAATGTAGAGAAGAGCTGACTGTACTGCAGAAACAGTGCTCTGATCTTACCCGTAAGCTTTCTGAGCAAATTTTGAAAACAGAGGAGTTCAAGAACCTGTCCATTCATCTTAAGGAGCTTAAAGACAAAGCTGAAGCAGGGCATCTTCAAGCACGCGAAAAGAAAGAAGCTGAAGGGTCTTCTGCTTCTATGCAAGAATCCTTGAGAATAGCATTCATTAAGGAGCAGTATGAAACTAAGATACAAGAAGTTCGACATCAACTGTCTATTTCGAAGAAGCATGGTGAAGAGATGCTCTGGAAATTACAGGATGCTCTTGACGAGCTCGAGAATAGGAAGAAATGTGAAGCGTCTCAGTTAAAAAGAAATGAAGAGCTACTATTGAAGATTAACGAGTTAGAGGATGAGCTACAATCAGTGCTCTCGGATAATCGTGAAAGGTTTATGGAATATGAACAGCTAAAGGCAGAGTTAGACTGCTCAGTCATGAGTCTAGACTGCTGCATGGAAGAAAAAAAGCAGCTTATGGCATCTTTACAGGAATCCAATGGTGAAAAAACTAGACTTGCTGATGAAATTGAATTGTTGAGAGAACAGATAGAGAATCTTAAAGCATTCATGACAAGTCCCAAATACAATGAGGATGGATGTGATGCACTGCAAAAGGGTTCAAATTTTGAGAAAATAGTGGACAATTCCTTTGATGATCAGGCTAACTACTTATCTCACAATGTGCCACAGAAAATTGAAAGGGGTGACAGGGAATATATGAATCCGCCAGCAGTACAGGTAATTGTCTTTATGTTCGCTCTAAGTATATAAGTAATCGGTTGATGAGTCACAATTTTGCAAACTTTTCTTCCATCCTGATAGTGTATCCAAATGCTTTTTTGAGGTCAAAGTTCATCAATTTTGCTTTGTGTGATTTTTCTAGATATGTTTCAATGTGTATTTTCAAACACATACTTCCTCCTTTTTTTTTTCTTCCCCTTTTAGGCGATACATTTTTAAATCTACACTATTCACACACCATACACTATTTTTGGTGATTTTTTCATAAAGGAAAAACATAATTATTAAATCTGACGTAAAGCTTTCTAAAATCAATTTTGCTATGATTTTTACTTACTGATAACTAGAGATATGTATTGGCAAGTGTAAAACAAGAGGTGTACCCAGTGCTTCTTTGAGGTCAGAGTTCATCAATTTTGCTATGTGTGATCTTGTTAGATATGTTTCAATGTGTATTTTCAAACACATACTTCTTCCTTTTTTTTTCCCTCCTCATAGGTGAAACATTTCTAAATCTACACCATTCACACACCATACAATCTCTATTTTTGGTGATATTTTCATGAAGGAAAAACATTATCATTAAATCTGTTAAAATATATACTTTCCGAATATCAATTTTGCAATAAATTTACTTACTGATAACTAGAGATATGTATTGGTAAGTGTGAAACAAAGTGTTTCATCCAAAAAAAGGAGTCAATATTACTTTACCAACATGTAACTAAAGATATTTATAATCAAAGGTGTCTTGGAGAATATGAAAAACAAATGGGTACACTATTATGGTCTTTTGGGAGAGATGGAGTATATTCTTAGTCTCTCTTTTCTTTTTAAAGTGTAGAACTATTAGTATGAAATTACTGATGTATTAATAATTAGATAATCTGCCCCAAGTAAGGTTTTTTTTTATTTATGTTGATTTCTGACATTAATCTCAAACTTGCTTACTGTTGCTATATGACTTTGTTATGCTTGGTGACAAGCTTTTATTGGGGTTATGTGACTTCCAATGTCACTACTAACCTGGGGCAGATGATTGTCTGTTCACTTCTATAAACAAAATGAATCTTGCTTATGTCAACTATAGCTGCTCTGCATCCCTATGTAAATTTATTTTCCTCCATTGATAATAGTAATTAGTATGAATATGGAATAATAATTATTGAGTGCAAGAGCAGAATCACCTGGAGTATCTGATGTAAATTTCCAGCATAGATCTGATGAAATATCAAATTTCATAGCACAAATTAATAATAATCTATGCTAATTACTGATTTCATGAATAGAAGGCTATGATATAAATGATGAAGTTCCTGTGTTCCTCCCAAACTTATTATTGAGTTGAGATAGGTGACTGGGAGTGGACACCAAATTTTATCTACAACATTATTTTATCATTCATCTGTCTTACTTTGCACCAGCACATTCAGGAAAATTTGCAGAAACTTCTATTACCTCCATTTTTCTGAGTTCACTTAGTATTAAGCTGTAGCAATGGAAACTAAGGAGAACACAATAGAGGGGCCTCTCATGTGGGTACTTAAAACTTTTAGAAGGAAAGGATACAAAGAGTAAGGGTTTCTATTTTATGTAGTAGGATTCCACAAGGTGGGGTGTGGGTAGGAGATGATAAAATATGAAAAAGGTTTCCAATTTGCCATTGAGGCAATAAGGTAAAAGTGTGTAGAACTCGATGAAATAGATGAAAATAGAAAGTGGGTAGAATTTAGAAAATTGGTGGTTGTATTATATACCCTTGTGAGAGACATTGTAAAGCTATACTTGTTCCAAAATTTTCTTCTCAGTAATTTTTATAAGATATTAATGTAGTTTTGTTGTTGTTGTTGCTGTTAATGTTGTGTTGGTTTTCAATATGTGTTGATATGGTGACATGCCTCCTACTTGGGGTGTCTGTGCAACTTAGGTCCTAGGTTGGTGCCTGATATTAAAAAGTTCACATTGACCTCTTCATCATCTCTTCAACCTTTCTTCATATTGTTCCACTTTGTCTAGCCTAATTTCTAGTTTGATCAGTTTCAAATGGACTGTTAATTCTTCATTTTCACTCTATTCAGCTGATGCACAGCTCCCTGAACCATTTATTATTTGTCCTTTTTAACTTTTCCTAATATGCAAATCAACTCGATTGGTCACGGTGATATGGAGGGAAGAATAACATTTTCATTTCTATCTTGGGATGTATATCGATTTGTTGGAGCTTTTGTTTTGCATGAGATATGCTGACCACTATCAATTTAGGTGTACATTGTGTTTGAGTTTAATGCTCAATATTCTTTTTATGTTAAACCCAATAAATTACATGTTCTGTTTTCTGATATTGAGGTAAACCAATTTTACCATATATGCAGGATGCCTTGGTAACCAAAGCCTCAGAAGGTCTTTCAGGGGTAACAAAGGATCAAGATGATATACTTCACGATGATCAGCTGAAAGCACAAAATCTAATGTCAAGCATGGACCGCCTACAGAAGGAGGTATACACACTTTGCTATGAATAACATAAAAGCAAAAGATTTGCAAATAATGATCTTAGTCTTTTCTCTTAGTGAGTTGCATTTCATATCCTGTTCAAACTAGAAAGCATATAGCGATTTTATTTTCCCCGTACCATGTAATCATGTATTCTCACTTCATCCTTTGGAAGCTCTGTCAACACCTTATTGACTTATATGTTATGTGCTTGCAGTTAGAAAGGATGAGAAGCGAAAATACACTTCTAGAGGATGAAAACTCTGGTGAACAATGTCATGAAGGATTACGCAGTGAGCAAATGCATCTGGAGAAGGTAAGGCCGTAAGAGTTGAGTCTAATCTGCAAGTGATCAGCTTGATCTGGTTCTTAGCTCTTCTACTTTGCAATGTTTCACCACAGGTGACTAAGGAACTTAGTGATATGTCTTCTCTGTATAATGATTCTTCAAGAAGTGGGAACTCAGTGGAGCGAGTACTTGCTTTGGAGCTGGAACTTGCTGAAGCCTTGCAGGCCAAGAAAAAGTCAACCATTCAATTTCAGAGGTGAATATACTTTAGCTCATAATTGACTCATAATTCAAGATTCACACCTAGTTTTCAGCTTTCATTACAGTTGAGGCAGGATTCAATCTTAGTTTTGAGCTTGTGTTAAATAAAATTCAGTTCTTTCAACATTACACCCATGAGAAATTCCTACTAGCCACAAGCCACTTAACGAAATATCGGTTGTGCCCACTAAGTGCCCCCAGTTAACACTTGAGGCAGAGAGGATTTCACCTTTGTGTTGATCTCGTGTTAATTAATCAAAACTCCTTTATTTACAAAAAAGTCTTACTCACCACTTAACTAAATCTTGGTTGTGCACGTGTGCTTCCAAGTTCTGGGTTTTGTGTTAGCTTGTCATGCTGTTTTAGCTGTTCTTGCCCCAGTGCAAGAATGCTCCACACATACTGACTATTTAAGCATTTGCCTGTGACAGTGGGCGTTTCATTTGTTATTTTGCCTCTTTCAGTACTTAGAAAACGTACTGCTGCATGGACATATTTTTGGTGATAGATGTTTTTTTTCCCCTTTCTATTTGTTGTGGTTATAAAATGCAACTAAAGGTTTACCATACTCTTTCTTTTTTGGCCTAGTTCTTTCTTGAAACTACACAGTGATGAAGCTGCAGTATTCCATAGCTTCAGAGACATAAATGAGTTGATTAAAGACTTGCTGGAGATGAAGGATAGATACAGTGCCATGGAGGCAGAACTCAAAGATATGCATAAGCGATACTCTCAACTAAGCCTGGATTTTGCCGAGGTTGAAGGAGAGCGACAAAAGCTGACAATGACGCTAAAAAACGTGCGTTCACCAAAAAGACTCTTAAATCGGCTTCAATCATCCACCTATGAGGATCCATCTTCATGATCCTTCAGAGTTTTCTTACTGCTAGTTTGTTTATCAATTTTGATTATTTGAACATCAGCAGTTTCATATTTCAAGGTTTGAAAATGGATGGCGAATGAATTTATCCATAGGGTAAATACACTAGTGCTTGTGTAAATAACGAGCATTGTAAAAATTCCTTGTTATAGGTTAGATTTCGATGCTCAATTGTTCTTTGGGCTGTTGCATAGGTAATATCCGGAACTTTTCACCGGTATTTATGTATCAATATGTATGTATAGCAAGTAAATTACAGCATCTCAGTGTTATAACATAAATTTTGGCTGGAACACTTGTAATTTAACTCGAATCTAGCAAATTTTTCCTCATTTATATAGCACACAATGACCCAATCTTCACCAGCTATTATCATAGATGGGAACTTATTTTGCATATAATTTAGCTGTAAGATTAAAAACTCAACACATCATTATAACAATACCATATTAATTCAAAGTACATATTTTTATTAACCAAAGTAGTATAAAATTTAGTCATAACTGTTGCAATTGAGTCTGAAACTTAAGCTTTAGAAGGTAAGATCAAGCATTTTACCAATCGACCATTCTGTCTATAAGTCTTGAAACAACTAGATGCATGATTATCAATGCTCTCACCCTCTATGATTAATCTACCATCGATACACTTTCTATGAAATCGAGTTACCATTCCATCTTGCATGTATGTAAGAGGAGGCAATGATGGTACCGGAGATTTGTATCGTTTAGTAACACTTTTACTTGTCTTATGAGTTACCCTTTTGTAATTTATCATATCATCTATTGACATGGAATGAAAACCACTCTCGGTGCCAATTATATCATGATCTACTAAGGCCAACGACGATGGTGAAGTATCTAGTGATATGGACGATGATGATAGACAAAATAGTAATGAGTCTACTAGTGGCGGTGGTGGTGGTTGTGGTTGTGACCGTGACAATAATGATGAAGTTATATTTATCTTGTCGACGAGTATCTTTGAATTAGAATTAGAGCCCTCTAATTCTTTATCTTGGTGATTAAGTATTGATTTAAGACCAATATTATGAATATCTTTATCAATATATGAATCGAACCTCGGATTTGCATAGATGATTAGGGTTAAAAGTCTAAATTTAAATAACAAGTGCTTAATCCAAATGTTTGAGAGTAGCATACCAATATTAAACCAGTTATTGCTAGGCATGAGTACTGTATGATCGAGCAATTAATTTTACCTACACAAGAAGAGAAGCATAAATTATTTTAATAATTGTTTATGATCGAGCAATTATTTAATTACACAATAAGAAGTGGATTGCTAAACATCGCCCGCAAATCTCCACATAAAGCCCGCAAACTTATATTGAAGTTACAATATTGCCCTTGACCTTAAAAAAAAACACAACCTCAATAAAAATCAAAGTACGGGGATGTCGAGGCTCGTGGCGGCAAGGTGGTTGGCTCGTGGCAGCAAGGTGGTGGTGGCTCGTGGCGGCAAGGTGGTGGTGGCGCCAGGTCCGGCAGCCACGTCCACCGGCCTGGCGTCTGGGCAGGACGCCCAGCCACGGTGAGTGGCGTTTGGGACAGGCGCCAGTCACTGTGGCTGGGCGTCCTGCCCAGACGCCAAGCCGGTGGACGTGGCTGCCGGACCTGGCGCCACCACCAGCCGTCGGCCGTCCTGGCCAGGCGCCCCACCACCTTGTTGTGGTTGTTTTGTTATTTTTTTTTAATTTTTTTTTGTTTTTTTGTATAATATTTTTTTTTTTTTGGAAATTGAGATTTTTTTTTCTATTTTTGTGTAATATCATGTTTTTTTTGTTGGAAATTGATAATTTTTTGTTTTCTTTTTTTGGTGTAATATTGTGTTTTTTTTTTGTTGGAAATTGAGAAATTTTTTTTTTTTTTTTTAATATTTTGTTTTTTTTTTGTTGGTAACTGAGAAAATTTTTTATTTTGAATTTTAAGCAAGTTAAATGTAAAAAAAAAAAAAAAAAAAAAAAAAAAAAATATTGCCGGACCACCACCCTGGAACCGGCGCCTGACCGGGACGCCGCCACCATGGTAATTGAATAAATTACGCAAGAGTAGGAACCATTTTAATAATGAGTATTAAAAAACTTGTACTTTGTTCCTCAAAAAAAAAACTTGTACTTTGTTGTATGTACTCTTTTGCTAACTATGTACAAGTACATGGATACCTTTGACATTATACCTTTGCGAGAACTGAAAAGTTTTTGATTCCATCGAAATTTTGACAAGACAATGATGCACGAAGGTGTAATCATAAATAATTATAAAACGAGGATGGATTCACTTATAAAGTTGTACGAGATAACAAATTGATAATGTATTGAATTGTTATATCTATGTCTTTAGATTATGAGGCTTTTAGCCTTTTCTGATTAATTCTTGTTTTTTTTTTGAATAAATTCTTGTTTTATTTTGTTAAATATGTTTTCTATATCATTAATTGTCAATTGTTGATGTCGAGTGGCTTTAATTAATGAAACTCAGTGTCTTTTGGGACATTTTCATAAACAAATACAATAAGGCCCAGTTAACTTCACCTTTTTTTGCTGAACTGAAATTATTTTTACTGAACTGAAATTATTTTTGCTGAACTTAAATTATTTTTACTGAACTGAAATTAATTTTACTACACTGAAATTACTTTTGCTGAACTGAACTTATTTTTACTGATTTTCTATTATATTTCTTCTTAAAGTTTACTGATTTTTACTAAACTGAAATTATTTTTACTAAATTGAACTTATTTTTACTGAATTGAAATTAATTTTATTGAATTGAAATTATTTTTAATGAATATTATTTTTTTATGATGAAGTGAACAGGGCCTAATATTGCAATTTGTGTTCATCTTGTTGACTACAACTAACAATAAACCCTCAATTTTTGCAACAATTGGATCTATCCAGCTGTTTTTGTATTTTATCTACTTAAATTAGACTCTAATCATGTACGGGCTCAATTGCAATTTGGTTCTTTGTTCTAATTTACACTTGTATCTCACTGATTTTTACAATTAAAAAGTGCAAAAAATATTTTGAAATGCAAAAATTAGTCCATTTTGTTTTCTTTGTAAGAGATTATGCTGCTAATTTAGCTTTCGTTATGCGATTTCTGTTACAAACTCTTTTTTTAGGGAAAAGAAAACTCTTATTTCAATTTTATGTAATTGTTAATTTAGATTGTATTTGTAGGTGTCGTATAGGTTTCAATTAATGAATTAATATTATCAAAAAAATTTAGGATTATTTCAAATTTCAAAGTTTATGCAAAACAATTGAAAGGTAGGCAATTCATAGATTAGTGTAAAACAAATCTTCGTAAATATTGGAGAATGGTGAAAAAAAATTTAGAGCGAAAACAAAGGGAAATTCTACATGCTACTACAATATTTTTGACTTTTCTCTATGGTACACAATTTTTATTTGTTTATTCCACATAATACTACTGTAGTTTACCCTTAAATACTACAATAATACAAACGTTAATCAAATGTTAAATAGGCTTTACAATCAATTAAACGGTTGATTAACGTTTGTATCACTAATTTACTATGGGGTAAACTATAGTGGTATTATGTGGAATAAATAAAAAATTGTGTACCACAAAGAAAAATCAAAAGTACAATAGTACCGTGTAGAATTTCCCAAACATAAAATGTTGTGTCAAACATAATTTATCTCACTCCCTTGTTGACTAAATTAATGTGGGTAGTGTGTCATAGTCTTTTCTACTAAATAAGTAGGCATTAATTATAAAATTTCTCAATAAATGTGATAGAATAAGGTTTCTTTAATTTTCTTAACAAATTATACATATCAATAATTTCGTCAATTTTTTATAGAAAAAAAAAAACCTTTAAAATCAAAACATAACATAAAGCGCCATTTTTTTTTTAGGTTTTACTTTTCTTTTTCTTATTGAAAGCCATGAGACGAAGTCTTATATGAAGACGATATTTGAATTCATGTGTTCCTCCCAATTCCAACTATTTTCCAATTAAGATATTTGACATTCATCCACAAAGTATGGATTGCACGTAAAAGTCAAGAAGACATAAAAAGAAAATGTAGTCGAAAACATATATAAAGAATTAATTAAAAAATAAATCAATAAAGAGAAAATAAGAGTATTATAAAATTTCTCATCAAAATTCAATTTTTTCCTTTTAATTCCAAAGTATCACGTTTATTAACTTATTTCAATAATTAAAACCCATGGCTAATACAATAATTATGGTGATGGTATTTCATAAATTATATAATATGGAAGCTGTGCTAAAAAGTAGTATAAAAAAAACAAAAATAATGGAGAAATAAGAAATGTCTTACTTTTGATTTAGAGAGATTTGTCAGCCTAATAAGATGATCTTCTTTAACTTTGAGAGAAATTTGAGAGGATTGAGCATAAGAAGAAGAACCAAAAACAAAATTATAGAGCAGTTTTATTTTTATATACAAAAATTATTATAATTTAATGCCTTCAGTTTTCCAATTTGTGTATTTACTGATTCTTATAAATTTGTTAATTTCTAAGAGTAACGTTAGATTGATTCATTACCAAAAGTGTGATGATATTTTTCCCACAATTATTATTTTCTTAGTTGTTTATATTAAATAATGTATAACGGTATCTTCAAGCACTTATTTGCGTTTGTAATTGATTGTCGTTGCTATTTGCAACTTAGGTCTTATTCATTTCACCTTAAAAAAATAATATTAAGTAAAATAATTTCAAATCAGCAAAAATAATTTCAGTTCAGTGAAAATAATTTAAGTTCAACAAAAATAATTTCAATTCAGTAAAAATAATTTCTATTCAGCAAAAATAATAAGGTGAAGTGAACGGGGCCTTAGTAGAATTAGTGAAGTTTTGTATATTTAATTAATTATTAAAATTTAATATGCATTGGAATTATTTAAAAGGTATAAAGTACTTTGTTTGTTGAATGTGGAGAAAATATAGCTAATAATTTAGAGATTTTGAAAGAAGAAAATGTACAATAAGAAAAAGAAAGAAGTTAAAAAGGATTTACGCTATGGGAATAATGATACATCAACAATGATATGCTTCTATAAGTGTCATATTGTGATAGATTTTTCAAAGGAGTAAAAAATTTAGAGATCAAACATAATTGGGTGAATCATAATACATATGGTGAATCATCTATGATATGTTCGTATGTATTGACATGAATCCTAGAGATTTGAAAACAATCAAGGAAGATGTTTAAGAAATGAAAATATATTCACATAGTTGTTTTGCAAGTCATAGAAAGTGACGCATCTCATTCGTATTCCTTTATTTTTATCATTATTTTTTTTTATTCTTTTTATGCCTTTAAAAATGTTCAAATTGTCTTTTAGCATCTTAAAAAATAAACTTTTTATATTACCACAAAAGAGACTTAGAAGTTGGATGTTGCCACCACTTTGTTCGTTCATTAATCCATTAATGGGGTCCATTCCTTTCCATTTATCCTTTTTATGATTATTTACCCTTTTACTTCTCTCAACGAACCTCTGACTTCATCACCTTCATATATGTATGCAATTCCTTTTAGCTTTAAGCCCCTTCCCCTCTTTAACATTTTTCTTCCTTCAACCAACAAATTCAAGCAATCTCATTTTGTCTTTCCTCCTCCTCGTCTTGTTCTTCAACTTATTCTTCAACTATTGTACTTCTACTCCTTTAACAACGTATGTACTACCTATATATTTTGAGGTTTTATAGAATATAAAAATTAGATTTCTCGTACATTTAAATTTTATCCTTTATTTGATAAATTAAAAAAATTTATTTTAGTAAGACTCTCACTATGAGGAGATAAGTACCTTTCACCCCTTAATATTGTAATGGGTGCAGCCTTGAATTTGTTTTTACAACTTAGCTAATGTTTATTATGATCTATGCAAATTCAACTCTAAAGGAATTGAATGCACAACACCATTGACAATCGTTTGGTATTTACATACTTTCTCCGTTTTTTAATATTTGTAACACGTACTTTTTCACAGTATTTAAGAAAAGTGGATCTCGTATAATTTAATATAATTAATTAAAATGAGGGTGAGAGATTGTTAGAAGTATTATTAAATGGGCCATGAGTTTTAAATGAGGGTAAACATCTTTCACCCAAAAACCTTTCCAATTATAGTGTGCTGCAAGCATAGCGACGTTTTCATTCCGAGAAAGTATTGCAACTATGGAAAAACATAGGAGGTATTAATCAGCGTCTTTGATTAATCTTTCTTAAAACCTTTATTTTATGTCCAAGAGCACCAATGAATTGAAGGAGTAGAAACCAACAAATTTATGAGATAGACACTTATGCGTGGCCTTTAATTTTTTATTTTTTTTTTAAAAGAAAAGGTTCACAAAAGTTAGGAAAGTATTCTCTCAAGACTAAACCTAACTTATCAGAATTAATAACAAAATAAATTACTATCTATAAAGGGATCTAAATCCTGATAACTTTGTATAAAATGACCCAAAGAAGTAACATAATCTGCTGCTCGCGTCGATTGCCCTTTATACATGTGCTTGGAGTCACGCAAAGGAAATGATGAATAAGCTTGTTGATGTCTTCCATCAACAGTTGAATCTTCGGGGCACTGAGCTTTACCCTAAAAAATATGAATAATAAGCAAGTTATCACCTTCAATTAAAATATTAGAAAAATTATGGGCACGCGGCTAGAAGTGTAGACACCTAAAAATGTCTCCCCAAGACCAAACCCGATGATAAACAACCTTTCACCGTCATTATTGATCGGGTTGATTATTTAATCTTTGGAGTGCTTAAATCCATATTCAATCCAATACATTTCATAAACCGACCCAATTCTTAGCCCATTTCCCCAAACCATAACTTATTTTCCTCTTTTTGTGTCCACATCACAAAACCGAGCTTAAATGATTTTGTGGCCCTATAATTTTGATCCAAATATTATTTTATTGGATAGAACTTGAAATAAGCTTTTCAACGGTATATCATAAGCCCAATTCCGATTTAAAATGAAGAAGATATGAGCAAAACACTAAAACTCGGCCCCAAGCCGACACCCTTGAATTAAAACGGTTATATCTTAAAATATACAAAATATTTTGACTTGATTAAAAATAGGTTGGAAAGTAGAATTGAAGATATTTCCAACGATATATTATATGCCTTATTCTGATTTACGGATCAAAAGTTATCAAAGTTTTAAAAACGCGTAAACCGGACATTACAGCGTCACTGTAAAAATACCGTGACACGATTGTGATTGTCGTGCCACGACAATTTCTTTGACCCGTTATTCCTTTGCGGCGCTTCATTTATAGGGTTTCGCACCTCACCCCTCACATTTTCTCTATAAATACGAGGCTGATTTCCCAGTTTCGGGGCACCAACGAACACACATTCTAATTCCTCTCTCTCTCATTCTAAGCCTTAAACCTATTCTCCTAATTTCATTATACATCCCCTAAGCACTCCCCGGAGTCCATACTTTACCCGAATTTCTACACTTAAACCAAGGCGTGAAAGGTAGAACTGTTTTAGGGTTTGACCCCAAATCAACTCTACTTTAATTTAATTTAATTTCCATTACTGTTTATTATTTTCTTTGAAATTACTAACGCGTTTATTGTTTTATACTTGCAAGCAAAAGCAGTCAAAGTAAGGAATCATGTTCTTTTTGTTCCTGTTATATTTCTAACGATTTTTATTATGTTTTTCATATACTAATCGTTATTTTAATAGTTAAATTGCTTCCAATGTTGATGTTGATTTTATTATATTTGTTGATCAGATCACCATATTGCATGGTTAAAGGGAATATGTAATTGAATATAACGCTTAATAAGATAATTTGGATGATCGGTTTAGGATCCTTTTTAATCTTGTTGTTTAATTGAAGTGATCACAATATTTTAGAATTATATATTGCATTAACATTCAACCAATTTAGCTTAATAATAGTTTGGAGCAAGTTGAATCTTTGTTTGTATGCCTCTGAGATCGAAGGAATTACTTTTCACAAAAAGAATCGAGTAGAGGCCAATACGGGTGAATGTGACTCCACGACTCACTTCATACCATCATCCCCGATCCTCCTTTCAATGTTCCGAATCATATGGAGTTAGTAATCTCATGGATTATGAATGGGGTGTAATCTTCACGGGTCAATCGTTGTTGCTTTTCGTTGTCTCTTATCGTGGTTGCCTTATAATGATCCGTTAACGGTTTACAAGTTCCTTAAAAACTTGTTGGCGGCTCCCTACTTTGCTTTGTCCCTAATCGTGTCCCTAATCGTATGTCAATTCCCACTTCCTATGAGTGCCAAGCATATTTACAACATGCTTAGGTAGGCGTGCTTCAAATGACGCCTACAAGAAGGAGCCCATTTTGGAGAGCCATACCTTCAGAAATTAGGGGAGTAGCCGTTCTTAAATTACACGTGCGGCTACAGATATTGTTGCTAAAATGATCTCTAATAACGATACCAGCAACACTTGACCCATCTCGAACTGAACTATCAAAATTAATTTTAACAACACCAATGGGCCGGGGGGAGGGTACTAAAATACATGAATGGCATTAATACCACAAAGTGTCTTCCCATAAGATAGTGTTTCCACCTCAATATAGCCAAGAAAAAAGCCATTAATTCCTTCTCGTAAATCGACTTGGCTTGGGCCCTCATACCCAAAAGTTCGTTAAAATAAGCAATGGGTCTTCCTTCTTGCATAAGGACAACATCGAGCAAGTAGCACCACCACGAATTCATTCTTGAAAGTATGGCATGGCGAGTACCGGAGCAGTCACCATGGCAGTTTTGAGCTTCCCAAAAGCTCTTGTAGACTCTTCATTCCAACTGTAGCAATCTTTTTTTCGTCGTGAATTAAGTGGGTCGGCAATATGGGCATATTAGGCTACTGTAGGCGTCGATTGAAGCACGCCTATTTAAGCATATGTTGAATATGCTTGACAATCATATAAAGTGGGATTTGACATTATACGATAAGAGACAATAAAGTAGGGAGCCGCCAACAAATTTATAAAGAAACTTTTAAACCGTTTACGGATCATTGAAGGCAACTACGAAAATCGACCAAACGAAAGGCAACAACGATTTGATCCGTGAAGGTTACACCCCATTATATTCATAATCCATGAGATTACTAACTGCATATGGTTATGAACCACAAATGAAGGATCGAGGATGATAGTACGAAGTGAGTCATGGAAGTCAACTTCGCCCGTATTGGCCTCTACTCGATTCTTATAGTGAAAAGTTGCGATCTCAAAGGAATACAAACAAAGATTCAATTTACTTAAAACTAGATTAGGCTAAATTGGTTGAATAATAATGCACACATAATTCTAAATATTAGTGATCACTTGTTACACCCAAAAATTGGATTTTTGACTTTTTATTGATCTTTCTTGACTTTGACCAAGCGAATTGGGTCTTAGAGTCAGTAGAAGGCTTTCGGGCTGAACTGGTAGAGATATAATGAGAATTGGGCTAATATCATCCAAAAACTCAATATTAGAAAGTGGTTTGGAGGCAAAGTGGGTAATTTAATTTTTGAAGAGAGTTGGTGCTAAGAAACATAACCGCACAACAATTGTGGGAGTCATCCATAACCGCTCCTGTTTGCCTATAAATAGAAGCATGAAGATCAAAGGAAGGACATCAACAACAATGAACAACAAGCATTTCATTTCTTTTAAGCTTTCTTCTTAGCTTTTGTAATTTCCCTTGGCTTAGTAGCCAAGCGATAGTTTAGTTTTCTCTTAGCATGTATTGAAGATCGTTCGTCTTTTCCAGTTGTATGATCATGGAGGTAACCTCTCCTTCAACTTATACAATTGTAGACCTGACTTTATCCTTTGATTAATGGAATGCATTTGTATCTTTTGTCATATGTTTATCTACTCGTTTCTTTAAGCAATTCTAACTTGTTTTACTTTCTTTGGGAAAGATTCCTTATTGTTTGGGTTGTTACGTTAGCTAGGTTATCAATCTTAGAAACCGGTAACTCGAGGGGCAGCCCCCTAATACTCTAGAACAAGATAGAGTATTTAACTTGTTGGCAAAGAACAATATCTGCCTCAACAAGTTTTTTGGCAACCACAATGGGAGAAATCTAAACTAAATCTATTTAACTCTGTTAATTTAGAAGTTTTTCCCATGGCTCCTAAGCGTTCAACACGTAAAGGAAACACTGAGGAAGATGTTAATTCATCTGAACTCAATCCTGAGACTATTATATTTTAGAGGATCAACAAGATCTAGAAAATCAACTGCCAACTGAACACGTGGCACACTCTTCTAAACAATTCGAGCCTCATACCACTAGTAGAAAACATAAATGCGCATTGAATGATGAGCACCGATTATTAAAAACCGGTGCCCCAAAATACAATTGGCACCGGTTAACTAGTGCCCTTGATTTTTTTTATTTTTTATTTTCCAACATTTTCTAATACAAAGAGCACCGTTTAACCGGTGCCTTTTTTTTTCTTATTTTTTTATAGCACTCTTGCGTCCCCCTCTCTCTCCTCAAACCCTCCTTTCTCTCTCTTCAGTCTCTTGCCTCCTCTTTCTCTTTCTTTCTCACAAATCACTCTCTCTCATTCTCTACTCCACCGACGCCCCAGGCCACTCTCTCTTTCATTCTTCTCTCTCCTTATTCCCAGATCTTTATTTCTTTCTCTTTCTCTTTCTTCGCACTAGTGGGGAATTGAGGGTGACGGAGGTGGTGAATGTTGTCGTGACCATCGTAGGTGGCGGCGGCGGTGCCTTCCCTTTGCAGATATGGTGGATTTCTTTATGAAGGTGTATTGTTCTTCGATTTGAAATCTAGGGTTTTTAATTTTTATCAATTTAAAGGTCTATTTTTGCCTTTAAATAAAAAATTGAATCCTATTAATTGAGCGAAATATTCGACAATTATTACATGCACGTGTTGGTGAGTTTGCTTTTCCCTTCTATTTTAGTGTTTTATCACTAAATTAGGATTGGGACATCAATTTTCTTTTTGTGACGCTTAATGTCTTAGAATTCTCTACTAAGCAATTCAAAATTATATAGAGCATATAATTTGACCTATAAAACAATTTTTTTATTCAAATTTTTATTTAATTTTGGCAAAATTGACCTCAACACTCTGAACTATGACTTGGGTGCGTCCAACCCCCTATACTTTGCGTAGTAGCCTAAACACCAAAAACTAATGACTTGGGTGCAAAGCGTACTTTTAGTGAATTTTTCGGCCACCATACTCACCGGAGCCAGTAAATTAAATTTTTATTTTTCGATTTGCATGCCGAAAAATGTCCCGTTAAGGTTTTGGGGATAATTTTGGTCCTTGAGGGTCCAAATTGAGCTCGTAATAAGCAAAAATTAGCGTTAATAACTCAATTTGGCTTAAAAAAAATGACAAATCAAGATATTTTATAACACGTAAAACGAGTCATTTACGCTATTTTTTTTTGTTTATTTCGAGCTCAATTTGGATTCTTAAGGATCAAAATAACCCCAAAACCTTAACGGGACAAATTTAGGCACGCAAATCAAAAAATAAAAAATTTAATTTACCGGCTCCAGCGACAATGGTGGTTGGAAAACTCACTAAAGGTACGCTTTGCACTCAAGTCATTAGTTTGTGGTGTTTTGGCTACTACGCAAAGTACAGGGTGCTGGGTGCACTTAAGCAATAGTTAAGAGTGTCGAGGCCAATTTTGCCTTTAATTTTTTGTGATTAATGCTGAATAATTGAAATTTTGATTGAATTTAACAGTGGGATGATAAGATTATGGGTCTTGTGGAGAAGGAGGTTCAAAATGGAATATGAATTTGCAGAGGGGTAATCTGGGCTTGAGGGGTAATCTGGACCCACCTTCACCATTAAGTTCCTCTCGATCTCGGGTTTAAGGAAAACCAGCAATGACGACGGTTGACACTAAGCTCATTCCCGAGGTATAAATTCTCTGTCTTCCTATTAATTTGGTGACTTTTGTGGTTTTGTTTATCTTACAGTAATAGTATAGTTTGTATTATGAAATTTCCTTTTTTATATTTAAATGATTATTTTGTCAATTGCTAATGATTAACCGAATAGTTTCAGTTCCTGTTATATTATTAATACCATCTGAAAAATTGAAAGTGTTGAATTTCATGGTATTATGAACTTTATTATCGCAGAGAAAAAATAGAGAGGAATTTAGAGAGAAAAGAGGGAAATAATTTTTGTTATTAATTGAATAAATGACTAATACAAGTTCAATAGCATCTCATATTTATAGAGATTATTACATGCTATTTACATATGTAACTAGAATCTTATTACTACAATTTTGTTATAACAAAATTATACTAAAGCTTCTAGAAATAAGAATTATTATTCTTGGGTTGGCCTTGTAAACTTGGATTGCTTGCATGAGCTTGTGTATAAAAGTTGCTGGTTATTTTTGATGCTATGTGCATGCTAAGCATAATTTCCCTTTGTCTTCCTTTTTTTTTTTTCTACATTTTTTTAAAGGTCAGTCAGTCATTACTTGCAATTTATATCATTAACTATGTCTTCTGTTTTGTGCTAAATATTAGCAACTTGTATAATATTCCCTTCGTGATAAAACTTGTATATTTATCAGCTTGTATACTTGCACTGAATTTAATTTTGTTGGTTGTGCTACTCTTGTGTTCTCGTGATTTAAGTTCAAGTTCAGTGATGATATTTTTGTTTACTTGGAACATTAATAAAAAAACATTGTGATGCATCGTATCCTTCAATAATGTCAACCTTCAGAGTTTCTGTTTAGGGATAAGTACAAGCATCACAAATCTTTCCATCTTTGATTGGTTGCAGCTACTACTGTCCTGTCGAGGCTGCTGCTGCAGCTAGCCTGCAAAGGTTGCAGCTGCTACTACCCTGCCGAGGCTACTGCTTCAGCAAGCCTGGCAAGGTTGCAGCTGCTGCTGCCCTACTGAGGCTGCTGCTGCCCTACTGAGGCTGCTGTTGTAGCTAGCTTGGCAAGGCTGCTGCTGCTACTACTCTGCCGAGGCTGATGTTAAGTGTGATTTTTTTTGGATCCTGATTTTTGAACTCCTTAATTTAAAATTTCAAGGCTACATATTCGAGTAAAATTGCAAGAGATTGATTGAAGCTAGAATTTTGTTGCTTAGTCTTGCTGTGTAGATTATTTGAAGTTGGTATGTTGGTCAAATTGGGTACTATTGAGTAGTTGTATAGTTTATGCGATTTGAAAACAATTAAAATCTGGGTTTTGGTTTAGTTGCAAGAAGTTCATCATTTTGTTTGGCAATTTTGATTTGAGTCTTAATCTGGGGTTTTGATTTAATTGCAAGAAGTTCATCCGACAGTTATTTTGAGTTCCCAGGTCAATTGAACTCGGACCTCAGGAAACTTGCAGTCAATCTAATTCCATTCCCCAGGCTTTATCTCTTCATGGTTGGTTTTGCTCCCCTCACATCTCGTGGGTCCCAGCAGTACCGCTCCTTGACAGTCCCTGAGGTAACCCAGCAAATTTGGGATTCGAAGAACATGTGTGCAGAAGACCTACGTCACGGTCGTTACTTGACAGCCTCTGCAATGTTCAGAGGAAAGATGAGCACAAAGGAGATGTATGGATTTATAAAGCTACTCATGCCCTTCACATGAGAGTGGATCAGCTCTCCACTGTTCCCTGTACTGCTACTCCCTCTACTGCTGCTGCCTTATATTTGATGCTACTGCTGCTAGAAGAAAATATTGGTTCTGTAGTTTCTTTTTTTTCAGTTTTTTAAAGTGTAATATTACAAGTTATTGATGAATATATACGTGTTTTATGTAGATTATGATTATATACAAGTGTTTGCTAAAATTTAAGTGAAAATACAAAAAAAAAAAAACACAAAAAAAATATATTATTATTTGGGCCATTAAGGGCACCGGTTAACAAATGCTATTAATCTTGTATGTGCACTGGTTAACCGGTGCTCTTGTACATTATTCCCACCGGTTTTGAACCGGTGCGAATACTTTAAGTTTTTTGCACCCCTCAAATGAACACCGCTTCAAAACCGGTGCGCAAAGCCGGTTTTGAACCGGTGCTCATTTGCTTTTTCTACTAGTGTACCCAAAGGCAAGACGAATTGATTTTAGAAGGAGTAGAAGGCCGTTCTCCTACTAGAAACTTACTGAATACAATCTACACGAAATATGTAGACATTGTAAAGAGTCTGATGGAAGATCTATAAGAAAATAATAGAGAGCAGTTTGATAACTACTATCGTGTCGCGGTAAAAGAAGCCACCAAAGTGGTAACTATCGAGTTAAGGAATTTTGACTCTACTACCCAACAAGCGGCTACCAGACAAGTGGATAGGATTATTCTAGATACTAATGATACTCTAAACGCTACTAACGTGGCTTTATCAAAAAGTGTAGCAACTGAAGTAGGTACAAGGCTTGAACCTTTAGTGGAAAGACATCACCAACTCAATGAGAAGTTGTTGAATGTTCTAACCGTTTTAGTTAGTGGGATTACTGAAGTAAATCAAGGGAGAATATCCCCCTGGGATACCCTACAGTAGAAAATATGACTAAATCTCATGCAAATCCGCCCTCAGTGTCAGTTCCAAGAAGTATCCCTCCTATTGGTTCTGATGAGGGGTATCGGGGTCAAGGAAGAGCTAATGGTATAGGGCCGGTTTATGAGTTAGGCTATAACCATAATGGCCAGGGTCCATCTTCTTCGTCCTTGCTCCCACCTGTTACCACACACCCATTAATCTCTTCAATGGGTAACATGCCTCTTTTGGGAGCAGAGATTGGTATCAATTATGCCAACTATGGTATTGGAAACCTGCTAGATACAACATGCCATAAACAAGCTGCTGCGCCTGCACAGAGGGTTTCCTCTCGGCCCATCGGTATGAATGGTCACCAATCTCCCACACAACCTGGGAATTATAACCAACAACCATATGGATATCCAAACTCTGGTCACCCTACGCAAGGTTCCTCATGGAATCAGGGTCAAGCTAGTGGTCTATATGGTGAAAGATATCCAGCGATGCCCCAACCTAATCCTAATACCTTAGGAGGGACAGGCACTGGATATAGGGGTTTCCATATGTTAGGTTTTGCGGTGTCCGACATCGCGCGGAAACGAAACCTGAAAACCAGATCGCATGCATAATAATTACAACATAAACAAAAGCATGCAAATAAATAAAACACAAACACATAAAGAGAAGAGAGAGAAAGAAGCTAACCCTTGATGCATGCTTCGCTCACTAATCGAGCTCGGACTTGGAAAACTTTAAGCCCTGCAAATGCAAGACCTCCGACGTCTCACACCCTCGATTACCAAACGGCCCCTACCTTGTAGCTTAGACGGGGATATATTAAAATTACTTGGAGTTTACGAACTAAGGTTTTCTCACACTTTGGAAGATCCCTTAGAGTTTACCAACCCAAGTGAAATTCCCAATACCCGATGATTGGTATTTATAGGGAATTGTTCCCAAGATTTCCCATCATCTTTCCATGTGGGAGAATTGGTGAAATGCCAAAAAGAATGAATTAATTTAATTTTAAATTAAATTAAAATGGCAAAACAATTAGCAAATAACAAGTGTCACAAGGAGAGAAAGGGAGTAGGTGAGGACTATAAGGGAGGACTACATATCCCTTGCTCCCCAAGCAAACCGCCTCACTCAAAACGGGCCCAATAGTTACGCGCCGGATGGCGGGCTGCCTCGCTGGCGCCTGGTTCCTTGGTTGGGCCTGCTAGCCGGCCCACTCGGTAGCAGCCCCGCACCAGCAGGCCTTGCATAAACAAGGGTCGCTGTGCGCTGCTGGGCGCTATTATCGCTAGCTAGCCCGCCTCGCTGCTACTGCTGCTACCTTTCGCAAGGCCCAGCAAGCATCTCTTGCTGTTGGCTTTGCTTGCGAGGGTACCTGGCGCACGGGGCTGGTGCTGGCCTTGCTAGCATGCCAGCACGCATGCTTGCGGGGCTAGCGTTGCTAGCATGTGCGCTCGGCCAGCTCGCCCACGCAGCACACACATGTGGTTGCTAGGCTTGCGGCTAAGCCATGGGCATGGCTAGGAGCCTTGCTAGCCTAGCCTGGCATGACTAGGCCATTGCATGGATAGTACTTTTGCGTGCGTTGACTTGTTATTTGAATAGTTTTTCCGTCTCGTCGATTCCTAAATTCGACTCGACTTTCGACGCTCTAAGCTCGGAATCCGACGTCTTAGTTCGTAAAATCTCTATCGACTCGTTTAAGCCTTCAGATTAATTCGTCTCTTTGGTTTGGCTATAGGATTGGGTGTGACCCGAAGGGTTCAGTCAAGAGCAAGCTATGATATTAATTATACATCAATATTGCTGATCGGAAGCGGCCTCCAGCTAGGCATTCCGATCACTTGACCTCACCGAATAATTAGCTTTTCTAATTAATTCCAAACCCTCTATCGGAATAATACACTTGTTCAAAGGACACCATTCTTTTCAATCTCCCACTTGTCCTTCCGAAAAAGTGTGCTTTTTGTGTATAGCCTGTTTCCTTTGTCACTTAATGCCTCTTCATGAACTATAAGGTAATATTCTTCGTCATCCTTATTACGTCCAGAAGTGTTTCTCGATTTCCGAGTTCGACTATCAATAAGGAGATGATTTCTAAAATCCATCTGATCACGGCCATGCATTTTCACAGTCTCGCTCTTCGAGAGGCCTTGTAAACAACAACGACATATTCCCTACTGTTAATAGGGGGACATTCCTAGTCTTGCATTGTTAACTTCCCTTACTAAGAGGCCCTAGTCGCTCGAGTGTTGCCTTTATAATCCCCTTGTACGGCAGACGTTTGACAACATCAAAACGGACTAGTACTCAAACAAGAGAACTAACAATACTCATGGTCGAGGATAAAGGTTCTGACAGCCATAGTGAGTAATATACTTATGACGATTGTTAAATCTCTTAAAGTATTCTCATAGGTCGATCCGGTATAGTTCCAAACTTATACTTGTGCAAATGATTTTTGACAATCTTGTCCTTGTAGCACAAGAAACGGTGCTATAAATCATACTACACACTAATCTCACATGGTCGTTAGTCGTCCAACTTTCAAATGACCTCAATTAGGTATATTTTCGATATGATATTCAACATTCATTTAATAGGTGTTTCTTTACCCAAGACATTGTCTTGATACCCTAATTTGAATATTCTCAAATCGAATGGACTCATTATTTAATTCTAAACCACAATTAAATAGAAATGGAATAATAATTTGCGAAAAAATAAGATTAATCCATAAAGGAATGGTTTAACTTAGTGTTTTACATTAAGGTCTCCACAACTTAATTAAAACATACAAATAGGGAAATCAAAGCCAATCTCCAATATGCGTGATTCCCATTGCCTCAACTTGCTTGTTGTGTTTCACTTGAGGCAAAGGTTTAGTGAGTGGATCATTGTCGTCCGTTCCAATCTTGCAAATTCTGACTTCCATTTCCTTATCATGTGAAATCGCTTCATGACATGTTTGACTTTCTGATGCTCCTTTGGCTCCCTGGCCTGAGCAATAGCTCCATTGTTATCACAATAGAGGTCTACTAGACCCTTAATGGAGGGTACAACACCAAGTTCACCAACGAACTTACGAATCCAAAATGCCTCCTTAGCTACTTTAGAAGCTGCTAAGTGTTCGGCTTCAGTTGTAGAATCTGCAGTCGTGCTTTACTTAGCACTCTTCCAACTGAACACTACTCCATTTTGACAGAACACGTACCCTGATTATGACTTGAAGTCGTCTAGGTCAGTTTGGAAGCTTGCGTCGGTACAGACTTCAACAACCAAATCCTTACTCCCACCATAGACCATAAATTTATCCTTGTTCCTTTTCGAGTACTTTAGGATATTCAAGGCATACGATACATCCGGCCTTGTACCGATCATGGCGTACATGATCGATCCAATAAGCGAAGCATATGGAATCTGACTCATCCTCTCTCGCTCATCAGGTGTCTTTGGATACTGTTTCTTGCTGAGAGTTATGCCATGAGACATGGGTATGTGGCCTCTCTTGGCTTCCACCATATTAAATCGTGCCAGTACCTTATCAATATAAGTACTTTGGCTCAATCCAATTATCCTCTTAGATCTATCCCTGTAGATCTTGATGCTCAATATGTACTGTGCCTCTCCCAAGTCCTTCATTGAAAAACACTTTCCAAGCCAAGTCTTTACAGACTCCAGCATTGGAATGCTGTTTTCAATGTGTAATATGTCATCGACATATAAGACAAGGAATGCGATGCCACTCCCACTAACCTTCTTGTAAACACAAGACTCATCTGGATTCTTGATAAAACCAAACTTGCTAATGGCTTCATAGAATCGCAGATTCCAACTTCTACTTGCCTGCTTTAATCCATAAATGGACTTCTTAAGCTTGCATACCTTCTTAGCATTGTTTGGATCTACTAAACCTTCGCGCTGTGTCATGTACACTATTTCTTCCAAAATCCCATTAAGGAAGGTGGTTTGACGTCCATTTGACATATCTCTTAATCATAATATTCGACAATTGCTAGGATAATCCGGACGCATTTAAGCATGGCGACTGGCGAAAAGGTTTCATCATAATCAACCCCGTGAATTTTCCTGTAACGTTTTACCACCAGTCTAGCTTTGTATACATATACAACTCCATCTTTGTCGGTTTTCAATTTGAAAATCCATTTGCAACCGATAGGTGTATAACCTTCGGGAAAATTAACCAAGTCCCATACTTGATTTTCAAACATGGAGTCCATCTCGGATTTCATGGCTTCTTGCCATTTTACAGAGTCGGGATTCGTCATAGCTTGTTTGTATGTCACTGGCTCATCTTCATCCATAACTAGGATGTCTTGATTCTTGGTTAGGACGATACCGAGGTATCTATCCGGTTGAGACCTTGGCCTTTGTGACCTACGCAGGGTAGTAGATTGAGCATTTTCATTGTCAGTTTGACTCTGAATTTTATCAACAGCTGCTTCCGAAGCACTTTGATTGTCAGTTTTGTCAGTTTGAATTTGTTGCTCATCTTCTCGAACTTCATCAAGATCGATTTTCCTCCCACTTGTCATTTTGGAAAGATGCTCCTTTTCCAAAAAGACACCATCTCGAGCAACAAATACTTTGTCCTCAGATTGGTTGTAGAAGTAATACCCATTTGTTTCTTTTGGATACCCTACAATGAAACATTTGTCCGATTTTGGTGTAAGCTTGTTGGACATGAGTCTTTTGACATATGCTTCGCAACCCCAAATCTTAAGAAAAGACAACCGTGGAGGTTTCTTCGTCCATAATTCATATGGAGTCTTTTCGATGGCTTTTGACGGAGCGCGGTTCAGTGTTAGCGCCGCGGTTTGAAGTGCGTGTCCCTAAAAAGACATAAGAAGATCGGTAAGACCCATCATGGATCAAACCATGTCTAACAGAGTTCGATTCCTCCTCTCGGACACTCCATTCCATTGTGTGTAGGGTTTCGTACTAACCCGACACTACGCGGAAGGAAACCCCCCAAGACCCTCCCGTTAATTAAAGCAATTAACAAGCATAATAAACTTAATCAAACAAGATTAAGAACAAGAATTATACCTTTGTTGCGTGCTTCGCTCCCGAAGAGCTCTTACTTCAAAATCCCGAAACTACGAGATCTCCGACGGATCGTACCCTCGACCCGACCCGAGCGTCCCAAGTCTTGAAGGTTAGTCAAGACCCGGACAAAAGAAAACTATGAGTTTTACGAATCAAAGATTTACTCTAATTACAAGAGGTTGCCTTTTTAATTCCACTCAAGGTTGTGTGTTTCCCAATACCATGCCTTTGGTATTTATAGGGAAATGCACCCTTGAACTTCATTCCCCAACCAATGTGGGAGAATGAATAATTTGATAGTTAATTTATTTCTAAAATAAATTAATAATTAAATTCAATCACAACGCAACAAGTGTCAAGGGGAGAGAGAAGGTTAGGTGAGGACCATGAAGAGGTGGGGGGGGGACCATTGCCTTGCTCCCCAAGGCTTTTCCTAAGCCTTGGTCCCCACCCCGTCACAAAACCGCCTTAAGCATAGGCTGCTGGGCTGCTGCCAGCTAGCACGCCAGCTAGCAGTGCCAGCTAGCCCAGCCAGCTAGCACCAGCCCAGCAAGCAGCCTCGCATCCCAGCCAGGCAGTGCATGCTTGGTGCTGGTGTGTGCTGGCGCTGGTGCTGGCCCTCGCCTCTCTCGTACATGCTCGCATAGCCAGCATGCGTGCTGCTAGCGAGCCACGCATGCTGGCCCCTTGCCTCGCCAGTCGCACGCACCACCCTCGCATCCCTTGCTGCACCTCTCGCACACGCACCAGCCATGCACCCCCACGTACATGCGCCACACGCATTGCTAGCCCAGCCAGTGCGTGTACGCACGCAAGGGCCTAGCATGCGTGTTGGGCGATGCTGCCAGGCACCCTCGCGCTAGCACACATCAGCCAGTGCCTAGCACTGCTATGCTTGGTGCGAGGCACGCACACATGCACATGAGCCAGTGCCTAGCACTGCGATGGCTGTGCTTGGTGCGTGTGTGGCCCTGCCATGCGCACCTAGGCATCCAGCCAAGCACGTTGCTGTGTTGCGATGGTACGCCTAGGCTGCGATGGTCAGCAATGGTGTGCCTAGTCTGCGATGGTGCACGATGGTGTGCCTAGCCATGCTAGGTGCATGCTAGCTCGAACTAGCCTAGCATCCACATGGTTAGACCATTGTGGTGCTATGGCTACGTTCGTACTTGTCGCTTGTGATTTTGCGACGCTCGGCCTCGACGCCCTAGGCTCGATATCCGACGTCTGTATTCGTAAAACTCTGTCGACTCATTAAATCCTTTCGGATTAATTCGTCGTCTCGGATAGGTGATTCGATTGGGTTCGACCCGAAGGGTCCAGTTATGATTAAGCTGTAATATCAATTGTACCTCGATATTACTGATCGGAAGCGGCCTCCACCTAGGCATTCCGATCACTTGATCTTACTGAAGAATTAACTCTGTAATAATTCTGAACCCTCTATCAGAAGAATACACTTGTTGGAAGGACACCATTCCTTTCATTGTGGAGTTCCGGGAGGTGTCAATTCTGAGAGAATACCATGTTCTTCAGATGGTCGTTGAATTCGTAGCCCAAATACTCGCCACCTCGATCCAATCGTAGGGCTTTGATTTTCCTGCCAAGCTGATTTTCCACTTCACTATGAAATTCTTTGAATTTCTCAAAGGATTGAGATTTGTGCGACATTAGGTAGACATAGCCATATCTACTATAGTCGTCAGTGAATGTGATAAAATAGCGATAACCGTTTCTTGCGATTGTGCTCATTGGTTTGCATACATCCGTGTGTATGAGACCTAATAAGTCACTAGCCCTTTCTCCTAACTTGGAGAATGGCTGTTTTATCATCTTGCCAAATAGACATCCTTCGCAGTTTTCAAACAACTTCAAGTCGAATGAATCAAGAATTCCTTCTTGGAGGAGTTTCTTGATGCGTTTTATGTTTATATGGCCAAGACGACAATGCCACAAGTAGGTTTGATTCGACTCCCTGGTCTTAACCCTTTTGGTGGTATCATTAACATTATAAACCTGTTTGTATAGTTAAAGCACATAAAGGCCATTTTCTGAATGTGCCTTACCATATAAAACATTGTCAAGATAAAACGAACAACTATTATCCCTTATCCGAATTTCAAAACCTGTGGCGTCAAACGCCGAAATTTAAATAATGTTTTTAGTAATTTTTGGAACATGATAACAATATTCAAGTTCTAAAACAAGCCCGGAGGGCAAAGACAAACCCGAAAACTGGATCGCATGCATAATAATTACAACATAAACAAAAGCATCCGAATAAATAAAACACAAACACATAAAGAGAATAGAGAGAAAGAAGCTCACCCTTAACGCATGCTTTTCTCACTAATTGAGCTCGGACTTGGAAAACTTCTAGCCCTGTAAATGCAAGACATCCGACGTCTCACACCCTCGATTACCGAACCGGCCCCTACCCTGTAGCTTAGACGGGGCTATACCAAAATTACTTAGAGTTTACAAACTAAGGTTTTCTCACACTTTGGGAGATCCCTTAGAGTTTACCAACTCAAGTGAAATTCCTAATACCAAATGATTGGTATTTATAGGGAATTGTTCCTAAGATTTCCAATCATCTTTCCATGTGGGAGAATTGGTGAAATGCCAAAAAGAATGGATTAATTTAATTCTAAATTAAATTAAAATGGCAAATCAATTAGCAAATAACAAGTGTCACAAAAAGAGTAGGGGAGTAGGTGAGGACCACAAGGGTAGACCACACCTCCCTTACTCCCCAAGCAAACTGCCTCACTCAAAACGGGGCCAATAGGCGCGCGCCAGCTGGCGGGCTGCCTTGGCAACTAAGGCTGCCTAGTTGGTGCCTAGTTCCTTGGCTAGGCTTGCCAGCCGGCCCACGCGGTAGCAGCCCCGCACCAAAAGGCCTCGCATTAATGCGGGCCGCTGTGCGCTGCTATCGCTAGCCCAGCCCCAGCGAGCTGCTGCTGCTGCTACCTCGCATAAGGCCCAGCGAGCATCGCTTGCTACTAGCTTTGCTTGCGAGAGTGCCTGGTGCATGCGGGCTGGTACTAGCCTTGCTAGCATGCTAGCACGCATGCTTGCGGGGCTAGCGCTGCTAGCATGTGCGCTTGGCCATCTCGCCCAAGCAACACACACACGTGGCTGTAAGGCTTGCGACCTAACCCTTGCATGGCCAGGCCATTGCAAGGTCAGGACTTTTACGCGCGTTGACTTGTGATTTGATTAATTTTTTCGTCTCGTCGATTCCTAAATTTGACTCGACTTACGACGTTCGGCTTCGACGCTTAAAGCTCAAAATCCGACGTCTTAGTTCGTAAAATCTCTATCGACTCATTTAATCCTTCGGATTAGTTCGTCGCTTTAGTTCGGTTACACGATTGGGTGTGACTCGAAGGGTTCAGTAAAGAGCAAGCTGTGTTATTAATTATACATTAATATTACTCATTGGAAGCGGCCTCTAGCTAGGCATTCCAATTACTTGACCTCACTGAATAATTAACTTTCCTAATTAATTCTGAACCCTCTATCAAAATAATACACTTGTTCGAAGGACACCATTCCTTTCACCATAATCCTCAAGGGAATTAACATAATCCTTTTCATATGGAAGATAAACCTTTTCAGCCTAACGGACCAACGCAAGGTCAACCTTCACAAATGGGCCAGGGACCTCTGCTTAGGCAGGTAGAGGAGATAAGCCAAAGGGTCATGGGTTAGAATGGTGGATATGCTAGAAGAGGAACCTATAGTCCATACCCGGAAAGGATTGATAGAATGTATCCATTCCTAAGAGGATTCAAAGTTCTTGAATTCCTCTCTTCTCTGGCGATAGTACTATGTCTGCTAAGGAACACTTAGCTAGATTTAACAGTAAGTGCAGAGAGGTAGCGGATAATGAATTCCTTAAGCTTAGAATGTTTTCTAGTTCTCTTACTAGCAATTCTTTCTCTTAGTTTACTCACTTACCACCTAACTCAATTCAAAATTGGCAGGACATGCAAACACAATTCCTTCGCCATTTCACTAGAGTTGAGGTAGGGGTTACTATAGGTGATTTGACTAAGATAGTGCAGGAAAAGGGAGAACCAGTAGGAGACTACATTCATAGATTTAAGAAAGCTAAGATTAGATGTAACTTAAACATACCCGAATCAGAGTTTGTGTCTATTGTCCAAAAGGGTTTATCTTTCCCATTTAGGAAGAAGTTTAAAGGACAGTATTTTCCCTGATTTTGTTGCACTATCTAGCGCTGTGATGGCTTTTGAAAGGTGTCTAGGGGAAGATAGAGTCTAGGTCTAAACATAAGTATTATGCTAGCATGGCCAAAGAGTGTGATCAGGAAGAAGACATGTACGAAGTAGCAATATATGAATTTGTGCAGGGTCCTTCATTTAAGTGTCCACCCTTAACTAACAAGAAGTTCACTTACTAAAAAGACTTAAAATCTGATCAAAAGAGGGAATATACTTTTGATATTAGGAGGTGTGATGAAATCTTTGATTGGTCATTGAGAAATAAAAAGATTAAGTTAGTAGGGAGACACAAAACTAGAAGTCCTAAAGAGGTTAAAAGAAAGAACTACTATAAATGGCATGATGCTTTTACTCATAAGACTAGTGATTGCATAATATTCAGGAATAAAATTCAAGATGAGATAAATTTCCCTGATGTGAAAGTTGGCTCTTGTGAATTCGAGTCAGAGTCTGCATCAGAGTCTTAAGTCTATGAAATGAATTGTTTTATAGTAAGTGCTAACATGGATATTGTACAGGATAACATACAAAAGATGAAAGAGGTTACTATTGTAGTCAGATTGTATAAAAGGCTAGTCAAGGAAGGAGTAATTATATCACCACAATGCCAGGATGAGGTCTATAAAGACATGATGATATGTAGATGGCACCTTAGTTCAATTCATGCCACTAATGAGTGTTTGGCTTTTAAAGGGTTTTTGAACAAATTGATCAGAACAAACGCAGTAAGGATTTCAGAGCAGGAATACCAGGGATGAACCTTGCAGAGTATAACCCTAATTGGAAAAAGACAAAGCTAAGTTGTTTAAAATGATTAGAAAACTCAGAGGTCACCTGACAAGATAAATAATCACAAACAGAAAGCGCAGTCTTACAAAGAACCAATTAAGTTATTTCCTCTGCAAGTTAAGGCAGTAGAGGGACTTAAGAATTTGCGACACAATCTTTGTCATTATTGTGCAGATCTGTTACATTTCGAATTGGTCAGGACTGAGACCATCCCAAATGATCCAGTTGGATACTTAGACATCAAAGAGCTCACCATAGGAATAGGACAAAGATTAACAATCTTACCACTTCTGTGATGAACAGGTAAGGTTATTACAAGGTGAATGAGGGAAAGGAGAATTCTAACAACCCTTGGCCCATGGCCAGACGAGAAGAGTATGTGAGCATGAAAATACAAAAAGAAGGAGTGTTAAAGGGAAGAGTGATAAAGAATGATAATCTAAAGCTTAAGGAGAAAAGGAAATCCATCAAAAAAGCGAAATCAGTCAGAAGAAGTCTAAGCAGCCAAATTCAAGCGATAGCATAATAATTAAGTTGGATGAAGATGCCCTGCAAAAGGGAGTCCTCAGTAACCATTCCATCACAAATTGTTCAACCTGAAGTTGACACAGTGATTGAACAATCAATGGATGGTGAAAAGTCTACTAAGAAACCTAGCGATGATATCTAGAATCATCCCATAATGAAGGAATTAATGGAGAACATCCCAGAAAAAGATCAAGTTCCAGAATATCATAAGGAAGAAATCTTAGGTGAGGATCTGATGGCCATAGACCAAAATGCATCTGAGTTAGTAAACTATGACCCAGAGGGTCTTGATCTGGAAGTTTCAAAGTCAGATCTGGAATTTCAGTCATAGTATTCAGAAGAGGATTGCAAGGTAGATTGCAATACCGTAACTTTACCAGTGGAATTAAGAGCTCAAGTGGTGAAACTTGGCACCAGTTCATGGGAAGATGAAGTGGATCAGGCTAAAGCCGGAGGTAAGTATAAGATCTCTACTATGTCTGCTGAATTGAATAAGGTAACATGTAGTTCTCCTAGTAGAGAAACAGTGACACATGATCAGGAATAATTAGTCATTCAACATTTGTTGATAAACTATGATGTTAATAATGCACATAACAAACCTCTCTTTATAACTGTGAATTTTGAAGGGTATGAGATAGGAAAAGTATTAGTCGATATAGGAGCCACTATAAATCTAATGCCTTTGTCTATTTTTAATAAAATTGGTAAAATCAAGAAAGATTTGGCTAGTGTTAAGATTAATATTGCTGGTTTCAATGGTAAGTCTCAACGTACTGAAGGGTTAGCATTTATTGGAATCCAAGGATGTACAACTAGGACTATTTTAACATTTTTTATAGTAAAAGGAGAAGCATCTTGTAATGCTATCCTAGGTAGAGAATGTTATCCCCTCATCTTTGCATTAGAAAATAATATTATGGAATGGTGATGAATACAAGGTAGTTTGTGCTGATGTAGAAGCTTTTATGATTGATACTAACCAAGATTTTACTAGGGTTCTTGTAAAGTCAACATTAAAGACAGATGAGATTGTACTCAAACTTGATTCTCAATCAGTTCCTAAACTGAAGGTAGTACCAAGTGCAATCGCTAAAGTAGAAGAGGCTGATACAGATGAAGACAAACACAACTCACCTGTAGAGTACAACTCTAGGTTTGGAGTACTCAAGATTAGATGTATTTAGTATCTTTCCTATGTAAAATTGTAATTTAGACAAATTTTATGGAAAATTACACAAAAAGAAAATTCAGATTTGGTACTTTATTAGCTCTTCAAAATTTATATGCAAGTTATTATTCTCAGCATGATATAGAGGTTAACATAAATATGGAAAATCGTGAATGTTTATCTGACTACTCAAACTCTGACGACCATACTCGATCATCGCCAAGCTCTGATTAAGAGTTTTATGTTGGGGAAGAGAATGAGAAGGTATGGGCCAAGAGTGAAGATATCAAATAGGAAGTCCATGATCCTGTAGAAGAAATCAATCTTGGAACAAATGACTATCGCAGGCTTCCTTACATAAGTAAGGAACTACTTTACCAGGATACGTCATTGTTGATTGACATACTTCATAAATATAAGGATTGTTTTGCATGGGAGCATCACGAAAGGCTTGACATAAACTCTTCTATCTTCCAGCATAGGCTTCCCATCAAACCAAGTTAAAATCCTATAGTCCAAAATCTAAGACGTTTGTCGCCATAATTGATTCCAAAGATAAAGGAAGAAATTGCTAAACTCTTGGAGGCAAAATTTATACAACCCACTAAATATGCATAATGGATAACTAACATTGTGCCTGTAATTAAGAAGAATGGAAAAATCAGAGTATGCATTGATTATAGAGACATTAATAGTGCATCCCCAAAAGATCAATACCCCATGCCTGTAGCAGCTATGTTGATAGATGCCTTATCAAGACATGAGTTTGTATTACGCTAGATGATTTTGCTACGTTTCATAAAATAAGGATCGCTGAAGATGATCGCTCAAAGACTGCATTTAGGTGTCCAATCTCTTTGGGGCTCTATAAATATATGGCAATGCCATTCGGACTTAAGAACGCGGGGGCAACGTATCAGAGAACTATGAGTCTCATATTTGATGAAATGATAGGCGATTTCATGGAGGTTTACATAGGCAATGTTTTGGTGAAATCCCATGACTTATCGAAGCATTTGGAACATCTCATTCTGGCTTTTGAAAGATTGAGAAAGTTCAATCTAAAGATGAATCCCCTGAAATGATCCTTGGGGGTTAAAGGCAATAACTTCTTGGGATTCCTAGTCCATAGGAACGACATAGAGGTTGATCAAAATATAGCTAAGGTTGTTCTTAAAGCATCATCTCCAACCAATAAAAAGGAATTACAGAAGTTTCTATGGCAAATAAATTATGTTCGAAGGTTTATCATTAACTTGAGTGGAAAGAAGAAAGTGTTTTCCCCTCTCCTTAAACTCAAACAAGGAGAAGAGTTTAAGTGGGAACCAGAACACCAAGAAGCCTTTGAACAAATTAAGAGGAAATTGACTACTCCACCAGTATTAATTCCTCCCAAACAGAATGGAAAGCCATTACGGTTGTATGTTTCAGCTACAAAAGATTCAATTGCAGGCAAACCAAGAGAATGAACAGGGTCATGAACAGGTAATTTTCTACATAAGTAGAATCTTACATGATACTAAAACAAGATAGACCAATGTAGAAAAATGGTGTTTAAGTTTGTATGATGCTTCCATCAAACTTAATCATTATTTTATGGACTTTCTAGTGGAGATAGTGTCACCAATAGATGTACTCAAATACCCGTTGAATCACCTTTCATCAAAGGAAGGTTGTGCAAATGGAGTATGCATCTATCAAAATTTGAGCAGACATATGTGCCTCAAAAGGCTATTAAAGGACAGGCGCTGGTAGACTTCTTGGCTGATCATCCACCCATGGAAAATGTAATGGTTTAAGAAGAGAAACCATGGACAATTTTCTTTGATGGATCTAGTAGGAGAGAGTCGGCTGGGGCTGAAATTGTGATATGTTCACCTTTCGGCATAGTGACTAAAATGGCAATCACTTTCTCAAATCAATGTACAAATGATGGAGCAGAGTTTGAGGCCTTGGTAATTGGATTGAGGGACTCTCAAAGATATGGGTGTTATAAGAGTTAAGGTGTTAGGCGACTCTCAATGGGTGATAGCCCAAGTAAACAAAGAATATAAAAGGATTTCACCTCTAGCGATGACCTTCACATCTATTGTTCAAGATCTAATCGATGCTTGAATATATTCAGGTCTCCCATATCCTGAGAGAAGAAAATAAAGAGGCTGACTTTTTGGTACAACAAGCATCATTGCTTGATTGTGAGGGTTTTGATGAATCAGTTATTCATATAAGCGACCTTTAGATGAAAAGGTGAAGACAGAAGTGCACAAATACAGTATCCTTGCTCAAGACACAGATTGGAGAAGAGAAATCAAGGAGTACTTGAATGACCCTTCAAGAGGAAAGGTGCCAGCTAAAGTTAGGCTAGAAGCTACGAAATATTTTCTCATGGGAAGTAAGTTGTATAGTAAAGATCCTCAAGGCCTATTACTAAGGTGTGTTAGTACAAAGAAAGTGTTAATTATTTTGGCCGAAGTTTACATGGTATATGTGGGTCACATCAGACTGGGATGAAGATGAGGTGGTTGATCCATAATATGGGTTTATATTGGCCTTCTGTTAGACAAGATTGTTTACAATATGCAAAAGGTTGTAAACAATGTCAGTGCTTTAGACCAATAAGCAGGGCACCAGCGATAAAGTTGCACCCAATTAAGCCTTAGCCTTTTAGAGGTTGGGCAGTGGATATAATTATGGGTATTAAACCTTCTTCATCGGATCACCATGAGTATATCCTGATAGCTACAAACTACATCACAAAGTGGATCGAAGTCCAACCTTTTAAGAGCTTAAATGCAAGGGTAGTAATCTTATTCCTGGAAGAGAAAATCTTTAAAATATATAGGATTCCTGAATCTATAATAGTGGATCAAGCTAGCATATTTATAGGACATGAGTTCAATTCCTATCTCAAGGGATTTGAGATTCAAAAGATTCACTCTACCCCTTATTTTGCTCAAGCTAATGGACAGGCCGAAGCCACTAACAAGGTAATCTCTAAAGGGATTGCTAAAATGGTGGATGAAAATCCTAAGAATTGGCATGTTCTCTTACACTATGCTACTTGGGCATATTGAACATAAAAAATAGATGCAATTGGGACTACCCCTTACCAATTGGTATATGTGCATGAACTAGTTGTATCAGCAGAGCTGAGCGCGAAGTTTGTTAGGATAGCCAAACAAATGGACATAAGACTTCAAGAGTTAACAAGGATTGAAGCCTAGAAAAAACAAGTAGCAAAGTCTTATAATAAAAAGGTGAAGCATAAAATCTTTTTAAAAGGAGACTTGGTGTGGAAAATGAAACTTCCTGAGCATGACTTTAAAGATCACATTTTTGGTAAATGGTCCTCTAAGTGGGAAGGTCCATTCAGAGTGCATAAATTCATGTATGGGAATTCCTATTTACTACAAGAGTTAGACGGGGAAATGTTTCCAAGGCACTCATTGAAAGCTTACAACCCAAGTATTTGGGAACAATATAAAGTTTTACAACTAAAGTATTCATCATTGGAAGCTTTTGACAAATGAGACTTAAGAATGTATTGTTTACAAACGAAGAGAGACTTTTTAGCTGCTGCCTTACGTTTAACCTCATCTAATAAAGCCTTGCAATTGTTCATCAGAGCCACCTAACTGCCATG
Source organism: Chenopodium quinoa (assembly GCF_001683475.1). NCBI lineage: Eukaryota > Viridiplantae > Streptophyta > Magnoliopsida > Caryophyllales > Amaranthaceae > Chenopodium > Chenopodium quinoa. Next base: position 934,198 of record NW_018744367.1, read on the forward strand.
ACGATCAAATTGAGATAAAGATACCTGCACCAGTGAAGCACTGTACCCTCAGATATTTGGCGCTTAAATTGCTTCTTGTCTCTTCGCCAATCAAGAAGTTTTTGTTCCACTAAAGCTCTCTTGGCCTAAAGTTTCTCCTCCTCCTCTATAAGTTCATTAATCTTAGCTCGCAGGTGATCTATCTCGAAGTCTAATTCAAGATCTTTCTTCTTCAAAAGATCTCGTTGTTGGAAAACCTAGGATACTTGTTGAGAGATGTCAAAGACCATTAAAGGAGGAAGAGATGACCTTGTCTTAGCCAATTCAATAGCACATGCTTGACAAGCGATAGAAAAGTCCTCCCATAAAATAAGATCATTAGTCCCTAGCAGACGAACTTGGGCCATCAGTTACAGAGATAGTTTAATCTGCATACCTGGTGTTTCTAGTAACTTTACTCTTTCATAAAGAGCTAGAACTTCTTCAAGAATTTTAACCTCTAGAGATGTAGAAACTGGAACATAATCAATGACAAGCGTTGATTAAAATGAGACACTCAATAAGTATGATAACACATGAAGTTAGAATGCTTACTTTCATTTGACGCTTGATCTTTGGAAGTCTTGTTATTCCCAGTCCCTTGGTCAAGGTGCTAATGCTGAGACACAACAAGGCATATTAGCATCGAAGTAAAGGGGTATATAAAGACGATTTGGATATTATCACTTACCAAAGTCTGAAGATGTACTTTTTCCCACAAGAGCTTCTTCACAAAGACTTGACTCTGTAGCATTATATGTTTGATGAGTAGTCTGAAGCTCAGAATTCCTAGCCTGGACATCTGTAGTGTCATTTTGCACTACTACAACAGGGGTAGATTCCGTGGTACTTGGTTCGGCTTCATCATGAACCTCTACTTCTTGTTCTTGAGCAACCATAGAAGGTTGATTTGGTCCAAGTGATGGATCCGAAGCTGGACTACGCTTAGGATCTCTGTTTCCTTATTTAGCTTCATCTTGAGTGTCTACCAACTTGTTTGGATAAACTACAGAAGGTTAGTTTGGTTCAAGCGATGACTTTGAAGCTAGGGTTGACAGATCATTAGCTAGGGGCATTAGTGCTCACAGTAACATCGTCAGACCGAATGGACTTGTTTGCTTGGCTGGAGGTAGGATTTACAGGTTGATCTGAATGAAGAGAAGAAGTAGAAGTTGGTTCTGTAAAAGGAACTTCAAGGTTTGATTTGCAAGGGCCTGATTGATCACCCACATTATCTTCAAGACCTGAAACATTAGGATCATTACCAGATGATGAACTACACCCCATTAGCTGATTATGTGAAGCTAAATCAGCACCCTGACTCTTGCTAGAGTCAACATTACCCTTTCTCTTCTTATCAGGTCCTTGATATGTTGGGGGAGAGGGTATAGGATCGCGAGGGGGTGACTTCTCTAAGGACAACAGGCTAAAATCAGCAATTTTTCTAACAAATCTAGATGGCTTGTTGTATCTTCTAATTCTTCTTCATCAATTTCAATCGAAACAGGGTTGGAAGGCGTGGTCTTCTCTGGGGACTTTCGTTTCTTTTTAATGTTGGGAACTAGACCAAAATTAATTTAGAGTTTACGAACAAAGGTTTTCTTACTTTTGGAGATCCCTTAGAGTTTACCAACTCAAGTGAATTTCCCAATACCCAATGATTGATATTTATAGGGAAAAGTTCTCAAGGATTCCCATCATCTTTCAATGTGGGATAGTTGGTAAAAAGCAAAAATAAGATTTAATTTAATTGCAAACTAAATTAAAAAGCCAAAACAATCATCAAACAACAAGTGGCATAAGGTGAGTAAGGGAGTAGGTGAGGACTACAAGGGGAGGACCACCTCCCCTTTGCTTCCCAAGCCACCCTTTCAAAAAACCGGGTGCAATGGGATGGTGCCAATGGCAGCGGCACCAAGGCAGCCATGCTGGTGCCCGGTCCCTCGGCTGGGCGTGCTAGTTAGGCCTTCCCGCACCAGCCCGCAATAACAAGCCTCGCAAATGCCGGCTGCTTTGTTGCTAGGTGTTGTTGTTGCTACGCACCAAGCTTGGTTATGCAGCTTGTGCCTAGCGCGCCTCGCTGCTACCTCTCGCATGTTGGTAGGCTACTGCTTGCTTGCGGCTGAAAGGAATGGTGTCCTTCCAACAAGTGTATTATTCTGATAGAGGGTTCAAAATTATTACAGAGCTAATTCTTCAGTAAGGTCAAGTGATCGGAATGCCTAGGTGGAGGCCGCTTACGATCAGTAATATTAAGGTACAATTAATATTACAGCTTAATCTTAACTGAACCCTTCGGGTCAAACCCAATCGAACAACCGATCCATTACGACGAATCAATCCGAAGGATTCAATGAGTCGTAGGAGTTTTACAAACACAGACGTCAGATATCGAGCCTAGGGCGTCGAGACCGAGCTTCGCAAAATAACAAGCAACAAGTACGAGCGAAGCCGTAGCATCACATTGGCCTAGACATGTGAAGTGCAAGGCTAGGCTAGCTCATCGCAAGCCTAGGCGCACCATGTGTGTGCTAGGCACACAAGGCAGTCCATCGCAGCGGCATGCATGCGTGTGTGCATGCCTTCGCATGGCACAGCACCACCGCAGCATGCGTGCTTGGGTGCCTAGATGCCATTGCAGCCTTCGCATGGCATAACATTACTATCGCAGCCCATCGCACAAGCACAACACCATTGCAGTGCTAGGCACTTGCGTGTGTACGTGTGTGTGTGCCTAGGGCTGTCGCACCATCACAGCACACAGCACAGCCTATCGCATGGCTAGGCCTATACGTGTGTGCGTGTGCATGCATGGCATCGCAGCATCTCTAGCACAACACGAAGCATCGCATGCTTGTGCGCGTTGGCGAGGCAATGCCCAGCATGCGTAGCTCGCTAGCAGCACGCATGCTGTCTATGCGAGTGTGTGCGAGAAGGGGCGGGCAGCAGCACCACGCACCAGCTATCATGGCTGTGCGTGTGTGTGTGCATATGCGTTGGATGGGCAGCGGCAGCTCGCTAGCAACGCCCAACGCCTAGCAAGCAGCAGCAGCGAGGGCATCACCCAGCATAGCAGCATGCAGCGAGCATGTGCTGGCTTGGGTTGATGCATGTTGGGTGGCAGTGCTAGCTGGCAGCCAGCCCAGCAGCCCTTGGTGATGCCGGTTTGTGAGAGGTGGGGACCAATGCTTGGAGCATGCCTTGGGGAGCAAGGCAATGGAACCCCTATTGGTTTTGGTCCTCACCTAACTCTCTCTCTCCCCTTGACACTTGTTGCATTATGATTGCTTTGATTAATTATTTAATTTAGAATTAAATAAATTATCACATTTTCTCATTCTCCCACATTGGTTAGAGAATGAAATCCAAGGGTTCATTTCCCTATAAATACCAAGGCTTTGGAATTTGGGAAAGAACACACTTGAGTGGAACTATATAGGCATCTCCATTGTTGAGAATACCTTAAGTTCGTAAAATTCCAAAGTTTATATTATGTCCGGGTCCCGACTAACCTTCGGGGCTTAGGACGATCGGGTCGGGTTCGAGGGTACAAACCGTCGGAGGCCTTGCATTTGCGAGGTTGAAGTAAGAGCTCTATTAGCGAGCGAAGCACGCGTTTAGGGTATAATTCTTTATCCTTTCTTCTTTTAATTATGTGTTAATTATGTTTTGCATGCTTTAATTTCTTTAGTTATCGGGGCGGGTCTTGGGGGATTTCTTTCCGCGTAGTGAGGGTCACTACGAAACCCTACAGCGCATGGCTGCTCGGCCAGCTCGCCCAGCTAGTGCATGCGATGCATGCTGGGCTTGCGGTCAAGCCTTCCCTTACGGCAAGGAGCCCGACTAGCCATACTAGCCTACCTAGCCCTCAATTGGCTAGGCCATATCGAGGCTAGGATTTTCACGTGCGTTGACTTGTTGTTTGACTGATTTTTCCGTCTCGTCGATTCCTAAATTCGACTTGACTTTCGACGCTCGGCTTCGAAGCTCTAAGCTTGGAATCGGACGTCTTAGTTCGTAAAATCACTATCGACTCATTTAATTCTTCGGATTAATTCGTCATTTCGGTTCGGTTACACGATTGGGTGTGACCCAAAGGGTTCAGTCAAGAGCAAGCTGTAATTCTAATATTACATTAATATTTCTGATCAGAAGCGGCCTTCAGCTAGGCATTCCGATCACTTAACCTCACTGAATAATTAGCTTTCCTAATTAATTCCAAACCCTCTATCAGAATAATACACTTGTTCAAAGGACACCATTCCTTTCAATCTCCCACTTGTCCTTCTGGACAAATGTGCTGATTGTGTATAGCCTGTTTTCTAGGTCACCTAATGTCTCTTCGTGAACAGTAAGGTTAGATTCTTCATCATCCTTATTACGTCAAGAAGTTTTTCTCGAATTCCGAGTTCGACTGTCAATAAGCAGATGATTTCTAAAATCCATCTGAGCACGGCCATGCATTTTCACAGTCTCGCTCTTCGAGAGGTCTTGTAAACAAGAAAGACATATTCCCTACTGTTAATAAGGGGACATTCCCTGTCTTGCATTGTTAGCTTCCCTTACTAAGAGGCCCTAGCCGCCCGAGTCTTGCCTTTATAATCCCCTTGTATGGCAGACGTTTGACAACATCAAAACGGACTAGTACTCAAACAAGAGAACTTACAATACTCATGGTTGATGAAAGAGGTTCTGATAGCCATAATGAGTAATATACTTATGACGATTGTTAAATCTCTTAAAGTATTCTCATAGGTCGATCCGGTATAGTTCCAAACCAATACCTCTGCAAATGATTTATGACATTATTGTCCTTGTAGCACAAGAAACGGTGCTATAAATCATACTACACACTAATCTCACGTGGTCATTAGTCGTCAAACTTCCAAATGACCTTGATTAGGGATAATTTGATATGATATTCAACGTTCACTTAATAGGTGTTTCTTTATCCAAGACATGGCCTTGATACCCTATTTTGAATGTTCAAATCGAATGGACTCATTATTTAATTCTAAACCACAATTAAATAGAAATGGAATAAAAATTTGCGAAAAATTAAATTATTCCATAAATGAATGGTTTCAACATAGTGTTTTACATTAAAGTCTCTAAAACTTAATTAAAACACATAAGCAGGGAAATCAAAGCCAATCTCCAATATGCTTGATTCCCATTGCCTCAACGTGCTTGTTGTGTTTCACTTGAGGCAAAGGTTTAGTGAGTGGATCGGCTACATTGTCGTCCGTTCCAATCTTACAAATTCTGATTTCACCCTCGGACTTCCATTCCGTTATCATGTGAAATCGCCTCATGACATGTTTGACTTTTTGATGCTCCCTTGGCTCTCTAGCCTGAGCAATAGCCCCACTATTATCACAATAGAGGTCTATTGGTCCCTTTATTGAGGGTACAACACCAAGTTTCCAATGAACTTACGAATCCAAAGTGCCTCCTTAGTTGCTTCGGAAGCTGCCAAGTATTCGGCTTCAATTGTAGAATATGCAGTAGAGATTTTCTTAGCACTCTTCCAACTGAACGCTACTCCATTTAGATAGAACACGTACCTTAATTGCGACTTGAAGTCGTCTTTGTCAGTTTGGAAGCTTGCGTCGGTTTAACCTTCAACAACCAAATCCTTACTCCCACCATAGACCAGAAATTTATCCCCTTTGCAGGTACTTTAGGATATTCTCGGTTGCAGTCCAATGCGCCTCTCCTAGGTCTGATTGGTATCGGCTCGTAGCACTCAAGGCATCATCCGGCCTAGTACATATCATGGCATACATGATCAATCCAATAAGCAAAGCATATGGAATCTGACTCATTCTCTCTTGCTCATCAGGTGTCTTTGGACACTGTTTCTTGTTGAGAGTTATGCCATGAGACATGGGTAGGTGGCCGCTCTTGGTTCCTACCATAATGAATCGTGCCAATACCTTATCAATATAAGTACTTTGGCTTAATCAAATCATCCTTTTAGATCTGTCTCTATAGATCTTGATGCCCAATATGTACTGTGCCTTTCCCAAGTCCTTCATTGAAAAACACTTACCATGCCAGCCCTTTACGGACTCTAACAGTTTAGTGCTGTTTCCAATGAGTAATATGTCATCGACATATAAGATGAGGAATGCGATGTCACTCCCACTGACCTTCTTGTAAACACAAGACTCATCTGGATTCTTGATAAAACCAAACTCACTAATGGCTTCATCGAATCGCAGATTCCAACTTCTGTTTGCCTGCTTTAGTCCATAAATGGACTTCTTAAGCTTTCATACCTTCCCAGCATCGTTTGGATCTACAAAACCTTTTGGCCGTGTCATGTACACAGTTTCTTCCAAAATCCCATTAAGGAAGGCGGTTTTGACGTCCATTTGCCATATCTCATAATCATAATATGCGACAATTGCTAGGATAATCCGGACGGAATTAAGCTTGGCGACTAGCGAAAAGGTTTCATCATAATCAACGCCGTGAATTTTCCTATAACTTTTTTACACCAATCTAGCTTTGTATATACATTTCCATCTTTGTCGATTTTCAACTTGAAAATCCATTTGCAACCAATAGGTGTGTAACCTTCGGGTAAATCAACCAAGTCCTAGACTTGATTTTCAAACATGGAGTCCATCTCGGATTTCATGGCTTCTTGCCATTTTGCAGAGTCAGGGCTCGTCATAGCTTGTTTGTATGTCGCTAGCTCATCTTAATCCATAACTAGGATGTCTTGATTCTCGGTTAGGACGATACCGAGGTATCTGAAAGGAATGGTGTCCTTCCAACAAGTGTATTATTCCAATAGAGGGTTCAGAATTATTACAGAGCTAATTCTTCAGTAAGGTCAAGTGATCGGAATGCCTAGGTGGAGGCCGCTTCCGATCAGTAATATCGAGGTACAATTGATATTAAAGCTTAATCTTAACTGAACCCTTCGGTTCGAACCCAATCGAATCTCCGCTCCGAGACGTCGAATTAATCCGAAAATAGTTAATGAGTCGACAGAGTTTTACGAATACAGACGTCGAAAATCGAGCCTAGGGCGTCGATACCGAGCGTCGCAAAATCACAAGCAACAAGTACTAGCGTAGCCGTAGCTAGGCTAGGCTAGCTCATAGCATGCCTAGGTGCACCATGTGTGTGCTAGGCGCACCATGGTGTACTAGGCACCATCGCAGCCTAGGCGCACCCTGGCAGCCCATCGCAAGCTAGCATGGGTGCCTAGGTGCGCATGGAAGCCATCGCAGGCCACACAGGCACCAGGCAGCCCATAGCAGCTAGCAAGCATGCTAGCGTAGTGCCTGGGTGCATATGGCGCCTATCGCAGGACATGGCAGCACCAGGTGCACCATGGCAAGCATTAGGTGCTGCGTGCGTGCGTGCCTGGCTTGGCAGCACCATCGCAAGCACCAAGTGCTGGCATGGTTGGCTGCCTGGCAATGGCGCACCATGTGCGTGTGCTTGAGTGCTAGCCTTTGCATGGCAGCACCAAGTATCACAGAACATGCGAGAGGCTGCGCGCCAGTGTGATGCCAGGCCTCGCACAAGCAGCCTCGCACCACAGGCGCATCGATGCGTGTGGGCTGGCAATGCGTGGTGCGTGGCGCATGGCTGGTGCATGGCGCATGGCTGATGCGAGGCATGTGCGACCAGCCAATGCGTGGGATGCGAGGGCCAGCATCAGCGATGCCCAAAGGCACAAGCTGGGCGATGCATGGTTGCGCATGCGATGGCAAGGCAGCACCACGCATATGCGTGTGTGTGTGCCTACGATAGCAACAAGGCAACTCCACGCATATGTGTGTGCGTATGCCTGCGACAGCAAGGCACCAGCGCCAGCGATGCCCAGCAAGTGCTAGCTGGGCGATGCATGGTGTGCGTGCAATAGTGGCGCTGGGCAAATTGGTGCGTGATGCTTGGTGCGCTAGCCAAGCAAGCTAGCTGGCTGTGCGTGCTGGCAGCGCCAGGTGGCAGCCAGCCTAGCTGCCTTGCAAGTGGCGGTTTGAAAGGGGAAGTGGGGACCAAAGCCACCAAGCTTCCCTTGGGGAGCAAGGCAATGGTCCCCCCCATGGGATATAGTCCTTACCTAACCCATTCTCTCCTTTTGCCACTTGTTGGCTTGTGATTGTTTTGCATAATTATTTATTTTAGAAATAAATAAATTATTGCAATTGCACATGATCCCACATTGATCATGAAAAGGGGTTTCAAGTCCCCATTCTCTATAAATACCTACTTGGTTGGGATTTTGAGAATACAACCTTGAGTGGAATTAAAAAGGCAACTCTAGAAAAGAGTAAACCTTTGATTCGTAAAACTCATAGTTAATTTTGTCCGGGTCTTGACTAACCTTCAAGACTTAGGACGCTCGGGTCGGGTCGAGGGTACGATCCGTCGGAGATCTCGTCTTTTCGGGATTTTGAAGTAAGAGCTCTTTAGGAGCGAAGCACGCGTTAAAGGTATAATTCTTGTCCTTAATCTTGTTTGATTAAGTTTATTATGCTTGTTTAATTGCTTTAATTAAGGGGCGGGTCTTGGTGGGTTTCCTTCCGCGTAGTGTCGGGTCACTACGAAACCCTACAGTATCTATCCGGTTTAGACCTTGGCCTTTGCGACCTACGCAGGGTAGTAGATTGAGCATTTTCATTGTCAGTTTGACGTTGAACATTGTCGGTTTGACTCTGACCATTGTCAACAGCTGCTTCTAAAGCACTTTGATTGTTAGTTTTGTCAGGTTGACTTTGTTGCTCATCTTCTTGAACTTTATCAAGTTCGATTTTCCTCCCACTTGTCATTTTGGAAAGATGCTCCTTTTCCAAAAAGAAACCATCTCGAGCAACAAATACTTTGTTCTCAGATTGGTTGTAGAAGTGATACCCCTTTGTTTCTTTTGGAGGTTTCAATTCTGAGAGAATTCCATGTTCTTTAAGATGATCGTCGAATTCGTAGCTCAAATACTTGCCACCTCGATCCGATTGAAGTGCTTTGATTTTCTTGCCAAGCTGATTTTCCACTTCACTCTGAAGTTCTTTGAATTTCTCAAAAGATTCAAATTTGTGCGACATAAGGTAGACATAGCCATATCTACTATAGTCGTCCGTGAATGTGATAAAATAGCGATAACCATTTCTTGCGGTTGTGCTCATTGGTCCACATACATCGGTGTGTATAAGACCCAATAAATCGCTAGCCCTTTCTCCCAACTTGGAGAATGGTTGCTTTATCATCTTACCTAGTAAGCATCCTTCCCAGTTTTCCAACGACTCTAAGTCGAATGAATCAAGAATCCCTTCGTGAAGAAGTTTCTTGATGCGTTTGATGTTAATATGGCCAAGACGACAATGCAACAAGTAGGTTTGATTCGACACCACGATGTCAGCCCTTTTGGTGGTATCATTAACATTATAAATCTATTTATCTAGTCACATTGAAAATGTGTAATCCTATGAAACATATAAGCAAGACATTCAAAACAACCTTTGTTATAGGCTTGTGATCAAAATAACCCGGTGTCCAATGCCATAAATCAAAATATGTTTGATGGTAAGCAAAAAAAAACGAGAATTAGTTCTATTACAAGCCTAAAGATAAATATTGTGCCTACAAACACGGCAGGAGGACCATCTTCATCTTCCGGTCGTAGTTGCACATTCACTTGTGAAGCCTCTCACTTGGTCCTTGAAAATAGGAGTATAAAGTGAGTCATACATGGTATCCAATACCTATGAATAGCTTTATACACAAGTGTTAATGAAGATTCCTGAGGTAGATGGAACATTCCTCTTTTCCTCATCTTCTTGGAAGATCTTGCATTCCCTCTTGTAGTGGCCTTGCCCACCACAATAGAAGCATCGCATCATCGCTTTGTTCTTGAACTCCTTCTTCTTCACTCTCAAGGGAATCTTGGTAGCTCCATAGGAGTCGGCCTTGCGTAGTTGCACCACCTCATTCAATGAGTATGACTTCTTCCTGGCTGCCATATGCATTCTAAGTGCATCATTGCCCGGGTGGAGTGAGCCAAGCAAGATATGACCCACCATCTCATCCTCCAATGGGATTCCAAGAAGCTCCATATGCTTGAAGAGCCTAGTTATTCTAAGAACATGAGGTTGGAGGGGCATACCGGGTCTCAATTTGGTATTGTTGACCCTAGAACGAACTCGGTACCTTTCCTTGGCAAGGAAACCTTCCTCCGGGGACTTCATTTTCATGTTCACAAATGACCTAGTCAGATTATGAACATTTAAGTTCCGAGTCTCGGAAGACATATTGACTAGCTCCTTAAGATTATTAAGAAGCATGTCCGGAAGATATGAGGTGAACTTCCTCTTCCAATCCTCCGGAAGGGAGTTCCTCATCAAATTTGTGACCTTGTAACAATCCAAGGACCAAGTTTCATGAGTTTTCATCACTCATGAGTCCCTTAGAGAAGAAGCTTGGAATGGGAGTGTCCAATATGTACCCCATGGAACTATTCCGTAGAGTTCTCCGGAGTTCCTCTTCCAATTCCTTGAAATTGACCAAGTTTAGGCTAAAAGCCAACTTGTCGGGAGTTCCGAGCACATGTTATTGTACTGTTAATTCCAGACATTTTTCTGCAATTGAAAGAATTTGCAATGAAAAACCATTCATAAAACCAATAAGTTTGCAATTTAAAGCATACATGCAATCTTTCAATCTTATTAAGCGTTTTATCCACACGTTTAAAAATGTCCCTTTTAGGCGAGAATAAAACGATTCCAAGACCCCAAATATCAGGAAGTGATTAAGCATGCTTTGGCTTGTTTTAACACTTAATATTTTTAGGTAAGCAATCCAATTGCTAATAGCTCTAAGCTACTCTTTGTTCGATAAAACGTCGCATCTAATGCTTTCTTGACATTTATCTCTATTGCCACAACATCTAAAGACTCCTTAATGATATCGTTGAGTTTAACCATAAATAAGCGTATACCTAGTATACCTTACGTCCTTAGGAAAGTAGTAATGCCTTGCTTTGGCATAGCCCATTACTATTCTCATTAGTTCGGTAAGTGTCATTTTGGAATGACAAATTTTAACTCAATATTATAAGGACTTAGGGTTTCAATGTTGGTTGATTTAAGTGAACTAAACTAATCATTCAACATTCGAAATCCTAAACATGCATCTAATATCGCAATTATATATAAGCAAAATATATAGGGAATAAATAGAGATGCATTTGGTAAGTAGAATGACCCCTTGAAACTTGAATCTTCAAATCTTCAAGGGCCTTCATTGCATCTTCTTGGCTTCGTTTTCTTAGAAACGCCGTCTTCAAGACATCATTACCAATTATGCAACTACTAATAATAAGACTAGGTTTTAATCTAAATATCAAGGTACAAAAATACTCAATGGCATGCTGCCCGTATTTGGATTTACAAAAGTACTTAACGGAATGCAGTCCGTATTTACTATCCTAGTCGGGCCCCACTAGTTGCCATTTTGTAAAACCTGCATTAGAATATCTATTCCATTCATCCATTCACTTCTAAAGTGAATGGACCAAGCATTTTACAAAATAAATCAAGCAACAATGCAAAACACGCGCAGACTAGTAACTAACTTAGGTGGTTAATCCGATTAACGCGCCTAATTAAAACTAGTCAGGTTGTTATCCGATTATGTGAATTAACGGAATAATAATAGCTCAAACGATAAATGAAACTCCCACTAAATTCCATATCCATTTTAATTAAAATTAATCCAATTAAAATTAATTAAGCTGGTTGATACAAAATGTTGCCAAATTATTTTGCAAGTGCCGGGAAAAACCGAGGCTTAGCCTCGTTTTAATTAAAACAAGACTACAAAAAATGGCAAAATAAAAGCCCCTCAACGGCCGAGTAAGTAGCATCTAAACCGAGTCTCGGCTTGCTAGGCATCAAGGCCTTATTGCCATGCATGGGTGCTTCCCGCATAGGCACAACAGCGTGCAAGCCACCTGCTAGTCACTAGCAGTGTCACAGTATGCTCAGCATGCTTGCGTCTCGCTAGCGCTAGCAGCGTGCTTGTGAGCTTGCTGGTGCTGGTCGTAGCCTGTGCGGGCTGGCACTGTATAGCAGTCGCAGCATTGCACCACACGCACACACTGCCGCACCAAGTGTTGCTGCTCGCACACACTCACGCACCAGCACGATGCACTCCCTTGGCAGCCACGTTGAGGGTGGTGCTCGAGGCTTGGTGTCTTATTTTACGCGCATATGCATCAGAATTTTATTTTGATTTTATGTGTAACATAAAAAATTAATTCTAGATTGATTTTAGACCTAATATTGAGCAATAATGAAAACAAAACAAGTCCAACTTAAATAAATTCAATTTTAGTGCACAAATCAAATTTAATTCAAGAACCATTCTTTAAATTATTTTTGGCTCAACTTGATGCTACAAAAATTAAGGGCTATTCTCACAATCACTAGTAGAAAAAATGAAATAGGCAACCCCCCTATGGCAATGGTTCATAAAAACCGTTGCCAACTTAAGTGAGCGCCATTTTAAATATCAGAGTTGGCAACGATTAACCGTTGCCAATTTTTTTTTTTTAAAAACAAAAAATTGATTAACATTAACCGTTGCCAATTGCGTTTTTTTTTTAAAAAAAATAAATAAATAAAAGGTAAAGGTTTGGCAACGGTTAACCGTTGCCAAGTAAAAAAAAAAAAAATTCCGGTTTACAACGTTCATCTTCAACTTTCATTCATTCAATTCAATTCGATTTTTGTTCTGCTTTCCCTCCCACGACGCCTCTGCTTTCATTCAATTCCCAAACGCTTAGCTTCCTCCATTTTCCATTGAATCTTCCATTGTTATCAACGTACATTGCAAGCAGCAACTCCTATTTGGGCTTCAATTCGTTCTTCTCCTCACGCACTGCACTCCTGTCTGGGCTCTGTTCTTCTCCATTTTCCATTGAAGCTTCCATTGAAGGTTTTGCCTCCTCACGCACGTAGCCTCCTGTCTGGGCTTCGTTCTTCTCCTCACGCACGCACTCAGTTCTTCTCTTCTGCCTCCCTCCATGCGTTATTGAAGCAGCTTCGACCTAGGTAAGTAATAACGCTCCTCCATTCACTTAGCTTCTCCATGTATTGCATTAAAACCATTATTGGATTTTTTGAGGAATTTGTCTTTAGTTTAATATTTGAAAGTTTCTTGTAATTGCTAGGGCTTGTCCGTTAAACGCGCAAGGCTCCCCCTCCATTAAACGCACAAGGCTGCCCCTCCACAATGTAAGTCCTTTGTAGTTGTTATTGTTGTTGTTTAGTCAATTAATTAAACTTTGTTGCTGTTTACCCCAAACCTCCAAAGTAGCACCCTCAAATTCACCTATCCACCATACATAAAAACTACATACAATATGTTATCAAAAAAGTAATAAGTCATGTAGCATTATAATTGCAGCAATAAGAGGTATTGCACAGTAGTTCACACACTATTATATGTTCATATATACTTTAGCTTAATATAAAACCATGCATGTTTTGTATATGAACTTATCGCAAAAGAGCTTATAATCAAGATTCAAAAAGCCCTTCACCAAAATACCTTAGCTTTATAAATAAATAAAGCTTTAGGGTTTAGAGTTTAGGGTTTAGAGTTTAGGGTTTAGAGTTTAGGGTTTAGGGTTTAGGGTTGAGAGTTTAGGGTTTAGGGTTTAGGGTTAAGGGTTAAGGGTTTAGGGTTAAGGGTTTAGGGTTTAGGGTTTAGGGTTTAGGGTTTGAATATACTTTTCTTTATGAGTTGCTTCTCACTATATATATGCGTGTTTCAGGCTAAGAAATGGGTGTCAAGGGCTTCTAGGGTAAGATCATCAGTTTGGAGAGTGGGCGGAAAACATCCTGGTATGGTATCTTACTCTGACTGTCCTTGTTCTTGCATTGCTCACTAATATCATTCTTATCTTTTCCCTTAATCTGGTTTTCTATTTGTGTTCTATATAGGTTACACTGAAAAAGATTATCAGGAATTTTTGGGCGAAGCATAGACCTTGGCATTGACCTTCTATTTGAGAGTGTTGAGCCTTTATAGGTACTCAGGTATATATATATATATATATATATTATATATATATATTATATATATATATATATATAACTTTATGTGCTTTAAATAAGTTCTTGGTTGCACAATTTTGTGGAGATGGTGTGTGATATTACTTTGGTGCATCTTCTATCATGATGTGTGATTAAACCATTGGTTTTTAATTGATTGCATGTATCATCATATGCCTAGATACCCGTTCAAGGCTTTCTCATTAGGAGAAAGTCTTGAATAGTCCCCGGTTGGGACTGTTCTTGAACGTTTACTCTCACTTAGGTGGTGAATGTATGTCAGTTTTTTCGATTTTAAGGAACATCTTGGCTTAGCATTTCCTCGATCACCATGTTCTCTGGGTACATATGTGGGTAAGTAATTACCTACGTCGTGTACTTGGAGAAATGGGGGGAAATGCTGCCGGATTTTCCTTAAAATTGGAAATCTGATATACATTCACTAGTGAGAGTAAACGTTCAAGGATGGGTTAGGTTGGAGTGATAAGGACCCTTTGGAAGCATATATGCATTTTTGTATCTATATGAATGTTATATGCATGTTGTGTGTTTGAATTTGATTTGTATATATAATAGATGTAGCAATTATACATTATTCGTAATATGTTGCCATGTTTAGAGACAATTTACTTAATGGAGAGGGATCGTGGATGGATGTATGGTAGACGTGATACATTGGAATTCTTTAATGGGGTTCAAGAGTTCTGCGAGACGGCTTCATCTTATCAGCGCAGAATGGGTTTCGAGTGCCTCCATTGTCCTTGTGTTGATTGTAATAATGTGAAGGTGGTCAATAGTGTTGATATCATTAGAGATCATGTAGTTTGTCGTGGGTTTAGGGTTAAATATCATGTGTGGATTTGGCATGGTGAAGAAGGAGAGTACAGTGGGGATGTTATTGGGTATGATGTGCATGATGATAGAAGCAATGATATCCGTGTGGACGAGGAATACAAGAATGATGAACATATTGATGATGATGGTGCTAAGGAGGGATTTGAGGATGATCATGTGGATGAGGTTGAGGATGAAGGTGTGGATGAGATGATGCGTGGTTTTGAAGGTGACGTGTTTGAGTCATTATCGGAGGCTTCTAAAAAGCCTTTGTATCCTGGGTGCAAAAAATACTCCAAACTATCAGCCGCGCTAACTCTTTTTAACATTAAGTCGAAGCATGGGTGGACGGACAGTAGTTTTACTTCCTTGTTGAGCGTGTTAAGTGAGATGTTGCCAGATGGGAATGAAATTCCTAAGTCTTACTATTACGCTAAGAAGCTCATGTGTCCATTTGGTTTGGAGTATAAGAAGATACATGCATGTCCTAATGATTGTATTCTTTACCGAAATGAATATGAAAAATTGGAGGAGTGTCCAAGATGCAAGAAATCGCGCTACAAGCGCAAGAGTTGCAATGTTGGTACGAAGGGACCTCCTGCTAAGGTGTTGTGGTATCTTCCCATAATTCCTAGGTTTAAGCGTCTGTTCTCTTTACCAAAAGACGCTAAAAACTTGAGGTGGCATGCAGAGGGAAGAAAGAAAAACAGAATGCTGAAGCACCCAGCCGACTCCCTGCAATGAAAGAACCTTGATATGAAGTTTGGGGAATTTGGTGATGAAGTCAGAAATTTAAGGCTTGGTTTGTGCACGGACGAGATGAATCCATTTGGCACTCTTAGTACCCAGCACAGCACATGGCCGGTACTTTTAGTGATCTACAATTTGCCTCCTTGGTTGTGCATGAAACGGAAATATGTAATGCTTTCACTCTTGATATCGGGGCAAGGCAACCTGGAAACGACATTGATGTGTATCTTGCGCCATTGGTTGATGATTTGAGAAAGATGTGGGACGAAGGGGTTTCCGTGTTTGATGCTCATAAGAATGAGATGTTCACATTGCGTGCAGCTCTTATGTGGACCGTTAATGATTTTCCTGCATATGGCAACTTGTCTGGGTATAAGAATAAAGGGAAGAAGGCATGTCCCATTTGTATTGATGATATGCCAAGCAGACGCCTTGATCATTCTTTCAAACAGGTGTATTTGAGGACAAGAAGGTTGCTCAGGCACGATCACCCGTACCATCGGCAGAAAAAGGCTTTCGATGGGACGGTGGAGGAGGGGACTGCTCCTAGGCCACTGACTGGTGAGGAGGTTTACGCTCGGGTCAAGGGTGTACGAACAGTATTTGGGAAATCTGAAAAAGCGGCGGAATCAGTTGCTCTCTTTAAAAAAGAATCAATCTTTTGGTTGCTCCCGTACTGGAAAGAACATGACGTTAGGCACTGTCTTGATGTAATGCATATAGAGAAGAATGTGTGTGACGCTCTTGTGGGAATGCTGATGAATATTCAAAACAAGACAAAGGACGGAAAGGGTGCACGTTTAGATTTGGAAAAGATGGGGGTGCGTTTAGAATTGTGGGTTCAGCAAAGGGTTAGTAAGGGAAAGGAGCAGGAAAAGGAAAAAGAAATGGGTTCGAAAAAAGGAAAGGGGAAGAGAAAAGGAAAGGGAAAGGCCGCGGATGCGTCGAAGAAGAAAAATGAGGGAAAAGCCAAAGAGGGGAAGGCCTATTTTCCTCCGGCTTGCTACACATTGTCAAGGGTAGAAAAACGGAGGTTTTGTGAATGTCTGTATGGCATTAAGGTTCCATCAGGGTACGCATCTAACATGAAAAGATTTGTATCCTTAAATGGAGAATTGAAGCTGACAAGTATGAAATCCCATGATTGTCATGTTCTAATGCAAGTTTTTCTACCAATTGCAATACGTGGTATTTTGCCAAAGCACGTGAGGGAAGCTATTACAAGCCTCTGTTCGTTTTTCAATACAATATGTAGCAAAGTGCTTGATCCTTGTACCCTTGATGCTTTACAGGCGGATGTAGTTGTGACTTTGTGCAAATTTGAGATGTACTTCCTGCCCTCGTTTTTCGACATAATGGTGCATTTGATTCTTCATTTGGTGCGTGAGATTAAGTTGTGCGGTCCAGTGTTCTTGAGGTGGTGCTATCCTTTTGAAAGACACATGGGTACATTGCAAGATAAAGTTAGGAATCGGGCTCACCCGGAAGGAAGTATGATTCAAGGGACCGTGGCCGAGGAGATTGGTAATTTTGTGGCCGACTATATAGCCGTTGCTGAACCTATTGGTATTCCTACTTCTCGACATGAAGGTAGACTTGATGGTCATGGCACAATCGGGTCGAAACGAATGTCACCTGATCGAGAGAAGTTCTTACAAGCACACCTATATGTGTTGCACCATGTTGCGGATGTTCACCCATATTTAGACGAGCACATGGCTAGTTTGCGTGATGAGTTTCCATCGAAAGGTGAAAGGGCACTGATGTAGTTGCACAATAAGAAGTTTGTGAGTTGGTTTCGTGATCGAGTGATGGGTGGAATGGATGAGAGTGTCACAGCTACAGTAAGGTGGCTTGCTTATGGTCCTAGGGATGATGTTCGCTCATTTGAGGGATATGACATAAATGGGTACACATTTTGGACTGAGCGTCAAGATTTGAAATCGTCCTCGACCCAAAACAGTGGTGTAACGGTTGTGGCATCATCAAGGGAGTTTGCAAGTGCTAAGGATAAATCACTCGTTGATGCAGAGTTGTCATACTACGGTCGAATTCAAGAAATATGGGAGCTTGATTATTGTGACTTCACGATTGCCAATTACTTTTAAAAACAAATAAAAAATGCGCCATGGTCAATGGCAACGGTTAACCGTTGCCAATTGCTTGAGTTAGCAACGGTTTTGAACCGTTGCCAATTTTTTTGGGATTTGGCAACCCTCAAATACTCAACGGTTCAAAATCGTTGCCTTTGGGGGGGTTTGAACCGTTGCCAATTTGCTGGTTTCATGTAGTGAATTAATTTAACCAACATAAATTAATAATGAGATTTGACAAAAATAGTTGAATAAATAATCATTCATCCAATGAAAAAATTTATCCAACACTCACTTGTGCACATTTGAATATTGTAATCTTCCAATGTGAAGAACAATAAAATTTCAAGCACAAGTATAAACATCTAAGACTTTAATCAACTTAAAATGATTAAAACCAAAAATTAGTTCATTATGGATTTTAGCAAGTTAAGATCCAACCGAATAAACAATTAAAGATTGAATCTTTAACTTTTTAGGGGCTTCAAAAATGCATATTCACCATAAACATTCACAGTCCAAGCAATTAATTTGCAAAAATGTGAAATTGTAAGTTTATATGAAAATAAGAGCTAACCAAATTAAGCACCAATTATGACTTCATAAACATGCTTAATAAGGGATAAAATTGCAGAAGATTAATGGTATAATCAAAGACATTATCCAACAATTGCATGCCACTTTCTGGGTGGATTTTGGCTTCTGAAAGGTCATTTTTAATTATGAAGTGGATAAATTCTGATTTAGAACGTCGATTCCACCCAAAATTCACTATTTTTGAGTCATAATCAGAGTTCGTAATCTAAAATTAGCATAAATACGATTTTAATCCAATTTAAAACGAGCTCCTTATCAAATTAGGATGCTAAACCAAAAATTTTAATCCATTTAAAATCATCTTAATTAATTTTTAGTTGCAAAAATTAAATGCAAGAGGCTCTTATACCTCTGTTGGGTTTTGCGGTGTCTAACACCGCGCGGAAAAAAAAACCCGATAATCGGATCGCATGCATAATAATTACAACATAAACAAAAGCACGCAAATAAAAAAAATACAAGAGAAGAGAGAAAAAGAATAATCACCCTAGAAGCGTGCTTCGCTCAACCAATGAGCTCGGACTTGAAAGCTTCAAGTTCCGCAAGTGCGAAAACCTCCGACGATTCACACCCTCTACCGAACCGTAACCGGTCCCTACCCCGTAGCTTATACGAGGCTAGACCAAAATTAACTTAGAGTTTACGAACATAGGTTTTGTTGGGTTTCGTAGCGTCTAACGCTACGCAGAAGGGAAACCCGCCCAAGACCCGCTCACTAATTAAAGCAACTAAACATGCAATCACATAATTAACAACATAAGAGAGAGAAAGAGAAAAGACATTCTTACCCTTGACGCGTGCTTCGCTCGATTCATGAGCTCCTACTTCAAATCTCGAGCCTCGCAAGTGCGACGGCCTCCTACGACTCACACCCTCGACCCGACTCGAATGGTCTTAATCCCGAAGGTTAGTCGGGATTTGACCAAACAAAACTAGAATATTACGAATTTAAAGGTTTTCTCACTTTATAAGGAGATGCCTTTTTGTATTCAACTCAAGTGATTTTTCCCAAACCCAAAACTTGGGTATTTATAGGGAATGGAGACTTGATCTCCCTTCTCCCATCAATGTGGGAGATTTGCATTTTCCTCTATTTTATTTTAATCAAAACAAAATAAAAATGCAATGCAATCAACAAGATCCAAGTGGCACAAGAAGGGAGAGAGTAGGTGAGGACCACCAAAGGGGGGACCAACTCACCTTGCTCCCCAAGCCAAGCACTAACCCCTTTGGTCCCCTCCTTGACCGTGCGCTGGCCTAGGGACAGCTGGCAGCCAGCTAGCCTTGGCTCCCAAGGCAGCGTAGCTGGCACCTAGTGCCTTGGCTGTGCTAGCGGCCCAGCTAGCACACACATGTGCACAGCCATCAAGCCACGCATGCCATGCGTGCTGCTGCTATTGCCTAGCGTATGCTGGGCGCTGCCTAGCAAGAGCTGCTAGTGCTAAGCGCTGCTCACCTCGCAAGCACGCATAGCCTAGCACTCGCATGCACAGCACGCTGCTAGCAAGTGCGATGCTTCATGCTAGCGATGGGCTGGGTACTTGGCATAGTATGCTAGCAAGCACGCAAGGCACCATGCTTGTGATGCTTGCGGACGGTGCTTGGCCATGCCTAGCATGTTGCGATGGCTAGTGCTGCTATGCTAGCAAGCACACCCAACCATGCTTGCACAACAATAGCACGCACACACGCATGGCACGCATCTTGCGATGCTTGGGCCATGCGATGTGCGTGTGCTAGGCGATGCTAGGCATGCATGGGATGGTGACCTCGCCTAGCCTAGCACTGGCATGGCTTGGCCAATGCGAGGCTACGTCTTATCTCGAACTTGTCGCTTGCTTGATTCCACGTCTCGTCGAATTCTAAATTCAACTCGACTTGCGACGCTCGGTCTCGACGCTCTAAGCTCGATATCCGACGTCTTTGTTCGTAATACTCTAATGACTCATCTAATTCTTCAGATTGATTCTTCGATTTGGATCGGTTATTCGATTGGGGTGCGACCCGAGGGTTCAGTCAAGATTAAGCCGTAATATTAATTATGCATTAATATTACTGATCGGAAGCGGCCTCCACCTAGGTATTCCGTTCACTTAACCTCACTGAAGAATTAGCTTTCTAATTATTCCGAACCCTCTATCGAAATAATACACTTGTTGGAAGGACACTATTCCTTTTAGGTTTTCTCGCTTTTGGAGATCCCTTAGAGTTCACCAACTCAAGTGAATTTACCAATACCCAATGATTGGTATTTATAGGGAAAAGTTCTCAAAAATTCCCATCATCTTTCAATGTGGGATAGTTGGTAAAGCAAAAATAAGATTTAATTTGACTCTAAATTAAATTAAAAAGCCAAAACAATCATCAAACAACAAGTGGCATAAGGTGAGCAAGGGAGTAGGTGAGGACTACAAGGGGAGGACCACCTTCCCTTTGCTCTCCAAGCCACGCTTTCACAAAACCTGGTGCAATGGGATGGCGCTAAGTGGTAGCCTGCCTTCGACACCAAGGCAGCCATGCTGGCGCCTGGTCCCTCGTCTGGGCCTGTCAGCTAGGCCTTCTCGCACTAGCGCGCAACAACAAGCCTCGTAAATGCGGGCTGCTTTGTTGCTAGGTGCTGCTGCTCCTACGCACCAAGCTTGGTGCTAGTAGCTTGTGCCTAGCGCGCCTCGCTGCTAGCTCTTGCATGTTGGCACGCTGCTGCTTGCTTGCGGCATGGGCTACCAGCCCAGCCACGCATGGTTTGCTCGGCGGCGAGCCTTGCCTGCATAGCTGCTCGGCTAGCTCGCCCAGCTAGTGCATGCGATACATGCTGGGCTTGCGGCCAAGCCTTGCCTTGCAGCAAGGAGCCCAGCTAGCCATACTAGCCTACCTAGCCCTCGATTGGCTCATCACTCATGCCCCAACATGAATATGTTGCATCACTTGAAAAGCTTCTCTTTACTTTGTCCCAACTACTCGCCATTAGAAATGGGTAGTCATAGAGCCAAGATAACGAAAAGGTCAACAAACAGACAAACACACAATCAACAATTTTGAGTTCATAAGCGTAAATGAAACACACTAACATGCTTATTACAACCTAGAATCACACAACTTACCTTCTTAGCACCTATTTTCAAGCACATAACAACAACTCCTTTAAAATAGACAATTTAATTACTTATTAATTTAATTACGCATCAAACAGGTTTTCAGGGGGTACTAACATGGGACCTAACCGTGCCTATATAAAAAGAACCACTCGTAAGTGGCGGATTCCAGCGAATAATAAAAAGGAAAATACAGCGTCCCAGTAGAAGTTATGGTTAAATATAAAATCTCATAACTACCCCCAAATGTTTATACTCTAGGTGTATACGTTCCAAGAGTTTTGGTGCGTAATTTCTTTCACATTACGTGATTTACATATTTTTAAACTAAGTGATGAATCTCAATCCACAAAACAAACCATCAATACAATTCATTCAATCAACCAAACATTAAAAATTAATTCTTGAATATTTAGTGAGCACAAATAATTAATTGTTGAACCCTTTTTAGAATATCTCGGTGTAGAAACACCATAAGCGCATAATGCACCGAAAATCCTATCCCTCAGTGTTTGAAACACCTTAAGTGCACTTAGGCACCAAAATATAAATTAATCCTCGTGTTCATTGACACTTAAATAGCTCAATTCCCATGCTTATAACATCAATAAAAATTATATGAACCATAATAAAGTTCCCTTTTTATATTCTCAACCAAATCAAACATTTAGTTTAATTAAACATACCTTCAATGATGCCAATAATAAAAGTGTGTTCCATATACAACATGCCAACATAATCAATTCCTATCAATAATTTTTTCAACCAACCACGCATCATCAAACAAGTCATTAAAACCAATCGAACATCCATAAATCAATCAATTCACAAATTCAACCATTTTCTAACATGATACTAGTATTGGAATCAATCAAAATAATTCCTTGCATGCTTCTACACGCTTAAATCATATCGAGTACGCGTACGTACCTCGTTTATGATCTCAAAATCGCCACGACAACTACTCAAAATTGCTCACTTGGAAGTCTCCTTTAACCCACAATTACCAAGAGACATTAATACCTATTCGTATTAAATTTTCAGCAATATAAACACATTTTAAAACACTTTTAAACCTTCTATAACATGCAGAAAATTACCTAGAACCACTTAATTGTATTCCCAAATAATGGGTAATTAAAATCCTTTCAAGAAAACTTTAATCTAGCCTCTACATAAAAATTCCAGCAATATAAAAAACCCTTAAAGTTGCTGTAATTTAATTTAAAAATATTAATTTCAATAGTATTAATCAACCACAATTAATTTATTTCAATGAACAACAATTTAGAAACCTAGGGTTTAAGCAATTTGGGGCTTTTTCATAAAAAACAAATCTGAAAATCATATTTATTAAACATTAATTAAAACATCATAATTTCATCACACAATACCCAAAATCAATAATTAATCAAAGCTTGATCGAATTTAAAAACAAGAATAAATTTTTTTTAAAAAAAAACCAAGGTGGTTACTGCTGCCGGTTACTGCTTGCGGCGATGGCCGGCCAGTGGGATGTGGTGATGGTGGCCGGCCACCTATAGGTGTGTGTATGTGTGGGTGGTGCGTGTGAGGTGAAGGAGAAGGGAAACTAAGCAGAAAAAATAAGAGAGGAGAGAGAGAGAGAGAGTTTACCTCTTTGGAATTACCACCTTGGGCAAAATCTGATTTCTGCTTTTGGGTGAGTATTATACTCCTCTCTAAAACCCTCTTCCTACTTGATTTTTCTCTTTTTACCCTTAATGATTTCCACTTCCACTCAAAGTGGTCTTTTGACTTTATTTAAAGTTCCTTTGGCTTTAAACTCCTTTATAAATTAAATATGCCCCAAACTTATTAATATAGAAATAAAAATGTTTTCAAAACTATTTAAATAATTAAATTGATGGGTTTTTATTTAAATAACCCTTTTTAAATTGTTAAAATACCACAAATAATTCATTTCAAATTATTTAAATACGTTATAAAATAATACTTTAATTTATAAACCGTATTAAAATACGGGGTATTACAGTCTACCCCCTTTAAAAGAAATTTCGTCCCCGAAACTTAGGTAACGAAAAACAAAGCCCACACTCAATGAGTGAAAGAATACCAACTTTTGAAAACCTGTTTCCTCATTTTGTGTAATATTATTGTACTCTTTTGACATACATTTACCTTTAATGTCTTCTTGGAACCAAAATACTTGAAATTACTGTTAAAAATGTGCAAAAGCACTAAAATTAAAGAGAATTCAAGGAAAAAGCGCGAAATTCTACCTCATTCTACCCCCCTTAAAGAAAACGAGTTACATCCCCGTAACTCAACATACCTTAAACAAATCAGGGTACTTCTTTCTCATCTCATCCTCAGCTTCCTAAGTTGCTTCCTCATATTCTTGGTTAGACCATAGCACCTTAACAATCTTAACTTTTTTGTTGCGTGCAATACCCACCTTGCTATCAAGGATCTTGACCTGTCTTTCCCTATAAGTTAAGCTTTGGTCTAACTCTATTGTTTTGGGTTGTAAAACATGTGACTTATCAGGTATGTACCTTCTCAATTGAGACACATGAAATACATCGTGCACCTTGGTCAGCTCCATAGGTAAGGCCAACCTATAAGCTACTTTGCCTATCCTTTGTAATAACTCATATGGACCAATGGAATTTGGGCTAAGTTTCCCTTTCTTCCCAAATCTCATGACACCTTTCATTGGTGACACTTTCAATAACACTTTGTCACCAACTTCAAACTCTTCTTCTCTACGCTTCGAATCTGCGTAACTCTTTTGACGGTCCTGCGCCGCTTGAATCTTAGCTTGAATCTCCTTCACTTTCTTGACTGTATCTTCTATCATTTGAGGCCCTAAAATCATTTTTTCACTTATGCCGTTCCAACACACAAGGCTACAAGACTTTCTTCCATACAATGCCTCAAATGGTGTCATGTCAATACTCGCATGGTATCTATTGTTATAAGAAAACTCAATTAAGTCCAATTTATCTTCCCATCTACCTTGGAAATCAATAACACATGCTCTTAGCATATCTTCCAAAGTCTAAATCATTCTTTCAGTTTGTCCATCCATGGAAGGGTGATATGCTGTACTGATCTTTAGTGTCGTACCAAAGATTTCCTAAACACTTTTCTAGAACTTTGAAAGAAACCTATAGTCTCTGTCAGACACAATATCCTTTGGAACTCCATTTAACCTCACAACATTTTTGATATAAGCATTTGCAAGCTGCTCCATCTTCTAAGTCTCCTTCATTGGTATAAACACTGCTGATTTGTTAAGTCTATCCACCACAACCCAGATGGTATCATTTCCACTCTTGGACTTTGGAAGGCAAGTATCAAAATCCATTGAAATGAAATCCTACTTCCAGCCAAGGACCTCTAATGACTGCACGGTCCCTTGTGGTCTCTTTTGTTTGATATTTACCTTTTGATGAAAGGAATGGTGTCCTTCCAACAAGTGTATTATTCTGATAGAGGGTTCAGAATTATTGCAGAGCTAATTCTTCAGTAAGGTCAAGTGATCGGAATGCCTAGGTAGAGGCCGCTTCCGATCAGTAATATTAAGGTATAATTAATATTACAGCTTAATCTTAACTGAACCCTTCGGGTCAAACCCAATCGAACTACCGATCCGAGACGACGAATTAATCTGAAAGGATTTAATGAGTCGACAGAGTTTTACGAATACAGACGTCGGATATCGAGCCTAGGGCGTTGAGGCCGAGCGTCGCAAAATCACAAGCGACAAGTACGAGCGTAGCCGTAGCATCACAATAGTATAACCGTGTGGATGCTAGGCTAGTTCGAGCTAGCATGCACCTAGCATGGCTAGGCGCAAGCCTAAGCACATTAGGTGTGCTAGGCGCACCATCGCTGGCACTAGGTGCTGGCGTGCGTGCGTGCCTAGCATGGCAGCACCATCGCTAGCACCAAGTACTAGCATGGGTGCTTGCCTCGCATCACAGCACGCTGGGCGAGTGCGAGTGCCTAGGCACCTTTGCAAGCCACACGCACCAAGCGCAGCCATCGCAATGCTGGGCCTATGCGCATGTGCGTGTGCTTGTGCCTAGGCCTATCGAACCATCGCAGCATGCAACCCAGGCACCATCGCAGGCCTAGCACCACGCACAACACCATCGCTATGCCAAGGGCTTGCGTGCGTGCGTATGCATGTGCACCATCGCCCAGCACGCATGCTAGGGCCTTGCATGCTTAGGCACGCTGGCTGGGCTGGCTGTGCGTAGGGTGCGAGTGGCTATGCGTAGAGCGTGTGCGAGGGCTGCTAGTATGTGCGAGGGATTGTGTGGGAGTGCTGGGGGCCAGTGCCAGCATTGAGTGAACTAGCGCCCAGCACTAGCACGCAGCATCAGCGCCAAGCATCGCCCAGCACCAGCACGCACTGCCTGGCTGGGGATGCTAGGCAGCTGGGCAGTGCTAGCTGGGAGCGCTAGCTGGCACGCTAGCTGGCTGCCAGCCCAGCAGCCTTGTGCCGGTTTGTGCATGATTGTGCGGACCAATCAAAGGCCTTGGGGGGTAAGGAAAATGGTCTCCCCCCACCTAACCTTGGTCATCACTCATTAGCATGTGATTGTGCCACTTGTCGCAATGTGATTAACTTAATTATTTATTTAATTTGGAATTAAATAAATTATTGATTTTACCAACTCTCCCACATTGGTGGGAGATTGGAAATCAAGGACCTAATTTCCTATAAATACCTTGCTAAGGTATTGGGAATGGGATAACCTTGAGTGGAATTAAAAGGCAAATCTTGATTTGAGTAAACCTTGATTCGTAAAACTCATAGTTTTATTTGTCCGGGTCTCGACTAACCTTCGAGACTTAGGACGCTCGGGTCGGGTTCGAGGGTACGATCTCGTTGGAGACCTCGTATTTTCGGGGTTCAAGTAAGAGCTCATAGTTGAGCGAAGCACGCGTCAAAGGTATAATCTTTTATCCTTTCTTGTATTTAATTATGTTTTGCTTGTTAATTGCATTTATTATGGGGGCGGGTCTTGGCGGGTTTCATTCCGCGTAGTGTGGGTCACTACGAAACCCAACAGCGGTATCGGAGCCATGCTCCTTTTTGTTTTTGCAATTATTTTTTAATTAAGGTTGTTTTAAGTAAGATTTAAATTCTGGTTTTTCTTTTCTAATTAGATTAGAAGCTCGTTTTAATTAATTTTAAAACTCGTATTTTTTTTTCGATTTGGCTGTCGAACCCAGATTTTAACTCAAAAATAGTGATTTTTGGGCGACATTCTGGAACAGATTCAACCCTTTTTGAGGGCTGTCCAGAAGTGGAATTCGAACCAGAAACCCATTTTTTCTGGGGTTTTTCGTTTTTCAACGAAAATTTTAAATCTTTTTAAGCCTTGATTAATGCAAGCATTACAAGGTTAGATTAAATGCATTATTGCATCCCTAATCTACTACCTTTTAAATTATCCTTAAGCATAATTATAGAGTTTTAATTAGTGCTTTAGTTGATATGCCTTTTTCACAAAAACTTGTTTTTCACAAATTTTGCAAATTAATTGCAATAAACTTGTTTGATGTGAATGTGTAATTTTAAGTTCCCAAGTATGTTAAAGTTCTAATCTTTAAAGGTTTAAATGATTGGAACTCTAACCCTAAATTCCATATTGAACAAAGTTTGGATTTTTCATTTTGGTTGATTAAAATCCATGAAGTTCAAATACTTGTGAGTAAAATTTTGATTAATCTTCATATTGGAAGATGTAATCTTGTTATTTTACACAAGTATGAAAGTTGAAAAATATTTTTATCATTAGATGGTTAATCTATTTTTCCAACTCCCATTTGTCAAATCCATTATTAATTTGCATATTGGCAAAATTAATTATGCACATAGCTCATTTAATTTTAAGCGTAAAGAAAGACCTAAATTTGTTCAAAAAATAAATTTTTTTGGATGATTTAGGCTTGTGCACCATTAAAATTAAATTTCTTTAACTTAGACTTATTTTATTTTATTTTATTTTTCCTCAAATTAATTCTAAAATGTAATTTAGAATTAATTTTTGTCACACACAAATCGGAATTAAAATTTCGAGTGAAATGCACGCAAATCGATGTAACACTGCAAGCGTCACCAAGGCTAGCCGGGCTGCCCATGGTGCACGCAAGGGCCATGCATCGATGCGTATGGCTGTGTGGCAGGGAGGTTGCTGGGCGCAACATTGCGTGGGGCTGCCTGTGGATGCTGGCTGGCAGCATGCTAGTAGGAGCCAGCCCAGCGCGCCATATGCTGGAAGGCACTAG
Organism: Chenopodium quinoa; assembly: GCF_001683475.1. Lineage (NCBI taxonomy): Eukaryota > Viridiplantae > Streptophyta > Magnoliopsida > Caryophyllales > Amaranthaceae > Chenopodium > Chenopodium quinoa. The sequence goes on from NW_018744367.1 coordinate 961,951, forward strand.
CACGCTAGTAAGCATGCGCAGCATGCTAGCAGGCAGCTGATGCTAAGCAGCGAGGCTTGCCGGGCATAGCAGAGCAGCACCACGCACCATGGCGCAGGGCCATGGGCTGCCTAGCAGCCATGGTGCGCACCCACTAAGGGTTTTAGTGGGACGTTTATGCTTAACGTTTGAGCTATGATTTTGCAATTTTTCCAATTTTAATAATTTTAAGTAATAATTTTAACGAGGTTAAAACCTCGATTTTTCGGTTTTGCAAAAATTTGACAAATTATGGGTTATGCCGACTTAATTAATCGGATTAATTAAGTATGGATGCGGAATTTAGTGGGAGCTTAGTTAATTACTTGAGTAATTTGCTTTTAGAAATAATGGATTAAACAACTTTGACTAGTTTTAATTAAGCGCGTTAATCAGATTAACCACCTAAGTTAGTTACTAGTTTTGCGTGTTTAATTATGTATTTCGTAATTTTCATGGGCCATTCACAAATAGTGAATAGGTGAATGGAAGATTGTTTTCAAAACAGGTTATTGAAAATGGCAACTAGTGGGGCCCGACTAGGATAGAAAATACGGACTGCGTTCCGTTATGTATTTTTATAAATCTAAATACGGTCTGCGAACCGTTAAGTATTTTTGTACTTTAGATTAATCTTAGTCCTAGTAGCTAGTTATTTTATTTTGGCCAAGATGTCTCAAGACGGCGTTTCGATAAAGACAAGCCAAGATGAAGACCCATGGAAATTGAAGATTTCAAGGGGTCATGCTAGTTGTCAAATGCATCAATTTATGCTTTATATATTATTGTTATATATGAATGTTAGATGCATGTCTAGGATTTCATATGTTGCGATGATTAGTTAAGTTCACTTAAATCAAACCAACATAGAAACCCTAGGTGGGATATAATATTGAGCTAAAATTTGTCGTTCCAAGAACAACACTTACCGAACTAATGCGCGTATGTGATGGGCTACGCCAAAGCGAGGCATCACTACTTCCCTAGGAACGTAAGGTATACTAGGTATACAAGTTGTCTTGGTTAAGCTCAACGATATCAGTAAGGAGTCCTTAGATGTCGTGGCAAAAGAGATAAAATATCAAGGATGCATTAGATGCGACATTTTATCAAACCGTGAGTAGCTTGGAGCTATTAGCAATTGGATTGCTTACCTTAAGATATTTAATGATTAATACAAGCCAAAGCATGCTTAACCATTTCTTGATCTTTGGGATCTCGGAATCATTTTATTCTCGCCTAAAGGGACAATTTATTAATGCGTGGATAAAATGCTCAATAAGATTGAAAATTTGCATGAACGCTTTTAAATATCAACTTATTGATTTATGAATGGTTTTTCATTTCAAATCTTTCAATTGTAGAACAATGTCTGCAAGTAACTCAAACAACAACCATGTGTCCCCGGAACTCCCCGATAAGTTGGCTGTCAAGCTTAACTTGACAAACTTGGAAGAATGGGAAGAGGAACTGAGGAAAACTCTTCGGAGTTGTTCCAAGGAGTATGTTCTGGATACTTCCCTCCCAACTCTCCTTACCAAGAAAGACTTGAGTGACGAAACTTATTATGCATGGTCCAATGATTGCAAAATAGTGTCACAACTCATGGCTAACTCCATCCCGGAAGAATGGAAAGAAAAACTTTCATTCTCTTTTCCGGACTTATTCCTTGGAGGACTGAGGGATGTTGTCGGTGTGAGATTCTCTAAGAGTTTCAACAACAACAATGATGAACTCTTGTTTGAGGTGACTAGGTCACTTACAAACATGAATGTGAAGCCATCAGATCAAGGCTGTCTTACTAAAGAGAGGTACCATCTTTGGTCTACGGTCTGCAACACCAAGCTAAGACCGGGTATGCCCCTCCGACCCCATGTGGCAAGAATGACTAGGCTCTTCAAGCACATGGAACTCCTCGGAATTCCATTAGAAGATGGAATGGCTGGTCATATTATGCTCACTTCACTCCACTCAGGATATGATGCACTAAGGGAATATATTTCTGAAAGAAAGAAGATACATTATTTGAAGAGTGTGGTGGAGCTACTTCACCGAACCAACTCATTTGGGGCAACCAAAAGACCATCAAGGAGGAGGGATTTCAAGGTCAAGGCAAAGATGTGTTGCTTCTATTGTGGTGGGCAAGGGCACTACAAAAGAGAATGCAAGCTCTTCCGGGAAGAGGAAGAGAGGAATGGAGCATCTGCCTCAGGTATCTTCCTTAAACACTTGTGAATTAAGATTATCATAGGTATTAGATACCAAGTATGACTCACTTTATGTTGCCTTTTCAAGGACCAAGTGAGAAGCTTATCAAGTGTTGGTGCAAGGACAAGTAGACGACGAAGATGTTTTCTTTCGGTCGTGCTTGCATGCACTATTTTGTCTATGACATGTAATTAAACTAATCTTAGTTTTTCATGCTTTTGAACATACTATGATCTATGGTGTTGTACACCTAGGTATTTTGAATGTAAAACTTTAGTTGTTTCAAAATTGTCTTGCAATTATATGTTCAATGGAAATTGCATGTTTTTACATATGATTAGACAAAAGATGATACCAATAACTAAGACATCTAAGAATTCACATTCACCGACGATTTTAGTAGATATGGCTATATCTACTTAATGTCGAATAAATCTTAATCCTTTGAGAAATTCAATCGGATCGAGGTCGCGAATACTTGAGCTATGAATTCGATAATCACTTGAAAGAAAATGTTATTCTTTCAGAGTTGACACCTCCCGGAACTCCTCAATGGAACGGAGTATCTGAGCGGGGGAATCGAACCTTGTTAGACATGGTTCGATCAATGATGGGTCTTAGTGAACTTCCTATCTCTTTCTGGGGACATGCGCTACAAACCGCGGCAATAACACTAAACCGCGCTCCGTCAAAAGCTGTTGAAAAGACTCCATATGAATTATGGACTAAGAAACCTCCCAGGTTGTCTTTTCTCAAGATTTAGGGATGCGAAGCATATGTCAAACGATTAATTTCGGACAAACTTCACCCCAAATCGGATAAGTGTTTCTTTGTGGGATATCCAAAAGAAACCAAAGGGTATTACTTTTACAATAAATCCGAGAATAAAGTGTTTGTTGCTCGTGATGGTGTCTTTTTGGAGAAGGAACACCTTTTCAAAATGACAAGTGGGAGGAAAATTAAACTCGACGAAGTTCGAGAAGACGAGCAACAGTGTCAACCTGATAAAACTGACAATCTAAGTGCTTTGGAAGCAGCTAAGAAGATTGGTCAGAATCAAACAGACAATGTAAATGCTCAACCTATTACCCTTCGTAGGTCACAACGGCAAAGATCTCAACCAGACAGATACCTCTGTATTGTCTTAACCGATGATCAAGACATCCTAGTCATGGATGGTGATGAGCCAGCGACTTACAAGCAAGCTATGACGAGCCCCGACTCTACTAAATGGCAAGAGGCCATGAAATCCGAGATGCACTCCATGTCTGAAAATCAAGTCTGGGACTTGGTGAATTTGCCCGAGGGTTACACACCCATTGGGGTTGCCAATGAGTCTTCAAATTGAAGACAGACAAGGATGGAAATGTATCGATATACAAGGCTAGACTGATGGCAAAAGGTTATAGACAAATCCACGGGATTGACTATGATGAAACCTTTTCACCGGTTGCAATGCTAAAGTCTGTCCGGATTATTCTAGCGATTGCTGCATATTACGATTATGAAATATGGCAAGCGGATGTCAAAACTGCCTTCCTAAATGGGATTTTGGAAGAAACTGTGTATATGACACAGCCAGAAGGTTTTGTTGATCCAAGCAACGCTGGAAAGGTTTGCAAGCTTAAGAAGTCCATTTATGGACTAAAGCAAGCAAGCAGGAGTTGGAATCTATGATTTGATGAAGATATAAGCAAGTTTGGTTTTATCAAGAATCCAAATGAATCTTGTGTATACAAGAAGGTCAGTGGGAGTGACATCGCATTCCTAGTCCTATATGTCGATGACATACTGCTCATTGGAAACAGCACAAAATTACTGGAGTCCGTAAAGGGCTGGTTGGGAAAGTGTTTTTCAATGAAGGACTTAGGAGAGGCACAGTACATATTGGGCATCAAGATCTACAGGGATAGATCTAAGAGGATGATTGGATTGAGCCAGAGTACTTACATTGATAAAGTACTGGCACGATTCAACATTGAGAATGCCAAGAGAGGGCATTTACCCATGTCCCATGGCATAACTCTCAGCAAGATACAGTGTCCACAGACACCTGTTGAGCGAGAGAGAATGAATCAGATCCCATATGCTTCGATGATTGGATCGATCATGTATGCCATGATATGTACAAGGCCAGATGTATCGTATGCCTTGAGTGCTACGAGCCGATACCAATCAAACCCAGGAGAGGCGTATTGGACTACGGCTAAGAACATCCTAAAGTACCTGAAAAGGAACAAGGATAAATTCCTGGTTTATGGTGGCCATAAAGACCTGGTTGTTGAAGGTTACACCGACGTTAGCTTCCAGACTGACAGAGACGACTTCAAGTCACAGTCAGGGTACATATTCTGTCTGAATGGAGGAGCGTTTAGCTGAAAGAGTGATAAGCAGAGCACAACTGCAGACTCTACAACTGAAGCCGAATACTTGGCTGCTTTAGAAGCTGCTAAGGAGGTTGTTTGGATTCGCAAGTTCATCAGTGAACTTGGTGTTGTACCCTCCATCAAGGGTTCGATAGATCTCTACTCTGACAACAATGGAGCTATCGCTCAGGCTAGAGAGCCGAGAGAGCACCAGAAGGTCAAACATGTCCAAAGGCGATTTCACATGATAAGGGAATGGAAATCTGAAGGTGAAATCAGAATTTGCAAGATCGGCACGGATGATAATGTGGCCGATCCTTTGACTAAACCTTTGCCTCAAGTGAAACACAACAAGCACATTGAGGTAATGGGAATCAAGCACATCGGAGACTGGCTTTGAAATTCCATGTACATGTGTTTTAATTAAACTGGTTGTTTTAATATAAGACACTTTATTGAAACCATTCATTAATGGAGTAATTAATTTTGTGCAAAATTATCATTCGCTCCATTACTATTTAATTGTGGTTTAGAATTAAATAATGAGTCCATTCGATTTATGGAAATATTCAAAACAGGGTATCAAGACCATGTCTTAGATAAAGAAACACCTGTTAAGTGAACATTGAATATTTATATCGAAAATTATCCCTAATCGAGGTCATCTACCTGATGGACGATTGATGACCACCAGAGATTAGTGTGTAGTATGATTTACAGCACCGTTTCTTGTGCTGCAAGGACATGATGGTCATAAATCATTTACACAGGTGCAAGTTTGGAACTGCACTGGATCGACCTATAAGAGTACTTTAAGAGATTTAAAATTGTCGTAAGTACATTTCTCATTATAGCTATCGGAACTCGCTTCCTCGACCATGAGTGTTGTGAAGTTTTCTTGTTTGAGAACTAGTCTCTTTGATGTTGCCTAACGTCTGCCGTAACTGGGGATCATAACGGGAACACTCAGGAGATTAGGTCCTCTTAGTGAGAGAAACTTAAAATGCAAGATTGGGAATGTCCCCCTATTAACAATAGGGAATGTGTCTTTGTTGTTTACAAGGCCGCTCAACGAGCGAGACTGTGAAAATGCATGGCCGTGCTCAGAAGGATTTTAGAAATCATCTGTTTATTGACAATCGAACTCAGAGATCGAGAAACACTTCTGAACGTAATAAGGATTACGATGAATCTTACCTTATAGTTCACGAAGAGACATTAAGCGACATAGGAAATGGGATATACACTATATGCACAATTGTCCGGAAGGACAAGTGGGAGATTGAAAGGAATGGTGTCCTTCCAACAAGTGTATTATTCTGATAGAGGGTTCAGAATTATTGCAGAGCTAATTCTTCATTAAGGTCAAGTGATCGGAATGCCTAGGTAGAGGCCGCTTCCGATCAGTAATATTAAGGTATAATTAATATTACAGCTTAATCTTAACTGAACCCTTCGGGTCTAACCCAATCGAACTACTGATCCGAGACGACGAATTAATCTGAAAGGATTTAATGAGTCGACAGAGTTTTAAGAATACAGACGTCGGATATCGAGCCTAGGGCGTCGAGGCCGAGCGTCGCAAAATCACAAGCGACAAGTACGAGCGTAGCTGTAGCATCACAATGGTCTAACCATGTGGATGTTAGGCTAGTTCGAGCTAGCATGCACCTAGCATGGCTAGGCGCAAGCCTAAGCACACTAGGTGTGCTAGGCACACCATCGCCGGCACTAGGTGCTGGCGTGCGTGCGTGCCTAGCATGGCAGCACCATCGCTAGCACCAAGTACTAGCATGGGTGCTTGCCTTGCATCATAACACGTTGGGCTTGTGCTATTGCCTAGGCACCATCGCAGGCTACACACACCAAGCGCAGCCATCGCAATGCTGGGCCTATGCGTATGTGCGTGTGCTTGTGCCTAGGCCTATCGAACCATCGCAGCACGCAACCCAGGCACCATCGCAGGCCTAGCACCACGCACAGCACCATCGCAATGCCAAGGGCTTGCGTGCATGCGTGTGCATGTGCACCATCGCCAAGCATGCATGCTAGGGCCTTGCATGCTTAGGCACGCTTACTGGGCTGGCTGTGCGTAGGTTGCGAGTGGCTATGCGTAGAGCGTGTGCAAGGGCTGCTAGTATGTGCGAGGGATTGCGTAGGAGTGCTGGGGGCCAGTGTCAGCATTGCGTGTACCAGCGCCAAGCACTAGCACGCAGCACCAGCGCCAAGCATCGCCCAACACCAGCACGCACTGCCTGGCTGGGGATGCTAGGCAGCTGGGCAGTGCTAGCTGGCAGCGCTAGCAGGCACGCTAGCTGGCTGCCAGCCCAACAGCCTTGTGCCAGTTTGTGCATGATTGTGGGGACCAATCAAGGGCCTTGGGGGGCAAGGCAAATGGTCCCCCCCCACCTAACCTTGGTCATCACTCATTAGCATGTGATTGTGCCACTTGTCGCAATGTGATTAACTTAATTATTTATTTAATTTGGAATTAAATAAATTATTGCTTTTACCAACTCTCCCACATTGGTGGGAGATTGGAAATCAAGGACCCAATTCCCTATAAATACCTTGCTAAGGTATTGGGAATGGGATAACCTTGAGTGGAATTAAAAGGCAACTCTTGATTTGAGTAAACCTTGATTTGTAAAACTCATAGTTTTATTTGTCCGGGTCTCGACTAACCTTCGAGACTTAGGACGCTCGGGTCGGGTTCGAGGGTGCGATCCCGTTGGAGACCTCGTATTTTCGGGGTACAAGTAAGAGCTCGTAGTTGAGCGAAGCACGCGTCAAAGGTGTAATCTTTTATCCTTGTATTTAATTATGTTTTGCTTGTTAATTGCATTTATTATGGGGGCGGGTCTTGGCGGGTTTCATTCCGCGTAGTGTGGGTCATTACGAAAGCCAACATTTGATAGGTTAAGCATTTCGCTACAAATTCGGCAACTTCATTCTTCATTCTAGGCCCCCAATACTCCTTCTTCAAATCTTTATATAACTTATCCCCTCCAAGGTGTACTGAATATGGTGTATTGTGCCCTTCTTCCATCAACCTCTTCTTTAATTCCTCGCACTTTTTGAGGTACACACCATCATCCTTTGCACCTCAAACTTCCATCATCATAAATCGTGAAATCTATAGCTTGTCCTTGTCTTATTTTCTCACGAATCCTATCCAACTTTACATCTCCTGCCTGATTTTCTCTTATCTCATCGAATGTCGTTGGGTGGATGCTCAGATTCGCAAGTATACCCTCCGGCGCTCCTCTTTCTACCACTTCCAAGTTCATTTTACTCATTTCTTTGCATAACTCATCAGCCACTACCAAAGTGTTTACTCCATAGTTTGTCTTACGACTTAGAGCATCAGCAACCACATTTTCTTTCCCCTCATGGTATTGGATGTCTAAATCGTAGTCTGTTGCAAATTCCAACCACCTCCTTGGGCACGAGTTCAGATCCCTCTGAGTGAAAATGTTTTTTAAGCTCTTGCGGTCCGTATAGATCCTACACTTCACTCCATACAGATAATGCCTCCAAATCTTCAGTGCAAAAATGATTGCAGCTAATTTCAAATCATGGGTAGGGTAATTTGCCTCGTGAGGTTTCAATTGTCTCGACGCATATGCAATTACCTTACCATTTTGCATAAGCCCTTCACAAAACGCCTATAATACCTTGCTAAGCCTAAGAAACTCCTGACATCAGACACTGTCTTTGGCGTTGAAAATTTTAACATAGACTAGGGTGTACCATGCTTGGTACACCTTATGTAAATTTACAGCATGAGCTGTACTTTTTATTTTTTAAAAAAAATCTGCTTGCTTAATTATAGGAATTATGTTATTCATTCTATATTTATTATTTTCTAAATTAGTTATTTTCCACATTCATTCATTTTTGAGTTTTCAAAACAGAAAGACAAATTTTTAGAGAGAGAAATTGAAATTTTAGAGAGATAAGCTAAAGGTTAACAGCGAAAATGGCGGCACGAGACGAATTTCATCATGATTCTAATCGTCGATTTTCTATGGATGATCACAATGAAGATTTTTTGTGACGATAGTGGTAAATTTGTTGAATTCGAATCTAAAAAAGAAGGTAATTTATGTTTTAAATTTTTACAATCAAGTAAGAGGATGAATAGGAGGTTCTTAATTTCATTGTTTTATGTACATTGACAGTGTAGTTCAAAATTCATTGTAACATAATTCATAATTTTATAATTTTATAATTTTGATGTTTGATGTATTTGTTTATTAAAATTTAGATCAATGTGACAAAGTTTGAAGATAATGTTCTTTTTAAAATATTGTTATGTTCATTGTTATTAATAGCTTTGAAATAAAAGTTAAATTTTAATTTAATTCACATGTTCTGTTTAAATATTATTTATGTTCTTTTATATATTCCTTATTGTAGGGAATTTTTCAACTCATCTTTGAGCCCTATTGTGGTTCATGCTTTTAGGCATGGCAGCGTTCCAAGGAAAAGAAGCTAGAGATAAAAGAGTCGCCAACAAGTTTAAGGAACTTGTAAACCGCTCACGGGTGTGAAGGTTACACCCCATTCACGATCACGAAGATCGCTAACTCCATAGTGGTCCAGAACCATGATTGGATGTTCGGGGATGATGGTATGAATCAAACCTAAAAAAGATTAAACCCGCCCTAAATAGGCCTCTACTTAATTCTTATGATATTCATGTACGCTTTTCGATCAACATACATACATCAAGTTAATCCTAAACCTGTCTAATCTATATTGATTGATTATCAATGCACAATCAAATCTAATATTGGTGATCACTTGAATTAAAATCATATTAGCCAAAATCAAATTATTAATTATATTACTAGCGTGATTTCATATATAAATTCCCTTTAAACCTGCAAAAAGTGGTGTGATCAAGCAATAACAATAAATCATGAATAATCAAGCAACGTATGATTTATACAGCAACAATCATCATCATAAGAATATAATCAAAACATCGTTAGTAGTAAGATCCTGGGCATGATACTAAACAGATTAATAACAAATCCTAGCATGTCACTAATAACTAAAATCAAAGCTTTATCCTAAACATGATACTAGAAATCATAAAAAAAATCCTAAGCATGATACTAAGAATTAAAACAAGCATCCTAAACATGATACTTGGAATTAATACATCATTATAAACATGATCTCTACTCCAAAATCAAAAGGATGATAGAAAGGATGATTGAATTACTCACTTTGATGCCTCAACTTTTTTGCTATTAAAACAATACACACGTTAGTAAACTGCAAGATAGTTAAATCAATAAAGTAAATAAATCAAATACAAATTGAAATATAAATTTGGGGCCAAACCCTCAAAACTATCAACCTTTCACGTCGAGGTCGAAGGCAACGTCGAGGATGCCTTAAAGTATTCGAATCTCGTGAATGAGGTATTGCGACTGATTTAGGATAGTATCAAGGATGTGTTTAGTCTAAGGCTAAGAACATAGGAATTAAGAGCTTTAAAGCTTATGACGGATTGATGATGATTAGAGCCAGATGATTGTAGCTAATAATTGATGGTTCTAGCTTATTTAAAAACGAGGAAAACGACCTCTATTTATAGGGAAAACAAAGAGTTTGGACGATAAAAAAAGATCAAAATTTGGAACAAAATAGAATTGCTCTTGACATGGGCCGACAGACCTGTCGTGGTGCGCTAGACTCCACGCGACGCGATGAATCTGAAGTTTCGTGTTGGTTTTTGATAAATTTCTAGGCACGTTTATGCTAGTTTTAGAGCTTTTTCTTAGTCTTCTTGGTCGTTTTTAGAGTCGTGTCTGCATATGTTACCATATGGCACTCTATTATGCTAGTTTGTGTTTTTCTTAATGTTTCAGGTGATTTTATAGTCATTTGGACGCTTTCGAAGTGTTTGGGGATGTTTCGGATGATATTTGGATGGAAATCGATGGATCGAGTTCATTGATCGAGAGATTTATGCTTGTGGATGTTTTATCTAAGGATTTTATGCATGGGAAATGAATATAGCATCCACAAAGGTCACTATGCATCTTTCGGAAATGAATTTGAGTTAGAAACGAAGAAAAACGATGGTTTACAAAGTGTCAAAACTAACCTTTGTCTACTCTTTTGATCATAAATTGAGTTCTACAAATTGTATTTAAGATATTAATATTGCTTTGGAAAGTAGACTTGAAGAGCTTTCCAATGATAGGTCACACGTCCCAGGAAGCCTCCTGGAACAGAAGTTATAGGCGTTTCAATCCGAGCAATGTAATCAGCGACGAGGTGTAAAACCGCAGGGCTGGCTGCGCCTCTGTCTAGCGCCCATTTGCAGCTACCTGATGCTACTGCCAGGTCGTGGCTAGGCCTGCGCCCGCAGGTATGGTCGAGCAGCCCTCAAAGCCTCAAGTAGCTTCGTCATCCCACATCGTAATTAGTCTTCGTGCCACGTCATCTTTTATCATCCAATAGTATTGCAACTTATGTAAATATTACTATCATATTTATTTTCTTTATTTAGCTTTAGATTATAATTTAGGACTTTATAAATACTCCAAGGGATTTTAATTTTCTCTTATGTCGTTTTATGCCTTTAATTGTTTTACGTTCGTTTTCTTAGCCCTAGTTTCTCATGGACAACTGTATGGATTCTCCATGGATTGTTCTTGAGTTTGTTAAGGTAATTTATTTCTCTCTTTTAATTATGTTTTATTCCTTAGATATAGTTTTAATTATTTATTTCATGCTAGAGTAGTTTATTTTTAGGGTTTGGGAATCCATGTTTATATTATGAATCTTGATTGATTTTATTTATAATTTAATTATTGATTCCTCTAATTGATAGTGTTTTTATATTTAATCTTGCAACCTGATCAATTGTTTGATTAATTATTGTTAATAAGAGTTTGAATCAAAAGATCATACTTTTAGAGTCTTACCTACAATTACCAATTCTGATTATGTTAGCAATCGAACTACATATGTTAAATTGAGAGCGTTAAGACCCGACCGTAGGCTTAGAAATTGCTCTAGATAATTGATTGATTGAATTGTTATTGATATTTGATAGATTTAGAACTATAAACATGGTGAACCATAACCCTAGGTATTTTTATTATTTATATTCTTATTTTAGTTTAGATTACATTTCAATCCCGAATTTCGTTACATAGATTAGTTTCTCCAATTTCTTAGAAGTTAAGTTGAATAGTCATCTCTCTGTGGATTCGACCCTACTTACCCTGCTACATTGTTAGTTGGCCTGGTTTTGTTAGGAATTTATTTTAGACAGGTGTACGACAACCTATTATTTTCTTCGTCCGGCGATGATATCTAAAGATAATCAAGTCATATGGAATTTGATTTCCAATAGAATTAGATTTGTGAAACATATCTGGACGTCTTTTAATTTGAACGGGATAAGGACTATCATATGAAAAGTCTTATTCGGCTTCGAACTCTTTCGATCTTTATCTTTTCGGGAAGGATAAACTAGAACCTTCTAGATGATTCTAGAAGTTCCTAAAGAATCCTAATTGGTTTAGGATTAGGAATAAGATATTTGGACCCTCACATGATCATTGGGTCGTAGGTAAGGTGGACCTAGGCTCGGTTTGGGCTCGATTTAGTATTTTAGCCATAACTTATTCATTTTAAGTCGGATTTAGGCTTATAATATATCATTGGAAAGGCCTTTTCAATCCCAATCAAACTAAGCAATAATTGGGCTGAGATTATAGACCAAAATAATCTGGTTTGGACGTTTTTATGACTTGGACCCGAAATAATGATTTTAAGGGAGACAAAATGGATGATTTTGGATTTAAACGCACGAAATGAATTATTTTTGGATTAAAAAATTTTAGGAAAGGTTAGCGATATAATCAAGGCTTAAGGAAACTTCACGAGACTCTTCAACTCTTTACCAAACTCATTAATCAAAGGCGTGAAAGGTACTCATCACTGGGTTTGGTTTTTGGGGAGACACAATCTGTTGTCTACAGAAGCCCCCACTTTGACTGAGTTTGGAGAGACGTAAGTTTTGAAAACGCTAGTCAAAGTAAGATGAAAGGGATGAAGAATGATATAGAATGTTCTGCGATCCTAAATCATCCTCTTTAACGTCGATTCCTGCAGAAAGTGTTATTTCTACAAATAAAGGAGTTAAGGGAGATAAATGCGTATCTAGGGGGTGATGACAATCCACTTTAGGAACAGTTTCCGACACAAATCTTGAATGATGAATGACAATTCGGTTCAGGGAAATTTCAATGCCACGTAACAATCCATCATAGGAAATGTTGCCACGATGAACTGACAATCCGCATCTCGAAAAATTTGCCAAAGTCCAACTTAGGAAAAGTTGCCAATGCTGTGTAACAACCCGTCATAGGAAACATTGCTATGATCGACAATCCACACCTTGGAATATAATTCTCGAAAGACAATCCACTTCAAAAATTTTTGCCAATGCTATGTGACAATCCTTTTTGGAGAACATTGCCACAATCAACAATCCGCGTCTTAGAACATTTGCCGGACGAGCCAAACGACAACCCACTTTGGGAAAAATTTTCCATCAATGACAAACCACATCGAGGAACCTTTGCCGAAATATTGAATAATGACCCATGAGAATCCTCTTTGAGAAATTTGCCATAGTGAACTCGGTGAATGACAATCCAATCTCGGAAAAAATTACCAAAGGAGATGACTTGTAACAATCCATTTAGGAAAATATTGCCAAATGAAGAAGGTGCGTGACAATCCACTCTTGGAAACACTGCCAATTGAGATGACAATCCAATCTTGGAAAAAATTATCAGCGGGGGTAATGTACCTAAGCCTTGCAAAAAAAAGTCAAATTTTGCCAAAGGACCTTGACAGTTGGTTGTCTTGAGGTTGACTCAAGGCTTGGTGTACTTGACTCATAGTGTAACTCGATGTACTCAAATCAACTCGAGGTGTAATGACTCAACGTGTGCAAACACAACTCAATGTGATATGACTTGATGTTTATGTCGTGTGTACAAATCATGTGTATAAACTCAACTCGACGTGGTTACACGACATGACTCAATGTGCATGGCTCGTGTATGCATTGTGTGGTGATTGTGCTCCAAAATGCAGAAAAGCAAAAATTTTCCGTCATTTTTGTGGAGGGTACCGGCTTTCTCCCGAAAAGAAAAGACGTGAAAAAGATGAAGTGTAGGTGTAAATGTTAGTGAAAATCAAAGTTATTGAACTTCCCCCAAAGGAAAAGGATGAAAAGAATGAATCAAGTAATGATGCGTGTTGAATGAGCTTAATCAAGTGTATGTATTAATCATTGTATTTCATGGTGTAAGGATTGTAGCATCCTAGACTATCTCAACTGATTGGATATGAAAGTGTTTGGGTAACTAAGGCGCGGAGGCTAAGCACCTCATACTTTGTGATGCGACGATGATTATGATAATGAGTGATTCTAAGATGACAAGACATGCTTTAGAGTTGTATCAAGATTTCATGACAATGGGTTCCTAAGGGAAGGATTATTTGGCCATGTATGTGTGATATGTGTGAGAGTGACACTAAGGTTAGGCTGCAAAGGCTAAGGGTGTGGAAAAATATTTTGAGAAGAGCCATATGATGGTGACTCTTAGGCTAGGTAGGCTAATGAAGTAGGGATCAAGCCCCCAAATCTAGCTCTAAATGGATAGGGATGAGTATTGGAGATCCCTTGATATGATCGTATGAATATGTGATGAAGGCATTTTTATTACGGCCACACCCTAATGTGAGGTTGCCTACATATCCGTTAGGGAATCAGGCCGAACGTAGCTCTAGCCGAACCTCACACAAGTGTGTGTACACCTCAAGGAGGTCTTTCAAGAGTTGTAACGGGGTTAGGCTAAAGATTTGAAGAAGAAGGGATAAAGGCTCAAGAACCAAAATAAGCCCCCAAGGTGTGCAACCTTGCATTTGAATCTTGGTATTTGTATGCTTGAGATTTCTCACTTTTGAACTTATTTTTTCTTTGTTTTTGCATTTAAGATTTTGTATTTGAATCTTCTTTAGATAAGTGTGGCAATCCCGATCATGCAATCTATCATTCACTTGGCATTCATGTTTCTCAAGCACGGTACCGAGCACTCGATAAGAGACGCTATCTGAGACGTGTTCATATCAAAGACATTGGAACACTTGCCCTTTTGCACACTTTTAATTGCTATTGAACTTTTGAAACTTTAATAACAATCACTCAAGCTTTTGTATGTATTTGGCTTTGAAAATTGCATAAGTTACACAGGATCCCATCCCAAGGTTAGGTAGATTTGGGTTGAAGAAAGAAAGGCCAATTGTTAAACGAGGCTCAAAGTTGTTTATCAAGAAAGGATGGTATATTCGAAAGGGGTAAACATGATATGATATGGCTACTAGGGGTTCCTCAAATCATAGGTATACCTTGTGCTTAGCTCGGCTTGAATTTTTTTTTTGTTTTATTAAGGAAACGAAATGCAACACAATGATCATATGCAAGGAAAGAATCACTCATTTTATTAAAATGGAAAAGGTAAAAACAAACTCATGAAGTAAATTTTAAAAATGATAGAGGATGCCTATGCTAGACTTATTAAGGGAAAGGGAAATCAAAAATAAGAAAAGAACCATGAAATCTTATCATCGAAGTCCGCCTTGTGCTTTGTGCTTATCATCACTCGGTCTACTTGCCAGCTGGAGGGAATGGAAGCTTGTTCGCATCGATGAGATCTTGAATGAGGTTTTGAAACCTGTAACATTCATTTGTGGTATGACCTTTGCCTCAATGGTACTTGCAATAAGAGTTGGGATTCCATCACGAAGATCGCTTTTCTGGTGTTGGATCCTCCGTGGGACCAATAGGCTTGACTAAAACTCGATCATAGAGATGATCAAGAGCTACATCATAGGATATTCTAATAGGTGTGAACTCTCTTCTTGGTTTCTTGGTCTTTGAAGCATCTTTGTCGAGAGCCCAGATTTTATCGTCATCGATGTAGTTGCTATTTTGATGTGAAAAAACGGAAGAAGGATTGTCGGTCTTCCTGCTCCTGCCGTTGTCGCCATTGTTATTAGCCTTGGCCTTCTTGTTTCTCGGAGGAACATGAAGCCAATTTGAATCGATGAGGTCTTGAATGCAATCTTTAAGGGTGAAGCACTTTTCGGTAGTGTGACCATTGCCTCTATGGTATTTGCAATAGGAGTTTGGATCCTAATTAGGAGACCGTCTCTCAAGTACTAGCTCTTGGATTGGACCAATGGGATGAATGAAACCTTTGCCATGGAGGTAGTCAAAAGTTTCATTGTATGTCATTCCTATTGGTGTATATTCGTCAATGGTTCGTTTTACCCGCGGCTTAGGAGCATTGAGTTTTTTCTTTAATCTTTGAAGGGAAGAAGAAAAAGAAGAAGAAGGATGGTCTTTCTTTTCATTCTTCAAGTCCTGGCGATGAGGGTTTATTTCAATGACTGTCATTCGATTCACGAGGTTTTCCATCATACTTGTAAGCTTGGTGATGGAATCTTGGAGCTTAACAATGTTTTCTTTTAGATTTGCTAGGTTTTCCTCGGTGGCATCTAAGAAAAATTCTTCATCCTCAATCATGGTCACTTCGTTAATGGTAGTTACATAGACTTCTTCTATCATGAGCTCATCAATAAGTGTAATGAGGAGAGAAGGATCAAAGAATATTCGATCTTCTGCGATGGTTAGAACCTCAGAAAGTTTGTTATCATCAATCAAATCCTAGATAGCTTCTTTAAGTTTCCAACATTCCTAGGTATCATGACCTCTTCCTTGGTGGTACTTGCAGTGTTTACTAGGATCCTACTTAGGTGGCCTGGCCGCTGGGACTGGATCCTTGATAGGTCCTATGGGCATGACCAGTCCTTTGTGGTGTAGTTTATCGAAGGTTGTTTCTTAGCTCATGTCAAGTGGAGTAAACACTCTTTTCTACCTTTGGATTCGTCGCTTAGGAGTGTCTGTAGCATGTACTTCATTAATGGGAGAGAAAGAAGAAGGATGGTCGTTCTTCTTTCCTTTCGCATTATTATTGTTAGTAGCTGCCAACTTCATAAGGGCATCTTTAATTTCGATGCCTATATGGGCCGTGAAAGTGTTTAGAAGTTGATATTTTAATTGCTTTTGGTACTTGTCTTGAAGGTTTCTGATAAAAATTCTCACAGAGTCTTTTTCGTCTGGGGCCTTAATCATCCTAGCAGAAACATCCTTACACCTAGTATAAAATTCAATGAAGCCTTCATTATCTTTTTGTTCCAAGATTTCAAGCTCTTTTCAGCCTCTACAAATACGGTGCACTGGTATCTTTTGATGAAAGTATGTTCAATACTCTCCCAAGTAGCAGTGTCCTCGGAATCCAGGGAAAAGAACCATTGTTGACACACTAGTTCTAATGAGAAAGAGAAAATCAAAGGAAGACTTGCTTGTTAGCCCCCTTGATTCCCATGATTGTTTCAAAAGCTTTCAAGTGGAAGTAAGGGTTATATGTGGGCTTGAACTTAGGAAAGTCAGTGGTAGAGGACTTTTGTGGAAGAAGTCCCTTATCTAGTGAGATTCCCTTGGTACTCATGTCAAGATACTTATAATCATTAGAAACTTGGCTTAGTGTCTCTTGGATATGCTTGATGGTCTCAGGTGGAACTTGTTTATTAGGATCTTCAACTTTCTCTATTCTTGTGGTGAGTTCTTTGATAAGCTCGGCAAGACCCTCCATGGTCTTTTGGAGTTTGTCAACATCTTCTTGTTTGGTTGCCATTGGTTTCTTCTTCCTTCGAACCGTGCTCCTAAAGAAGATCTCTTGAATGTAGGAGTTATCTCAAACTAATCGACCCTCTTTTCTTGACCAAACGTTGTAGAAAGGGAAGCCATGGACACTTATTGTCATTTACTTGACTCGAACTCAATTAAATCTTTCATAGATGGGGAAAGGTCATAGTATATGAGGGGAATGATATGTATAGGGAAAGCATGTAGGAGGAAGGTTTGTAAGAAGGTAATATGTGTATAGGGAAAGCATGTGAATGTGGAAAGTGAAGGTGTGAGGTATGTAATGTATGGAAAAGTGATGTAAAGGAAAGGGTGTATTTGTGGAAAGATCTGAAAATTTCGGAGAATAGGATTAACCCTCAACTCGAATGACGGAAATGATGACTCATGCATGGACCTAAGACATGGTCATGGTGTGAAGAAAGTATGTACAAAGGTGTGTGCAAAGATTCGTGAGTGTAAGTGATATTTACAAGACTCGTGTGATGACCATAGCCGTAGCTGAGGGTGTGCAAGCAATGCTCTTGCACAAGGCCTCATGATTATGTAATATCTCGTATTTTTATACGTATATTAATTTAAAACATTATTTTATGAAGTATTTAGATAATTCAAAATGAATTATTTATGGTATTTTAATAATTTAAAAAGGTTTATTTTAATTTAAATTCCATTTTTATTTATTTAATTATTTTGGAAATATTTTATTTAATTATTTAAAAAACTTTGGGGCATAATTAATTTATAAAAGGAAGTTTTAAAGTCAATGGACTTTTAAAGAAAGTCAAATATCATTTGAATAGGAGTAGGAATCATTAAGGGTAGAAAAGAAATTTAAGTTAGGAGGATTTTGAGAGAAGGTATAAATACCCATCATATGAGATTTAAACTTTGCCCAAGGTAGAGAATACCCAAAGGTAAAATCTCTTTCTCTCTCCTCTTATTTTTCTTTCCCCTTAATTTTTCCTCCCTCTTCTCACCTCACGCACGCACGCACACCACCGGTGGCCGGCTGCCACCACCACCACCACCACCACAACCGGCCACCGCTAGCACAGGGCGGCAGCAGCAGCCAGCCGCGGGGAGGTGGTGCGCCAGCCACTCTCCCCCTCCTTGTTGTTGTTCGGCCCTTACAAAAAAAAACTTCTTTTTATTTTTAATTCAATCTAGCGTTGATTTAATTATTGATTTTGGTGTGTGTGATGATTTTATGATGTTTTAATCATGATTAAAATGTATATAATTTTCAGATTTAGTTTTTGAATTAAAAAGCCCCAAATTGAAAACCCTAGGTTTCTAAATTAATGTTTTCTGATGGAATTTGATTGTAGTTGATTAAAACTATTGAAATCAATGTTTTTAAACTAAATTACAGCAAGGGTAAGAGTTTATATAACGCTGAAATTTTTATGTAGAGGCTAGAATTATGTTTCTTGAAAGGATTTTTAATTACCTATTAATTGAGAATAAAAGTAGGTGCTTTAAATTAATTTTCAACATGTTTTAGAAGGTTTAAAAGTGATTTAAAGAGTGTATATATTGCTGGAAATTTATTATGAATAGGTATTAATGTCTCTTCGTAATTTTGGGTTGTAGGAGACTTCCAAGTGAGTGATTTCGTGTAGTTGTGGCGATTTTGAGATCATATTTGAGGTACGTTCGCATACTCAGTAGTTATTTAAGTGTGTAGAAGCATGCTAGGCTTTGTTTAATTAATTAAAGGTACTATCATGATAGGTATTGGTTGGAATTATTGATTGGATTGATTTTGGTGATTGATTTGTGAAGTATGAATTATTTGAGGTGAATTATTGATTGGAATTAATTATGTTGGCATATTGATTATGAACCACACTTTTATTATTAGCATGATTAAGAGCATGTTTAATTAAACTAAATGTTTAATTGAGTTTGGAATATTGAAAAGGAATTTTGTTATGGTTCATATATTTTTTTATTAATGCTATAAGCATGGGAAATGAGTCATTTAAGTGTCTATGTACACGAGGATTAATTTATATTTTGGTTCCTAAGTGTGCTTAAGGTGTTCTAAGCACCGAGGGGTAGGATTTGTGGTGTATTATGCGCTTAAGGTGTTCTAAACACCGAGGGGTAGGATTTGTGGTGCATTATGCGCTTAAGGTGTTATTTAACGCCGAGGTAGTTTAAAAAGGGTTTAACATTAAATTAAATGTGGTAACTAATTATTCAAGAATTAAATTTGTATGATTGATTGCTTGAATGATTTACGATGATTGATTGAGTTATAGATTGAGAGTCATCACCAAGTCTAAAATATCTTAACAACGTAAAGTGAAAGAGATTATACACCAAAACTCTTGGAACGTATATAACTTGAGTATGAACATATGGGAGGAGTTATGGTGTTTTATATTTAACCACAGCTTCAACTGGGATTACAGGACGCTATATTTTCCTTTTTATTATTATGCACAGGAATTCAGCCACTTACGAGTGGTTCTTTTATACTGGCATGGATAGCTCCCGTGTTAGTACCCCTTTATTGGGGCAGGTTAGGGGGGAAACCCGTTCGATGCGTAATCAAAGTAAATAAGCAATTTAATTATTTTTTGGCTGGTGATGTTGTATGTTGTATGCTTGTAAACAGGTACAACAAGGTAAGTTGTGTGTTGATAGGATAAAAGCATGTTAGTGTGTACTGTTTACGCTTATGTACTCAGCATTGCTGATTGTATGTTTGTATGTGTTTGGCCTTGTCTTTATCTTAGTCTTACGACGACCTATTTCTAATGGCGAGTAGTGGGGACAAAGTAAAGAGAAGCTTTTCAAATGATGAGGCATATTCATGATGGCCATGAGTGAAGAGCGAATCTTGTTTAGTTTCTATAAGAATATGACGTGTTTTATTTGCTTTGATTATTATATATTTGCTTGTGAGACTAACATAAAGGTTTTATTATTCGTTTGGGTTTTGAAAAGGGCTTACAATGGTTCCAAATTGTAGGTTGACTTTATTTGACTTTGTTTGACTCTGGTTTGTCTTTACTTTCGTTTGGTTTGACCTTTTAAGTTGACTTGTTTTGAATGGTTTTTAAAGTGAGTCTTCCGCTGTGTGTCTTTGATAATTGCCTTAGTCGTTATCACGGTAGCGGTAATGTCTTAAATATTCTTATTTCGTATTTTAAAATTAGAGAAAAATAGGTATTTTAAAGGAAAGGAAATTCTAGTGTGTTACAATTTAAGAGCCCAAAAATGTAAAAAAACAAAAAGCCTTTATTAAAAATATATAAATAAATACTACTCTATGGTTTCTATTCACCGTTAATTGGAAATGGGAGTTATTCCAATTTAATGATTTATGCTTTAATCCTCCCCATTTTTTATTAATATATCATTAATTACTATTTGTATTTACCAAAGTTGAGGCCATTAATTTTTTTCTCATTAAGCATTAATATTTTCCTTCTTTCTATTAACTGACTTTGCTTTCTCAATGCATTTTTTTTTTCACCATCAAATTCTTTTTTATCAATTCACAAAAACTCTACAATTCCATTCGAATTTTTAAGGCTATTGATGAATGGTCTCATCCAAAACTTTTACTTTCCAATTTGACTGATTCAGAAACTGTAATTCTATTAGAGTATATGTTTTGTTTCATCAGTGGGTATTACGATTTGTGTTGATTGATTTACGGTTATCACATGAATTATATTGATTTTGGAAACGGTAGTTAAATTTTTGTAATATGCACAGGGCGCCCAAAAACTTTGAGACGACCCTGGTGATGACCATGTGACTAGATATGTGGTTAGACTCAAACAAGACCAGGGAAAGACCATGTGTGTACATTAAACTGGTTAATCATGATAGTGAGACTCAATGCGAAGACTCGGAAAGAGACCAATGAACCATCGCGTGGAAATGGAACTATCGTGTGGTGTTGGTACCAACATGGAGCGACAAAGCTGTTGCGGTGCGCTGGACACCAATGTCATGCGTCACAGACCGGAATGACGCCCCAATAATTAGAATGTCACTGCAATCTGTTTTCAGCTATTCTTTCGAAGGTTTGAGCCTAAAAGTCTCCTAGGTCAAGCATATTAAGACTTTATGGGTTGATTATAATTAACTAATTTAATTAAGCAAAGTCTTTGGGTTAGTATATACAAGTTATATGTACAAGAAACAAGTTTAAGACAAAGGGTTAGTTTAATCGCAATTAAAGGGTTAGTTTAATCACAAACAAGGTATGCACAAGTAGTCAAGTAATCACAACATGATGCAATAAGTTTGCAACCTAACTACGGCTCTAGTTCTCTAAGGTCAAGGATTATGGTGTCTAAGAGGGTCCATGGTTAAAAATCCGGATGCATCGCGCGAAAGCCATACCATAGAAGGGTTGGCACGATGGACGGGACCCCGCGAGTTAAACTCAACTCCATGGTTTGTGGAATTAAACAAATTCAAATGCACCCATTATTGCACGGAGCATTTATTAGGGTGGACGGAGCGTGAATTCTTAAGGGCTAAAACCATATATAAAACACATATGGGTTAAGAAAAGTCGAAAAAACTTAATCATGAAGTGAAATTATTGAGGCAGTACTAGAATAGGGCAAAACACGAATACAGAAGCTAGCGTAGAATCGCCAGAATTTGTCGTTGGCAAGCAGAGACCATCGTCTGGCGACAGGTCTGTCGCGGCGCGATAAGCCTGTCGTTCAACATTGGTCGATGTCGCCACGCGACAGTTCTGACGCTCTACAAGCAACATATGATTAATACAACAACAAGCATCCTAAACATGATACTAGGAATTAATAATATCATTATAAACATGATCTCTACTCCAAAATCAAAAGGATAATAGAAAGGATGATTGAATTACTCACTTTTATGCCTTAAATTTCTTTCTATTAAAACAATACACACGTTAATAAACTTCAAGAAAGTTAAATCAATAAAGTAAATAAATCAAATATGAATTGAAATATAGAGTTAGGACCAAACCCTGAGAACTATCAACCTTTCATGTCGAGGTCAAAGTCAACGTCGAGATCAAAGGCAACGTCGAGGATGGCTTAAATAAAAGTATTTGAATCTCATGAATTAGGTATTGTGATTGATTTAGGAGAGTATCAAGGATGTGTTTAGGCTAAGGCTAAGAACATAGGAATTAAGAGCTTTGAAGCATATGAAGGATTGATGATGATTGGATCCAGATGATTATATCTAATGATTAATGGTTCTAGCTGATTTGAAAACGAGGAAAACAATCTCTATTTATAGGGAAAAAAGAGAGTCTAGACGATCAGAAAAGATCAAAATTTAGAACATAATAGAACTGCTCTTGACGCGCGGCGACAGACATGTCGCAGTGCACCAGACTCCACGCGGCAACGATGAATCTGACGTGTCACGTTGGTTTTGTTGTCCTGCGATGATTTCTAAAGATAATCAAGTCATACGAAGTTTGATTTCTAATAGAATTAGATTTGTGAAACATATCCGGACGTCTTTTAATTTGAACGGGATAAGGACTATCATATGAGAAGTCTTATTCGGCTTCGAACTCTTTCGATCTTTATCTTTTTGGGAAGGATAAATTAGAACCTTATAGAGGATTCTAGAAGTTCCTAAATAATCTTAATTGGTTTAGGATTAAGAGCAAGATATATGGACCCTCACATGATCATTGGGTCGTAAGTAATGTGGACCTAGGCTCGGTTTAGTATTTTGGCCATAACTTATTCGTTTTAAGTCGGATTTGGGCTTATAATATATCATTGAAAGCCCTTTTCAACCCCATCCATCTAAGCAATAATTGGATTGAGTTTATGGACCAAAATAATCTGGTTTGGACCTTTTTATGACTTAGACACGAAATGAATGATTTTAAGGGACACAAAATGGATGATTTTGGGTTTAAAGGCACGAAATGAATTATTTTTTATTAAAAAAATTTAGGAAAGGTTAGGGATATGGTAAAGGCTTAATAAAACTTCACGAGACTCTTCAACTCTTTACCGAACTCGTTAATCAAAGACGTGAAAGGTACTCATCACTAGGTTTGATTTTTTGGGAGACACAATAAGGTGTCTACACTTATGTTCTTTTGTGATGTCCCTTATGTTCTTTTGTTTAATCATTAAGTAGTTGTTTCATGGTTTTATTCTATTGTTGATCTTGTATGTGTTTTAACTCGTATGTTTTTTTAATTTATTCCTTGGGTTCTTTGATGTATTCTACTTTAACGAATGTCATTTTAAAATTAGTTTTAGTGTCATTTTTAATTATTATAATATTAATTTTGAATATTATTTGATAATTCTATATTTTTTCAATATTAATTATCATTCAATAACTTTGTTGTTTTTTTTTTTAATAAATTCAGGATCACAAAGGTTGATGTCGATATTGTTTTGAGACCTCCTCTATTGATGATTGATTTTTAGACCTAAAGATCATAATAAACAATGAATATTTTGTGACTATACAGGTACATTAAACTTACCATCAAAGAACACAAACATTTAAAATAGTTTATTAAAAGATCTACAAAAAAATCATTATATAATAATGGACATATAGAGTTAATGTAGCGTTAATAATTAATTGTATATTACAAACAAATATAAAGTACATCATCATTTCTGATAAAGAACATTGTTAAATCATACAAAGAATATTACAAGTAATACGCATGGCCATCAGACCAAATTATAAGTAAAGTATAAAAAAAAATATTTATAAATATAAATAATGAACATTATTTAAATTTAAACAGCATGACAAAATTTTAAAAATAAAATTTAAAATTTCGACTTTTAAAAATTAAATCTTGATTTATTTTTAAGGAAAAAAAAATCTTTTAGAGGATAATTATTATGAGAAACTAATATTTTTAAGAGATTTACCATTAGATGCGGGCTAAAAAGATAAAGTAGTAATTATCTTTTACTTATTTAAAACCTATGCTCAAAAATTGTCGTGTTCTTTACCTTTTAACAATATGTTCTTTCGTTCTAATTATATGTTCTTTACATTCCATCTCAAAGATTTAAAAGCAATGTGTTCTTTATGCATAAACAATATGTACTTCCCGCTTTTTTTTTTTAAGGTGTACCTTGCTTGGTACACGTGGGTGTAGGAACCAGGCATTGCCTGGCGTAGGCCACCCTTTTATTGCTTCAATCTTTGCTGAATCTACTTCTATCCCATCCTTGGATACAAAGTGACCCAGAAATGCTACCTTCTCTAACCAAAACTCACACTTGGAAAACTTCGCATAGAGCTTGTTCTCCCTTAAGGTTTGTAAAATTGCCCTCAAACGTTCCACATGTTCCTCCTTATTCTTAGAATACACCAATATATCATCTATGAACACTACAAAAAACTTGTCCATAAATGGATGGAACACCCTGTTCATCAAGTCCGGAAAGATTGTTGGACCATTCGTCAAACCAAACGGCATCACTATGAACTTGTAATGCCCATACCTTGTCCTAAATGTTGTCTTAGGGATATCTTCATCCGCAATTTTTAACTAATGGTATCCTGACCTCAAATCAATCTTGGAAAACATAGATGCGCCCCTCTATTGGTCGAGTAAGTCATCAATCCTTGGTAATGGGTACTTGTTCTTTATAGTGAGTTTATTCAACTCTCCATAGTCAATACACAACCTCATACTCTCATCTTTTTTCTTAACAAACAACACTGGAGCTCCCCAAGGTGATGCACTTGGTCTAATGTATCACTTTTATAACAAATCCTACAGTTGCTCCTTCAACTCACTCATCTCTACAGGTGTCATTCTATATGGTGCCTTGGAAATTGGTGATGTTCCTGGGACTAATTCTATTGTGAAGTCAATTTCTCTCTTAGGTGGCATTCTTAGAATCTCCTTAAGAAATACATCTAGAAACTCATTCACCACTTCTATATTTTTTGGCTTAGTTGTCTCTTCATAATCCAAATTCCTCACACTACAAAAATACAACGGGTGCCCCTTCCTAATTTACTTAGCCAACTTAAGCATAGAAATGATCCTTACACACTTTGGTTCCCCATGTCTCCAATGAGTTAACAATTCACCCTCCGATGTCCTTAACTGTACTTTCTATGATTGATAACGAATCTGTGCGTTAGACTTTCTTAGCCAATCCATTCCCAAGATGACATCCAAATCACTCAACTTATATTCAATGAGATCAGATAAGAATTCTTTCCCTTTAATCTCTAATGGAACATCTTTAAAGGTTTTGGTACACTACACTACCCTTACCGTAGGAATAACTATAGGTACATCTACAACATCTACGGTTTTCAAATAGGGTGATAGTTTTGAAACAATGGCTTTAGAAATGAAAGAAAAAGTTGCACCATAATCAAACAAAACTTTAACAGGAACAGAGTTAATAAAGAAAGTACCAATAATCATATCCTTTGTTGTATCAGCTTCATGCCTACTTATCACATTCAGTTTTCCTAGAGTTCCTCCCTTCACCTGATTATTCCCATTGTTGTTGTTCATTACCCCATTGTGTTGTGGCCCTTTGTTTCCTGCATAGTTGTTGTTTCCTTAGAAATTCCTTAATGGATTCCCTCCTTGGTTGTTCCCTTGCTTTTTCCGATTAGAATCTTTAGAGAAACACTCATATTCCCTATGGCCTAACTTGTTGCAAGCACAACAAGTGATTAAGTTACCCTCACAGTCTTTACCAGGGTGATCATTTCTACATCTCTTACAGAAGTACCGCCTTGATGTCTTATTATTTCCCTGGTCAAAGTTCTTAGATCCTCCATTAAAGTTTCTTCCACCCTAACGGTTGTTGTTGTTCAAGTTATTGTTGTTGTGGAAGTTATTATTTTTGTGAGTGAACTTCTGCTTCTTAAAATTATTCTGGTTACCCTGATAGTTCCCAGAACTTTTTCCCATATCTTTTCTCTTTTCCTTCCCTTCTGTTTAAGCGAATTCCTTCTTTTTCTTTAACTCTAAGGTGTAGAGGTGTGCAGCCCTTCCATAGACTTCATCCAAAGTATCAAACACTTGTCCACACAGCTTAAGTTGAAGATTAGTGGTCAATCCACTCTCAAACTTTCTAGTTTTTGCTTTTTCTGTAGCAACATATTCTTTGGCAAACCTTGACAGCTCAATGAACTTTGTATAGTACTCAGTCACTGACATCTTTCCCATTGCTATGTTAAAAAACTCTTCAGCTTTTTGTTTCCGTAGGAAACTGGGGTTAAACTTACCCTTAACCTTCTCCTAAAACATAGTCAAGTTAAAATCCAGTAGTGCCTTAATGGTAGCATCACTTTCCTGCCACCAAAGGTCAACTTCACCCCGTAAATAGTATGTAGCACAGCCAACTTTCGAGGCTTATGGGAATTCTACCGCCCTGAACAACTTTTCAAACTCCCTTAACCAATTCTCTAACACAGTGGGGTCAGGTTCACCCTGGTATGTTGGTGGTTTGCTTTGAGCAACCTTTTTGAATAGCTCACCCTGGGTATCCCCAATAGTAGATGAGTTTCTTGCCAATTGTTGAGCCACCGACTAGTTGCCTCACTACTTCACTCAACTCATTTCCTCCATTGTTATTATCTCCACTACCTCCTGCCATCTTACGTCTCCTGAATTAACACAAAAAGGGGTCTTTATTAATTAAGGTTATGGTTAGCTCTCAATATTAAACACCTATCCTATTTAACTTACAACAAGCATACATACACAAATAATTTAACCTACTAATTTGAGGTTGCAACAATCACAACTCTCAGCTTGTAGCTTGATCAACTTATTTTTGATTTCTAACCAACCATTCATTTAATAAAGCATAACAATAATAAATAAAATAATTCCTATGATTCCCAGAGTTTGAAATAAAAGATTGGGGTAATTAAGTAAGAAATGGATAAGTGGAGTGGTATAGTAAGAAATGGATTATTTGGCAAGATAAATTTTATTAATGATGAAGGAAATGATTGGAAATAGGATGAGTTGAATAACCTACGCAAAATCAATAAGTTTATTGGCTCACCATAGCCATGCCACTTATTACTCTATTAGAAAAGAAATAACTATAATAGTAGAAATGAAATCAAGAATTCCTATGAATAAATGGAACTACAAAAATCTAGTCCTTTTAGACATTATCCGACTTGTCCTTCGATTGTTTGTAGCTTCCGGGATCAAATTCAAGGTCATCGTCATCTTCAATAGGCTCAGGTGTCTCAAGCACCTGTTTAACTTGAACAAACTCCTCATTATCATCATTAGAAGAAATGTAAATAATAACTAGTGATGGGGGTGGATTAATATTTTGATTAGGAATCTCCATAATGGAACAATCTGTAGAATGGTTGCTCTCTTCCATTAGTTTTCCTTCTTCTTGCCCTCCATTGGCCCCTGTTTGGTATCCCTGTGATGGTGAAGTACTCCGAGATTGATGGCTTGAAGAAGGGGAATTATTCCCTATTTGGTTATCCTAAACATATTAATTTGGGTATGGAATATGCAAACGGTCACAATGATACTTTACAACCTCAACAAGGTAGGAAATCAAATATATGTAATCAGAGTACCACTGTCCGTAGTAATTTCTATATTTTGAGTAATTGGGGATGTCCCCAGGCAAGTAAAAATTAGCAAACTTTTTTATTACAGCCAAATATGGGGGTTCATTAGGGACACAATACACAATTAGAGCTGAGATATGATCAGGATGATCTCATTGTTTGTCCCCAAGGACATTACTCAGGTAGGAACAATAAAAACGAACTTTCTTGACATAATCGAAGGGGTGCTCATGATCTTTCTTAACTAGTGTTCCGATTTGGGAGTGTTTATTAGGGAGAATCGGCATCCTATAAAGAAAAAAGTTTAGAAAATAATTCCCTTTCCAAAAGGAAAAAATACAACATTACAGTTCTTGCATGAATTTAAGTTTAATGCTCAATCATAAAAATTTTATTTAATTCTAACCACATATATACATGCTTTACACATTATTCACTTTACATGATCAAACATCACAACCTAAATAATTAATGCATACAAGAACATGAATAATTCTAACTTATATGCCTAAAATCTTTCTTACCTGTAGACACCTGGTTGTGTCTCCCAAACACCCAACCTAGTGATGAATGTCTTTCACGTTTTTATTGATGAGTTCAGCAAAGAATCGAAGGGTCGCACAAAGTTTCCGTAAGCCTTGACCATTTTTAACCTTACACAAAATGTCTTTACATCCAAAAGATCCATTTCGTGTCCCTAAAACATCACAACCTAAATAATTAATGCATACAAGAACATGAATAATTCTAACTTATATGCCTAAAATCTTTCCTACCTGTAGACACCTGATTGTGTCTCCCAAACGCCCAACCTAGTAATGAATGTCTTTCACGTTTTTATTGATGAGTTCAGCAAAGAATCGAAGGGTCGCACAAAGTTTCCATAAGCCTTGACCATTTTTAACCTTATACAAAATGTCTTTACATCCAAAAGATCCATTTCGTGTCCCTAAATCCAAAAAGATTCATTTGTGCCTTTTAGCCTAAAAAGTATCCTTCCCGTGCCTATAATCATAAAAACATCCAACACGATTATTTTTGTCCATTTTCTCAGTCAAATAATTGTTTGGATGGTTGGGACTCGAAAAGAGCTTTCCAACGATATATTATAAGCCCAAATCCGACTTAAAACGAATGAAATATGGCCAAAATACTAAACCAAGCCCAAACCGAGCCTAGGCCCACCTTTAGTACGACCCAATGATTATATGGAGCCCAAATATTTTATTTAGGCCCCATATGATCATATTCCTAACCACAAGACGGCTAGAATTTTCTAGAAGATTCTAATTTATCCTTCCCGAAAGATAAAGATCAAGAGTTTGAGATTGAGTAAAACTCTTCATGCGATAAACTTAGAAAATCACCTAAATCAGATCCATACAGATATATTTTGCAAAGATAAACCGCCAAAAACAAACTCTGTACAAATATTTTCTATCCTATGAAGCCATCGCAATTGCGACGTGACAGATCCATATTCTAGGATAATTTATGGGATAATTTCTGATTTTTTACTTCGTCGCAACACAATACTCCTGTCGCGCCACGATAAGCGTCTTCGCGACACGACAAAAGTTTTTATCCCAATTTTTTCTTCTGATCATGAAACCCACTTTTTCCCTATAAATAGAGATCGTTTTCCCTGATTTCGGGGGGAACTAGATTGAACAAGAATTCAATTGAGAATAGAAAATACCCGAAATTCCTAAAAACCCATGCTTTTAGCCTAAACACATCCTTAATACGCCCCAATCATTCACCATACTTCCTTTGCGTGATTCGAATGCTCCAAGCCACAGTCGACGTTGCCTTCGACCTTGACGAGAATGGTTGATATTTCTGAGGGTTTGGACCCAAATCCATATTTTTATCTCTAATTAATTATTTACTTTAATTTACTTTCTTGAAGTTTACTAACGTGTATATTATTTTTGTTGCAAGAAAGTCGAGGCATCAAAGTAAGTAATTTAATTACTTTTTGGTAGAAATCATGTTTAGGATAACGCTTTGATTTTATTATTAGTATCATGCTAGGATTGTTATAAATTTGTTTAATATCATGCCTAGGATCTTACTACTAACAATGTTTTTATGATGACAATTATGATGTTAATTATATGTTGCTTGATTATCAATGATTTATTGTTATTGCTTGATCACGCCCCAATTTGCAGGTTTAAAGGGAATTTGTAATTGAAATCACGCCTAATAATAAGATAATTAATAATTGGATTTAGGTTTAACATGATTTTAATTCAAGTGATCACGAGTATTAGATTTAATTGTGCATTAATAATCAACCAACATAGATTAAACAGGTTAAGGATTAATTTTATGTAATTTGTTGATCGAAAAGCGCGCATGAATGACAAAAAGGATCAAGTAGAGGCCTATTTAGGGAGGATTTGACCTCTTTGAAAGTCAAGTTCGTATCATCATCCCCGAATATCCAGTCATGGTTCTAGACCACTATGGAGTTAGCAATCTCTGTGATTGTGAATGGGGTGTAACCTTCTCAATTGTGAACGGTTTACAAGTTTCTAAAACTTATTGGCGACTCTCTTTCTCTAGCTTCTTTCCTACGATCGCTGGCATGCCTAAAAACATGACCCACGATACGGCGAGATAAAAAATTTCCTACACTACCCAAGCTCACAACATGCTTTTAAAGCTTTTAACACATAATTCAAACCTCAATCCTTCGCTTCTCTGCAAAACGAACAAACTAAAAATATTTTTGAACTCCCCTTTTTATTTAAAATTTTCGAAAATGGATGGGAAATAAGGTCGGAATTTTCAACCACTTAAAGAAAAAAATTTCGGACACTTCCCAATTAAAATAAAAAAAAATTGAACCCCTCCTAACAAAAATTTTCGGATTTCCCTTTAAAAAAAATTTGGACCTCTTCCCTAAAAAAAAAAAAAAAGAAATATTTCGATCCTCCCAAAAATAAATAAAAATAAAACAACTCACTTTTAAAAATAAGTCGTAAAATAAATACTTGGCCAAGTTTAAAACAAAATATTTTAAAACACGTTTTTAACTTTAGTGGTAATAAAAAATCTCAACCAAAGCTCCGAGATACCATTTGTAACACCCTAGAAATTCATGTCCTTTAATATATCTGTTTTGCCTTTTTGAAATTCGAAATAGGAAATTCTAAGACATTAGCGCTACTGCGATAACGACAAAAGCAATTATCAAAGACATATAACTGAAGACTCGTTCAAAAATCCTTTTTAAAACATAAAATCAACCTCAAGTCAAACCAAACGAAAGTAAGTTCAAACCACAGTCAAACAAAGTCAACCTACAACTTGGAACCCTTGTAGGCCCTTTCAAAACCAAACCAAAATAATTAAAAATCAATATGTTAGTCTCACAAGCAATAAATAATATTCAAAGCAAGTAAACACATCATCCTCGTGGAAACTAAACAAGATTTGCTCTTCACTCATGCCCCAACATGAATATGCTGCATCACCTGAAAAGCTTCTCTTTATTTTGTCCCAACTACTCGCCATTTGAAATGGATCATCATAGGGCCAAGATAAAGAAAAGGACAACAAACAGACAAACACACAATAAGAAATGTTGAGTACATAAGCATAAACGAAACACACTAACATCCTAACAACCTAGCATCACACAACTTACCTTTTTAGCACCTGTTTTCAAGCACACAACAACAACTCCTTTAAAATAGACAATTCAATTTCTTATTTATTTGATTACGCATCGAATGGGTTTCCCCCCTAACCTGCCCCAACAAAGGGGTACTAACACGGGAGCTAACCGTGCTAGTATAAAAAGAGTCACTCGTAAGTGGCGGAATTCCTGCGCATAATAAAAAGGAAAATACAGCGTCCTGTACTCCAAGAGGAATTTATAGTTAAATATAAAACCCCATAACTCCCCCCCAAGCCATATGTTCATACTCTAGGTGTATACATTCCAAGAGTTTTGGTGCGTAATCTTTTTCACTTATACAATGATCATGAAGGTAACCTCTCCTTCGACTTATACAATTGTATACCTAACTTTATTCTTTGATTAATGGAATGCATTTGTATCTTTTTTCAAATGTTTATCTACTTGTTTATTTATGCAATTTAACTTGTTTTACTTTATTTGGGAAAGCTTCCTTGTTGTTTGAGTTGTTAGCAAGGTAATCAATCTTTGAAACCGGTAACTCGAGGGGCAGACCCCTAATACTCTAAAACAAGATAGAGTATTTAACTTGTTGGCAAAGAACAATATTTGCCTCAACATCACTTCAATTAACAGTAAAATTAAAGAGGAACCTAAACCGATCGTTCAATTTATCTTATTAGTCTAGATTTTCAATTACATATTCCCATTAAGCATGTAAAATAGTGATCAACAATACAATAGAATAAACAATAATATTGGAAGCAATTTAGCCATAAAACGTAACAATTAATATATTAAAATCATAATAAAAATCGTTAGTAATATAATAAAAAAAATAGGAGCATGATGTCTTGTTTTTTTTTTTTGCGTTTGCTTGCAACTATAAAACAATAAACATGTTAATAACTTCAAGAAAAATAATAAATGAAATTGAAATTAAATTAAAACAGTAATGAAAATAGAATAGATTTGGTCCAAACCCTTAATCGTTTCTACCTTTTTCACGCCTTGGTTTAAGTAGAAAACTTCAATTCGGGTATAATTTGGACTCCTTGGAGTGCTTATGGGAAGTATGGTGATGTTACGATGATCGTAAGTATAAGAAAGAGGGAGAGGAAATAAATTATGTGTACAGTTGTGTTTCGCTACCCTGAAACTTGTAAACGAGCCTCGTTTTTATAGGCAAAAATGAGGGAAATAAGCCCAGAATGATTAAAAAAAAAAATAGGGCCGCTGAAATAGAATGTGTACCACGACACAGTACAGTGTATCGCGTCACGGTACCTATGGCGTGGCACGGTACAAAAAGTTATCATATAGAAGACGTGTTTAAAAGAATTCCGGAAAATAATTTGCCGTGACGCGGTACTTTTCCAGTTTCGGAAAATATTGTATTATTAAAATCTATCTAATTTTCACAAAATAAGGAATATTTAGGCGTCGTTTCTGTCATTGCGGACTGATTATTAGGTTTAGTGTTTTATGATTTGATTATTTGGGCTTAATTAAAAATTAGGGAAAATGTTTAATTAAGGTTTGGACTAGGAAATAGATATTTGGCCTAAAAAGGTTGGTTTAGGTGAATTAAATGAAAAGTGTTGGACTAAGGCTATAGTTTTAAGCACTCTATAGATTCAATACGCAATCCGACCAATAACGGCAATGAAAGGTTGTTCATAATCGGGTTTGAATTTGGGGAGACATTTTTTAGGTGTCTACTGTAACAAATTTCATGTAGTACCCAATAAGCTCAAGAAACCTTCTCATGTATCTAAATTTGTGTAGGCTGACCAGCTAACTATGATTTTCATTTTCTCAAGATCCATTAATACTTCATTTTGTGGCCTAGATATGCCACTTCAATCCTACCAAACTCTTCAAGAATCTTATCAATTACTGGGATGGGATATTTATGGGCACTGTCTCTTTATTCAAGGTCCAATATTCCACACAAAATCTCCATGAACCATCTTTCTTTTTCACAGGTATCACAGACTTGAAACCGGACTTGTAGAAAGCTTAATTATGTCGACTTCCATCATTTTCTTAATGAGCCTCTCAATTATGCCGACCACAAAGATCTTTTCAAAACTGACATAATATATAGACACACTGCATCATGAAAACATTCTCCATTTTCGAAAGCTTAGTTTTGAAAAAATATTCAACTATCAAATAGTGGTGAATGAAGCATTTTTTATAAGTGAGTTCAAATCAACATGAAATAAATTATAGCTAATATTATTTATAAATTCACAAATAACGTGAAACTATATATCTTTTATATGGAATATTATTTACACATATAATTATCTTTTATATGGAATATTATTTACACATGTAATTATGCAATTAATATATTACTCATAACTTTCATATTATCTTTCTCATATTAAATGATTCTAATAAATCATTATTT
This sequence comes from Chenopodium quinoa, assembly GCF_001683475.1. NCBI lineage: Eukaryota > Viridiplantae > Streptophyta > Magnoliopsida > Caryophyllales > Amaranthaceae > Chenopodium > Chenopodium quinoa. The sequence continues at coordinate 996,012 of NW_018744367.1, forward strand.
TTCCATCTTTTAATTAATTATAATAAGATTTTTTTTACAAAAATAAGTAGGTCTATTGACCCTATTACGTGAAAGATTCGCCCCTGCTATTAGTATCTCTTTCAATTTGGCCTATCAAATGTTATGTTTAGAGAGTCTTTACTTTTCCAATCTATGTCAAGATCTAAATCCCTATCATCAGCATATTCCAACTCTTTATTAGTAGAAGGATATTCAGCATCATGATCGTTAAAAGAATCTTCATCTCTAGAAGAATTATCACAGTACATTTCTTAAACCTATCAGCCTAATATTCATTCAATTTCTCTTTTCTCATCTTCAATTGATGTCGTTTATCTGCTTTTGCTTCAGCCTTGTCTTCTTTCATTATATTGAACGTTTCAAGTCCCTTGCATCCTTCCAAGACCTCCTCAACTTCTATCTTTCTTTTAACGTCTCATCAGAAAAGCAGTAGCTTATGTGAAAGGTAGTCTCCAACCTTATAAAATGGCTTTAGTGAAGATAATTGTCGAGTGCAACCTTGTATAGAGTCCTATATATGAAAGTAAAAAAAATTACATAAATAAATAAGTAATTATATATATATATATATATAGGACCAGGTTATAGTGATAACCAATCCTATAATAGGAACTAGGAACTAATTTGGACCGTTAGATATAAGAGAAGAGGTGCGCGATCTAACGACCCAAATTAATTCAGACAAATTGACTGAGTTTCTCTCTCCTCTCCTCCGCGATTTTCTCTCTCCTCACTAACTCCATTTTCGTTCTCCTCTACCATAAGCTCAAATCTTATCAATTCAACGCGTTTTTGAAATTCATGTTGCTTAAACTCATCATTGTCTTGAAATCTACAATTTGAACCCAGATTTGTGTAATTTTTCGATACAAATTAGGTAAAACCCAGATTTGTGCCATTTTCGTTCTCCTCTACCATTTTCGTTCTCCTCTACTCCATTGATGCGGATTTTGAGCTTTCCCTATTCCGTTGAAGCATCTTCTGAGGTAAGATGTTTTATTTCTCTCTGTTTTGTAATCATTGAATTTCGATTTCATTATCTAGGGTTTATCGTTAATTCTTAAATCGAACTCTTTGAATTTCTTCATATGTTCAATTTTGATATCAAATTTACATTTTACTTTACCAGTTATTCAATTATTGTTGTTGATTTCTTAATGCACACTAAGTGTTTGACAAAATGCCTCAAGGAATCCTATTATTTAATCAATTGCAAACGTAGATAGAAACAAAGTAAAAGTAAATCAATTATATTTTATAGTAAATTGAAAAACTGACATTGTGATATATAATATATGAGCTATCAAAATCAAAGGGAATGTAGATTTTGGAATTCTTTTGTTGCAAATCGAAGTGAGATGGATTGATTGTTGAATGTGTTAGAATTTTGGAGTTCTTCTGCTGTAAATCGAATTGAGACGGATGAATTGTAGAATGTGCCGAAATTTTTTGCATAAATAAAGACCAATGTTATGACTTAACTTTAACGATTTAATAAGTTTAATGGTAGATGTTGTTGTTGTTGTGTTTGTTGCTCTAGATATCAAGGGGTTTTGTAGACTATTTTGTGTTGTTGTTGTGGTGTGGTGTAGGTTAACGTTAGGTTTGGGGTGTAGGATAAGCTGGCAGCAAGATTGATGAGAGAAGACTGTGAAGTTTGTATAGGCTGAATCTTTATCCTAGACTAGAAGTGGCCTTGAATATAATTCCACTTAAAGTAAACTAGATATCTTTTAAAGTAGACGAATCTACTCTCAAAGTAGATAATCAAATAGATTATGGTTGAGGATTAAATAATCGTCAACCATAAATCTGAATGCCATGGGCTTATGTTCTGGTGCTGAATTTTCAATAATTTTCAATGCCTGCTAGAACATTGCTGAATGGGAGGTGCTTCCCTGCTATTGGTGCGATGAAGATAAATTTTGATGCTCACATTGGTGCAAACGGATTTATGGGGCTGGGTGTGTCCATTAGGGATGAAAAAGGGTGCATAATAGCTACTGCAGTAGTGTAGAGGGTGGGTGCGAGGTGGGATGTAGAGCTCGTTAAGGTTGCAGCACCGAGAATGGGGGTTCTGATTGCACACCAAATGGGGTTGATGAAGATTAAATTGGAGGGCAACACGCATAATGTAGTGCATAAATTGAACATGAAGCTGCAGGATACTCTCCTTTAATGCTACTGTACGAAGGCATTAAGAGATTGAAGCAGGCTTTCACTTCCTTCAAATGTAGTCATATTCGTCGGGCGGGTAATACGTTAGCACACCTTATTGCTAGATACAATACTAGTGAGTCGATGTTTGTATGGCTTGACAATTTTCCCCAAAACTTTTTAACTTTGGCGGAGCTTGATTTAACTGAATAATATTGCTCGGCTAACGTTCCTTCAAAAAAAAAAAAAGTTAACCTATTAGCTCAAGTGGTAGAGCACTATGCGGATGCATAAAGGTGTATGTTTAATTCCTACATAGGTTATCTCTAAAAGTAAATATAAGACACCTTGGCTCGTTAGAAATATTGTCTACGTAACAATCAAAAGTAAATAAAAAAAACCCATAATGTAAATCAAACTATCTTTAAAGTAAATAGAGAAATTAAAAAATAATTCTAAAAACATCTCTAAAGTAATTTAAAATAGCTCGAAAAGAAATCAAAAGTGAATAATTATATCTCAAAAGTAAATCATAATAGCTTAAAAGTAAATAAAAAGCAATAAAAAGTAAATTAAAATAGCATCAAATAAATAAATAATATCCTGTAAAAAAGAAGTAAATAAATAATATTTACTCAAAAGTAAATATATCTACTCAAAAGCAAATTAGTAAACTTAAAAAGACGGGTCAAATTAGAGCATGGGTCAACGACATACATTCAGTCTAGGGTGAACATATCTTTAATTAGGGCAAACATATCCTTAATCCTTATATAAGTGAGCTTGAGTTTCTAGTAATAAAAGTAGATACAAAATAAGTTAAAGTAAATAGAAATGAAATTCACCTTCTCTACTTCTAAAATTAGGAAATTGCTATGAAGAAATGCTTATTGACAGTCTCCAACTGCTATGAATGCTTAAATACATAGTATATGATTATGAACCTATGTGGGATTTGAACCCACATCTTTTGTGCAATTGCACAATGCTCTACCCCGAGCTAGTAGGCTAGTGTTATCAATCTATTTAAGTAGTACTAATTGTATAGAGAAAATAAGTCATGCAAATGAAGAATTGAGCTTGTAGGCTAGTCTATGTAAAACATTCACAATAAATAAAAAAATTACTTAAAAGTAAACCAAATAATCTTAAAAGTAAATAAAATAATCTATAAAGTAACTGCAATAAAGCCTTTGGTTATGGTAACATAGTTTTGTTCTTTTATTTCGTATCTGGGTAGGGGTTGGAGTTGGAAATGGGGCATGTCACTGTTTGGTGATAAAGTGTTGAACTCAAAATACCTCAGCTCAGAGGTAAATAAAAAAAAGGCTAAAAAGTAAATTAAAACATCATTATAGTAATAAATAATAATACTTCTGCTCATGCTTCTGCTGCTCCTCCTGCACAGGCTGCACTCTTGCTCACAGCAGCTTCCTGTTTCGCTCAACTTTAAGAACTCCCCAGCAGCATTTATAGCAGCAGCAGGCGGTAGAGCGGAAATAGTATAGCAACAGCAAGCTATGGCAAGGAAGCAGCTGCAGCAACAGCCTAGGCAAGGCCAGCAACTGTAGCAGCAGCCTAGGCCGGGCCAGCAATAGCAGCAGCCTTGGCAGGGCTTGCAGGGCAGCAGCTGCAGCCTTGGCAGGGCCTGCGTGGCAAGGCAGCAGCACTCAACCTGATCATTTACAAGAAAGTGAATATGGATGCATATGTTAGAGTGGGGCGGGCTAATAGGCTTGGGACAGTGATCGTGGATGAGTTGGATAAGGTTGTAGCTGCTGGAAAAGTATGCTCATACTACACTTCTCTTGCAATTGCTGAAACTCTCGCATTAAGATACGACCTCCAGCTAGCAAGAAGATTGGGGTATTTAAAAGTAAATAAAAAAGAATCTAAAGTGAATAAAAAAGAATTTAAAGTAAACTGAATGAAATACACACAAATAATTAAAAGAAATAATTTCATCTCATAAATAAACCTACGTGGGATTCGAACCCACATCTTTTGTGCACTTGCACAAATGCTCTACCTATTGAGCTAGTAGGCTAATGTATATTGTCAAAGTAAAGAAAAATACTCAAAAAAAAAATAAAAAAAAAATAACACGATCTCAAAAGTAAATCTAATATGAGAGGTATGATCCTAAAACTGGATACTTGCATAGTCCAAATCCCAAAAGACTACAGAGTATTAGATATAGAAGGATCTGGCATACTTGCTTTGGGGTATGAAATATTTCAACAAATGGATATATTCCTTCCTTTGTTGTGCTATACAAAAAGCCTGGATACTTAGGACACTCAACCTGACAATACACAAAGTATCAAAATTATTAGAGATAAAACTGACTAAAATATCATTACATAATGCAACAATACTGTAGTGGAATGCACAAAATGCATTCAGATCCTTATAATCCCTTTTTATATATTCTATACATCCAATATGCCTCATATACTAGAGCGATGTAGAGAAGATACATGACATGCAGAATAAACCACATCAACCACCATCGGCTACTGGCAAGCATAACCCCACCAGCCTAGCTCTTTCATCCACCCAAACAACAGCAACCAACACACGGCACCACACCCTTTGCCCTGTGCTCCTTCACCACATATAGCCACACCATTCACACAACACCCAAGGCTACAAAGAAAACCCACACAACAACTAATCACACCACAAATAGCAATTGTGCAGCTGGCCACAAACAGCACAATACATCTCTACCGTTATCCAAACACTTTAACATTATCCATCCCTATTGTCTTAAGATAACATTCAAAGGCTTTGCTATTAAAAGATGTCAATTTATGCAACATAAAAAAAAAGGGAGAAATCTTTTTAACAAACTGCCCTTTTGCTTGATAGTCCAAGAGATAAAAGTACTGCAAACCCAACAATAACAACAATCCCAATTGCCATTATTACCAGACGATTTCTCAGTCCAGGCCAGCCTAACACCTCCTCCTAACAGAGGTTCACCAGTTCATCATCATATTATAGTCTTACTTCTTTCAAGCATTTCATCGAACATGTAAAACTCAATCTAAAGCTCAAGCTAAATCCCAACAACAACAACAACAACAAAACAAAATCATGACCAAAGACTCAAAATAATGCAAAGAACAATAAATCGTAATATAAGACTTAAAACAACACAAAATCATACAATTAGACTCAAAATTTATTAAAAAAAAATCATAATATAAAACCCTAAAATGTAATAAGTAACTCAAAAAACCCCCAAATCATAGTATATGAACCCTACATCGTAGAAAGTACTTCAAAAAACACAAAATCATAATAAAAAAAACACTAAATAAAAAAGAAATAAGCTGAAAAAATCAAACGAAAACAAAAACAACAAATCAAAAATAATAAATCGAATGAAAAAACAAAAAATCTCAAATCGAACAAAACATATCGCAAATGGATAAAAAAAAATTCACAAAATCGCAAAAAGTATAACAAATCAAAAATATTATCTCTTTAGATTCGATAGATAATATAAAATCGAAGAAAGTTGATGAAAAAATCGAATAAATTGAGGAAATCAATTTGTGAAGTCGAAAAGTCAATGAGCGAATTCGAAGGAATAAAATCACAGCAGAGAGAATTCAAGAGAAGAGAGAGAAAGTGAAAAAAAAACGCAGGAGGTAGTCATTCAAAATATCAAATTTACTAATTTGCCATTAATGAAGCGGGTGGAATCTCGGCCGTCAGATTAAGCGCGATCAACGGTCTTGATGAGTTCCTAGTTCCTATTATTCACCTTGGTTCTTACATGATCTCAATCCTATATATATACTGTAAAAACAAAAGCGGGTCAAGTAAAAAAGAAAGGAGGAAGTACTCCCTCTGTCGCTTAATGATAGTCCCTTTTGGCCAAATTTTAGTCCCAAAATGTTCACCCCATTTGCTTTTTCCAACAACCATTAATATTATTTTTTTTTACTAAAATTCCCACCAATTTGCAACAATATTTGTACAAATTTAGATTCGATCCCCATGTAAAATTTGCATTTTCATATACTTTTATTACTTTTCCCTTTACTTTTTTTGCATACCACATGTAAATTTCACCAAAAGGGACTATTATTAAGAGATAGAGAGAGTATATATTAACACACAAGTATATGCTTTAAAGTTGCAGAATGCTTGGAACTCGCATATTGTGTTCCATATTATATAAGTGTTTCAATTAAACCTCATTAATTTATCTTGTAATTGTTTGTAATAAGATTTTTACAAACTTAATGAAATTAATTGATCTTGTTATTTTGAATTTTACTTCGCCCCTGTCACTATGAATAGTACGTACAATTGGCAAATAATAAATGCAATAACAAGTCAACAAAACATAAACTATTTGAAAATGGACATGAATGGTAAATTCTTTTACATGATTGAAGCAAATTCCTTCTACATGCAAGAACTTCACTATCATTTGCATAAAAAGATGGACCTACCAAATTTATCCCCCCGGATTTGTTGCAATTGAAAAATACACTTCAATACCAAATTATTTTGCCACTTGTATGTCTCATTATAGATTCAATCTAGCTAACAATTAAGAATTGTGGGTTATGTATCATTTTCATCCTCCTCTAGATTTCTATCTATTATTTTTAAATTAAACCTATAGTTTTAAATCATCCCACCGCCCCCATCAAGCTTCTTCCCTACTAATTAAGCAATGTCACAATTACTCCAAGTGCTTGGATACAAATTTTTTTTGAACCTAGTGTAACAAAACTAATTAATTAATTTCAATAATGTTACAACCTCTTTGATTTATTTTAATGTTATGTGGGACATTATTTCACCGTCGATGTCCCCCCTATCCCCACGTGTCATCATCTTAGATTGTGACTTGACTACTTGCATTTCAATGAGCTCAATCACCCCTTCTATCATGCATCCTTAAAAGAAAAATTTTACAAAAATTAAAAATAAAATAAAATTGAAGAGATAATTATTGATCCAATATATGAATTTTTTCAACAAGTCGTTTTCATTTCATGCAATTATAGGAACTTTTAATCTTTTACCGCATGCTTCATCTACTTTAGTTTTCTTGCACCTAAGGATATTACAGAGTTGGTGAATAAAGCAACAATATGTAAAAAAGAATTCCATAAATAAAAAAAAATAAAAAAAATATTCCTTTTTAAGTTAAGTTGGTTTGCAACTTTCATTCATTTTCGATTTTATTTCACCCACTTTTGTGTAAAAGACAAAACAAATTGTTTTCTAATGATCCGTTCAAAAAAAAAAAAAAAAATATTAATAATAATTTGTTTTCTAATGAATTAGGTTGTTCTAAGATCATTGATAGATTATGCACCAATAAATCCAAGTTTAATTTATATGCACAAATTACTCCTTTTGTTTTCTCTGAAATGGAATGAAAGAGGGGCTAGCAGATTTTTTGATTTTTTTTTTTTTTTGACAAATATTAGGAAAAAAGGGTCTGTCCATGTCTAACATTTTATATTTACGGTACAAGAACTTTTGCATTATTGTTTTTGTAAAGATTAAATAATTTAATTATATAACTGTATCAACTTTAATTTTCATCACAGTTAGTTATTAAGATATTGTTGTAATCGTAAGAATCGTTACATAGTAAGAAAGATTAACAAAGAATAAGTAAAGAACACAGATTTACGAGCGTGCGTGGCTCACTAATGATGAGTCAACTAAGTCTACATAACATCCGAGAGTAAGTTTAACAGATTACATAGAGAGTATATAGTCACACACATTTGAGATTTATTTGAGGCATATTCAAACAAATATTACACCAATATTCAACGACATTTATGAAATAATGATAACAAAATTATACCCTTTCTTTAAATTATATTTTTGCAAGACGAATTTTATTTTTTAAAACCATTGATAAAAGTTATACATTATATTTTAATATGGTGGCTTCCAAATATTAAAAAGCTAGCGTGTATCCCAAAACGCAACAAAGAAGGTGTTAACAGTAACATGCAACAAGTACATAAAATATAATCAAGGACGTAAAACAAGATTATATTGTGCTTCCTTAACTAAACTACACATTATTAGGTGAGGTCTCACACCAACTTTGACATTGCGGCATTATTCTAGGAATACACAAAATCTATTCACGGTGTTTTTTTTTTTTTTTTTTTTTTTTACTTTTTAATTATCTCTATGGTAGGAAAAAAGCAGACAACTAAAACCATAATTTAATTATATTATTGCATTGCTAATGCTAAGTTGTGATCCAAAAATGTATCGATTAGGTATTAGTTAAAATAGAAAATTGTCTTTAGACTATTTATATATTAAAAATGTATTTGAAATAATTATAAATATCATACTTGTATAGAAGGATATAACTAAGGCAAATCGAGCCAAATACTATCGTGTCCATGTTTATTTAACCTAAGCGAGCGAGTCTAAGCACGTGTTGTTATCGGAGCTCAAAAGGCTATTCAAGCTTAGCTTATGGTTCATTTAAGAGGTTACTATATGTGTTCGCGAACGTTCATAAACTACTCACTTATATATCTAACCAATTTTATAAGAGATAATTTTTTTTTTTTCATACACGAGCTTTTTTTTAATAAATTACCTTTGCGGCATTTAGCATATTAGAAAATCTTAAATTAAGCACAATAATCCTAATTCCTAATTATAAGGTATGCTCTACTGTATTGATAGTACAGTTTATTAAATGAGTTTTGAGCTTTTCTTATAATTACTGGTCGTGAACTTGATGAATAATTAAAGTTGTTTTTAAACTTATATGAGCTAATATATCTATTTTCATGTTCAAGCTAAGATTATTACTCTATAATTATAAACAAGCTTTAAAAATTGATTATATTGGATTCATATATCAAACAAACAAACATGAACGAGTTTCCATTCAACTGATATTGAATCAACTTTTTGTACATGAAATTGAGAGTATCAGCTTGTTTAGACCCTACTTGGTTTTTTTTTTTTTTTTTTTTTTTTTTTTTTTTTTTTTTTTTTTTTTTTTTTTTTTTTAATCTTACTAATGAAATGGCTTCAAGAGTACGTTCCCTCAATACTAAACCAAATATAAATAAGACAAATTTGTAAATTTACATAGAACTATACTAATCCTTGAAATATCAAGACCTTAATGACCATCATTAATTTTATCTAGCTTTTTTGGGTTATAAAGAGTTCAAGGTGTAAAGTAACAAAGTGATTTTTTTTATTTTTTTATTGTTTTTTCTTTTGATTAAATTAATTTACTTAGGTCATCAACAAAATATTATACATTCTTGTAAAGGTGTGACTAGAATGATATGATAATTCTATAAATGATGCATCTCCCCTCATTAATAATCTCAAATTTTCTATGGAATAATAATTTGGCCCCCTCAAAAATTGATGAGATGGTGAACTATCATTCGATTTCTTTTTAAATTTGTCTACATATATCTATACAGTCTAGTCACTTCTCATTGCCCGAATTTGATGAATATGATCTCAATAATAGCATTTATATGTGATTATCTATAATGTTAGTGTGAATGTGTGATACACTGATACCCCGCGTAGTCACGTACCCCATAAATAAACATATACAGTCTAACCATTTTAAAAAAAAAAAAAAAAAAAAAGTTTACTAATTCATACTTGCAATTTCATTTATGAACAGGATTTTTAAACATAAAAATGTAATTCATTTCTAATTGGTATTTATAAATATGTATTTTGTTAACAACTTCTCCAACTTTTAGCCTAAATTCCACCAAGGCACCAACTTCAACTTAATAAATAAAAACAACTCAACAATATGTTACTTTCCTTTAGCGGTCACTCACCATGTATGTTTGGTATTAACCAATATTATATATTATAGGGTTATTACCTATAAACTATATTTATTACACTAATCTAAATTAATTAAAAATATCACCTTATTACAAAATTTAAGGTTAATTTACATTAAATAGGCTACAACCTAACATTTGGGGCTAATAACTCCACAAAGAGTTATTTACTGTAATTCATATATGGCATATGAAGTTTGTCTTTGTTTATTGAATGACATGCTCTAAATGAGGATTGGATTTCATAAAGATTGAGTATTTGTGTTTATCAAACCACAACAATAGTACATATACATATATAAATTGTGATCAGTCCATTATTTAAATTCAACCAACTTCTGATAAATAAATAACACAACTTAATATTATCTTATATCATTGGTCACTCATTCTGAATTTTTTGGTTATAACCATTAATTTTTAGAGGGTTATTACCTATAAATTATATTCATTACAATAATCACAATTACAAATAATACCTTACTACAAGATTTCGGGTACATTTTGTATTAAAAATTAAAGAATCTAACTATAAGGGCGAATAACTACACAAATATATTAGGCAAAATTACAATCATTGACACCAACTTTGTGAAGTTTTTTAATTATTGACACCAACTTATATCACCTACTAAATTAACACCAACTGGCAACAAAAATTACAAAAATGACACTGAACAACTAATTTTACGTAACTTTCAACCCTTATACGAGTATAAAATTCCTTTTCAACAATCATTTGCTACAGATAGTTCTTAATGTGTTGGAAAGATAAGACTATATAGATGCCATATGTAGAGTATTATTGAATGTTTAGTGCCTTTAATGTCAATTTTATTCTATTTTGGGCAAGTTGGTGTCAATTTGACAAGTGACACAAGTTCGTGCCAATAATTGCAACATTCCCTTAAATTGGCGTCAATGAGTGTAATTTTGTCAATATATTGCTAGTAACAAAAGTATTATTGGGTAGGAAAAAAAATGTACAACACATTGGATAAACTGCTATGTTAGTTAAAGTAATGCATATAGGTGATACCGTAAAACAAACAAATTTGCAGTATATAATAAGTTTAAATTCATTAAACACAAACAAATACCAATAAAATAAATTAAAAATCTAGTTTTAAGTAATGACCAATATTAATACAGATGAATGTCGTAAGCACAAGCAGATTCCAATTACTCCCTTCGTTTCATAATATTAGTCTCATATACTATTTTGGGTGTTTCAAAAAGATCTACCTATATTAAATATGTTACATTTTTAACTTAATTTTTTTGGAATTAATTGGTTGTGGATTGATGACATGACACTAAGGCCTTGTTTAGTTCAACTTATTTTTACTTATTTCAGAAAAAATAAGTTCAGATCAGATCAGATTAGAAAAAATAAGTTCAGATCAGAACATCGTTTTATGTGTGTTTTTTATCGCTAAATATTCTTAATTTCGTAATGAAAAAAATTGTGAAAATTACATATTAATAAACTACACATTATTACGAATCTAATAAGATCCCACTTGATATATTTTTTCCTTATAGATTATCGTACACTTAAGTTCAAAGTTTGGTCAAATCAGACAATCAGATCAGATCAGACCAGACCAGACCAGACCAGATCAGATCAGATCAGTAAAAATAAGGTGAACCAAACAAGGCCTGAGTAAGGAAATCTCTACCTTGAATTATGCAATTATGACTTATGCTTTCCCAAAAAAAAAAAAAAAAAAAAAAATCAAAAAACTTAAATAAGGTAAACTAATTATGAATTATTTTGTACTTTAATGTTAGATTCAAAATATTCTTCTCTTCTTATTTTATGTAACTAATTCCATATGGGACTAACATTATAAAACAGAGGAAGTAAGAAAATAAACTTTATTATTCAGGTAATGCCCAAAATAAACATAGGTAAATGCCTTAAATACAAATAGATTATATAAAACACTGTTTTCCTTATATAATGACCAAAAATAGTTTAGGTCATTACCTAAGCCACAAACAAGTTTGCGAACAAATCATCTGATTTTTACGGATCAAACAGATGTAGAGGGGGCTCGAAAAGAAAAACGAAAGGTTGTCTTTTCCGATTATATAGTCGAAAGAACGACACCCATCATTCAACCTAAATCGCTATGCCACCGACCACCGCGATATTGCAAAACACTTATGCGATTCTTCCTTAACAAATACTTAAAAATGAGATTGTTGTTAAGATTTTTTAATGAACACAAACCTAAAATCAAAAACTTCAAAAAATGAAACGCAAAAACACAATTGATTTACCAATTTTAATCCCGATTATAGGCCGAATTTGAGAATTTATCAACAATTAACATTGATTTTGGGAATGGGTGGCTAATGTATGACATGAATGAAGAACATTGATGAACAATTTTAATTTTGTGATTTTTGATTATAGTTATAATTTCAAAAATTAATTAATATTATAAAAATAAATTGGAAAAATTGTCAAAAATAATACAAACTTTGAGCGGTCCACCAAAAACAAGTCAATCTTTTAATTATTTCTAAATAATACAAACTTTGGGGGGTGTCCGCTTTAAAGAAGTTATGACCTGTTGGTGACTTGTTTAACAGGTTTATGGGACACGTGTCATCGTTTTACTGGTTTGACAATTTTTTTTACATCTTTTTCAATTTATTTAATGTTTTAAATTATTAAAAGATTTAAATAATATTAATTATTATTATAAAAAATACCACCCATTATTATAAAAAATCCTAATATATTTTTGAAAGCATTATTATTATTATTATTATTATTATTATTATTATTATTATTATTATTATTATTATTATTATTATTATTATTATTTATAATTATTATTTATTTATCTATTTATTTAAAATGAAAAAAACCCTTTTTAAGAAGAAAAAAAACCACCCATCACCACCCCAGCCCAGCCAGCCACCATCCCCTTCCCCACCGCCAGTCGCCACCCAGACTCTCTCCATCCTCCTCACGCCGGTCGGCCAGCCCCACCCCTTCCCTTGCCCCGATTCAACCCCTCTCCTATTCCCTTGCCCCGATTTGACCCCTACCCCTTCCCCCTAAGCGGAACGTGTAACCACCTCCCCTTCCTCCAACGTAAGCCGGCGCGACCCAAACCCGAAACTCCCGATCCAAACCCGATATCCCATAGTCCAAACCATCCCCTATTCGTTAGGGTTTAGGTTTCGGGTTTGGGTTGGGGGTTTTGGGTTCCCGTGATGGGGGAAGAGGTTGTGAGGGGAACCAGCGGGGAAGGGAAAGGGAAGGGTGGGGCTGGTCAGTTGGCTAGCGCGAGGGGGAGGTAGGTGGTTTGGTGGCTGTTGGAGGGGTTGGAAGGGTGGTGGTGGTTGGGTATTTTTAAAAATAATGATAATAATAATAGGAGTTAATTAATTATTTTCTTTTTAACACAAAATTAATTAATTATTTAGTTAGGATTTATTTAATATTTAATTAAGAGTTAAATGGGAAATTAACCATGCTTAAAGTTTTATTAGAAGTAAAGTATATTGTTACGATTTTATTAAAAAGAAATTTAAAAAAAAAAAAAAAGTTATCCGGTTATAAGTTGTAGGTAAATTATCTTGTTTAAAGCGGACATCCCCCAAAATTTGTATTATTCATCTAAAGATTGACTTGTTTTTTTTGCAGACCGCTCAAAATTTGTATTATTTTTGACAATTTTTTCAAATAAATTTTCATAATTTATATTATGTATTTCTTAAAAAAAATACATCTTTTAAAAAGAATACATAAAAAAAAATACAATTTTAATACATTATGGACATTAAAAATAATTCAATATGAAAATAAAAATACAAAATATGGGCCAATCAGATTTCGCCACATCAGCAAATTATGGTTCCTCTTTTAAAGAATGACATTGTAGAATTTTTAATAACTCTTAACGTAATTAGAATTTTGTCTAAATAATACGAGTACTTCGTATTTGCTTGTATCTATATCCATATCATATGATGTACTACGTATAACATATTAGAGTACAATACAAATACCACAAAGAATTTCATGGCACTAGCCACACAGTAGACATTTTTGCCCCTCATTATTTCACTAGCTAGTAGCTACCTCTCTCGCTCCCTTCTGAAACAAGAGAGAGAGAGAGAGCAAGAAGGACTAAGGGTATTTAAGTCTTATCCAATTGAAATTATGAGCGGCTCATGATTTCTTTGGTAGCATTTAGCACACAATTAGTGCATAGTTATCAACTTATCATTAAGCAGATATTAATTGTCACATATTAGATGTCATGTGTAGGAAATCAAAACTATTCAATAATAATTTATTGTTATTGAAAATTTGACAATTATTTTAGGATATTTAAAAAGAGAACATTACATTGTAAGGGATGAAGGAGAAAGAGTCTTGTGAATAACTATATAAAATAATCGCTTTTGGTTCAGCTAACTGACCCCCTTATGAGATTAAGACTTTAAAATTAAAGAAGGAAAGGATAAAGGACTGAAATCCCTAACCTCAATGTACTCATTGTGAACAGTTGATATCATAAGCTTAATGTTTGGAGATAAAAGTATTACCGCTAAACCAACTATTACTCCCATTGATGATTCTACTACTCTTTAATATAAAATATACTAGTATGTATTATCATATGTATGATTTTCTAACATTTATAGTATTAGAAATGTGACAATTAGATCGACGACAGAAAGAAGTTATGGTACGTACAATCTTATTGGAACTCTCTATCCACCTAAAAACCTAAAAAGAACTCTATGAATCTATGATTGTCTTCATTGCAAATAATGAAATAATCCTTCATGTAAGGTTCATCAAAAGCTACGTGCGCCCGACCACAATTTTTTATGGGCATACATTATTGCTAAACAGTCGGAAAAGAAGTTTCTAGCTCAGAAAATTAAACTAATAAAGACAACAACAACCCTATGTGCTATGTTGTCTTGTTCTTACTACAATTTCGTTCATTTTAACATTTAGCTTGTCATTTATTAACTAATTTCCACTCCATTCATTCTATTTTACTATTTTGTATTCCTAATAATGCATGAAATTCATTCATAAAATTCTGTTTTACTATTTTGTACTCATACTAATGCATGAAATTCATTTATATCTTTTATGAATATATACTATTTGAAAAGTTATTAGGTTATTTGATATTAAAAAAAATAACAACCTATTTACGATGAAAGATATATTGAATGGTTCTGGCTAAAAGTTGGATAAATAACTTATTTATTATTGTATTTTTTTTCCCGCGAGAAACCTACTTAAATAAATTATGAACATACTTTAATTTCTTGTTTTTGGTATATATATAACGTACACTCAAAACTTTAACTAAGTTAGTCAGCATTCATAACTCCAACTTTTTTCTCTTTGTATCATTTATAGAGTATAAACTATTTTCAAATAAAATAACAGTAAAGTCTATTTCAAAGTAGGACCACTAAAAATCAATACCTTTGGGTATGCTATATAAATGCAAGAAATTAAGCTAATGCCACTACCAAATCTACCACTTCTAACTACAACTTCTTGTCTTTTCACTCTTTCTTTTCTCTCTTTTTCCTCAATAATTCTTCCCACTAATTTTATTGTTAAGCCATATAATTGTGATCAAAAGTTGATTACTTTGTAAGAACTATTTATAGTAAGGCATATATATAAGTGTTTACTATAGATAGTGCAGGAAAGAGTTTGTAGAGTGATTAATAGAAGATTAGTTAACCAAAAAAATGGGTGTTCAAGGAACTTTGGACTATTTGTCAGACTTGATAAGCAGTGCAAAGAAGGGAAAGAAAAGGAAGCAATTAAACACGGTTAATCTCAAGGTTACAAGAATTGATTGTGAAGGTTGTGCTATGAAAATGAAGAAAGCTCTTTCTGGTCTCAAAGGTAATATTATTATTACTATTATTATTTTTTGTTAAATTTAGTCTACCATTAATTAACAAGATTATGCATGTAAACCTTTTTTTATTTTTTGTAATTGTTTTTGTAATACAATTTGAAGTGTCATTTCTCATTTCTTGAATTGTTTTATACGTTCATTTATTTATATCAAACTAATATTAATGAAATATATAAGTAAAAACTCTCATAGCTATCATTTTTTCAACTATATCAAATTAAAAGTTCAAATTTTCATATCCGATAAATGAAGAAAAAGAAAAGAAAGAAAAAGGTGTGTGCCTTGAAGCTATTTTAAATTGCTATATAATTAAATTTCCCAATTAATCTTTTGCAAATTTATATTTTTCAAAACCACAAGCCCATGCTTCATTTACAATATTTTCGTGAAAAGGATTTCCTAATCTTATTTAGAATTATATTCTGTTGCATAGTCACTCCTACAAGAATATGATTATAGAACTCTTTTCTAGTTTAAATGAATATGCATACATGATATTATATCTCATATATAATCATAATTCAAAAAAATTCTATCCATCACTTGTAATGGTAATAATAAGTGGTTTACTGTGAATTAACTTATCATTAAACTAATTTAAGCTAATAATTGGAGATTAATTATGATTAATAGCAAAGTTAAAAAAAATGGATTTTCATTTCAGGAGTAAAATCAGTGGATGTGGATATGAAACAACAAAAGGTGACAGTGACAGGATTTGTGGAAGCAAAAAAAGTGTTGAAAGCAGCGAAGTCAACAAAGAAGAAGATTGAGTTATGGCCTTATGTGCCTTACAATATGGTTCCACACCCTTATATTGCTGGTGCTTATGACAAAAAAGCCCCTGCTAATTTTGTTAGGAAAGTTGAAGATTCTATGACTCCTTTGGAAGAACAATATACTACCATGTTTAGTGATGAAAATCCTGATGCTTGTACTATTATGTGATTGATTTTTAATTCTATGTTAGTTTAATTATATATGTATATATGCAATATGGTATGTAGTTTTTGATGGTTTTGTTTAATTTCTTGTTTGATCTGTAAAAATTGTTGGATTAGTCAATTAGTGTAGATACTTGCTAGCAAAAGAGTAGATGTGTCGGCTTTTCAGTGTATGTTAAGGCATCGAGTTCTTGATTATGGTGTTTTAAGTGCTCCCCTCGAATAGAATATATCCTTGAATGTAATTCTTAGTTAATTACTTGTAAAAAAAAAAAAAAATATGTTGTTCTATGGGCTTTATTGATAGTGTTATAATTTTCCTCTCGAGCAGAATATATCCTTCAATGTAATTCTTAGCTAATTACTCATAAAATAATTAAAAATAGAATTAAGATTTTAATGGCATATTGACATGGTATAATTGTTTTGTTTATTCATGATTGAGATTCAGTGTATACTTGAAGTTAATGATTTCTTGGTCTTGTTTATTTCCTTCTTTATTTTCTTAAAATGAAGATGTGACAATTGACAAGAGATATATTTCATATCATATACTTCGTACGAAGAAGCAATTATATAGTGATTTTATATTTTCATGTGCCAAATTAGCTTGTTTCTGATTATGATTGAACTGATTTCATACAGTGTATTTTACCTATTCCTAATGTTTACAAAGTATTTCATATTTGAGTTAGTTGCATAGTTTGTTTTGATTAACCTTGTAGAACAATATAAACAATTAACAGCGTGCTCTTGTTCTAAGTAGTGATTCATGCAAGGATCAATGATTCATTAGTCTCTCTACTTATCTTTCTGTAAAATAATAACATACAATGAGAAATAAGCACGTTTATTCTCAATCGTTTTAGTTCGAATTAGCCGACAATAAGTTCTCTTGGAAGTAGGGGGAAAGGTTAAAAAAATCCCCACTATTGTCTCTTAACAAGGTTTTGGATCTACAACCTCATGGTTTTAAGACGTAAATTTTTCTAATATGTTAAGCCGTGCTAGCTTGTTACGCGTTTAATTAATGTATAGAGTTGATGATGAATTCTCAAACGTGGTTTGTGCATAAGCAACAGTCTTTGATTGCTTGAAATCTTTCAAGATGGTCAAACACGTAATTACATACATAATCATATTTAGGTACAATATTAAGTTTTCAATCCTCCTTTAATGAGGATTTTAGGCCAATTGCGTATTGTTACTTGTACCAACTAATCTTAAAAAAAAATTGACTACTAGCAATTGATTGGTGGAGTGGTTAGATGTACGTATATCACATTTACGCTTGGATTGGATTTTGAGGGGAAAAAAAATTAGTCATTGACGAAAAATTATTCATTTTTCGGCTTCATTAGCACGAGAACGGTGAGATTTTGAAATTAAAAACAAAGTTAACTTAAGATTTAGAGATTTCATGTTTCCTAGTTGTTTCTTATTAATCAAGGTTTATTCCATACACGTACATACTACATACCTAATAACTTTATTGTAGACAAAGCTCATATTCGGGTTATGTGCAGTTTACATGATCAGATCTTTTCAATTTTTCTCATCGAATCTAATCTTATCTGATTTTCAAATTTGACCAAATTAACCTAATTTGTACACCAATATGTAAGATACAAAATTATCAAATGAGATTTCATTAGATTTGTATTAATATGTACTTTTCAATATTTTATTTTTATAATTTTTTTTAATACAAAAACTAAGTATATTCAACGATAATTAAACGCAAATAAAAAGGTAAGATCTCATATGATTTAATCTAGTCTGATCTGATTATTTTTGAAATAATAATTAAGAATTATATTGATATAATTAATTAAAATAATACAATTAAAAATCATAATTTTAAGAGCAAAACTCTAGCCTCCTCTCTCTCTCCTCGCTCCTAAACTCTAGCCTCCATTGTTAATTTTGAAGGGGTTTCCATCGAATTTCACCGGTGGAAAGCCCCAATCTTTATTTTTATTTTATTTTTTTACTTTTCTTTGTTTTTTAGGTTACAATAATGTCTACCTCGAAAGAAAAGGTTTAATTCCTTCGAAAGACAAGGTTTTTTCGATCTCCTTCGAAAAACAAGGTTTTTCAAACTCCTTCGAAAGACAATTTTTTATTTGTGCTTAATAGGGTCTCTAGTTTTGCGGGGCTACGATTGATTATGGCTCGAATTCGGGTTACGAAATCAGCACAAGAAGTTTCATTCTGACAAAATTATGAAGCGGCGACGGATCCACTCAAAAAGTTGTATGAGATAATGAATTGAGAATGTGCCGAAGTGTTATATCAATGTATTTGGATTCTTAGCCCTTCCCCGATTAATTCATGTTTGATTTTGTTTATCTGTTTTCATTATCGTTAATTGTCAATCGTAGATGTCGTATGACTTTATTTAATGAAATTTAATATCCTTTAGGACTTCTTTCAAAAAAAATTATAATAAATACAACTATAATAATAATTATAATAAATAATAGAAAAACGCAGTGCCAGTAATTAATAATGATAACAACTTAAATGAAAATTTTACAGAGTCCAAAAGAACATGGCCTAATACATGAATTTGAAAGTAATTAGTTACCTACTAAGACCCTATTCTCTTCACCTTATTTATGCTTAACATAAATTATTTATACTAAACTAAAATTATTTTTACTGAACTTAAATTATTTAAATTAATCTAAAATTATTTTTACTAAATTGAAATTATTTTTACTGCTTCTCCATTATATTTTAATTTCTGTAAAGTTAATGAATTTTACCAATTAAAGATTATTTTTAGTGAACTGAAATTATTTTTGTTGAACTGAATCTATTTTTATTGAACGAAAATTATTTTTATTAAAGTGAAATTATTTTTATTGAATATTATTATTTAAAGGTGAAGATCAAAGAAAAGTGCCTAAAAGATCTTTGAGATTACAAGGTAATTGTATGTATTCATTTCCATAGCGTATTTAACTAATTTCACAAAATTATTCTAGATACAAGGGGCTCAATTATCTAATCTAATTCATTAATATTTACGTAGATGATTTATTGAGGTTTGCTAGAGCAACTTAGATGTAACGTCGTAACATTATAGGTAGTATACTTGTATACTATGATGCTTAGAAATTCTGTTTAAGGTGAACATTTGTGACTTTTGTGTTTATAACCCTATTTTCATTTCTGAAACTTATAAACTTTTTCGAAACTTAAGAGGCATAGTTTTCTAGCTTTGGAAAAATCGTTTTCCCACAAAAAATAATTAACATCATATTTGACACTATGACAACCCAAATTATTATGTTTCTTTTTCTTACTATTTGTTTCTCTTTAATTAAACAAGTATGTCTATAATATTGCCTTTTTAAAGTGATTTTTTATATTTGTAGCATATACACATATTTCACTTTTCCTACTTCGTGTACTTGTAAATTTATCATTATTTCACCGCTTTTGCATTTCATATATATCCATTATTTGTTTTCAAGAAACCTAGATTGTATGAAGCTTGCAAAGGCTTTTGGCTAGCATTTCATATATATCGTTATTTGTTTTCGTGCAACATATCCCTAAGTTGTATGAAGCTTATAAACGTGCAACATATCCCTAACTTATAAAAAAGCTCTGATCTCTTGATAAGGCTTTTGACTAAGGGGCTTACTAAAAAAATACAAAGATTGCGAACCGCTTCCTCCGTTCCAGAATAACTGAGACATTGGATTTTTTTTCACAATTCATATATTAACTTTGACTATAATTTTTTACTAGTATAATAAAAACATATTTTATCATTAAATATATTGTTAGATAGATATTAATCTAAAGTTTCATAATTACTTTTATTATAATTTTTATAATATTTAATTATATAAAAATAAGGACAAATTAGTGCGTCGGGATCGACATGTGTGCAAAAATTGACTGTATCAGTTATTCTGGAACGAGGGAGTAACTGATTAAATTGTTAGAGTTTAGTATTAGACGGCAAACAAGGTTTTCTTATCCAAGAAGGTTTCAACGAGTCAAGGCGATAATATTCAATTTGCAAGCTTTTTGGTGTCAATTGTTTATTTTGCCAAAAAGGTGATGGTGAAGTGTAGAGATTTTACTAGCTAAACTTATTGATAAGGCCATAAGGGGTATTAATCTTTCAAAGAAAAAATGGTTTCATGGGATTTTAAAGGACTTTGGATGTTCTAAACTTCTAAAGTAGTAGTTAGGTAAACTTTACGGCCTTTTATACTTATACAAGATACGGCCATTTATGCCTACTAGGTTGTTTTTATTTTGTAGCTCTTTTGAAAAAAAAAAAAAAAAAAAAAAAAAAAAAAAAAAAAAAAAAAAAAAACCTCCGTCCTTTTTAAGTAGACATTTCTTAACATTTGCCAACGCCAATATTTCTAATCATCAACATGTAAAAAATATATTTTCGTCGTTTCTTTTTAATTAACACGTTTCTTTAGTCACGTTTGCCAATGTACAAATTCAACTATTAATATCTTTAATTACCCATAAGACAAAATTATAAAAAGTTGATATTTTAAAGATATATATATCGTGATGAATCTAATAAGATCCCACATGACTATATTTTTTATTACGTATAAATCACAAAACACGGTGAAAGGTAAGTGTATGATTTAAATAGTGTTAAAGTCAAAACGTATCAACTAAAAAAACGGATGAAGTATATAAAAAGACATTGGTATATTCTACACGATTCAAACAAAATCTCACTTAATTACGTGACGTACTATGTTTTATCATAATTATTAAATCACAAAAGCTAGTCAAAGTACAAATTTGTGAATAGTGCCAATAGTGAAAACGTGTTAACTAAAAAATATGGAGGATGTAGTAAAGTTGTTCAATGGATCGGGGCCTCATTAAAAGCCCTTAACGACTCAATCTTAATGATAAATTCTAATTTGTACACATTTTAGGTGCATATGTACTCTCAATTTCTTACAGATTTAGAGGTCTTAGGTGCATATATATAATATATTTGCATTATATACTTAAGTTGTGCTCTACTACTCTCCATTTGTGTGTTTTGATGAATTTCAGGTGATTTAAATGCAAATGGATTATGGTTGGCCAATCTTGAGTATAATAATCATGGAGTATGAAGCTATCTCGGTCAAGGATCTCAACTCATATCTTTGAGGCAAAATTGAGCTAGAATGAAGCAAAACATTGATGAAAGACTTGACGAATATGACTCTCGTTCACTATTTTTATGATAAATTTTGATCTAAGTACAAACGATAATGGAGTCATTTCAATTGCATTGGAATGTAGATTTCAAGAGCTTTTCAACGATATATTACACACCTCAAACAAACTCCAGATCTCAAGTTATGACTAATTTAAAACGAGCTACGCACAACAGAAGCGAGGCACGGACGTGCCTCATGCTGCCACATCCATGCCATGACGAGTGAGCTAAGGCACGTCCGTGCCTAAATGATTTTCGGACAATTTAGCCCGCTTTTAGTTTCCTTATTTATCCTAAACTCCTAACTTTATTATTTCATAAGCTATTAATTTAGAACCCTAGTTTTCTCTCTAGTTTTATTGTTACTGTATTTTTATTCAATTCAAGTATTATATTTCTTCTTCTCTTTCTTTTATGTTTATTTTATTTCCTTTATTATGCTAGAGTAGATTATTATTCTAGGGTTAGGTTGAACCCTAGCCATGATTGAAGCTTGATACATTCTTTTAAATCCTCAATTAATTGTTTATATTATTGTTCATGCTTAATTGATTGTGCTTATGCCGATACTAGATTAGAGATAATTAGTATTGTTATTATTATTTTGTTTTAATCACATTGAGAGTTGGGTTTTAACGGATTTGAATACATCAATTAAGGGTTTGAATTGAAGTTCATCACGAGAGTAGTTGAATGGATGATTAGGAAGCTAGAGTAATGTGCTTAATGTCTCGTTAGGGAAGCCATTGATAACTCGAGAGAGACCTTTGGTACTATCTAGGGACTACTTTTCCTTGTGAACATATAATTGATTGATTAGGGTAGAAATTTGTCTTGTATTGAATATGCTAATGGTGATATTTAATTTGAGAATTTTTATTATTTGTGACGTAGGGAGATTAGCTGCACGGTTCGACAAAGAAGTCCAGCGTCAGAAGGCTTGATTTGAATTTTTTAGTAGTCATGATTTCTACTAGTCGGGCTCCCGGAGTCAGATTGCTTAGTAAAATATATTTTCGAAAATAGAAACGGGCCAACGAGTCCAAGTCACAGCTACGCCAACGAGTCCAACTCAAAGGAGGGGAAGGCAAAAATGAAAGTGTGATTAAAAAAAAAAACCAAAATAGTTCGTCATTGTTCATATTAAATAGTGAATCGACATTCTCATTTATATATAGGATAAATAGATCATGCTTGAAGAAAATTTTGAAATCGCTTAACGACTAAATATTGCCGTATTAAATAAAGATTACCATGAACGGAATCATACTAAAATTGACCATGTTCATCTACACCCCTAATACTTGTGTATCACGCCACCACATTCCATATGGTAAACTAGAGGTTTGAATTTTTTTTTAAAAACTTCTAGGACATGTAATTAAACTACTAGTAGATGTTTTTCAGAGGTCCCTTCCACTCCTCCGGTCCTCTCCAAACTCCCAATGATTGTGATTCACAAATTTTGGTACACTAAGCTAAGGAGTCGTTCCAAAAGGAGGTTACATAGGTATTTGAACATACATATCAAGGGGCATGAGTGACATTTCACTTGAAATTTGAAAAATCCCACTCAGTAAACCCGTTTTAATCTCTGACACCCCGTTTTGTACTCGATTAATTATTTTATTTCTTATTCCTTGTTTTTATTTTTTGTTATCTCTCTCCTCATTTTTTTTATGTTGTTTCTCTCTCCTCTTTTCTAATGTTCTGCGATCTTCACCTCTTCTATTCTCACTTCTTCTCTAATCATTTAGTTTATTTTCCTCCTCGCTTCTTCCCACAACTAATGTTTTAATTTAAAATCCCACTCACCTATAGTTCTCAATCATTCAATAGCATGTTTTGATTTTTATTTGTTTGTCGTTGGTTTGGTTGTTCCCAGAAGTTGGCGAAGTGGCGAATTCCAGTTTCGCGACTCAAATTTAGGTGAAGCATAATTGTGTTGTAACATGGTAAGGTTTTCTGGCAATTGTTATTCTAAATGTGTTTGCCTATTTGTTTGAATTTTGTATTTGGCGTTAATTAAGGTTTGGATAATCTAATTTCGTGTTCTTAATTCAACGAGTATGGAAAGTGTTATCCTTGTTATAAAACATTGCTAGTTAAAGGACTTTAATTGTAAGAGTTTATAAAGGTCGAATTGTGCTACCCGATGATTGAATGAAGTTAGGGTGAACCTGAAAGAAACCATTTTTAGGGGTTTAATGCAGTTTGTATGTTTGTTTTGGCAATTTTTAGGGGGTTGAATGCAATTTGTGTGTTTGTTTTGGCAATTTGAATTGTATGTTTGTGGATAAGTTTGGCAATTTAAGGCAAGTTTTTCAAGTAAGTTTTTGGCTGAATAAGTTAGTTTATCATTGTTAAAAATATGTATTGTTAGGGAAAGAACGAGTATGTATAATTTAAAATCTATTGAAATCTGTTAAGGAGGAATTAGGGTTTAGGTTGAAATTGAAAGAATGTTGTTTATCAAATATCTTATCATGTTCATAAGTTGATTAATCTGTGTGATTGGGATTTAAAATTGGAACATCAGTTGTTTTGTTGATACCTGTTGTTTTACTGTCAAAGAGGGAAGGAGGATGAGAAAGTCATTCGTGCGATCCATTGGTTGGAAGAAGGGAGTGGTGAGTTATTCATTTTAAGTACCCTTGCACTTATGTCAATGAATTGAGAAGTGCCCATTGTTGTGTTAATGTTGTTTAATTGTCTGTGAAGGGTCCTTCAAAATGTACTGGTGTGAAGGGGCCTGGAGTTAAGGGGCTTTTTTTGAGGCCAAGGGTCATGCCCGTAGTAAATCCCAGGCTCATGCCCCTAGTAAATCCCAGGTGAAGAGGAAATCTAGGCAGCAAATAAGTTATGAGGATTATGAAGAGGAGGTTGAGGAGTATTATGAAGATGAAGATGTAGGTAGCAACAACAATCACTTCGATGGTGAAGAAGCAGATTTAGTTAGTAGTTCTGGTTTTATGGAGAACATGATGATGGAGTACATAGGGATGAAGTCGAGGAAAAGGAAAGGGAAAGGGGAACCTAGTGTGTACAAGAAGCAAAAGGTATAAGTTATATATTTTTGTACTAAGTACATTTAACCCATGTGTTGGTTATAACCCGGAGCGTGTTTTTTGTTTGTTGTCACAGGTTCCAAAACTTGAAGGTGACAAAGTATTAAGTAAAGGGGAGGTTTTGAAGACACACCATGAGAATGTAGGGCAAGTAAGGTATTAAAACATGAAGTACAGAAGTAGTTGTTATATGAATAATCTGTTAGTGTGCTTCAGTTTGTTTTACTTTTTGGTATGCCAATTATGTGTTTGTTGATATGCTAATTATCTGTTGGTGTGGTTTAAAGTTTGAAATATTATTGTTAATGTCCTTTTCTATGATGATGGTTCTTTTCATTATCTTTAATTTTCTGTAATGTATTAGTAGAAGGCTAATTGGAAGAATGTATTTAATCTTTACACAGTATCCGAACATCGTATGCCGTGTTGATTCATTTTGTGATTCTGTGAAGTTGTTTGATCCAAAGAGGAAAGACTTAGTACAGAAAATGGGGTTTGGTGGATTGCTTGAGTCTGATATGAAGAATATCCCTCAGCAGTTTTGCTATTGGCCAATGGCTAGAGTTCAAGAAGATGGGACAATGGTGTTTAGCGAAGGAGAAATTTTCCCCTTGGTGCAAAGCAAGTTAGATCTGTATTAGGCATTCCAATGGGTTTGAGACCCGTGCCAATGGAAATTGGTGATGATGAAGAGAAGATTAACTTGGTGAAATCGTTGTGTGATGCGTATGGAGCAGGGCCGAAGAAAGAAACTATTTCTTTGAAAGCCGCTTTTGTTGTCTTGTATCCTTTGGATAGTGAAAACAAACCTTTGCCGCTGGTCACAAAATATGATGAAGAGGAGCTCATGATAGCATTCTTAATTGTGGTCCTTGGAAAACTTCTATGCACAATGACCAATTATTTTAATTTGGCTGCCTCTCTAACTCCATCTTTGACGGTGGCAACTGAGGCTAGTGAATATGATTGGTGTACGTTCATTATCGAATGGCTTTGTGACACAGCACACCGTTTCCAAGAAAAGTTTCTGCGGGATGGCTTTAGGTCTGGATGTGGAGGTAGCTTTCTTTTTGTGATGGTGAGTCTTTAGGCTTGTTGGTGTTCTATTATTTGTTTTCTTGCACTAAGTTAGCCTATGAAATCAGAAATAAATTAACACAATTAATTGTTGTCCAGATATTTTATCTAGTTCACCTCCACCGGAAACTTGTGGAGTGGGGTGTGTTCCCAAGGGTCAAGGTGTGGAATTCTCTTGAGATAAGGGCAGCACTTATGGATGACAAGCTCACCCGGGACAAATATGGAAAACTGTTGGTAAGTGTTTCCTTCATTTTTAGAAATTGACAATGTTGAGTCTGGTTGGTGGGTACTGTCCCTTGCTGAGTTAGACTTGTTTGGTGTATGCCTTGGACAAAGCGTATGGTGAGGAGCATTCTCTTGTACTTAGGGATGTTGACTGCTTCGGGAGGACTGTTTCTATAGTCACTCAGCCATAGTAGTTGGATGATGTGGTGACTGAAGTCATGGAGAAGGTACAAATATTTTGGAATTAGTAACTTCTGTAATGTTAAATGGTTTGTAGACTGTCATACCGTAAGTCATGACATAATTGACCCCTAGGTTGGTGACCCTGGTTGAGGGTGTGGTTGGAAAAGCTTTCGGTGAGTTTGTCACGAAGATGACCATGGGTCATGATGTAAATGGTGATGACTTTTGTACAAGTGGAAGCCACCTAGCCACAGGGAGTAACGGACCGCGGGAGAATCAACATAATGCAAAGGTTGAGTCCAAACCCTCGGACAAAGTGGAAGCAGAATGTTCGGGAGATAATATACCAAAGGAAGAACCTAGGACTTCGAAGCTTAGTCCTCTCGAGAGGAGGCTTGTCAACTTTGTTCGCGGCTGGAAGGAATTGAAGAACGATAACGAGTATGTACAGACTTGACTGTCTAATTTTTTTGTTACAAACTTACCTTATTCAAGTTTCCCTTTTCTTCTTGGATTGATTAAAATGTATCTTAATTACTTGTGCAGTCCTGGTCCCTCCATAATTGAATGTGATGGCATGGACGCATCTCAAAGGGATTGTTATCGGGTTGTCTCCCCGAGGTGCCGTGTCAGAGATCACTATGTGAGGATGGCTTCTGTCTTGTATACCAAAATATGGTCAGCACAACACACTAGGAAGAGGATTATGATTGATCCTTCCTTTTCGGTGAGGGTTATGGTTATTGATTTTCATTGTCGGTTAACTATCTTTTTTCTTGTAATCTTATGTTAGATTTTGGTAGCATTTTCTAATGGTAGGGAAAGATGACTTCAAAGAGTTGGGGCAAAAGTACGCGAAGACTTTCCTAAGATATTCATTGGACCAAATTCAAAGTGTATGTGGGCAGTTTCCTGGTTTCTTCGTTAACATTTTGCCTGGTTGTGAAAATGATGTCTTTGATAAATTATTTACAACATTACATAGGTATTTGTCCCAATGCTAGATGCTTCCAACAAAAATGCTGAGCACTGGTTTTGCCTTGCTGTTGATTTTAAAGCGCAATTGTAATACCCCGTATTTTTATACGTATTTTAATTTAAATAAGTATTTCTTAAAAAGTAGTTAAATAATTCGAAATGAATTATTTATGATTTTTATTAATTTAAAACGAATTATTTTAATTAAAAAGTTTATTTTTAATTTATTTAATAATCTTGAAAATATTTTAATTTATGATTTGGAAATATTGGGGCATATTATTGTATAAAAAGATAATTTTTAAAGTCAATGGTATTTAAGGAAAGTCAAAATACTAGTTTGACTAGGAAAGAGATCATCAAGGATAGTAAAGGAATTTTAAGTAGGAGGGATATGAGAGGGGGTATAAATACCCATCATGTGCCTAAGGTGGAGTGCACCCAAAGGTAAACTCTCTCTATCTCTCCTCTTATTTTCTTTTCCCCTTAATTTTTACCCTTCCCCTTTATTTTATTTTATTTTATTTTAATCACCACCCACTCACACACCAGACACGCCGGCCGGCCACCACACACCACCACTGGCCGGCGGCCACCACCACCAGCACCCGCCGGCAGCAGCAGCCACCAGGCGGCGGCGGCGGCGGTTTACATAAAAAAAAACTTTCTTTTTGATTTTTAATTAAATCTACCTTAATCTAATTATTGTTTTTGGGTTTTGTGATGATTTTATGATGTTAAATAATATGTATTTTGTATATAAATTTTCAGATTTAATTTTGAATTAAAAAGCCCCAAATTGAAAACCCTAGGTTTCTAAATTAATGTATTTTGATGGAATTTGATTGTTGGTTGATTAAAACTATTGAAATTAATGTTTTTAAACTAAATTACAACAATTTTATAAGTTTTAATAATGCTGGAATTTTTATGTATAAGCTATAATTAAGTTTCTTGAAAGGATTTTTGATTACCCATTAATTGGGAATAAAAGTAAGGGTTTTTAATTAAATTTCAGATTATTCTAGAGGGTTACGAGTGATTTAAAGAGTGTATATATTTCTCGAAATTTGTGTGGAAGAGGTATTAATACTTCTTCATAATTTTGGTTTGTATGAGACTTTCAAGTGAGTGATTTTATTTAGCCGTGGCAATTTTGAGATCATATTCAAGGTACGTTCGCGTAGTTAGTAATTACTTGAATATGTAGAAGCATGCTAGGCTTCGCTTAATTAATTCCATGTAGTATCATGATAGGTGTTGGTTGGAATTTGTTGATTGGATTGATGTTGGTGAATGATTTGTGATGTATGAATTACTTTTGATGAATTGGTGATTGGAATTAATTATGTTGGCATGTTGGTTGTGAACCATACTTTTATTATTGGCATGTTAGAGAGCATGTTTAGTTAAACTAAATGTTTAATTTGGTTTGGAATATGAAAAAGGAAATTTTATTATGGTTCATATAATTTTTATTGATGCTTTAAGTATGGGAATTGAGCTATCAAGTGTCTTATTACACAACAATAAATTATATTGCGGTGCTTATGTGCACTTAAGGTGTTTCTAACATCGAGGGATAGGATTTGCGGCGCATTATGCGTTTAAGGTGCCTTTGAGACCGAGGTAGTTTAAAAATGGTTCAACAATTAAATCTATGTGGTCACTAATTATTCAAGAATTAATTGGTATGTTGGACTGCTTGGATGATTTATATTGTTTGATTGTGCTATGGTTTGAGAGTCATCACCAAGTATAATAGTATGTAAACAACGTAAAGGGAAAGAGATTACACACCAAAATCTTGGAACGTATATACCTTGAGTATGAACATATGGGGGGAGTTATGCGACTTTATATTTGACCATAACTTCTACTAGGAGAACAGGACGCTGTATTTTCCTTTTTATTATCTTATGCACAGGACGTCCAGTCACTTCACGTGACATTTGCCTACCCGGTTAGTTCCCGGTGTAGTTTACCTCAATTTATTTGAGGCAGGGATTTGGTTGGAAACTCGTTCGATGTGTAATCAAAATTTAAATGAACATTGGTATTGGTCTAGTTAGATGTTGATGTTTTGTATGCTTGTAAACAGGTGCAGCATGGTAAGTTGTGTGATGTTAGGATGAAAACATGTTAGTGTGTTTTTATTACGCTTATGTACTCAGCATTGCTGATTGTGTGTTTGTATGTTTGGCCTTATCTTTACCTTGACCCTACGACGACCCATTTCTAATGGTGAGTAGTGGGGACAAGTAGATAGAAGTTTTTCAGGTGATGAAGCATTTTCATGAAGGGCATGAGTGAAGAGCGAATCATGCTTAGTTCTCATAAGAATATGATGTGTTTTATTTGCTTTGAATATTATTTATTTTATTCTGCTCATAAGACTAACGCAAAGTTTTTCTTAATATTGTTTGGTTTAAAGGGCCTATAGTGGTTCCAAGTTGTAGGTTGACTTTGTTTGACTTAGTTTGACTGTAATTTCGTTTGGTTTGACTTTTTAAGTTGACTTGTTTTAAATGGTTTATAAAGATAGTCTTCCGCTTTGTGTGAGTCTTTGATATTTGCCTTAGCCGTTTTCACGGTGGCAGTAATGTCTTAGATTTTCCTATTTCATATTTTTAAAAGGGTAAAATGGGTATTTTAACGGAAAGGAATTTCTAGGGTGTTACAGCAATTGATATGGATGATCGATTCCTTGTACAATGATTCGTAGTCAACACATGAGACCATTGTCTCTCAGCTGGTAAGCTCACTTGTTTTTCTTACAATAAGGTGACCCTCCTATTTTGCTATGTTGTTCTAACCTGTTATGCGTTGCTATTCTGTAGATGAAGGCCTTAGGGGAGTTGGTGCATCTTAGTGATCCTACCTGGAAGGTGGGTACAATTTCAATTTGGCTGAGGAGGTCGTTTCCTGTGCAACAGTCAGACACGTGCGTAACCTTTTCCTTTAGTTATTTAGTGTATTTATTTTTTTAATCTTATTGCCAAAAATATAGGTTTGATTGCTTTGGTACTCATTGTATGACAATTAGGTGCTCGAGTGGTGCAATTATGCTAGCAACTATTAAACATTGCGCACGTAGCTTTGATGCAAATTTTCAAATGGTGAGTATTCGATGTTGCTGTCTTGTATAAATAGTTTTCGATTGAAGTTTGCATTTATGTGTTTGCTAAAGGTTTGACTTAAAAAATTGGAACCATTCTGTCAGGACAAAATATCCACCCTGAGGACCAATTTATTTCTGCAAGATGTTTACAGCGATTTCAACCAGCAGAAGCCTCATTTGGAGGATGTCTTGCCAAAAGATCAACGAGGCAGTAGGAGGACTGGTTCTCAAATGACTTCGTAGGGGTCCCGCTAAACAAAACTAACTTGTAGAGGCGTCTTAAGACCTATCAATTTTTTTCTTAACTATTTATAATGTGTCTCATATACATTTGCCCATACTTTTAGCATCACATAACATTGAAGGGGTACCTTCAATTGGTGCACAATGGTTGAGTTATTGTGGTTTTTCAGCAGTATGCAGCAAATGAATTAGGTTGCAAAGTTGTAAACAATGATGTGACGGGTCCTTGTTGAATTTCTAGATGCTAAATATAAGTTTTTTTTTTTTATGCAAATTAGAAGCATTTAAAAGAAAATTAGTTCATAATGTCCAATTTATAATACCATAGACCAACTACATTTGAAAAGAAAATAAGACCTAGTACCACACGCTGTAGGGAATTTTTCAAAACTCAGCTTTGAGCCCCAATGTGATCATGCTTTTAAGCAGGGTGGCGTCCAAAGGGAAGGAAGCTAGAGTTAAAAGAGTCGCCAACAAGTTTTAGAAACTTGTAAACCGTTCACGGGTGTGAAGGTTACAACCCATTCACGATCATGGAGATCGCTAACTCCATAGTGGTCCGGAACCATGACTAGATGTTCGGGGATGATGGTACGAATCTAACCTAAAAGAGATTCAACCCGCCCTAAACCGGCCTCTACTTAATTCTTATGATATTCATGTGCGCTTTCCGATCAACATACATACATCAAGTTAGCCCAAACCTATTTAATCTACGTTGGTTGATTATTAATGAACTAATAAATCTATTATTGGTGATCACTTGAATTAAAATCATATGAACCTAAATTAAATTATTAATTATCTTATTAGGCGTGAATTCAAGTACAAATCCCCTTCAAACCTGCAAGAAAGGGCGTGATCAAGCAATAACAATCAATCATGAATAATCAAGCAATGTATAATTAATTGACACAACAAATCATCATCATAATTATACCATCAAAACATCATTAAAAGATCAGCATGATACTAAATGGATTAACAACAAGCCCTAGCATGTCACTAATAAAAATCATAATCAAAGCATTAGCTTAAACATGATACTAGGAAGCATGACATTAGAAATATTAATTAACACCCTAAACATGATACTAAGAATCAAAATCAACATCCTAACATGATTCTATATCAAAAAAATAATTAAGTAATCGAATTACTCACTTTGATGCCTGGTACCTATTTCTATCAAAATAATACACGCGTTACTAAACTTCAAGAAAGATTAAACCAAATAAATCAAATAAGAATTGAATTATAGATTTGGGACCAAACCCTCAAAACTATCAACCTTTCCCGTCGAGGTCGAAGGCAACTTCGAGATTGGCTAGGAGTATTCGAAGCTCGTGATGGAGGTATGGTGTTTGATTAGGGAAAAGTATCAAGGATGTATTAGGACGTGTTTAGGCTAGGCTAAGAAAAGAATCAAGAGAGAGAGAAAAAATTAAAGAAGGGATTTGATGATGGTTATTGGTGATCAAGCTTGCTGATGATTGAAAACGGGGTGAAACGACCTGTATTTACAAGAAAAAAAAAAGGGTCGAAGGATTAGAAAAGAGTCAGTATCCGAATCGGAATAAAACGCTTCGCATCGCGGCGCGACAGGTCCATCGCAGCATGATGGTTTTGTCGTTCTGTGATGGTTTTCTAAAGATAAGAATTTGCACGGAATCCGATTTCCAATGGAATTGGGTTAACCAAATATTTGTACGTATTCTATTTTGATCGGGACTAAGATTATAAAAAAAGAGAGATGCTTTATCCAATATCAAATTCTTTAATTTTTATCTTTTGGGGAAATGATAAATTAGAACCTTCTAGAGGATTCTAGAAGCTCATAATAAATCCTAACGGATTTAGGATTGAAAAAAACCTTCTAGATGATTCTAAAAGATTGTAATAAATCCTAATTGGTTTAGTAATGAGGTTAAGGTAAATGGACCCTCCACATGGTCATTAGGTCGTAAGTAAGGCTTTGTTCGGGCTCGGTTTAGTATTTTGGCCATAACTTCTTTGTTATAAGTCGAATTCGGGCTATAATACATCGTTGAAAAGCTCTTTTCAAACCCCATCCAACTACATAATAATTGGACCAGAATTATGGAGTAAAATAGACTGGTTTAAATGTTTTATAAAGAGGACACGAAATGAATGATTTTTAAAGACACGAAATAAATGATTTTGGCTTAAAACATTTAGGGAAAGGTTAGAAATGGTCAAGGCTAAAGGGAAATTCACGAGACTCTTCAATTCTTCACCTAACTCAATAATCAAAGACGTGAAAGGTACTCTTCACTGGGTTTGGTTTTTGGGGAGACACAATTAGGTGTCCACAGAAGCCCCCACTTTGAATGAGTTTGGAGAAACATAATTTTGAAAACAAAAGTCAAAGTAGATCGATAGGGACAAAGAATGATTCAGAACGTTCTGTGATTCTAAATCATTCTTTATAACGCCGATACCTGCAGAAAGCGTCAATTCTACAAATAAAGGAGTTAAGAAACGCGTATCTTGCACTGTCAGGTACACGTCTCGGCGTGACATCAATTTTCTGAATCAAATTTGCTTTGCTTGACAAACTCCATATCTTAGGGAGCACCATCGAAGATGGCGGTGCTTTGCTATCTTCAAAATCAAGTGACAACCTCCACATCTTAGGGAATCTCATCGAAGATCATAGTGCTTAACCATCTTCAGATCAAAGGGGGACAACCTCCACATCTTAGGGAACGTCGTCGAAGATTGCAATGCTTAGCCATCTTCAAGTCAAAGAAAGACAACCTCCATAACTTAGGGAATGTTGTCAAAGATCGCAATGCTTAGCCATCTTCAAGTCAAAGAAAGACAACCTCCACATCTTAGGGAATGTTGTCGAAGATCGTAATGCTTAACCATCTTCAAATCTACTTGCCTCTACTCCTGGAAGTGGTATCTCCTCCATCTTTGGAAAATCTACTGTAAAAACCTCATCTCTTAAGGTCCAACCGAGCTTCAAATTGATTTCCGTGGAAATCTTCCATCTTAGGAATTCTTTGAGATTATGCTTAATCACTACTCAATCAAAAAACTCCACCAATACTTAGGCGGACTCAACCAATGCTTAGGTGTACTGAAATGTGCTCAACCAATGCTTAGATCTTACTCAAATGTGTTTAGCCAATGCTTAGGCATTCTCAAATATTCTTAGCCAACGCTTAGGCGTTCTCAATCAATACTCAAATGTACTCAGCCAATGCTTAGGCGTACTCAATCAATCAATAAGATGATCGTCATCAGGCCGATCATCAATTAAAATTGTAATCGGGCTGATTACTAATCAAATCAAATCATTTATCACTCATCACGATGCTCAAAAGGCTCAAATGCATAATCATCTGCTTTGGAAAGAATCATATTCTCATCACGAAGCTTGAGTAGATAACTCTCGTTCATCAAATCGATACGCAGGAATTCAAGTCTGACGTGCCATGTCAGGTTTCATCGCGTGACGACAGTGTTGTCGCGCCGCGTTGTTTCTGTCGTGCTGCGCTGGAATCAAGGTCAGACTCATTCTGCCCGTTCGGCTTCGTTGTTGTTGCTTGTGCCTTTCTACTCAATCAAATCGCCTAAAATCTCTTTTAAAGGTTACTCGTTCGTCAGGGACTTAGTGTACCTGAATCTATATTTTAATTAGACTATAGGACTTTGCTCGTATTTATAGCTTTCTTGAGGTTTACCCAAGGCTTGGTATACTCAACTAATTGTGGTTTCTTAGCTTTAGGTTGACTCAAGGCTTGGTGTTCTTAACTCATTGTGTGACTCAATATACTCAACTTGACTCGATGGGTTATGACTTGATGTGTGTAAACTCAACTCAACGTGATGACAACCCAATGTGCATGACTCAACTCGATGTGATGTGAGTCAATGTGTATAATCAAATCGATGTGGTGTGATTGTGTTGTGATTGTGCTCGTTCAACTTGAAAATGCAGAAAAGCAAAAATTTTCTGTCATTTTTGTGGAGGGTGCCGACTTTCTCCCGAAAAAGAAAGACGTGAAAAGGAAAAGAGGTAGAAGGTAGGTGAAAATCAAAAGGGGTGAAGCTTTCGAACTTCCTCAAGATGAATCAAGCAAGCGATGGTGCATGTTGAGTGAGCTTAATCAAGTGTATGCGTTGATGTTGCATCTCATGTTGAAAGGATTGTAGCATCCTAGACTATCCCAATTAATGATTCGATAATGAAAGTATTTGGGTAACTTAGGCGCGGAGGCTAAGTACTTCATACTTTGTGATTCGATGATGATTATGATGATGAGTGATCTAAGATGACAAGGCATGCTTCAGGGTTGTATCAAGATTTCATGAAAAAGGGTTCCTAAGGAAAGGATTATTTGGCTTGTATGTGTGATGTATGTGAAAGTGACACTAAGGTTAGGCTGCAAAGGCTAAGGGTGTGGAAAAAATATTTTGAGAAAAGTCAAATGATGGTGACTCTTAGGCTGGGTAAGCTAATGAAGTAGGGATCAAGCTCCCAAGTCTAGCTCTAAATGGATAGGGATGAGCATTGGAGAAACCTGATATGATAACGCATGAATGTGAATATGAGTGAATGCGTTTTTATTACGGCCACACCCCAATGTGAGGTTGCCTACGTATCCGTTAGGAATCAGGCCGAACGTAGCTCTAGCTAAACCTTGCACAAGTGTGTGTACACCTCAAGGAGGTCTTTCAAGGGTTGTAATGGGTTTAAGCTAAAGGTTTGAAGAAGAAGAAGGGATAAAGGCTCAAGACCCAAAATAAGCCCCCAAGGTGTGCAACCTTGCATTTGAATCTTGGTATTTGTATGTTTTAGATTTTCTCACTTTTGAACTCTCTTTAATTTGTTTTTGCTTTTGAGATTTATTCTCGAATTTTCTTTTGGATAAGTGTGGGAAATCCCGATCATGCGATCTATCACTCACTTGGCATTCATGTTTCTCAGGCACGATGCCGAACACTCGATAAGAGACGCAACCTAAGACGTGTTCATATCAAAGACATTGGAACACTTACCCTTTCCACACTTTTATTGCTTTTTAAACTTTTTGAAAGTTTGGTAAAAATCACTCAAGTTTTTTCACATGGCTTTGAAAATTGCATAAGTTGCACACCGTCCCATCCCAAGGTTAGGTAGATGTGGGTTGAAAAAAGAAAGGTCAATCGTTAGACGAGGGTCAAAGTGTTTTATCAAGAAAGGATTGTATATTCGAAAGGGATAGAGGTCGGTGATATAATATGGCTACAAGGAGTGCCTCAAATCATTGGTATACCTTGTGCTTAGTTTGGCGTGTGTTTTTTTTTTTAATGCAATACAATGATCATATGCAAAGAAATAAAATGCTCATTTTATTGAAAATGGAAAAAAAAAAA
The DNA here is from genome assembly GCF_001683475.1 of Chenopodium quinoa. Taxonomy (NCBI): domain Eukaryota; kingdom Viridiplantae; phylum Streptophyta; class Magnoliopsida; order Caryophyllales; family Amaranthaceae; genus Chenopodium; species Chenopodium quinoa. Next base: position 1,032,433 of record NW_018744367.1, read on the forward strand.
ATCAAACTCATGAAGTAAAATCTAAGGAAGATGATAGGGGGTGCCTATGCTAGACTTTATTGAGGGAAAGGGAAATCAGGAATAAGAAAAGAACCATGAAATCTTGTCGTCGAAGCTCGCCTCGTTTTTTGTGTTTCATCTTTGTCAATCACATGACTCGAACTTAATTCAACATGTATATTTATGGGGGAAAGATCATAGTGCATGAGAGAATGATATGTATAGAGAAAGCATGTAAGAGGAAGGTGTGTGAATGTGGAAAGTGTGAGGTATGTAATGTATGGAATGTGATGTAAAGGGAAAGAATTTATTTGTGGAATGATATCCGAGAATATAATGGACCCTCAACTCAAATGACGGAAAGGACGACTCATGCATGGACCTAAGACATGGTCATGGTGTGAAAAGAGTATGTACAAAGTGTGTGCGTTGACTCGTGAGTGAAAGTAATATGTGCAAGACTCATGTGATGACCATGGGAATAAGTATATGATTAGACTCAAGCAAAGACTAAGTTAAGACCTCGTTTATACATTAAATCGGTTAATCATGGCATATTAGACTCGACACAAAGACTCAGAGAGGAAAAAAAACAGAACCATCGCGTGGCGATGAAACTGTCGCGGAACGCTGATTCCATCGCAGCGTGACAAGACTGACGCAGCGATGGACCTGGCGTTCTGCGGCACAAAGAAAATTTTCGTACCAATAATGGAATGTCAATCTAGTTTGTTTTTGGGTTATCCTTTCGAAGGTTTAAGCCTGTCGAGTATCTTTAGACTTTATGGGTTTGAATTAATGAACCAGTTAATTAAGCAAAGTCCTTTTTAGTCCTTGGTTAGTTTGTTAAGACTTTATTTACAAGAAACAAGGAAACACAAAAGGTTAGTTCAATCACAAGTAAGAATGCACAAAAGTAAGAGATGCACAAGTGGTCAAGTAGTCACAATATGATGCAATGAGTTTGCAACCTAACCATGGCTCTAGTTCTCTAAGGTCAAGGATTATGGTGTCCAAGAGGGTCCATGGTTATGAGTCCCAATGCATCGTGCGAAAGCCTTACCTTAGAAAGGTTGGCACAATGGATGGGACCCCACAAGTTAAACTTGCTTCCATGGTTTGGTGAATTCACAAACTCGGATACACCCATTGTTGCACGGAGCGTTCATTAGGGTGGATGGACCGTGAATTCCAACGGGCTAAGACCATATGTAGAACAAATATAGGTTCAGAAAAGTCAAAAAACCTCAATTAGGAAGTAAAATCGTCAAAATAGTACTAGAACCGGCCAAAGCTCAATAGCAGAAAACTAGCGCAATGTCCCTAAGACTTGGCGTGAGAAACAGTGACTGTCGCGCAGCTTTTTGACGCATTATAGATGGTCTTTCCAATGCGAACCTTTTTATGCTTATGCCACAATGTTAATCAAAATTACGCACAATGAATATCTAGAATCTTTCAAGTCTCATCTACTCATTCTAAATCAATTGCCAAAATAAATTTTAGGAATCAAAATTAAAAATCCTCCCTAGTAGAGTCGCCAAAAAACTGTAGGGAATTTATCAAACTCAACTTTGAGCCCCACTGTGATCATGGTTTTAAGCATGGTGGCGTCTAAAGGGAAAGAATCTAGAGATAAAAGATTCGCCAACAAGTTTTAGGAACTTGTAAACCGTTCACAGGTGTGAAGGTTACACCCCATTCAAGATCACGGAGATCGCTAACTCCATAGTGGTCCGGAACCATGAATGGATGTTCGGGGATGATGGTACGAACCCAACCTAAAACAGATTGAACACGCCCTAAACCGGCATCTACTTAATTCTTATGATATTCATGTGCGCTTTCCGATCAACATACAAACATCAAGTTAGCCCTAAACCTGTTTAATCTACGTTGGTTGATTATTAATGCACAAATAAATCTATTATTGGTGATCACTTGAATTAAAATCATACTAACCTAAATCAAATTATTATTTATCTTATTAGGCGTGATTTCAAGTACAAATTCCCTTTAAACTTGCAAGAAAGGGAGTGATCAAGCAATAACAATCAATCATGAATAATCAAGCAATGTATAATTAATTGACACAACAAATCATCATCATAATTATACCATCAAAACATCATTAAAACATCCTAGGCATGATACTAAATGGATTAACAACAAGCCCTAGCATGTCACTAATAAAAATCATAATCAAAGCATTAGCCTAAACATGATACTAGGAAGCATGACATTAGAAATATTAATTAACACCCTAAACATGATACTAGGAATCAAAATCAACATCCTAACATGATACTATATCAAAATCAACATCCTAACATGATTTCTATATCAAAAGAATAATTAAGTAATCGAATTACTCACTTTGATGTCTCGTACCTCTTTCTATCAAAACAATAAACGCGTTAGTAAACCTCAAGAAAGATTAAATCAAATAAGAATTGAAATATAGATTTGTGACCAAACACTTAGAACTATCAACCTTTCCCGTCGAGGTCGAAGGCAACTTCGAGATTGACTAGGAGTATTCGAAGCATGTGACGGAGGTATGGTGCTTGATTAGGGAAAAGTATCAAGGATGTATTAGGACATGTTTAGGCTAGGCTAAGAAAAGAATCAAGAGAGAGAGAAATAATTAGAGAAGGGATTTGATGATGGTTGTTGGTGATCAAGCTTGTTGATGATTGAAAATGTGGTGAAACGACCTCTATTTACAAGGAAAAAAGAGGGTCGGAGGATCAGAAAAGAGTCAGAATCCGAATCAGAATAAAACGCTTCCCATCACCGCGAAACAGCTTTTTCGCGACGCGATAGGTCCATCGCAGCGCGATGGTTTTGTCGTTCTGCGATGGTTTTCTAAAGATAAGAATTTACACGGAATCCGATTTCCAATGGAATTGGGTTAACCAAATATCTGTACGCATTCAATTTTGATTAGGATTATGATTATTAAAAAAATAAAAAAATAATAAAAAGATGTTTTGTCCAATATCAAATTCTTTAATTTTTATCTTTTGGGGAAATGATAAATTAGAACCTTCTAGAGGATTCTTGAACCTCATAATAAATCCTAATGGATTTAAGATTGAAAAAAAACTTTCAAGATGATTCTAGAAGCTTGTAATAAAGCCTAATTGGTTTACGAATGAGGTTAAGGTAAATGGACCCTCCACATGGTCATTGGGTCGCAGGTAAGGCTTTGTTCGGACTCGGTTTAGTATTTTGGCCATAACTTCTTCGTTATAAGTCGGATTTGGGCTTATAATATATCGTTGGAAAGTTCTTTTTAAGCCCCATCCAACTACAAAATAATTGGACCAGAATTATGGACCAAAATAGACAGGTTTGGATGTTTTATAAGGAGGACACGAGACACGAAATGAATTATTTTGGCTTAAAACATTTAAGGAAAGGTTAGAAATGGTCAAGGATAAGGGAAATTGATGAGACTCTTCAACTCTTCACCTAACTCGATAACCAAATTCGTGAAAGGAATTCATCACTGGGTTTGGGTTTTGGGGAGACACAATCAGGTGTCTACACACACAAACAAGCTTTTAAAATAGCACTACAAGATCCCAATTTATAATACACTACATAGCAAACTAATGATATAGGTAGCAAAGTTTAAAACTACCGAACATAGATCCTAATTATAATACTACATAGCAAACTAATGAAATAGGTAGCAAAGTTTAAAATTGCAAAACATAATATCTTGTTCAACAGAATTTCTTAAAATTTGAAACTCGATTCTAATGTCCATCCATAACCTTCAGCGGAGGTGTTAGTCTGCGTATTGGTCTCAAATAAATGTTGAGCATGTTGCAGACGGTTCACGTATTCAATGGGGTAGTCGCTGTACTGAAATGGCTCAGCTATTATGAGAGACAAGTTTTCCATTTCGTCTAATCCATTTTCGGCAAACATTTTCCTTCTGAACATCATCTGTTGCTCGCTATCATTTTCGATAGTCTCCATTGGATCTTCTTTCGAGCAATGCGGCCAAGTCCATGTTGTTTAGATGTCACCTCCTTTTGGGGCGGTAAATTTCCTTCCAAGTAGCACGATTACCCATTCCTCTCCCTTACCAACATCTTCATCCACCTCTAGCCACCAATCTTCTAAGTACGCAAATAGCTCGAAGAACCTCTTTAGGTTAATGTGGTAACTAGGGAATGCATAACACTCCGCCAAAGATCTCCTTAGGGTCCGCAAGTTGAAGGAGAAGGCAATCTTCGCCACATCTACCAAGTAAAACATGAAACAAAAGGCCTCCTTGCGAAAGTACCTTGCCCGGCCAATTTTGAACAATGTCAAGAATGGATAGTCGGGATGGAAATCTATAACCGTAACAGGTTCAGTTAATCCTCTTCTAGAAATAGTGGCTAATTGATGACTAAACACCATCATCTTGCTATGCCTTGGCATATATAAATCCCTAATGATGCCATTAGGATCATGATATCCCACATTCTTTAATTTCTGGACTTTACATAATAGCCTTTTGCGACGTCTTTCTGCACGGCTCTTAGCTCCTCCAAAAAGTCAGTTAATTTACTATACGGCAGTAAAAGATGAAAAACAACCATGTACATTTGCATAATTATAATAAGTAGCACTACAAAAAAAAAAACATGAATTGGTAAAAAAGTTCAACTTACCTCCAAGTGCTACTATTCCTAAATTCAGTGACACTAAAATTCCACAAGTTGGTTCTCTATTAGTACCTCGCTTAAAAGTACCTACTTAACCTTTTACTTAATTTCTGGTTACCCAAAACATGCTCTGATTAAAACTATGCTAATTATAGTTACTAATAACCATCTGCAGTCACATGTTTTATAAGTGTAGTGACCTTAAATGTGCTCCAGCTATGATATGAAAAGTTTTAACAAAATGTTATGCAAATTACATAAAAATTGTTATGCAAAATAAGTACGACACGGGATATGTTCAAGTCAAAATGTTATGCAAATTACAAAAAAATTGTTATGCAAAAATTACATAAAAGTTATTATGGATTAAAATTAACTTTGCTAAAATAAATAAATTATATACAAAATGTTATGCAAATTAAGTATGTGAAGTTGGTTAAATCATACCTTTGTTTCCCATGGAACTTATCAAGTGTAGGGAGAAATTAAGGAGTTGTAGTACACTTCTATTGTAGTGTTGAAGGGTTTATTTAAACATGGGTGCTCAATTCAGCTTTATTTACGTTCCATTAATGTAATAGTACATGTTAGTTTGCTTCATTTAAATTGATACACAAATGTGTTTTCTCTTCACTTAGTTGTTCAACATCTAATGTCAGAGGTGCATTGAGCCCAACAACACATTATACACTCTTGGCAGATGTATTGTCTTATCTAATTGCTTTATTCAAGCTTCATTCAATGACTTATGTAGCTTCTTAAGTTAAACTTAATACCTGTCATCATCCCAGCTGCACCAATTTACCCTTTTTGTCTTACACAAGTACATAATCTCTATAAAGTGAGGATTTCCTGGAATTTTGCCATATTTTCCCTATAAAATTAAAGAGAAACTCTAAAAATGTGGTTGGGTCTTATTAAATGAATATAATCCCTAAGGGTTTGTGAAATTGTTATCATCTCTTCCAACTAACTTTCACCTCTTCCCCTTTCTATGCCAAAAAAAATTTCACTACCACAAAAAAAATGTCCAACTCCTAGAATTCTGGAGGTCATCTAGTCAGAGCTTGGGGAAGGCAGTTAGGGCCCCATCCAACCTCACTGGTGATGTACTTCAGGCCATTCAAGACTACCACCACCCCTGAACTTGATTTCAACTTCACCCCCTATTTTAAGAATGAATTTCACTACAAGGAAGGACTAAGCATCCCTCCTACCTTCCTTCGTGATCAAATTTCCAACTCTCTTAACCTTATGACCACAACTTACATCCCAAAAAATTTTGATGGAAGTTTCTATAGACAACCTTCGACCCGCATATTATCCAGATCTGATAGATTTGGATGGATATCTCCACAAGGGGTTTGCTGCTTTTGCTAAATGGTTATGCACTAATTCAAGCTCTGGCGATGATTTCATTCCAAAAGAAATTGTTCCAGTGTTTGACTTAAAGCCATTTGTTGACCCAGACCAACTTCCTCTCTATACCCTCCCTTTATAAGAAAGACACGTTTTTCTTGGTGCCACAATCGCAGCAATTCATGTGATGGAGGTCCAAAAGGTTGTGAATTTTATTCATGTGAATGTGTTTTCTTGTATTACCAACAAAAGGAAGGTCAAGTACCACCAGGTTTCTATTTGGGGTTGTGATAAGGAAATTGATATGTCTGCTCCTCGTTACCTTCCTGTTGGTTCTGCTGTCATCGTATGGAATGCAAGGGACGTTCACCGACCTTTTTTTGTCGAAACATTCTATGAGCTATTCAATTATTATGCACCTGCAGTTGTTTTTGTCATGGAGGCTCGGCTTGACCAGTCCGCACTTGAATTTATCAAATTTGAACTAAGGGTCGTTTATAATGTTGAAGGATTTGGGACTTGAAGGATTTGTACCCGTGGGTGATTAAGAGGGGCAATACTTACTTTGGTCACCAGCTAGGTGTTGAACTTGAGGTAATTCGTCCTATTTTTTTTGGGACCAACCGTTGCTAATTCATTATTACAAATTTACATGTTATCTTAGCTAAAAAATTGAAGAAATATATATATCCTATATAATTATGAAATTAACATCTTAAATATCTTGTTATGTAAATTGGGTCAAAGCTATGAAGTTTTTATGTATGACATACTCCTAAATTTATTCGTAGAAGCTGCTCTTTTATTATGTAAATGTAATTAATTATCATGGAATTACCATCAACCTGAACTTGTTATGGAATTGTAGTCATTAAGGCTGGAAGATTCACAGTAAATGCCAACTAATCGCCTCCTTCTTAATATCATCCTGGAGGGGATGTGGATGATCCCACTGTCCACGACTAGAATGATCACCTGACACCTTCGCCTCAAATACCCTTCATTGAAGATGATGAACCAGGAGTAGATCTGGACGACCCAACTGTTCATGATTGGAATGACCATCTCACCCCCTGATGTTGTGCTCTAAGGCTCCTTTTCTAGTAGTATTGGCTATTATGTGTTTGTGTAGTCATCATGTTGTAGTAGTAGTCATTATGTTGTACTTGTTTAAGCTATGAATTCTATAATTATAATTATGTTGTTGGACTTAATTAGGTTAATTTAATGGTTTGATCATTTGTGTTATTGACATGTGTTAAATGTATTACAAATAATGATGAACGCAAAGGGTTGCACCAATCTTGTATAAAAATTAGGAACAGCAATAAAAGAACCATAAGACCTTACTTCACACTACGACTAATAATAAACTGGAACAACTCAGAGCAATTCAAGTTGCCATAAGTTGAATACTAGTACTAATAAAAATTATTAATTACTAAAATTATGCAAGGTTAAGCCTCGCTATACACATTAGAAGTTTATGTATACTATCCCTTCATGTGGAAAAACATCGCAACTACCGCAACAACAACAACAACCTTCAATATTTTCAAAGCCATTTCCTCGAGGTCGACCAGCCTTTGCCTTAGCATGCCAATGCCATTGTCGTTTCAGTTCCGAATGAAATCGACCTCATTTACCCACTGCCAGAAATAGCACACTCTGCACTTGTAGTATGGGCGAAGAGGATTCGCTTCAGAATGAGAAATTCATAACTTGACTAAGGATGATCCTCCATAATTACACTTCTTCGCAGCAACCCATACAATATATGAGATTGGTTGTTCAAATGACATACGCCTACTTGATGATGTAGAGTTTGAAGACATTATGAAATAGAAATGAAGCAATGAGATGGAAATGGAGTAATGAGTCCATTTATAAACTTCAAGAGGACGAAAAAATGGCGGGACAATTTCCCGCCTCAATAATTTTGATACCATGTGAACAATAAATCGCTACAGCAAATTGTAACCCATACCTAGAGGAACATACTTAATGCGAGGTGTGATATTCTGAAAATATGGTAAATGCACAATTGGTGTGATAAGAACCCTCATTATTTATTATAAACTAACGATTTCAGTTGTTGGGTTTCGTAGTGTCCAACACTACGCTAAATGAAACCCTCCCAAAATCCACACACAAATTAAAGTAACTAAACATGCATGTTAATTAACAATCACATAATTAATTAACAAAGAAATAGAGAAAGACGATCATACCCTTGATGCGTGCTTCGCTCCTTTTAGATATCATACTTGAAAACGTAAAGCTTCGCAAATGCGCAAGCCTCCAACGGCTCTCACCCTTGAGACCCGACCCAAACGGCCCCTACCTCGAAGCTTAGTCTGGGCTAGACCAAAAGTACTTAGACTATTAGAACGAAAGTGTTCTCGCTTGTGGATATCCTTTCAAGTTCACAACTCAAATGCCCTTTCCCAATGCCAAATGATTGGTATTTATGGGGAAAAAAGCCCTTGAATTCCAATCTCCCATCAATGTGGAAGAGTTGGTAAAAAGGCATTTATTCAATTTAATTTAATTCTAAAATCAAATTAAAATGCAAATGAATCAACAAACAACAAGTGTCAAGTAGAGAGCAAGGGATTAGGTGAGGACCAAAAGGGGGGACCATTCACCCCTTGCTCCCATCAACAAACCAAGCCAACAAGCATGTGCTAGCTGGCGGCCTTCCTTGGCAGCCAAGGCAGCCTTGCTAGCGCCTAGCGTCATGGCTAGGCCTGCCAGCCAGCCTGCATACACGCATGCACAGCCAGAAGGCCACGCACGCAATACGGGCTGCTGTTGCTGTTGTGTTGCTTGTGCTAGGCAGCACCTAGCTACAGCGATGCTTGTGCTAGGCTATGCTTAGCTAGCTGTTGCTTGCTTACGGGCTGCTGTGTGCGAGGCACTAGCATGCTAGAACGCCTAGCGTTCCATCGATGCTGTCCATGCTGCACCAGCCAGCTAGCCAGCGCTGCTAGCTTGCTCGCATACTCGCTACGACCATGTACGAGGCCCATCCAGCACTTGTGTGTTGCTGGCCTTGCGATGGTGTGACTGGTGCTGTTAGCTTGCCTAGCATATGCGGCCATCCATGCTAGCCTTGCGATGCACGCAAGGCATGCTCCGCCATCATGCTCGGCCATTGTAGGCATGCTGAGCTTCATCTGAGCATTGCCTTGCGGTAGTGGCCCTTGGCTAGCCATGCTATCCATATTGCCCTTGGCCCTTGGATTTCTGGGGGCATTCCGAGGCTAGGGGTATATTTGTAACTTGTTTGCTTGATTTCTCGTCTCGTCGATTCCTAGATTCGACTCGACTTATGATGCTCAGTTCCAACGCTCTAAGCTCGAAATCCGACGTCTATGTTTGTAATACTCTAATGACTCATTTCATCCTTCGAATTAAATCGTCGTTTCAGTTCGATTACTCAATTGGGTGTGACCCGAAGGGTTCAGTCAAGATTAAGCTGTAATATTAAATATGCATTAATATTACTGATCGGAAGCGGCCTCCAGCTAGGCATTCCGATCACTTGACCTTACTGAATAATTAGCTTTCTAATAATTTTGAACCCTCTATCAGAATAATACACTTGTTCGAAAGACACCATTCCTTTCAATCTCCCACTTTTCCTTCCGGACAAGTGTACTGTTAGTGTATAACCTGTTTCTTATGTCACTAAATGTCTCTTCATGAACTATAAGGTAAGATTATTCGTCATCCTTACTACGTCAAGAAGTGTTTCTCGATTTTCGAGTTCGACTGTCAATAAGAAAATGATTTCTAAAATCCATTTGAGCACGACCATGCATTTTCACAGTCTCGCTCTTCGAGAGGCCTTGTAAACAACAAAGACATGTTCCCTATTGTTAATAAGAGGACATTCCCAGTCTTACATTGTTAAGTTCCCTTACTAAGAGGACCTAGCCTCCCGAGTGTTGCCGTTATAATCCCCTTATATGGCAAATGTTTGATAACATCAAAACGGACTAGTACTCAAACAAGAGAACTTACAATACTCATGGTCGAGGAAAGAGGTTCCGATAGCTGTAATGAGAAATATACTTACGACGATTTTAAATCTCTTAAAGTATTCTCATAGGTCGATCTGGTATAGTTCCAAACAAATACCTGTGAAAATGATTTATGACAATCATGTCCTTATAGCACAACGGTGCTATAAATCATACTACACACTGATCTCAAGTGGTCTTTAATCGTCCAACATTTAAATGACCTTGATTAGGGATAATTTTAGATTAAAATATTCAATGTTCACTTAATAGGTGTTTCTTTATCCAAGACATTGTCTTGATACCATATTTTGAATATTCTCAAAATTGAATGGACTCATTATTTAATTCTAAACCATAATTAAATAGAAATGGAGTGATAATAATTTGCAGAAAATTAAATTACTCCAAAAACAAATGGTTCAACATAGTGTTTTACATTAAAATCTTCAAAAATTAATTAAAACACATGAACAGGGAAATCAAAACCAATCTCCAACGTGCCTGATTCCCATTACCTCAACGTGCTTGTTGTGTTTCACTTGAGGAAAAGGTTTAGTGAGTGGATTGGCTACATTGTCGTCCGTTCCAATCTTACAAATTCTGATTTCACCCTCGGACTTCCATTCCCTAATCATGTGAAATTGTCTCTTGACATGTTTGACCTTCTGATGTTCCCTTGGCTGCCTGGCCTGAGCAATAGCTCCATTGTTATCATAATAGAGATCTATCGGACCTTTGATTGACGATACAACATTAAGTTCACCAACGAACTTACGAATCCAAACTGCCTCCTTAGCTGCTTCTGAAGCTGCAATGTATTCGGCTTCAATTGTAGAATCTGCCGTTGTGCTTTGCTTAGCACTCTTCCAACTAAAAGCTCCTCCATTTAGACAAAATATGTAACCTAATTGTGACTTGAAGTCGTCTTTGTCAGTCTAGAATCTTGCGTCGGTGTAACCTTTAACAACTAAATCATTACTCCTACCATAGAACATAAATTTATCCTTGTTCCTTTTCATATACTTTAGGATATTCTTGGCCGCAGTCCAATGCGACTCTCTTGGGTCTGATTGGTATCGGCTCGTCCAACCTTGGAGGATTCTTCGTCCATAATTCATATGGAGTCTTTTCGACCGCTTTTGACGGAGCTCGGTTCAGTGCTAGTGCCGTTAGAAGTGCATGTCCCCGGAAAGAGATAGGAAGATCGCTAAGACCCACCATTGATCGGACCATGTCTAACAAGGTTCAATCCCTCCTCTCGGGCACTCCGTTCCATTGTGGAGTTTCGGGAGGTGTCAACTCTGAGAGAATACCATGTTCTTTCAGATGATCGTCGAATTCATGGCTCAAATACTCGCCACCTCGATCCGATCTAAGCGCTTTAACTTTCATGCCTAGCTGATTTTCCACTTTACTCTGAAAATCTTTTTCTCAAAAGATTCAGATTTGTGCGACATAAGGTAGACATATCCATATCTACTATAGTCGTCCGTGAAAGTGATAAAATAGCGATAATCATTCCTTTTGGGTGTACTCATTGGTCCACATACATCCATGTGTATTAGGCCCAATAAGTCACCAGCCTTTTCTCCCAACTTGGAGAATGGCTGCTTTATCATCTTGCCTAATTCTTCGCAATTTTCAAATGACTCTAAGTCGAATGAGTTAAGAATACCTTCTTGTAGAAGTTTCTTGATGCGTTTGATGTTAATGTGGCCAAGACGACAATGCCACAAGTATGTCTAATTCGATTTAACGGTCTTAGCTCTCTTGATGGTATCATTAACATTATAAACTTGTTTGTCTAGAGAAAGCACATAAAGACCATTTTCTGAACAACTATTGTCTATTATCCGAAATTCAAATCCCTTGGCGTCCAACGCCGAAATTGAAATAATGTTTTTGGTTTGAACATGATAACATTTTTCAAGTTCTAAAACAAGTCCAAAGGACAAAGACAAACTAAGAGTTCCAACAGATACGGCTGACATCTTGGCTCCATTACCGACCCGGAGTTCGACCTCTCCCTTCTCTAGCCTTCTACTTATCCTTAGTCCCTGAGCATTGGAACAAAGGTGTGAGCCACATCCGGTATCTAATCCCATGATGTTTTGCTTGCAAAGTTTAAGTCTATAACAAAAAAACCTGATCCAAAAGCAACAGTGTCGTTCTTCTTATCTTCCTTGAATTTGAGGCAATCCCGCTTCCAATGTCCATTCTTCTTGCAATAGAAACATTCGGAATTGGATTGAGAAGAGGCTACCTTTTTGACCTTGTTGCCCTTGGTAGCTTTTGACTTAGGCGGAAAAGTCTTCTTACTCTTCCTCGTAAAGCCTTTCTTCTTGCCTGAGCGCTTGAATGGCTGGCCCTTCTTGACCATAAGCATGTCATGCTTCTTCTCATCCTTGAGCATTTGCTCGGCTTGCTTCAACATCCCATGAAGCTCGGTGAGGGTTTTCTCCATGTTGTGCATATTTTATAGTGCATCTTGAACTGGTCATAGCCTTTGTACAGCAAATGAAGAATAATGTCAATTGCAATCTTGGTCGAATACCCAGCGTCAAGCATTTCCATGTTCTCAAATAATCCGATCATTTTAAGTACATTTGGGTTGACTGGCTCTCCTTTCTTGAGCTTGCTCTCAAGGATCTGTCTGTGGGTTTCAAACCTCTCAATTCGGGCCTGATCTTGGAACATGTTCTGAAGGTCAAAAATGATCTTAAAAGTCGTCTCCTTCTCGAAGAAAGTCTTTTGGAGGTCTGGAGACATCGTGGCCAACATGATGCACTTGACATCCCGATTGGCAGTTTCCCATCGGTTTAGGGAAGCCTGAGTGACCTTCTCATTGGGAGCGTCGGGCATTTCCTCATCAAGGACGTATTCCTTTTGCTCTTGCATGAGAACTATACGCAAGTTCCTTTTCCAATCAAGAAAATTTGGCCCACTCAATTTCTCCTTGTCGAGAATTGAGCATAACGAAAATTGGTTGTTTGAGTTATTTACAGACATGTTTCTACAATTGAAAGAATTTGAAGTGAAAAACCATTCATAAAACCCATAAGTTTGAATTTTAAAGCATTCATGCAAACTTCAACCTTATTGAGCGTTTTATCCACACATTAAATTTGTCTCTTTTAGGCGAGAATAAAACGATTCCAAGATCCCAAAAATCAAAAAGTGATTAAGCATGCTTTGGCTTGTCTTAACACTTAATATTTTAAGGTAAGCAATCTAATTGCTAATAGCTCTAAGCTATTCTTGGTTTGATAAGACGTCGCATCTAATGCTTTCGTGACATTTATATCCATTGCCACGACATCTAAGGACTCCTTACTGATATCGTTGAGTTTAACCAAAATCAACTTGTATACCTAGTATACCTTACGTTCCTAGGGAGATAGTGATGCCTTGCTTTGGCATAGCCCATCACTATTCACATTAGTTCGGTAAGTGTTATCTTGGAATGGAAAATTTGACTCAATTTATAGGGACTTAGGGTTTCTATGTTGGTTGATTTAAGTGAACTTAATTAATCATCGCAACATTTGAAATCCTAAACATGCATCTAACATATCATTCATATATAAGCATAATCATATATAGAAAACATAAGTAAAAGATGCATTTGGCAACTAGCATGACCCCTTGAGTCTTCAAGTCTTCAAGGGTCTTCATCACATCATCTTGGCCTCGTCTTCTAAGAATCGCCATCTTCGAGACATCGCCATTAACAATGCAACTATTAGTAATTATGACTAGGACCAATCTAAATATTAACGTACAAAAATACGCAACGATTCGTAGACCGTATTTAGATTTATAAAAATACATAACGGATTGCAGTTCGTATTTACTATCCTAATCGAGCCCCACTAGTTGCCATTTTCATAAAACCTGTGATAGAATATTCATTCCATTCATCCATTCACTATATGTGAATGGCCCATGCATTTTACAACGTAAAACAAGCAACAATGCAAAATACGCGTAAACTAGTAACTAACTTAGGTGGTTAATCCAATTAACGCGCCTAATTAAAACTAGTCAAAGTTGTTAACCGATTATGTGATTGAACGTAATAAAATTAGCTCAAGTAATTAATGAAGTTCCCACTAAATTACGCATCCAACTTAATTAATGCAATTGATTAAGCCAGTTAACCCAAATTTTGCCAAAATTATTTTGCAAGTGCCGGGAAAAATCGAGGCCTAGCCTCGTTTTAATAATTAAAAAAAATAATTCAAATGGCAAAAATCAAAAAAATCGCATAGCCCTTCTATTCCCGAGTTCCTAGCACCAAACGATGAGGCTTGGTTTGCTAGGCCCGAGGCTCGGCTGCCTTGCGTGGCTGCTGCCCCTCGCACATCCACTTGCCGCGCCAAGCATGTGCATGCCGCTGACAGCATCGCACCAAGTGTGTTATGCTGGCCACACCAGCACACTTGCGCGCACACAAGTGAGGGCCTCAAAGGCCTGCTCTTGTGCGAGGTGCATGCTACCTAGCAGCCGCAAGCCGCAGCCCACGCAACGCACCAAAGCAGCACCAAGCTCGCACACAAGCACTCACGCATCTATCGATGCACTAAAAACCAACACAACCTCTGCAGCCACATGTAGGCTGCACAAGCAGCCCAGCTGGCCGAGAGATGTGCTCGGGGCTTCGTGCCTCGATTTGCGTGCTCAAGCCTGGGGATTTTTATCTCGATTTTTGTGTGATATAAAATTAATTCTAAATTATTTTTAGAAACAATATTGAGCAAAATGAAAATAAAACAAGTCCAACTTAAATAAATTCAATTTTTTAGTGCACAAACCAAAATTAATTCAAGAACCATTCTTTAAATTATTTTTGGCTCAACTTGATGCTATAAAAATTAAGGACTATTCTCACAATTAATTTAACCAAACATAAATTAATAATGAGATTTGACAAAATAAAAGGAGTTGGAAAAATAAACACAATCATCCAATGAAAATTTTCCAACACTAACTTGTGTAAACTTGAAAAATTACATCTTCCAATATGAAGATTAATTAAATTTCAATCACAAGTTTAAACTTTAAAGACTTTAATCGACTCAAAAATGATTAAATCAAAAATTAGTTCTAACATGGAATCTAGAAAGTAAAATTCCAACTAAATAAACAATTAAAGATTGGATCTTTAACACTTAGGAGCTTCAAAAATACAAATTCACCATAAACATTCACACTGGAAGCAATTAATTTGCAAAAATGTGAAATTGCAAGTTTATGTGAAAAATGAACTCACCAAATTAAGCACCAAATATGACTTCATAACATGCTTAATAAGGGTTATTATTGCAGTAGATTAATGATGTAACCTAACAATAACATGCCATAATTAATCAAGGTTTAAAGATTGAAAAAATTTCGTTAAAAACGAAAAAACCCATCGAAAAACATGTTTCTAGGTGGATTTTGGCTCCTGGAAAACTTTCAAAGAGGGACAACACTGATTAAGAACATCGTTTCAACCCAAAATTCACTACTTTTGGGTCGAAATCTGGGTTCTTTAGCCAAAATTAGCATTAAAACGAGATTAAAACTAATTAAAACGAGCTTCTAATCTAATTAGAAAGCAAAACCAGAAATTTAAATCCATTTAAATCACCTTAATTAATTATTAGTTAGAATAATTAAATGAGCGCGACTCCGATACCGCTGTTGGGTTTCGTAGTGTCCAACACTACGCGGAATGAAACCCTCCCAAAATCCGCACACAAATTAAAGTAACTAAACAAGCATATTAATTAACAATCACATTATCAATTAATAAAGAGAGAGAGAAAGACAATCATACCCTTGATGCATGCTTCGCTCCTTTTAGAGCTCGTACTTGAAAGCGTAGAGCTTCGCAAATGCGCAAGCCTCCAACCGCTATCACCCTCGAGACCCGACCCAAACGGCCCTTACCCCGAAGCTTAGTCGGGGCTAGACCAAAAGTACTTAAGATTATTAGAACGAAAGTGTTCTCGCTTGTGGAGATCCTTTCAAGTTCACAACTCAAGTGCCCTTTCCCAATGCCAAATGATTGGTATTTATAGGGAAAGGAGCCTTTGAATTCCAATCTCCCATTAATGTGGGAGAGTTGGTAAAAAGGCATTTACTCAATTTAATTTAATTCTAAAATCAATTTAAAATGCAAATAAATCAACAAACAACAAGTGTCAAGTGGAGAGCAAGGGGTTAGGTAAGGACCACAAGGGGGGACCATTCACCCCTTGCTCCCCAAGCAAGCTCTCAACAAACCAAGCAAACAAGCATGTGCTAGCTAGCGACTTGCCTTGGCAGCCAAGGCAGCATTGCTGGTGCTTAGCGCCATGGCTGGGCCTGCCAGCCAGCCCGCATACACGCATGCACAGCCAACAGGCCACACACGCAATGCGGGCTATTGCTGCTGTTGCGTTGCTTGTGCTAGGCAGCGCCTAGTTGCAGCAATGCTTGTGCTAGGCTACGCCCAGCTAGCTGTTGCTTACTTACGGGCTGCTGTGTGCGAGGCACTAGCATGCTAGCACGCCTATCCCACCAGCAATGCTAGGCATGCCGCACCAGCCAGCTAGACAGCGCTACTAGCATGCATGCACTGTTATTGCTAGCTTGCTCGCATACTCGCTGCGACCATGTGCGAGGCCCACCGAGCACTCGCGTGCTGCTAGCCTTGCGATGGTGCGACTGGTGCTGCTAGCTCGCCTAGCATATGCGGCCAGCCATGCTGGTGTTGCGATGCGCGCAAGGCATGCTCGGCCAGCATGCTCGGCCATGCTAAGCATGCTGAGCTTGTGGCTGAACATTGCATTGCGGCAGTGGCCCTTGGCTAGCCATGCTAGCCATATTGCCCTTGGCCCTCAGATTGCTCGGGGCATTCCGAGGCTAGGGTTATATTTGTAACTTGTTGTTTGCTTGATTTCTCATCTCATTGATTCCTAGATTCGACTCGACTTATGATGCTCAGTTCCAACGCTCTAAGCTCGAAATCCGACGTCTATGTTTCTAATACTCTAATGACTCGTTTAATTCTTCGAATTAAATTGTCGTTTCAGTTCGATTACTCAATTGGGTGTGACCTGAAGGGTTCAGTCAAGATTAAGCTATAATATTAAATATGCATTAATATTAATGATCGGAAGCGGCCTCCAGCTAGGCATTCCGATCACTTGACCTTACTAAATAATTTAGCTTTCTAATAATTCCAAACCCTCTATCGGAATAATACACTTGTTCGAAGGACACCACTCCTTTCATCAGTCTCACGGATACATAATTGTACCCCAGCGTGTGAAACTTATACCTTAATAATATTCCCATGTATCCCAATGGTACTCTACAGTTTAATATTTTAATTCTGTCATATTTGGAGTTGTTGAATATAAACTGTAATAGGAACTTTTATAACCAAAGTGGACCCGTTTTACTATCACTGGAACTTAAAATTGAACCACTGGAATATAAATTGTTTGAGTTGTGGAATATAAACTGTCAAAGGCGCTTTTGTAACCAAAGTGGAACCCATTTTACTTTCACTAGAACTTAAAAGGTACCATTGAATATAAATAGTTTTAGAACAAACAATTACATTTGAAATCACTAAGTGTTATGTTACTATTCTTTATAGATGAGGGCAATATATAATTCGGTTATTATCCAGTTGACTATGTTGACTACTATTTGTTTAAGGGGTTACACCATATTGCATAAGGAAACCCCTAACTTAATATACATTAAAGGTAAAACAATGGGCATTACCCTATAAAAGAATAAATGTTTTGTCTTATCCACCACATAAAAAAGTTAACCCATCAATTCTAAAACGATATAAGCTTTACCAAACAACATATATGTAGGAATACGGATTTTAAATTGAATTACTATGCACATGGGAATGATAAATAGGTCATCATGGATTGTGTATCAAATAATCAATTAGTAGTACCCTAAACCCTACACAGCCTAGTACCACCCTAGAGACCTTTAACGAAACCCTTTTAGTATACAGTTGAACATCGAACCCATGTTTTACAGTTGTACCCTAGAGACCTTTAGCGAAACCCTTTTAGTATACAGTTGAACATTGAAACATGTTTTATAGTAGTACCCTAGATACCTTAAACGAAACCCTTTTATGATGGAGTTGAACCTCTTGAACCATGTTTTGTAGTGAATTTTTTTTAAATTCCAGTTGTACATATTTCAAACTCAGTCAAAGTACATGTATGTCAACCTTTTAAACAAATATTGGGCAAACACAAAAGAATGACACTAGTTAACCATGAAGCTCTCCGTCATTTATTAATCATGCAAAAAAGGTGATCTGTACACTTTAATCGGGTTGTAAATTAAATTAAATGGATTATGTATGAAATGATTTGCATGTATACTCAAACAAGAAGTGGGACTAAAGTACTATTAATTTATTACTTAACCAACCCCTAATTATCATTACACATGAATTTACCCTACAGCCTAAACAACATATATGTATGAATTGAGGTTATGATTGAGTGACATGATAAAAGACCCATTGTTAATATACATAAATCATTGTCTCTTCTTGTACCCTTGACACTTCTAGTGAAATACTTAAGTGATGCAGTTGAATCGTAGACTTGATACAGATTTTAATTTAAATTAACTGCCACATTGGAATGATAATCAGGTGATCATGGGTTATGTATGAAATAATCAATTAGTAGTACCCTAAACTCTACACAGCCTAGTATTGTAGTACCCTAGAGACCTTTAACTAAATCCTTTTAGTATACAGTTGAACATCGAACCATGTTTTTCCGTTGTACCTTAGAGACCTTTAACAAAACCCTTTTAGTATACAGTTGAACATTGAAATATGTTTTATAGTAGTACCCTAGAGAATTTAAACAAAACCCTTTTATTATACAGTTGAACCTCTTGAACCATGTTTAGTAGTGAATTTTTTTTAAATTTCAGTTGTACATATTTCAAACTCAGTTAAAGTACATGTATGTGAACCTTGTAAACAAATATCAGGCAAACACTAAAGAATGACACTATAGTTAACCATAAACCTCTCCATCATTTATTAATCATGCAAAAAAGGTGATATGTACACTTTATTCGGAATTTAACTTTAATTAAATGGAACGTGGGAATGCTAATTAGGTGATCATGGATTACATATGAAATGATTTGCGTATATACTGAAATAGGAAGTGGGACTTAAATACAATGTATTTATTCCTTAAGACGACGGGTTATAAGAATAACAGGTTATGTTATCCAAAAAAAGCGTTGTCCAAAGACCAATTAAACCACAGAGGTTGTCCCTTACACAATATCGTATCATACCCTAAACAATGTGCATGTAACCCTAGTTGGTAGGAGTTAACATGTATACCTATCAAAATTTAGTATACCATTTTTGAACTCCAGTGGTACCCTTCATTGCCTGAGTGTTACTAATAAAATTCAGATTTACATCAACTCATTAATGTAGTAGTTCTGTAGGATGACAAATTTTTGGGGCCAATTTAAATTTAGTACGTAAATTTGGTACCATTAATGGAATAAATGTTTACTATTCTATGTAATGATGTTAAATTTAAAGATCCCCTTCATGGTTTACTATGTAAATGGTAGCAGATTATTTAAACTAAATAAGTTAAATGTTTCACTGGATTAAAAAAAAGGTCGGATTAGAAATATTGACTTGGGATAATAGCAAGCAGTAGCCCAAAAAACTTGGAACCCTTATAAAGTAGAATATTACACCTGGATAGCTGAAATTGAGGTTTGATACAAAAATTTCATCTCCCTAACAAAAAATTACACCACAGTTTTTTTTATTACAAAATGTGCGTCTTACACCCAAGTGACTTGATATACTTATGTTGCATGGCGTCTTGCGTGTCTGGTTACAGACAGTTTGCTGTTGGGTTAGGTGCATGTGACATTGGGTTAGGAGCATTATGCTGTTGGTTAAGACCACTAGGGTGTGGGTTAGGAGCAATAGGTTGTTGGTTAGGACCACTAGGAAGTTAATAATTAGGAGCATTAGGGTGTTGTATAGGAATAGTAGACACTTGGTTAAGATCAATATTTGGGGCCATAAGCATTTGGTGTGCATGACTGTGATGTTTTGGAGGTACAAGGTAAGGAACACTAGTAGAAAAACATAAATGTGTACCGAAGAATGAGCACCGATTCTTGGAAACCAGTGGCCCAAAATACATAAAGCACCGGTTAACCGATGCCCCTTGATTTTTTTTCTTTTTCTACAATTCAAATACAAGAGCATCGATTAACCGGTGCCCCTTTATTTTTATACATTTCTAAAACACGCATTATTTCCCAATTTAATAACCACGCACTCACTCAGTCATTCTCCTTTCTCTCTCCTCTCGTTCCCCCTTTCTCTCTTCTATCACTTCACCGCCACTCCTTAGCTTCCCCACCACCACTCCTTAGCTTCCACCACCACCCCTTTCATCGCCAGCCCACTTTATCTCTCCATTTCTTCTCTCTGTCAACTCTCGTTCTCCTTCTTCGAAAATCAGCGTCAATTCGAACCAAATACAACCATCGTCGTCGCCGCCGCCTATTTCTTAAATCAACAATAATGGAGGTTAGGGTTTGTAGGTGCGTTTTTCGCATCAATTGGATGTTCGTGCTTCTTTAACAACAACAAATACAAATAAATTTCGAATAAAAATTCAGATATTTGAGGTTAGGGTTTCTAATTTATTTAGCTTTGTGTTATATTTTTGTCGAATTACTTCTAGAATTGCTGATTATATTCAAGAATCGTTTTTCAATTCCCTAATTCAAGTTATTTAGGGTTTTGATTTCAATTAATTTTTCAATATTTGATGGTTAATTTTTTTTATTGTATTTGATTCTCGTATTCAACATGCAGTTGAGTTTGGGATGTCCATGGAGCTAATTTTGTCAAAGTTGACCAGGATACTCTTCGATCTCATCCTTGTATCCCTTTTTTTCTATTTACTCTTGATTTAATTGTTTAATTTCTGGATTTGCTGTTTTTTTCCATTGTTTATTGATTGGATAAAATAGGTGTTTTTTTGGAGGGTTTTAACTTAAATTTTAATTTGCTTAGGGTTGATGTTATGTAAGACTTGAAAGTGTTGTGTTGTGGAAAATTTCTGATTTGGATATTGAAATTTGACTGTGGTGGATATTGGATTATGAGCCAGCAATTTCAATCTTGTGATTTGCGTGATTCTCGTATTCAACCTGATCGTCATTGGTTTGGTACGTTTTTTCTTACGAAATTGCTGTTATTTTTTATGCAAATTTGATATAATTTCAATAATTATTGAAGGGAAATTCTCAATGGTAACCCCCTTTTTTTGGATTATACTAAATGACCTTAGTTAACAATTTCATCCCACTCATAACCTTATTTCCTTAAATATTAACTATGGTTATATTTATATTTTTTTAAAAAAAGAAAATTAAAAAGTTAATCCCAACCCCTAATCCCCATTGATTCCAGCCAACCTCTCCTCCTTCTCCTCATTTTCCACCGTTCCGGCCGGCCCACTCCCCAACCACCTCTTTGCCGCCCTCCCCCCAACCACCTCCTTGTCGCCCTCCCCCCAAACACCTCCTTGCTGCCCACAGCCGCCCTTGGTCGTCGAATTGCAGCAGATCGAATCGGAGCTCGTGGCTAGGGAGAGCGACAAAGGCCGAAATCGTGACGAAGATGGGGTTTTCGAGGGTGGTGAGATGATTTTATGGGCTGGAAAAGGGACAAGGGAAGAGGAGAGGGCCGAAAACTTGGCGGGGGAAGGAGGTCAGGATCGGGACGGGGAAAGGTTCGAAGGTGTTTGGTGGTTCAAGGGGAGGGATACGGCGGTCGGCACGTTCAAGGGGAGGGGTACGACGGTCGGAACCTGGGGTTTTTGAGGGTGATGTTGCCTAGTTTGGTGAGGGAGGCGGTTTGGTGCTTCATAGGAGGGGGTTCAGGCGAGCCGTCGGCGCTGCTGGGGATCCTGGTGACCGGAGGCACGGGGCAGGGGTGTCAGGGGCGGCGGGGAAGGTTTAGGCTGGTGGTGGTTTAAATAATTATTTATTTTATTTATTTTTTTCTTTAAAAAATAATTTAACTTTTTTTGAAATTGATTTTATTTTATTTTTTTAAAATAATTTAACCTTAGTTAACCATAGTTAGTTTTTTTTTTAAATAAATAACACTCATTAATGTCATATGTGAGATAAATTTCTTAATTAGGGTCATCTTGTATAATCCAAAAAAAGGGGGGGTTACCGTTGGTGCGTAGCAAAAGTTGGGGGTTACCGTTGAGAATTTCCCATTATTGAATTATTAAGTTTTGGGATTTGGAAGAATTGAACCGAAGTATTTGATTGAACGTGAAATTTGTCAAATTGCATAGATGATGATTGAATTGATTGATATAGTAGTTTTGGGGTTTAAAATCAGATTACGCAACTCAGTATAATTACGATTGATCTAGGGTTTTGTTAATTTGTTTCAATAATTGCGATTGATCTAGGATTTTGTTAATTTGAGCTTTTGGAATTGTGAATATACGGAATATTTGAATTATGGGTACACGGAGTATTTGACTTGTGAGTATACAGAGTATTTGATACTTGAATCTTGAATTTCAGTAGTTTGATTGTGGATGTATTGTGAATATTGTTTTGGTTGTCATTTAATTTGATTTTTTAGGTATATATTTTTTCAGGTATATTTTGATTGATTTCTTGATTGTGGTATGGGTATATTTTAATCAGTTTTGGGTTTCTTTTGATTAAATATGCAAATTGAATCTCATTTGGTAGTGGATAATGGTGGATTATTTCATTATATTTTGTTTCTAGTTTGTCTTCTTATATTGCCTTATCGTACCATAATTGTTAAGTTTCTTGACAAGTATAGCTCAGGAATTAAAATTGGGTTTTGGATTGATTTTCTGAGTTGTGTTTTTGCGTTTATCGAATGACTTGAAGCTTGAACCTGTTGCCCTGCTTCCCTGCAGTGCACCCCTGCTGCTGCTACTTTTTCTCTGCTGTAGCTGCTGCTTTTTCTCTACCGAGATTGGGGACAGGTGTGGCTTTAAGCCTATGTTTGTATATTAATTTATACTTGTTGCCTGCAACTATGGCTTTAATGTCTTCTGGAAATGATGACTTTGTTTGGGAGTATTCTTGATGAAGCCATTGACAAGATTGGGCTGATGGTGTTATCTCTATTGAGTCGTTCTCAACCTCTGAAACTTACATAATTGTTGAAAAGGGAATGAAGGTCTGCTTCTGTATTTTACTGCCATAAATAAAAAATGTTTTGTGCACCCTAGTTTCATTAGAGGAGTGATAAACTGATAGCTGGCTGTTTGTACTCTGTATCTCTCTCTCTCTCTCTCTCTCTCTCTCTCTCTCTCTCTCTCTCTCTCTCTCTCTCTCTCTCTCTCTCTCTCTCTCTCTCTCGTTTTGAAGGATATAGTTGCATACATTGAGTCATCCTTGAACCTGGTTTGATGGGAAATCAACCAAATAATTATTTCTTTTGAGCTTATAATATGGATCAAGTACAAATTTAATTGTTTTCTGGTTCATTAGAATGCAACCTTTATCATGTACTTGATCCTTTGCTTTTTTTTTTTTTTTCTTTGGTTATGAAATTATATGAACTTATTAGAGTATGTTTTTATTCTTAGGGAACTGTGTAGTAACAATATCAAGGGGCCAATACCTAGTGAGCTGGGCAATCTGACAAATTTGGTCAGTTTGGATCTCTATTTGAATAGTTTCAGCAGTCCAATTCCGCCATTGCGGAGTCTTTGGGCAGGCTATCGAAGTTGTGCTTTCTGTATGCATACTAATCCCTTGCCTGACTAATTTATCTAAGGACTATACCTTATTTACCTTTAACATTTGCATTGAAATGTATGTGTGTTGAATGTATGCATGGCCTTATGTGGTCCTATGCTATCTTTCTGGCTTTCTGCTAGTTGTTAATGCGAAAATGCAAGTTGATATGGCTTTCACGACTGCTCTTGAATAATTTATTATCCCTAGCTATGGAATATTGACTGAGTGTAGAAAAGGGGGTTCTCTTAATGCTTGCCAATGACTTATTAATATGTTTTGAGTCTGTGTATTGAGAGGGTATTTTGCTGTTTGTTTGTGTTGTTGTTTTAGACTCTATAGAATGTTTTCATCTGCGATTTTTAGTTGATAATTGTTTTTATTTTGTGATTTGGGTTTACTCTTTTGATTTGGGTTTGTGTTATTTTTGTTGTTGATTTATTTATTGTTATGAAAAGATTGGTTAGTATTGTGGGATTTTTTTGTAAAATTTGACAGGTTACATATGGATCTGTAATCAAATTAGTGCATGAAATAACAAAATTCAGGCTGCATTCAGGTTGCTCTATGTCCTAATATGGACGATTCATTCTCTTTAGTGCTGCTGCTGTTCTGCTACTGGGCTGCTGCTATATATTTTTTTTTCCTTTTCTTTTCAAGTGTAAAATTACAGGTTATTAAGGAAAATTATCAGTTTCAAGTATATTATGTATATCTATAACAGTCTGGTGATAAATTCACATGAAAAAAAAAAATTATTTTTTTGGGCATTTTTTGCACCGTTAACCAGTGCCAAAAGTAATGAATTATATTTTTTGTAAAAGTGGGTACCTATTATTAGCACCGGTTAACCGGTGCCAATAACAAGTATTCCCCCGGTTCAAAACCGGTGCGAATGGGGGGTTTTGAACCGGTGCGCATTTGTATTTTTCTACTAGTGGAGCAATTGGTATAAACATGGGTTTGGGAGCAATTGGTCTGAATTTGTAGGGGCTGAACCACTAAGGGGTGAAGCTGACTTAGGGGTTGTCGGGGAGTAAGATGAAGCAACCATGTGACCCTGACCCCCCTGCATACAAGGGTACAATGTCCTGTATTGATGATATTCATAAGGGATCATGGCTGGCCGATAAACGGAATGTACATCGCTCGCAGACAACTTGGCAGGTGGAGTCTCCTGAAACACTAGTGAAATACCCTATTGATCCATCACTGTCCACCATTTGGATTCCTCCGATAAAATAAGGGCTGTAAGGGAAGACAAATCCCTGAGGTGGAGGCACCTGCAACACAACCAGTTAAGAAACAAAACAACAAACAAGGGGAAGTTAGAACATTATGCAGGTTGCACTTTTCCATGTAAACAAAGAAAAAATACAAGAGAGTAAACCTAAGAATTTGAAGTTGTAAGAAATTGTGCAGGTTGCACTTTTGAGGTTTTCTTTGGTGCTTTGCGGTTGTTGTTTGTCTTACTACCCTTTTTTGATTTTTTAACACATGAAGGGAATCTCACATCAGTTATTCTATGTGCAGGCCTCTTTGGCATAGGGGGATCCTTCGGTACCTCAGAGAAGCTCCCTTGCCTTTGTGTGGAAGGGGTAACAGGAGTTCCCTTATCACCTTTTCCTTCTCCTTCTCCTTCTCCGTCAGAAATCTTCATCATTGAATCTTTTCATCCACCTGAATCTCTAGTAACTGGAGCGTTTGCATGACAAGATCAGTGGTGTCTTTGGAAACAGATGACTTCGGACAAAGGGAACCAAACTTCACCATCATTTTATCAAACCTGCAAACCTCTTCGGTCTTGCTTAAATCATGATATGCAACCTTCACCCTAGTGTGCTTCCTTATCACATCTTTCCTCTAACGCCTAAGGAAGAATTTGTCAGAATCTTGATCTGATCATTCAACTCGTACACCTTGATGATGTGACGACATATAATACCGTGGTACTCAAAGTGCTTACATTCGCACCAAACTTCCTTAGAAACAAAATCATACGTAACCTTGTATCCACGCTTCCGCTTAGACGGTTTCTCCATCGAACCGTTCTTGGGCTTGTACCAAACTCTATCCTCAACCACATGTTCAGTGATGTTCTCGAAAACCTGCACTTTCTCTATTCCGCTAACATAAAGCAGACGGCTGCATTCTCGCTAGACTTCTTTGAATTTTGCATTGGTATAGATCTTTTGGAATATAAGCTCAGCGAGGAAGTCACTATACGTCTTCCTTACATATCTCGCATTGTTATCATCAGCCTTTTTTCAGTAGTTGCTCTAACCTCAAGTGCCTCTTCGTAACGCTCCACAAATTCATAAAGCAACGTGTGTTTGCTTAAATACCCGTCAAAGAAACAGTGAATACTCTCTACTCTTTGGGTGGTTTTCATGTCGGCCCAAGACAAATGCTTTACAAATGCTGGAGCCCACATTGCTCGTTCTGCAAACAATCCTGACAAGTGATTCCAACAACAGAACCAATACAGTAATTCAAATTATTGAATTCACTATGTTTAATGAAAATTCAAATCTGAAATGGAACCACCCTTTACCAGAACCCACAGTGCAGCTACACAAAGATGTATGGGTTATAAATAACATACTCGGTGAACTACCCATTACCCTTAACCCCTTACCAGTGAACTTCCCATTATCAGAACACCCGTTTCAGTACTACAAAGACAAAGATGTATGGGTCATTAATAACGGTGATAGTCGGTCGCACACCTAACAAAATTAACCTAACAAGACTACTACTATGTAGATAGGCAAGTAAGGATCGAATCCCAAGAGACTGTGGTTTGACTAATTAAACAGACTCAAATAAATACTAAGCAAGTAATAAATATAATAGTGAGAACTAATAACTAAAGAGCTAAATAAAGCGATTAAATCTAGTAATATAATAAATCAAATGCTAAAAACATCCAAGATCAAGCATCACCACGATTACAATTAATGCAACAGTCGCTCTACCCCTAACATATAATTCAATCGATTAACGAGGAAAAGCAATCCCTAAATGGTACCAATGGTCTCTCCCGAGTTATCAATGGCTTCCCTAATCAAAATCAAGCCTACTTCCGTGGAATCATGTAAATTAAAGACTTTGAGCACATTACTCTAACTTCCTAATCTTCCATTCAACTACTCCCATGATGAACTTCAAATCCTTAATTGATTTATTCAAACCCGTTAAAACCCAACTTCCATTGCGATTAAAACAATGGATTAATAACAATACTAATTATCCCTAATCTAGTATTGGCATGAGCACAATCAATTAAGCATATCAATTGCAATTATCATTAGAGAAATTAAAGAATTAAATCATGCATTAACCATATTCGGGTTCCGCTAGGTCTTGGAATAGAGAAATTACTCACACATAGTCATGAATTCAAGAATGATATTCAATAAAGAAAACATAATTAACAATAATAAAATAAGAGAATTGAGAGAAGAAATCAATACTTGGAATAAATTATGAAATCTTGAATCTTGAAAGAAAAACCCTAGGAAAATAATGTGGAAGAACGTAATACCAAAAACTCTAAATTAATGTATGTAAAAGTGATAGATAAAAGATTATCTAAAAACCTATTTAAATCCTAGCATAAAACTAGGTATTTCTATCCTAATAGGACTCTCAAACGCCACCAAAACGAGCTGCCACAGGTAGGTTGTGGCACGGAAGAAATCGCCACAACCAGGTTGTGGAGGGGGTTGCCTTCACTTCTCCCTTGCTCCGATGATAGACGCCCACAACCAGGTTGTGGCCAACAGGTAACACGCCACAACCAGGTTGTGGAGGGGGCTGCTAGGGTGTTTTAGGATGCTAGAAACGCTCCGTATAAAGAAATATCTCGCGATCAAAACAATTTCCAAGCAAATCGCGAGCCCTATTCCTACAAAAACAAAAACAAACAAACCGAGAAGAGCAATATCGAAATAGGAAGAATAATACCTCAAAATGATTAGGAGAACGAAGAAAACACAATAAAACATGGCCAAATATCGCATATAAATCGTGTATAATATTGTGTTATCAAACAGCACCACTCAAGTACAGGATGTAAGCATCCCCCAAGTTTAAACCACAGTAATAAATCAACCCACATAACATTGAACCATTTGCATAACAGCATATCATGATACAAATGCAGCCACAGCATACAGGAAATAAAATAAAATGACCAGAGCAGATTGACAATTTGGAAAAAAAATTGGAAAAAAATTAACCTGCCAGCCATTCTTCATCTTCAGCTTCAAATTCCTTATAACCTCGGGCCAACGTTCTTCGAATTCTTGACGATCCAGGCTATCATAAATTGCCTGCTCCAGCGCCTCCTTCAGATCTGGGTAATTAACATGCTTGCCTAGCTTTTTTTCCAAACTTGTTAATGATGTGCCAAATACACCATCTGTGTATTGTTCCTTACTTAACAACCTTTAGAGCTTTCCTCATTGCGTCGTACTGGTCCGTTAGGATCCCAACAGGTGCCTTCTCGCCCATGCATCGAAGCCAATTTGAGAACACCCATTCGAAAGTCTCAGCATTCTCATGAGTTACTAGCACACATCCAAATAAAAATGGTTTGGCCATGATGGTTGACACCTACAAAGTTGCAAAATAGAAGTTTGTATTCATTGGTCAAGTAGGTAGAATCAAATACAACAACATCCCCAAACTCTTCCTAAGCCGCCCTACTCCTTGCATCTATCCACAAAACATCCTTCAGCAAGTTCAGCCTACCTTCTTCATCAACTCGATAGGTATGAAAGAATTTGGAATTGTCATCCACCATTCTCTTAGAGTAAGCGAACATGGCTTTTGCATCTCCATCATCAAACACCCTTTTCCTTTGCTTTGCCACTTCGTGATGTAAATCATTTTTCTCAAACTGCATCTCTTCCAACCCATTCCTCTGCCGCGACATAGACCTATAGATGCTCAAAACAGGCACCCCTACCCTTCGGTCATTAAAAAGCTGCCTCACAATATGAATTTTCCACCAAAAATTTCTTCCTGAATTTACTTATATTCTTCGATTTGCTGGGAGTAGGAGTATGGCCATCATGTTACATTTTTGTCTTACGAATCACCCATTGCCCTACATCATTCACATTTGCATATATAAACACAGGGCATTCACATTTTTTCGACTTACGCTTAGGACACATATTTTCATCTTCACTAATTTGAGCATCTGAGACTAAACCCACTTCACTCTTTTTCCTCTTCCGAACAAGCCTACCATAACATTCACACGTCCACCTACAATTCCTCTTCGCACCTTTTCCATTATTGGCACCACTTGCACGCACAACACCAAACTCCCTCTGCTGCCCATAATTCCTAAAATACTCATCAACTTCTAACATCGACTCAAACACCACTCCAATAGAAGGAGGTGCAGAGCAACATCCAGCTCCACTTCAGCAAGCTCCTCAATCCGAACACTAATTGAGACATTACCCTTCCCTTTGGTTGGAGTCTAAAAGGACTCTTCCCCAACAACAACCTCATGTAAACATAACATTCACCTCAAGTTAGCTTGTTATAATATAATTTTACACAATGATCAATTACGTTTGATAAAAAATAAACAGAGCATGGAGTAAGAACGTAATTTTACACACTTGTAACGACAAACCCAACATAATATCCACACACATTACCAATTTTTTTTCCCACGAAATTAGTTGCTTCTACCAAATAATGCTTCAATTAATAGAGATTAAAATAAGTTGCTTCTACCAATTGATGCTTCATTTAACAACGTTCTAAACAGAGATTAACTTCAACGTAGTCATAACAATAAAGGTGCGTCATTCTCAATTTAACTCTATCTACTACCATGGTATTCCATATTTTCAAATCGATACCTCTATCAAACCCTAAATCTAATTCCAACACTCTTTAACACATCATTTTAACCACTCACCTGATTCAAGAGTGCCTCCAACGCTGCTGCGCAGTCTTCTTTGCCACTGCAATCATCATCGGGAATGGGCTCGCAAATGCTCAACCCATACTCGCCGCCGGCGTACCTTTCGATATCCTCAGTGGTTTCAAGGTACTCCATTGCGTAGAGCAGTAAATTTTTAGGGTTCCTACATCAATGCAAGGATTTTTTAGTATGCAAGAATTTTCGAGTTTTCAAGGATTTTCGAGTTCAGCAATAGAGAAAAAGGTGGTCACCTTTTCAGCAAATTTTTTTTAAGGAAGAAGAGTCCCCTTTTTAGTATTGTGGGTCTGCTGGAAGAAAGAAGTAGAAGTGGGGTTCAGCCTCAATTGTTTTTTTATTATGGCATGGGTCCCACCCCATTACAATTTTTTACTATACAATTCAGAATTTCCCTCCAATTTCTAAACCCGTTACAAAAAAGTTGCATTATATTTACAAATATGCCATGTTATGCATTTGCGGACACATATCAAACCTCCATTACTACTTCCTCCTAAGCTACAAGTATTTTTGCTTTACGACATGCTAGGCAGTGAGGTTATTCCCACCTCAAAATTCTAACGGATTGTCGCTCGATTGTCTGTTGTTTGGCAGCACTGGGAAATTAAGGGATATATTGCTTCCTTGGAGGTTTGCCACATTCAGAAACATTTAGCCTAGTACGTTTAAATATTGCAGTATATATTTTATTATTTTTCTACACTTGGAATGCCATATAGTATGTCCTGAAACTAAATTGCCAGCAGGAAGAATAAGATAAATATCTCACAAAATCTAATATTACACATATGAAAGGTAATATAACAGAAACATTCAGTAAAGATTATTATCAAACACCCAAGGTTCATTCACGAAAAGCTCTCGGCCATTCATTTGCACTACCCCAGCTCTTATATCTTCTTCTCGCTTCCTAGCAGCTTCAGCTCTCTGAGCTGATGCATTAGCATCCTGCAACATATAGATAAGCAGATTAGCAATCCACAACACACAAAATGTGAAATATTGATACAATAATTATCAATTATGCATAAAATTGAACAAACATGAACTTGAAAATCTAAAACCACAGTCCACAAATACAAAGGTCTCTGTTCCGTAAAGAACATTTTGTCCATCTTACACACAACATATCAAAAGAACATCTCTAAACCATTAGGCTGAAAATATTACATAAAACAAGACACCAGGCAAAATGCATGAGCTACTCTTCGCCTTGCTTTACTTCATTATACCTTTTTTTTGGCAAAGTTCCTTGCACATCCCTCCCATACTTTTGTTTCTGGACACCCCCCCCCCCCTCCCCCTCTTCTTCTCCAGGTTTCTTAATTAAGAAAATTATAAAACTGTGATATGTATTCAGAACAAAACCAGAAAATCCCTAAGAGCCATTGAACACTATCCTCTCTGATTTGGAAATAGATGATCTTGCTTGGGCCGCTGAAGAAGATTTTTTTAATATAGAGAAATTGGACTTGGCATTCTTGCTATCTCTTGAATGCTTTGAACCATCTTAAGCCCATTGACAAGCAAGAAGAGGAGAAATTGGGGGACTCATGGGATGATTATGGTTTTGAAGATACTGAATTGCAAAGCCCGGTTGATGGTATGAAAGCCCGCGTCCGAGTCCAAAATGGAATGGAATTACTTAGGAGCTACAAGAATAAACACCACACTCAATCTTCACAATTAACACTATTGTCCATAGCCTCATCAAATACTGCATATTAACCAACCTTCCACTTCTCAATAAGTGGCGTGGCCTTACAAGCAAACATAATGAAAATATTAGTTGTTGATAATTGATGAAGGCTACTAATAGGGGTGATATCTAAAATCATGCAGCAATCTGCAAATAATATCACATGAATCAAATGGGACAATGGGTACATGTATTCTGTATCAAGTATCAAATAAATAATATTGAGAATAAATAATTAGGTAAAGGCAATGTTTCTGTATCACAACATTTGATCTGTTGCTTTGTCTATCAGAAACATTGTCTGATGAAATTGGTCTGGCAGTAGGCAGCATAAAGGCTGAAAGGTAAAACAGATAGAAAGAGCCCTGCTTACAGCTGCCTTTAGAGTTTGTGTGCAAGCCATATCTGATGAACAAAGCACAAGAATTTAAGATATAAGAACTAGTACTTAGCGTATTAAAACTTTACAAGACAGGTTATAGTTTATACAACTCTCACGCATCGTAGGGATAAGAGTTCATAAAAGCAACATCTTATGCATTCACTCAACTTCTAGCCCTAGGAAAGTTAGTGGTGTATAAATAGAGTAATCTTCTTTTATTAGCCGTAAGTTCATACGATAGAAGAATGATGATCTCCATCCTGCAAGCCCTTCCAATAAGGTAACTTAAAAGTACTGATGCTTTTGAACTGACTAAAGGGAAATCTGAACTTTATTTGAGACAGATGAAATTATCTCAGCTCCCTTCTATACGTGGTGTTTTTCTTTCTAATTATTAACCCAAAAATATAATTACCAAAGAGAGTGACATTGCAACCCTAAAAGTCGTGAACCTAAAGTATAGCCTCAAAGAAACAACACTACCTACTTGGTAATTTTAGCAAGATGATATAGATGACAAGTAGCAACTATGTCATGATAGTTCCCATCAGAGAGTGAACTAATTACTACAACTTGGATCAAAACCATCTGCAAAGACTGCAATGTAGGTATAAGTATATAATGAATAAAAATATGAAACCAATATCTCCAACCAACTACATATTGTTACTATTGATACATTGTAAAAATACTATCGTTCTTAGCGATATGGGCAACTTCTGTACAATCAAAATATAGGCGGTTGATTAAAGATGGAGGGAGTATTCATTAACTAAAAATGCCCACTACTAACGCTAAGATAGGAAAATCGAATTCGAGGAGTACACTCAACAACGATGATCTAGCCTAGTAGCAAGTTCCAAGGTCTCATCATGATATAAATTCAGCTGAAAATTCCCTCCTACTTTCCTAGTGATCCGGCTTTCAACTATTCTTTATATCTAGAATAATAACCCTTAACAACTAATAATCTATAAACTTCACATTCACAAACCCAGATAATCATCAATTGCATAATAATCTTATCGATTCTAGAAAGTAGCATGCTGGAATAGTTTGATTGAGGCAACAAGCAATTTAATGCATTTTTTATAACTCAATTTTAACCCAATTACAAATCGCTCTTATAAAATTCAATTTTCTAGCATAAATTCTACTAACAACAGCAACACCAAGTTAAATTATCACAAAAAACAAGGAATTATTCTCAACAAAATACGAATTAAAGAACGAGATTATGAAATTTATCAACAACATTATGCAGCAACAAGAGAAAAATTAGGGTTTGAAAGCAACATTAAGAAAAAGTGAGCAATTTAAGAAATCGAAAACGAGTATAACCTTCTGGCGTTTCCATGAAAGAAATTGAGCAGGTGTTAATGAAGCAGGAGCTCCAGAATCTGGCGTTTGTTTCAGTTGTTCTACTTCTTCCCCCATTTCAGCGTTGCTTGGAATTCACACGCTCAGAAAACGAAAATTACTCGTAGTAACATAGTTATATAACGTTTTTTTTTCTTAAAACAAAAGAAAGTGTTTTTTTTTTATATCGTTGTATACTATATTACTATGTGCAACTTTTGAATAATGCCCCGTTTAGTTTATTTTTTTTTTTTCTTTTGTTGAACTGAAATTATTTTTATTGAAATTAAATTAATTTTACTCAACTGAAATTAATTTTACTAAATTGAAATTATGTTTGCTGAACTAAAATTATTTTTACTGATTTTCTGTTATATTTCTTTTTTAAAGTTACTGATTTTTACTGAACTGAAATTATTTTTACTGAACTGAACTTATTTTGCTGAACTGAAATTATTTTTACTGAACTAAAATTATTTTTACTGAATATTATTTTTTTAAGGTGAACTGAACAGGGCCTAAGTTGAATATTATTTTTTATTGGTTTTTCTTTTTCTTCAATATACTTCATATGTTATTTACGCATCTAGAGGTTTTTTTTTCCCTAGCGCGATTTGTGATAATATTTTGTGTTTTGGAGGGATGTACGTGGTTTACTACAGAATAATTGAGAGAATAATATCTGAATGTGAATACCAAAATAATTTTTGGTCGTGTTTAGTAACACATGATTTTCATACAAATGCTAGAATTGTAACCATATTTCTACTCCTCCATTTCATAATAATCGTAATACTAGCCTACTAGGTATTGCATAAAATTTGAAGGTAAGGACTATGAATGGATTTTTTTTTATTATAATATAAAATATAATAATTATTAGGAGAGAGAAATAATAAAATTAAAAATCAAAAAAAGTAGTGTAACACCTTTTTTTTTCACCAGATTTTTATTGAACTAAATTAATTGTACAAAACTGAAATTAATTTTACTTATTAAAACTTATTTATACTGATTTCCAATTATATCTGTTCTTTAAAGTTATTACGGAGTAATTTTTACTACTGCCT
Organism: Chenopodium quinoa; assembly: GCF_001683475.1. Taxonomy (NCBI): domain Eukaryota; kingdom Viridiplantae; phylum Streptophyta; class Magnoliopsida; order Caryophyllales; family Amaranthaceae; genus Chenopodium; species Chenopodium quinoa. The sequence continues at coordinate 1,066,828 of NW_018744367.1, forward strand.
CCTTAAATATTAGTTGCAATTTTGGGGTATTATTTATAAGATATAAAATATTCCAAAGTTACAACTAATATTTAACGGAGGTAGTAATTAAAATTATATTTACTGAATTAAAAAATACTTTTACTGAACTGAAATTATCCTGTTGAATAAAGCATTGCCTAAATAGGGTTTGTAGGAGAGAGATATAACAATAAAACAGTGTGATTCATGTCGCGTCAATTTTTTCAGCTCTACATGACGCAATAATGATAAAATAGTGTCCGATTTATGTCGCTCAACTTTTGTCAGCTCTATATGGCGCAATATTGATTGTATGTGCAACATTGGTGTGTGCAAGGGAGGCTGTGGCAAAAGTGAATCCGTTTCTTCTTTATTCTTGTATTTTCCTTCTATCTTTGACTTTCAAAAAAATCAATGTTTATGAAGCTTTTGTCAAAAATTGAATACTGAATTACATACTACCCTTTCATTTTATAATCTAAAGTCTAAACATATGCATAGTAAGCAGTCTCAAGAAAAGCGATGCAACTTATACAGCAACACAAAATAGTGTGGCTCAGAAGTACAAAATAAACAAATTATTGTTGAACAAGGTAATCATAGAACAAATACGAGAAAAGATCTAAACTTTTCTACCAACACAAAAGTGCGGGATGAAGCCATAGATTATGAAGGCTACGAGATTTCCCCATCTTCACCAAGTTCACCATCTTCGAGATCATCATGGGCACCATTTTTCCGAGAACCTTCCTGGTGATCCCTCTTGTGCTTTTTCTGTCTACTTTCACCATCTGAATCAGGTGAGTGTTCATGCTGTAAAGAAATTACAGAGAAGCATTAAATCAATAACCACCATTTTCAGAAAATTTTTATTTTATTGGATTGATTCTAATGTTTATACTACCATACCTTTCGAGATTTTTTTCGATCACTGCCATGTCGGCGGGATTTTTTGTGCTCCTCTTTATCATCTCTGTCAGAACTGACATCATCAGTGGTGTCATGGTGCCGCTTTCGGTGACGTCTATCCCTGTCGTCTTCTCTGTCAGAACTTACATCATCAGTAGTATCATGGTGCCGTTTTCTATGCTTCCTCTCTCTGTCTTTATCCTTCTCTTTCCTATTCTCATCCTTATTGCTATAGCTATCAGTTGCATCCACAGCTTCATCATCTGACTCCTCTTTCTTAGAGCGCTCTTTTCGCTTTTCTCTGTCACGATCTTTATCTTTATCCTTCTTCTCCTTCTCCTTCTCCTTCCTTTTCTCCTTTTCCTCTCTTTCTTTCTCCTTTTTCACCTGTATCCATTCAGCACCATGATAAAATTAGACATGAAACTACAACATGCTTATAAAAACTATAATTATTTTTAAAAGATGATTAAAAAAAATACATAGTAAATAAAATAAGTTTTTCGATTGCCTAGGGACTATATTTTGAGTAACCAAACAACACTACATATCAAAGGGAGTGTACTTTCCATTCTCCTTTCCCTTTCTTTAAAATCGATGCCTTTCCCTTTGATGAACCAAACGCCCCCTGACTTTACTCAGAAAAAAAAAATGGTGTACCCAATTTCAGGCCCTCACTATATTGGCTTAAAATAATCTAGATCTTTATTAAATATAATAACAAAAAAAAAAGCAGCACCTTGTAGTCTTGTACATCCAATTTTAATACACTGAAAAAACCAATGAGGTATCTTGTCAGATTTGTATTACAATGTGGATCCGAAGTCGAATTATCTTCCTCTTTCAAGGTGATATAATAGGTTATTCATTGCTCAGAACCTCATATAAGGTGATATACAGCTACAAACAGCTAAGGTGTAAGCTCAAGTCCTTAAAGGTTGATGTAAGAAATCAATGGCATGGCTAATTGGCTATACATCATAATGCCAAGCTCTGCTGAAAAATCATCGACTCTTGGAACCAACAGTCAAGACCAATATTAACCTAAACCAACCCATTATCTACACATATTTTTAAAAATCGCTAACAGCAGCAAGATAAGGTGCTTCCCAGTCCCAATACCTTTCCCTATATAGTAGTGATTAAGGAGATGTAAATTGGGTACTTATAACAAGCAAATAGTTCACTAAGATAGGTGGCTTGGCCAGTGAGTTCTCATTGAATATATAGCAGGTTATGTAATGGAATGAAATTTCACCAATATTTAATATTTGTTCACAGATTGCACACACACAAATAGACTGAGTTATCCCAATTTAGTTGATATTATACCTTTTCTTCCTCACGCTTTCGTTCTTTCTCTCTTGCCTTCTCTTGCAGGTAAGCAATATAGTCCTCAAAGGTCTCCTTCACCAATGTTTCATTCCCAATTTCTCTAGATAATATCATAGTTTAAAAGCAAGTTAAAAATAATGTTAAGAACCTCAAATGAAACAAAGCCTACCAGCATCAGTGACTTAGGTATACCTGTACTCTTCACTTTCTTCAAAGAGTTGTCTAGAATCTTCCCAAGTAGAAGATACAGTTACTTCCTAAGATGACAACACACCAATGAGTACAAGGTCATATCAAGCAGCCAATCACAAGTTATATGAATTCAGAGGTACCTTAAGAGACCGCAATAAATCAGTGAAGTCATCTAGAAGACGCTGGCGCTTCTTAGCTTCTTTCTCTTCCTTTTCCTTTATCCTCTCAAGCTGCTCTTCAAAAACCAGCTGCAAAAGAGTAGATAACAATCATATTATCACCAAAAACAAGCATCAATTCTCAATTAAGACTCCTAGAGGTAGATTGTGATAGATATGCACCTAGAGATTGGATGTAAGTTATAAAGCAAATACCCAAAAGAAAACATTTATGTGGCAAATATGCTAGATATAGATGAGAATATATACATAGGTTTAGAGTGCATAAAAAGAAGAGCATTTGGTAAGTTGTGATATGCTTTATACATATCATGATGGAAAAGGGTAATATATTTTGTGAATGAGGCACCGTTATATCACTAATCAGGAAATAATTGATATGCTTTCCTTCCAAACTTCGCTCCCTTTGATCACATTGGTTCTACAAAAGTAGGTTAGGATACTCTAGCAGCGCCTAACGCCTTCTACATATCCAAAGACAATGTGTATTTTTAATTCTTATGATTTTCTTCTTTCTTTATGATTTGGAAAAAGTTGGGCCTCCCCACAAAATGTTTATTGCCCAAACTTCTCACCGCTAGATATGTCAAGATTATTTTGGAAACATGGTAATAAGAGTAACTAGCCAATTCCATGCAACACAGATGGCTATATCCAAAATATTTGAGCACGTTACAATGATGATCACACATATAATATCATAAAGTGACTTCTACAAGCAAATTAGAGTTTGTTTGTCATGCAAGATTCGGGAAAGGGTAAGGTAACAAAAACCCTCATATCTCTTAGCTGGTGTTTGATTGCATATATTTTAATTCCTTTTCCCCCCTCTTTTGGTTTTTGGGCATCCCTAACATTTTCTCTTCTCCAAAAGTCCACTTAAGCCATACCTGACTACACCTTCATCAATTCCCCAACCACCTTTCCCATTATCAGTTTATCACATTATTGACTGCACCACCACTTTCCCTTCCCAATTCCCAACTTAGCACTGCAACTCTCGACAACAAACCTCTTCCCGCACTAGCTATAAACCCACCACCCACCAGGTCACCATCATCACATGAAAGAACCACCACAAGTCAACTATCACCCATTAACTACTCCAAACTTCGAGAACCATGATAGAACCTCCAACAACCACACAGCACCCTTCACGGCATTCGTGAGTCATAACTTGACACTATCATGGCCAAATTTAGCCACCAATGTTACAGATTTAAACCTCCAGGCAGATTTATACGCAATAGACAAATATCACCAAACTACACATGTAAGCTGCTGATGGCTATTGGCTGTGGAAAATGGTAGGACAGAAGTCAAGTTTCAATAATATCTACAATATTATTAATCATGGGGACAACATGTTGACGACATGTGTCACTACATGTCATAATGAGATTAATTACATGGCACCACATGGATGATGACATGACGCCTCATATAGATATTTGAGCCATATTTAATCCCTCACACTTCTTGGAATTTCCAACTTTTATGATTATGACCATTATTGTTCTATCAAGTGGACAGCCACATTGATTCCCCGTAAATAAATTCCTTTTTAGTCTATTGTATTTGTTTTTTTATTCCACAATTAATGTCACTTTATTACTTAATTAACATGTATGAGATGTAACTTTTCATTAACTTGGATTTCAAAAGTTTTTAAATAATTATGCAATTCCCTACTTAATTATAAAACATATACTACTGCATCTCTCTTTCTATCCCCATATTTTTTTCTACTTTTTATTTTATTATTAAACTCAAGATAATGTTTTCAAGATATTATTAAAACTTAAGGTAGTTTTTTCATTTATATTTAAACAAAACCCGGGCATCCGGTTCTTAAACTAGTTAAAAGGTGAAAAGGAGAGAAAATTATAAGGTGTAAACCCAGTAATTATCAAAAAAATAAAGGCAGTTGTGATGGTGGCAAATTGGCAATGATGATAGTGGGAGGAGGGGGCAATTAGTTTTTAGAGGTGGAAATATTTTTATCCAGTGAAACAACAGGAATTGAAACCCCTATTCTTCAAACCAGGCAAAAGAGGTATTATACGGGTTTTTATTTCCTTTACTTGATTCCTTTCCCTATCCTTGAACCAAAGAGCCCTTAGCGTACATAAGTAGCACTAACGGTTGTGAAAGCTAAGAAGACATAAATCGAGCAAGCAATAAGTTGATCAAGATGGAGATCTTCAATAACCTTATTGACTATTCTACAAATATAAAAAATCTAAAAAAACCAAGAAATATATACATATATATACCTTCAAATTGACATCCGAAATTGGTGGAGACCCAAGCTCTGGAGAAATAGATGACTTAAATTCCTCAAAGGTCCATGTCGAAGTCATAGTAATCTGCGATAAAAAATTAATATTTATAAAATTCTATTTTCAGCATCACCTGTCGCAAGAGCATACAACTACTAGACAATTAAAATACAAATGCAAGCAAAACAATTAATGTCATCTTACCTTGCTCAACTTCATAGCATCTTTTATTCTACTTTTGTCGTCATGATACTGTCAGGAGAGCAAAAGAAAGAAGACTTACCAAATAATTATACATCAATTAGGACAGGGGTCTAAAAACGGTGGAAGGATAATCAATTACTAAATTACAACAAATAACCAGTTCACATGATAACATGCTCACAAACAGCACATGAAGGTGTAAATTAATGTTAAAACACGAGAAATTTTTTTTATTAGATTTACAAAAAATAAATGAATAGCCAGATGTTTCTAGCACAGAAAATCTAACACGAAGTTCATGAAGTCTTTAATCGGCTTATGTAAGTGGTGGTAGAAAATTCAACTTGAGCCTGTCTCCCTGTCATGTCATCTAGAGCAAGTATAATAGGTTTCAAATTGGGAGGGATGCTTGGGATCCACTCCAGATAACAGATGACTCATAATTGTCCCTGGTAATTTATTTCAAAGGTTTTCCCATAGACATATAGGTGGTTGCAACATTAGATTTGTGGGTTTTGGTAAGGCAAAGATAAAGTGGCGATGCAGAGATAGACACGCTGCGGATTATTTGACTTAAGCGTAATGCCTTTATTATCAAGGGAATGCTGCTTCCAGTGATAGATTATGGATAAAGCAACTTTGATAACAACTTTTTGGAATAAGGAAGATAGGTCTTTTCAAAACAATTCTATTCAACTGAACCAATTTCAGAAAACAATTACTAATGTCCCATGAGGACTCCTTGTTCTCCTGCTGTGATTCTTACTTTAAACATTTATAGTATCTCCTAGTCAAAAATAATTCGTTGGCTGCTGAATGCCATTGCCAAAGGCAAAAAATGCTTTATTTTAAGACTATGGTAACAAAAAGTGCATCAACAGAGGATAATTATGGATGCTAGATTTGTACCTGGTTCTCCAGCTCATCAACCACGTCCTCAAACAAATCTTTTGGAGTTGACCCTGATATGTTACGTGCCACAGCAAGATAAGCAGGAGATTCTTTGACCTGAAAATCAAGAACATAAATTCCAATAACCATATATACTGAACAAATTACCATTCTTTCTTGATTTAAAATCAATAAGGGAAAGACTAACTTTAGCACAATAATCGCGCCAGATTGATTTTGCAGTGAGAACACCAGCTGCAACATCATCCTCCAACATCTTGCGAAATTCATCACGATTTTTTCGTTCTGCTCTCCTCAGTTGTTCCTGAAAATTTGTAATAAATAAATAACAAGAGAGAATAACTCAAATTTTCATACTATTAGTATGAGTGCAATGCCATTCAAGACATATTGAAGGACCTGCAGAAAAAGTAAGTGATCTCCAAAAGAATGTGAGCGATGATAAAAACAAAGATGCATAGACATTTAAATTCACAAATAAGGGTGAGAAAAGAAAGTAGGCAAACCTTCTGAAGCTTCTTCTGCTCCTCTTCTTCCTTCTCCAAGTAACGAATGTAATCCTGCCAAAGACCACAATTAAACAAGAAGTTCCATTAAAATAAGCAGATAATAAGAAATGCTATAAACCTGGAATATTTCTAAGCGGTCAATCTTTTCAAGGCGTGAACATCTCTCGTCATCCTCCAAGCGGTCCTGAACTTTTCTCCATAGACTGTTTGCCTGCCATCCAAAATAATCTCATAAACCAAGATGATATGCTCTGTAAAAGGAAACTACGAAATCAAGAACTATAATTATGCACCTCAATAAAGTCACAAGATTCCAGATACTTCCAGTAGTCTTCCCTATTCCGCCTATACTCTTCATCAGCCTTCTCCTTTTCCTGAAAGAACTCAGCACAAGAAGCATACACTAAACAAGGGGGTGGTATACTTGATAATTCATACTATAACAAAAAATGAATAGCTGAAAACATAGAGTAGAATAACAGTGATTCAGGATATTGACTCCTTAATGTGCTCAGTTATTGAATATCTAAATCACAAAGAGAGAAAGTGCGAAATTTGATTCAAGACACCAGTCTTTTCAAATTGTAAAAACCAATAACAGTTCATTCAAAAACCCACAAGCAAATTTGCTGTTTGAAAGACTTGATTTAAATAAATCCAAGCCTTTAGATACCTAAAAGGGCCTCTTTATTACTGTATTTTGCAGAAATTTGAAAAGTCACGACAAATTTAGTTGACTGTATTATACTTCCTTTGATTCTTTATAATTATACATTTGGAATTTTGCACTATCCAAATACTAACTCTGACCACATTTTTTACTGATAAACAAGAAACGAAAGATAGCTTAATAATTTTTTCTAACATAATTAAAGATATTAATGGTTAAAGTTATGAATTAGTCAAATTGTTACAAATTTTAAGGAAACAGAGGAAGTACATTGTCAATGGGGGGAGCTAAATACACTGTTCTCAACTCCCTCCCCCTCTAGCTTAATAAAGTGCCACATCACTCACATAGAAACTGACTGCTACAACCAGAGACAAAATTAAGGAAAACAAATAAACTCTTTTGAAGGCTGCACAATGCATAAAATTAACTATCTACTTCAAGATGTGGAGTGTGTTACGGGAAAATATTATCCATTCTCCATTACAATTAGTGATAGTCAATTTTTAATCACTTTTCTCCAGCGCAAGATGCTATTAAAAGCCAACACTTACCTTTTTTTGGAGTTCCACCAAATAATTTTCAAAAAGTTCCTGCCGATCTTTGGGCTTTTCAACAGCTTTGAAACGTTCATCATCTTCAAACATGGTAATAGCTTTACTGAAAACATCAATATCAATCAGAACAATTGAACAGAGAAGAAGCAATCAACCAAGACGAAGAAGAACGATCTTGTAAGTTGTAATGCCATAAAACACATACCTCCATTTCATAGATGATGTCAGTACCTCTGACTCCTTTAAGGAAAAATGAAAAGATATAATCAAAATCACAGCCCATTCCCCCACCACAAAAACAAAGTTATAAAATAAATAAACATGATAGAATTAGAGGCAAAAGCAATGAAAGAAAACAGCATACTTCCAACATTTTTGTAAACTCTTCCTTTGCTTTCTTTTGCCTCAAGCGTCGCTCCTCAGCCTCCTGTTTCTTCCGCTGTCCCAGATACTAGAACAAAGGAAGTTGTAAAGAAACTTGTAATTTTAATTTTATTTATAGTCTTCCAAGTACAAAAGTCAATGAATTAGCAGAACAATAGCCTAAAGATAACAATAAATTATATGGAGGGACTAGAAAAGCATCATCAATGTAATACTACCTCGTTAAAAGCTTGCTTCCGCTCTCCTAATGTCTTCAAAGCACCATACCTCTTGTCATTGACTATCACCCTCATAGCCTGAAAACAAATATAAATAAATTAAACCATTGGCAGGGTAATTTGATAGACTTTAAGCCACTTCATTTTATTCAAGAAAAGATCCAAGTACCATACCTGATCCCAGGACCAGTCAGACTGAACATTTGCAGACTCAAGAAGCAACTTAAATGCATTTTTTGCTTCCTAAGAAGAGAGAGGATAAGTCAATGTAAGCACGTAATCAAACATAAATAAAGAGAGAAACTCAAAATACTGCAAAGAAAAACCAACACAACATGCTTGACCATGTCATCTGAATGCTGAATACCTGCTTGTTGGCAAAAACCAAAGGCTCATCATTGGTTGGTTTCTCACTCAAATCAACTTTGACTGCAGCTGCCATCCCTTTCCGTGCTTCCTGGTATTTATGCAAAAATTCAATGAAGCATCACACTAAGAAAAACATTTTTGTCGGCATCATTTTGGTCAGCATGAATCAATCAATCAAAGCCTTAATCCCATAAGTGGGATGGCTACATGAACCAAATTTGATTATTCCGTGTAGTCATCGACATTAATCTTCCTCCTCCATCCCTTATGATCAAATGCTTCATCCTCATGCAAATCCATATTCATATCCTTCCTAACTCCTTCCAACCAAGTCATTTACAGCCTCCCTCTCCCTCGTTTAACCCCTCTATGTTCCCACTCTTCCACTCTTCGAACCGGTGCACCCTCAGGACTCCGTCTTACACGCCCAAACCAACGCAGACGATTTTCCCTTAGTTTATCTGCAATGCCAGCCACACCTACTTTCTTGCGAATAACCTCATTTCTGATTCTATCTCTTAGAGTGTTCTCGCACATCCACCTTAACATGCGCATTTCCGTAACCTCCATCTTTTTAATGTACTCCTTCTAAGAAACCAACATTCTGTACCATAGAGCAACACTAGTCTTATGGCAATCCTGTAGAACTTCAACTGTAAGGGGATACTTCGGTCACATAACACTCCCGTTGCCGCTCTCCATTAAAGCCACCTCGACTTAATCCCGTGGTCCACGTCTTAATCAATGTCGCCATTTTCCTGATACTTAAAACATTCACTCATGGTCAAATCCTTTCCATCCAAACTCACCTCTTCATTGCTTGTCCCCCTCTGAGTACCAAAGCAACATAGTAAATATTCAGTATTACTCCGACTTAGCTTAAACCCTCTAAATTCCAACCTTTGCCTCCATTGCTCCAACTTAGCGTTAACCCCATCTTTAGTTTCATCCACCAAAATAATATCATCCGCAAACAACATACACCATGGAACCTCATCTTGAATTGGTCTAGTTACTTTATCTAGAACCGTTGCAAAAAGAAAAGGGCTTAATGTAGACCCTTGATACAATCCAATTGTAATAGGGAAATCTTTTGTCAACCCTCCGCATGTCCTCACATTTGGTCAGCATGAATGCATAAAGAGTTTACTACAGCACAATGCAAGTCAGATAAATATCATCTATTACAACATATCCCATACCTGAAGATCATGCACAGAACCTCCATCTGCCGAGGTTGAAATTTCCTGAGATGATGCTCTGTCTGAAGCACTCCTGTAAACAAAGTTATAATTAGAAGTTTTAGTACCATTAGGAGATGATTGGATTGGATCTAGCCCTTCATTTGACCATTTGTTTGAACTAATATTAAAGAGTGAATATTTTTCAGGTGTTACAAATATTTTGAAAAGCTAAAAGTCGAACTCTTCTTCTTTATTCATCCATCCCCCTAAAATTGTTATAAAAAAGACCCAAAAGTGTATGCCTTACACCTCACTACTAGGCTACTAGGACACCCCTATGTCACTCAGACTATTAATTTCATCTCAAATACCCATGTCGGATACTACTCGGATCCTCGGACATTGGTAAGACACTTCAACCCTTCATATTTACCAAAATCATGGAAATTTCACAAAATAGCCAGGTTAAACAAATGCATACATATGTCAGACAAGGGTACAAGAGTCAAGCAAAATTGAGATACCCCCTTCTACGGTTTTGATTAGAAAAGGTGATTTCAACTCCAAAAAGGCATGTTCTCACAATCTCAGTGCACTAATTGTCCAAGATGAAATTATCAAATTGGGCTAAAGAAATCCCTTGGTCCCCTTGACAAAGTATGACAGGCTGGATGAAAACCCTGAGTCCCTGACCATAGCCACAAGATCATCAAGGAAGCACTACTCTCCATGTGGTAAGTAGTTCACCAAACTTTTTTTTCCTCGTTGATTACGATGAAATGAAGACACCACTAAACCAGTACATAGTAGTATAGTACCACTGGATAGTCTAGTGATGCAAGCAAAATCTTTAGCAGTATACTTTTTTTCTTCTCTCCTTTGTCTGCCAACAATTGGTAATTTTTCTTGTCACATCCTCTCTCTCTCTCTCTCACTCTCTCTTCTTTTTGTGGTCTTCTTCCATTTGGAAATCCCTAGAATGCCTGCAACAGCATCATTAGTCCCTCTTGCTGGTCCAGCCCCAATGAAACTGAGAGCCTTCTGTGTTTTTAGGTAAAGCCCAAAGGCCACTGAAGTGTGTATACAACTTTCTATCTCAGACACCTTCTCCACTTCGGATTTCGAAATAACACAATAAAACCTCATAAGCCAAAACAATTAATTAACATTTAACAACTTGGCTTAGCTCATCCTATTCTCATTTACAACTAAAATTTTTGGCTTAAAAGGATTAAAGCGGTGTTTCACAATGGAGCTTTACCCCCCAACTATGCTAATATAATTGGGTGCTTGTCTAGATTTTATAAAATCATCCATCATCACTCTTAAACCTATACGCAAAATCTACATCAGTGTCACTAGGCTCCCTTCAGAAAATGGGTGAAGATAGGGATGAGGCCTCATTTAATAGTACCAAGTCTGCTGCAGGTCTAGCAGGTATATCACACGCTAAAATTTGGTCCCTTCAGTGGAAATCGACTTAAAACATAAAAGGCTATCTTTTTAGCATTGTGGAAATCGACTTTCACATAAAAGGCTATCTTTTTAGCATAGTGGAAATCGACTTAAACATAAGAGGCTATCTTTTTAGCATAGAGTTAGCTCTCCAGATTGCAGTTACATAGGATGGACATGACTCTTTCTTTGGATAGACAGATCAGAAGTTATTCTCTTGGTAACATTATCTTGACTAATGATTTAGCCTCTGTTCGGCAAGAATGGAGATATTAACTATAGAAAATTAGGCCAGATGATGGTCGGACATGGATCCAAAGTGATTATTTAAGTAGTAGACTCGCATAATAAAGAAGGAAAAACTCACATGATTAATCCCAACTATCGGTGGTCTTCCCATATTAATCCCAACTATGGGTTATTCTGGAATAATCTCAACTATGAGGAAGCCTTCCAGAAAAGATCCGGTGAACAGTGTTAACCGTTTTAACGGGTCACATGGGCTAGGTGGCATATCGTGATTGGCATATAAGCTTTTTATTATTTTCTTTTAAAAAATCAGCCTTAGTTTATCCAAAAAAAAGTAAATAGAACAAACCAGCCAAGTGGGGGTAGCAGGGGGCTGGTTTTGGTCATAAGCAGCAAAGTAGAGGGTGGTGGTGCCACGATGGTTGCTTACAGAGGTGCTCAGCTTAGATGGTTGATGATAGTTATTGATTGTTGCTTATTCATCGATTTTGAATGAAGAGAAGAGAAAATAATCAGGGGTGATTTAAGTAGGACAGAACGAGAGTGCAATGGAGTGGTTAAGGAGATTTAAAAATCTTGAACTTCTATTAAAGAATGGGATTTATATCATCCTAAGCATTTGATTGGAATTGCAGTATCCTTGATAGCAAATTGAATTTTCCTTTTGGAAGTATTTTTTTTTTAGTCCAATTGTTGCCCCAAATTGTTTCGTAAGGCACATGGAGTTTTCTGTCAGTTCATGAGAGAAGGGACTATCTAGTAATAATGCAAAACATGATGTTTGATTGCTTCGAACACGAGCCAGCTATGATTTTATGGGCGCCGAAAAGATTTTAGTTGTTGGATCAGAAAGATAGAGCCTAGAGCCTTATTGGTGCACACAGGTGGTTGGTGGTTGCTGGGTGGTAGCAGGGGTGGAGTGGACTGGTGGTAGAGGACCCGGGCAAGGAGAGGAGAGAGTTATTTGTTGATAAAAAAAAATTCCTGCTTAACTGGTTTCAAGTCATCTGGATCATTTTTGAAAGGCAACCCCAGTCCCCGTACCCCACAGTTGGGATTGATATGGGAAGACCACCAATAGTTGGGATTAATCATGTGAATTTTTCTAAGAAAGAAAGCAAGGTTAGTATCTGCGCATTCCTTCTGTATTAAAATTTCGGCAGCTCTCTATCTCTTCTAAGATGGATAATATAGCAGCCCGTTTTTAAATATCTTTATAATATAAACACAGCAACAACCAATACAATTTTTAATTGACTTTCTCATTCATACTACTATCACACCGAAAATCAGATTTAGATCTGACCCCATAAATAGAAATAAATGGCATAAATGAGACCAAGAAAAGCAAGACTAAAACAAGATCATGAGTATAAGTGCATACACTGTTACAGAGGATGCATTTAAGGCAGCAGGAAGAACAGCATCTCCAGAAATAGAAGCAGATAGAGGAGTCACTGCAGGAGGATTTGTTACTGCCAAGCTGGTTGGAGCAACGGAATGCTCCACAGAGGGTTCTGATGACGCAACATTAACTACAGGTAATGGGTTGACAGCTGGTGGGAAACTTAATGGATTCGAACTTACACCAGAAGCAGATAATAAACCATTGGAGCTGGCCAAAACTGGAGCAGCTGGAGATGCTTCCTCAGAAGTCAGACTTACTGTTGCCGCGGGTTGAGATATCAGCCCAGTATCTCCCTGACCAAATTCTTTTTCAGCTTGCTCACGAGCCAACTGCAAAACCCATAACCTAAATAATAAGAATATAAACCAGAGGCCAGCAAGTACTATATCAATTCTCCCAAGACATTTAATATACCTTCAAATCTTCTGGTATAGTCCATTTTGATTCCTTTGTAACCTTGTTATAGTAATACCTAGTAAGCAGTGCATACAAATCGTGAGCCAACACAGCAACAAATTTACAATGCAACAGCAGGTTGATTAAACCAACCAGCTGCTCATAAATATCAAATGAAATATTGACCATACTTCTTCCCTTCTGGTGTAGTGAACTCCTTCCACACAGTTGACGCATCAGCTCTCTGTGAAAAATGAAATTTATTAGATTCAAGAAAAAATACAACATTAGAACCGCTTCAGAAAGTCAAAATTTGTACGAAAATACCAACATACTCTAATTCATATGCGCACACACACGCACATCCTCTATCTCTCTCTTTCACACACACACACACAAACACAAAGAGAAATATAAAAAAGGGAGTAAAGTCTGAAACTAGATACTAGAAGCAAGAACCAAATTGAAGAAATTATTGACAGTGACACTTTCTGATTCAATTAATATTTAAAGCAAGTGGACAGAGCTTGTTGCTTCTCATATATGAAAAAACAGTGTCAGCATTGATATAGTGATGTGGTGGTTCTGCAGAACCACCATGGATCAAGACAGATGATGTGCAAACACTAGTACATACTTTAACTATAAGGAGCTTGCCAAATGTCCAAATTAAAACCTTTTAAGGAAAAAAAAGGCCATACAAATACATAATCAATCAGTTTATAGGAACTAACATAACCCAAAATAGCTTTGCACAAAAAAAATAATCAAGATACTTGATTTTTATTAAAAGGTGATGTAGCCACTTCGTAAAATATAAAATTTTATTAGACGCTCAGCTGTTGTTTGAAGGGATAATGAACTTTTAATTATAATGGGAAGGTCAATTGTGGGCAGAGAGAGAATCAATTTTCAGACAACATAAGAAGGGGAAAAAAAAATTAACATGAAAATGAGCAGAAAAGAAAAGTTATTCCTATCTAAGAAAATAAGTGTAGATAGCAAATCATTGCCTGCCTTGCAAAAGTGAATCCGCCGTCAAGATGAGCATTTAGAGTAGTCTCCTGACTTGCCATGACATCTACAAACCAGTGCAACATGCAAACAAAAGGAAAATTGGAATAAAAAAATTTTGTCCAATTTAAGTATTCCTTTCATTGAAGATATATTTTGCCAACAATCATGAACAGGAACATGCTCAGCAAATAATAAGCAAAAAAAATGCATAATTCCAGCTGATTAACTCAAGACAAAGCAAATAAAACACACATCTGCTAGGATGAAAATGACTAACCTCTGTTGGAGTCATCAACTCTAATGGCTTCTCCCAGCTAGACTGCTTAGTTTTCTTGTTATAATAATACCTGCTCAAGAGGATAGGATAAATTGCAATTAACGAAATGGAATCATTAATGAGGAAATCATACACAAAGATTTAGTCTTTCTTTTAACCCCCTGAATATAAAAGGAAAGAAGAAACACAGGCAACAGCCTTGCATATCAATAAATGCTGACAAACACAATCTATATAGATGTATTATGTACTCGGCAGAATCATACACATAAATACACCAAAAATAGACAGCAAAATTAATGAATGATAAGGCAGAACAAATACATACCTTCTTCCATCAGAAGTGTTGTGCTCTTGCCAATCGGAAGAAGACTGTTGACTTGTATCCGAAGGGTTGACAGCCTTACATCAATGGTTATGAAAAAGGTTAATCATATGCAAACTTATAGCAAATTATACAATGACAACAAAAAGTAAGAGCAGGATCATTAGAGCTATCTTCTTATGCTCATTTTCTATCGTAAACAGTCCTAAGATAATGATCTGCTTTAAAGTAATTGGGAAAGGGCTCAGGTGGCATTCATGCGCACACACTCTGGTATAAAAGAACACATAACATTCGTAAGATCTAGGAGACGGATGGTGTTTAGATTTAACATTAATAGATTAAGCCAAAGATGGAGGTGATCCTCATCCCGTTTCCCCCATCTAATTAACTAATTCAAAATGTAAAGCTCCAACAACCTCAAACATCATCAACAAACAACAGAATCAAACGCTGCAGTTAATTGGGAACCCAATTCAACAATTTCAACCTCATCAATCCAAAACGAAGCTAATCCTCTTTTTCTTAAAAAAAAAGAAGGTTTTGCATGTACAGTAACGAAAATGTGGATGCTTTTTTAAGAGATTGGATTTATCAAGGAAGTGATGACTTGAGGATATCCTCGGTCGGCATATACTCCCTCTGATCCAATTTGTCCCCATTGAAATCGGGGAGCAAATTAAGACAAGTGAATCTTAATGAGGGAGAAAAAATTAAAATTTGGAGAGTCTAGTTTTAACATTAAATAGTCCCACAGTTGAAAAAATAAAGGGGGGTGGGGGGACAAGGTAATTAGTGTAGCAATTGGGAAAAAAGAATGATGATTAAAACTTGTTTCAAAAATTTCATGGAAAAGAGAAATTGGTATTAAATTTTGGCACTCACAAAACGAGAAGAACTTTTTGAGCCTTCCTAATCGAAAACGAGAAGAACAAATAGGATCGGAGAAAGTATGACGGAGAAAGAGGGAATGGATGCCAACAATTTGGAAGATGAAGAAGAGTGATGGGTGGTGGTGCTTTAGGAAGGTGGTGGAGAAGGTGGAAAAGAGTAAAGGCGTAAATAAGCTGAAACATAACAAACTACTCGCAGTGCCGGACCTACAATAACGCAACGCATAAGGGGCCTACGCAACTTTTCAAAAATGAGGCCCTCCATTTTGTGAGGGTTTTCCAATCATTGGGGTCACAATACTTGCAAAACAAATTGTATATTGAATTTTGATTATGTTAAAGATTTATTTTTAATTTTGTAAAAATGGAAAAGTTGGTAAATTGCATGTATAAGAATATTTTTGGGAGATAAACACGATTTAATCAATTCCATCTTAAAATTGAATACTTTTCTATTAAAAATAAGAATTGAAAAGAGTGAAATTAATTTGGGAGATAAAGGATTTGTGTAGATTAATTGATAATAGTTGAAAATTTGAAGATAAAAATTTGGTAAAATAATTTGAAAAGTAGTATAAATGGAGTTAATAGAAGAGAGAAATAATAAAACATTTATGCAAGTGGGGTTAGTGGGAGAGAGAAATAATAAAATAGTAATGGACCCTAACTAAATTAGGAAGTGCTGCAATTATTATGAAACGGATGTAAAAGGAAAATGGTGTGATTATTACAAAATGGAGGGAGTATCCTAAAACTACTTTAGTATATTTATGAATCTATTAATCGTATATATTGTAAAAATAACATATTATTTCATCGTATGTAGGCATGAAAACTCCACCATTACCTTTTATAGAAAAAGAAAGAAAGCATCTTGTATTAAATTAAGTAGATACATTAAATCTTGACAGAAATCATTTTTAATGATAAAAAGGATTTGTTCATTCAATCAATCTTGATTTAAGCTCGTTCAAGATCAAGCTTAAACTCGAAATGCAATCAAGCACATTCATGAACAAAGCTTGAACAAGCCAAATTCTTTTAACAAGGTTTTTAAATCCTCGTTCAAGCTTGAAATACCTCAAACCATCTAAGCCTCAAATTTTTGACTAGGTTCCTTGACTACCCCAAACCATCTAAGCCTCAAATCCCATATTTCATAGCCTTTACCCCATCTTAAAATGACTCATTTTGAATATCAGACTTTAATATATTACAGTGAAAGAAAGTGATCCCTTCTCTCCTTTTCTTAATTTGCTCTTATAATTTCAACCCTTCTATGAAAAAGTTTAGAAATAAAATAAATAAATAAAAACTTTGGATAAGTTTTAATATTTGGAAAAGCATCAGTAAGAAAGCAAGATTTCCCTTCTAATTGTATAAACTCACAGGAACAGCAGCAGCAGAAACTGAAGACTGGTCTGCGGTTTGTGGAACCGGTACAAAAGGCACAGAGCTTTGACTTCCAGATGATAACCATGGTTGACTGCCAACTGGTGCTGGTGCCGCAGGTGCTGACAAATGGGATACTGGTTGAAACTGTGAAGAGGTGATCAGCTATTTTAGCCAGTGATTTTAAAAAGTAAATGATATGACATATATAGCATAACATTAGACTGTTCATAAAAACTATCTTACTGTATATGACGACGAAAAAGGAGCTCCCATGCCACCTACACCAGAGGCGTGATTGCCAAAAGGCGGAGCAGAATGCTGATTCTGCTGCGCACCCAAATTCATAGGCCTGTTTGGTTGACCATATGGCAAATTCATACCTTGTGACGACATAGGACCACCCGGCATTCCAGGTCTATGTGATAACTGCTGCATTGGTTGAGAGTATTGCATGGGTTGAGAGAACTGCATAGGTTGATTTGGACCAGAAGGCATATTCTGTCCAGGTGCTAGAAACTGTTGCGAAGACCCCGGTAAATATGGCTGCCCTTGCTGACCCGGGACTGCAGGACGATACTGCAATAGCAATTACATATGAGCAAAACTCAAGCAATTCCCACCATAATAATAAACCTCAAAATATGACAACAATCTACCTGTGTAGACATAGGAGGGCCATAGTTTTGTGCAGTGCCCATAGAAGCAATCAGACTGGGGCTGAAGCTGTTTTAACAAGAGAAAATTAAATCAATCTAAAATAAAATAATGCAATGAACAACTCAGATAAGTGCATCTGAAACTAAAACTAGCATAAACCTAACTAACTGTAACAGAGATCAAGGGATTAACGCTACTAAAAATAGACGCGCAATAGCAATCCCAGAAGCCACAGTCGTGCAGCACGGGCAATAGAAACACCCAACTAGGGCCAACATACTCGGGTTCGGCTTAAGCTCAATAGAATATAGGCAGGCTCTCGAAGCACGACGAGCTCAAAACCCAAGCACGCCCGAGCTCCAACAACCTTAAAAATTTTAGGCTAGGTTCATGGACTCAATTAGGCTCGAAAATTGCAATACATTAGCAACCAAATTCGACTCAACTATCAAATTAAGCTCGAAAAATCACAAAATTTATCTAGCTTAAGATTATCAACGTAAAGTGAACATAGCAAAATTCTGACAACAGAATCGCTCGTTCTAATCCTTGATAACTTCAGTAATCATAACCAAAAGCTCAGAAATCCAACTTAGAAGAACCCTAAATTAACTATACCGACAATTAAATTAACGAAAGTGTGAAACGAAACCCTAGATTGTAAAATTGATGTTCGACGATTAAAGACAATATCTTACCTCCGAAGGCGCTTCAATGGCAGAGAAAAAGCTCGGAAGTCGCTTCAATGTAGAACTCAAAGTACGGTTCAATGGAAGGGAGAGAGGTGCAGCGTAAAAGTGAAACGCTTCAAAGGGGAAAAAATTAATAATAATTAAAATCAAAACATATGAGGATGATATAAGACACGTATAATAAATTATAAAATGTCAACTAATATCGACGATCAAAATTCATTCTCATCTTCTCGGTAAGTTTTGTTACTGAACATCTTAAACTATGGAGTGCGGAGTATGTTTTTTTTTCTATTTTTTAACGCTCGTTAAGTGTATTCATTTACTAATGCGTGATTGATGCACTCTGATGCACCATGTGCATGATACATTCAGAAAGAACATAGGCATATTTTAAAGAATATGGGTGAAAAAAAAACATTAAGATATTTATAAAGAACTCGAGCATAATATGTTCTTTGAGTTTGAACTATATGTTTCTTACATTATATAATATGTTCTTTAATGTATGTACATAAAAAAAATGTTAAATTCAACCACTTGAGTAACCATGAAAAAGAACATGTTGTTTAATATATTATCATGTTCTTTTTGTAAAGATTTTATGTTCTTTATAATGTCATGTTTTTTGTCAAACAAAAACATGTTCTTTTGTCAAACACGGGTATGTTCTTTTTCAAACATTAGTATGTTCTTTTTTTCGCTCGTGTTCTTTAAAATATGTTTAATGTTCTTTACGGGTGCACCATACGCATGGTGCACCCGGGTACACTATACTATTTTCATTCCTTTACTTCATCCATCACTTTTTGTTTTCATTGTCGATTAATGTGTCAAATTTTTAAAACTTTGAACATTAATCTATATCTATCTATATCTATACTAAGGTGTCGTTTGGTTCGCACAAGGGAATCGGAATGGAAAGCAGAAAGGGAATGGAAGAGAATGGAATGAAATCTTCAAAATTAAGCATATTGTTTGTTTATAAAAAAAAGCTAGGGAATCACACCACCATTGCACCACCACAACACCCGTCCTTCAATTTTTTCCACCTTCTCCAGCCACCCCACCGCCCAACCAACAACCACTCCACCGGCCGCACCTCACCCAGACCTCCATGAACCCAAATCCAAACCCACGCCACCCCCAAGAACCACCAAGACCGAAACCCAGCCAAGCAACCCCACGAACCACGACTGAAACCCAACCACGCAACCCCACAAACCACAACCGAAATCAAAACCTACGTCCAGTGAGGTGCGGCGAAACCACGACCGAAACCTAGCCAAGCAACCCCACAAACCACGTCTGGTGAGGTGCGACCTTTGGTTCCGGTGGAGGGGAGGGTTTTTAAGGGTTATACGTGGGTGGGGGAAGGGTTTCCGGGCGGGAGGAGGGGAGACGAAGGGCGGCGAGGGTTGGGGGAAGGCCGGCGAGCATTCGGCGAGGTGCAGCGAGTTCCGGCGAGGTGCTACTAGTCCCGGCGAGGTGGTTTAGGGTTAAGGGGTATGGTGGTGGTTGGGGAAAGGAATGGGAAAGGTAGGGGGTGGGGAATGGGGAATGGGATTAGGAGGATTTTGGGTAAACCCAAAAACAAAAAGGGGGAATGGGAATGACAAAAGAGGGAAAACAAACACTAACAAAGGTAATCATTCTCATTCCCTTTCCCCATTACAGCGAACCAAATGGCCCCTTAGTATTTAATAACACAAACCACAAATTACTCATATACCACATGTCATCACAAATCATTCACATGCCACATGTCACCACAAATCATTCATATGCCACGTGTCACCTCTCTTAATCTTTCGATTTTTATATTCCCATTTTGATATAAAACTTAAATTAAAAAATTATATAATGTTAAAGTCTTTATGCATTCCGTAACTTGCATATTTAATTAAGAACATGAAGTGTTTCATTTGCACCATAATAAAATAAGTTGAACTAATTAGTACACATTCATAAACATATGAAGCACAATAAAAATAGTCTTTTCATATCCTAAATTTAAAATATAACTTAAATCAATATGTCATTTCATATCCCACAATATTCATGTATATGTACCTAACTAAATACCTTCATCTTCTTCGACAGTTCCACCCTCTCTCTCTCTTTCTTTTAATTTTTAGCAGTGAACGTCATTCATGCACCTCAATGGTCATGAAACAATTAATTCATATTTTATATCAAAAGATTCAACTATTGGAAAGCGTACCTACATATAAAAACAACATAAGTAACAACCCGTGCATTGAACGGCCAAAAGGCTGATTTTCATTAATATATCTATCTTTTATAACTTATATATAGTAAAAGAGAGACTACAATTGACACATGTCTTTTCTTTTTTTTGACATGTACTTAAACAAACAGACTAAACCACATTATTAAAAGAAGATAAACTACTATTAGTTGTTGTCGCGAGGATATGTGTCTTGTCTACGTGTTCCCTTTGAACCTTGTGGATGCTACACCAAGCAAAGGCCTTACTCGTTCAACGAATATTATCCACAGTCCATCTAAGACTGGCATTAGTGACATTGTCATCCTTTAGCACCCTACCCAAAGAAATAGAATCTACGTAAATTGTAACAGCGTGCAATAAACACTTAACTCCCCACAGAAGACCTTTAAGACAGACATTCATCCCTGCATGTAAGGCCGATTGATCCAAACCGTGGATCGCTCCCCCAACATTCCTTGAATACCAATCTCCATAGTTTCCAAGCACCACTCTATTCTCGAATGTTGTGTTTGTTTATTCCATGAGCCATCTGCCAATATTGGATTTTACCAAGCTTCAGAGTTGGTGGGGAACTCACCTTGTGACTTTGAGGTCACGAATTCGAGCCTTACCGACTACATTGCTTGGGAGTAGTGGGGTTCCCTTACCTCCCCCCTATACTCTCAAGCGTTGACTTGTGGAGCTGGTTGGCTTAACCTGTGAGAGTTGCTATTTTAGTAAGGTCCTTCATCTTACCTTAAAAAAAATCCACCAATTTTGGTGTTGTAAAAGTACCACCCTCACCATCATTCTGTAAAATAACCCTCATAAAGCTTGGTGGATGATCCAAGCTTTTTTCTTTTTTTTTTTTTCCGGAGGATGTAGACACCGTAGGTTATCCCCCTGATCCGTCATCTTCTGGTTAAATATTTTCCCAACAAAACGTTTTTTTTTTCTTTTTTCCTTTGACAAATCTTCTTATAAACTACTAGGTTAGGTCTCGTGCCATGCACGGTAATTTCAATATTATTTATAATTCAACACTATATTTTTATACAACAAAATAAAATCTTTTGTATACTGCATGTGGACAAAATATAACCATAGTATTATTTTTTTCTTTTTTTTTATGTATATAATGAAACATGAATTATAATGAAAGAGTGACTTAGACAAAAAAGTATTTTAAAATTTTAATGACAAATTGGTATCGTTTTTCATTTTATCAACTAGATAATTAAGTATTTAAAAAATGTTTATTAAACACTATAGGTAGGAATACTGATTTATTTCTTCATATCATTAGATTTAAGGCTTGCATATTAAAAAGATAAAAATTAGATTGTAACAAAAATAATTACTACAGTATGTATTTAAAACGTTTTGGGATAGTGAAAATTATACATAATTTGTCGTGCTTTTGATACATAAATAAGTAAAAATTAAAAATAATCAAATAAAATTAATATTGTCAAAAAAAATATGGTATTAGTAAGCCGATTCCTAATTAGAAAAACATTTTGAAGTTTCTAAATAGAAAATGCAAAAATAACAAAAGAAAGCAAAATAATAATAATAATAATAGTAATAATAATAATAATAATGATAATAATAATATAATAATATTAATAATAATAATAACAGTAGTAATAATAATAATAATAATAATTAATATTATAATAACCATTATTGATTTCTTACCTAATAAAAGTTTTAATATCAATTTCTTTTAGTCTATTAAAATTGTCTATAAAAGAAGATATTGAATGATTTGTTACCTAATATAGTAAAGAAAAATGATTTTTTTTTTACCTTATATGATATTTTATTAAAAGATATTGAAGATATTTAAATTGTCAATGAATTCAATGTTTAAATTACCATAATGTCTATAAATGAAGATATTAAATGATTTGTTACCTTACATAATTTTAATTAAAAGATATTAAAAGATTTTTACTATATATATGAAAGGTATTAAACGTTAACTATAATTTGAAAATATTAAATTGTTATGATTTTATTTTATATAAAAAGTTACTACAAGAGATTTTAGAGTGGAACCATTAGATTTTAGCCAATGAAAAATGAGATTTGCAATTTTCTTTAAAATTTAAAAAAAAATACTTAGTCGCCACATAAGAAAAACTTACAAATGAGATTTGAGTGTTTAATTAATAGAAAAATTATCTTTTGGAATTAGATTTTATCAAAATTTATGCAAAAAAAGATATTTTAATTTATTTTATATTTAAAATTAAGTGTTAAAGAAGTACTTCATAATAATAATCATCACAATTTTAAAATTATTTTTTAAAATAAATTTATTAAATAATAATGAAATTTTTCGTTTTTCTGCTAAGGATTTTATCAGAATATCTACTAAATGAGAAAATATTTACAATTTATTTTATTATAAAATGAATTCAAGAGTTCACAAGAACTTGACAACATATTTATAATTTTTGTAAAATAACGGAAAAATTAATATATATTTTTTCTAGTTAGAATTTTATTTAAAAAATTTGGGTATAAAATTCATTTCAGAATTTTAATACTCAAGCATCAAATGATGGGAACAATATATAGACATTTATTTGAAATTAAACAATGAGAAAGTATAATTAATTAAAAATTGCAGTCTAAAAAAAATATCTTTTCTTTTAAAGGAATTTATACATGAAAACTCATAGGGATTAAGAGATTACAAGAATTATACAAAAAAAAGAATTATTCACAAAATTACATATTAAAACTGTTAGGAAATAGACGAGGATCGATTGATTTAGGTTATGTGTTTGATATGCGTGGAACATAGACAACAATATATAAAACATAAATTTAAGAAATATAGTGGAAAATAGATGAGATGAGCACACAGATATACGTGGTTCGGTCAACATGACCTACGTCCACAGGGTAAGGGATAGTATTTTCTTATTAGCTTTCATGGAGGATAAACAAGAGAGATAACAAAAGAGAAACAACACTCTCCATCTCACAAAATCTCTCAATGGAGTTACATATTGGCTAGAATTGGCCAGGCTAATTAATTTTTAGCACTTTTAATTGTCTACCCAATGACTCTTTATATAATATAAGGAAACCCTAAAGAAACCCTAAATTATTCCCTAAGGAATATCATTAGTAGCTGTCATAAAAGTATCCGAAAAAGGAAGCAAAATCGCCTTCACTCGACTAGGCACGGACGCGCTATGTAGGGCACAGTCGTGTCCCTTCCCTAGTTTCGACAGTCTTTCGTAAAACGATCGTAAATTTCTCGTTTCTTATCGGAATTGGGCATATGACCTATCGTTGGAAATATTTTGAAACAAGCTATAACCTCCAACTCGAATCACCTCAAGATACTTCTGGATTGAGAGATATGTGTGCTTGAAGTAGACCTGTTGCCATTGCATTAGATTTCAAGTCATAATTAACAAAAACCATTCATAGCACAAACTTAATCTAGTAGATCGACATATAAAAAAAAATCTAATGGTTATATATGTGTGTTGTGAATAGTATCTAGAATACAACAAAAAAAAAAGGAAAATACCAAAAAAAATGAAGTTTAAAAGGAGGAAAAATCATCAAATTTTTTTTTAAAAATAAAATAATTACACACATAAAAAAAGATGCAAATTAAATTTAATCCATGGCATTCTCAAATGGTGCCTAGAAATTTTGTTATAAATAAGTGTTTAAGATAATAAGTATAAAACATTGCTCAAACATTATTTTTGGCCTTCTAAGTTGAAGTATGGTCACTATACGTGAAACCAATGCAAAAGATATAACATATCACAAATCGTTATCATATCACCAAGAAACAACAAAATTAATACTTTTTCTTTTTTTATGCCAAAAAAAAAAATTTAAAAAAAAAAAAAACTCTTTAATTTTACTTACTTAATTTATTTAAAACTGAATCGTGATGAATTCCTAGCCCATAAAATTGCACAAGTTTTGGCTGGAGGTTGATATCACATATGTTGAGAATTGATAAATTCATTGATAAGCCACACCATCTTATAAAATGTTTTCTTCTGATTTGTGACTTGTGCATATAGTGAAAAAATTCAGAGAAAATTAAAAAAGACTATCCTAGGGCCTACAAATGTATGTTTATGTTATTTGACAATATAAGTATTTGCTGGAAATAATTTTATTATTCAAGAAAAAGAGTAGAGTCTAGGTTTTATTTTTAGTCGAAAATGAAAATTTAAATTTGTTGATAAAAAATTGCATTAATTCTCCTTGGTTCGATCTACTTTTCCACGCCAAATCGAAGTCGATCTTGATGTGAGCAAATTTGAATCCCACCCTCTTATTTTTTTACGGAAAGAAATAATATCATTAATGAATAGTCATACACTCATACGACATCTACAATAATAATAAAGATTTGTAAATCACAAATTTAGATAAATTAACATAACTTTTACAATAAAAATCATAACTATTTTGCATATTTGGCATAGCTTACACTTCACCACTTTAAGTTTAATGCTAGCAATGATTTTTGATGTCTTTGTATCTTCCAAGTATAAACCTTCGCAATCACTGATGTTTTGATCGTAGAATTGATGACAAACCCTAAATACATATAAATCCAAATCACCTTCCCAATACTTATTGAAACCTTAAAAATAAAATTCAAAATCCCAGAAAATTGAGGAAAACCCTAAGAATTGGGACTGACTCTCACAAATGGAGACAACAAAGCAAAACAAAATAAAAAGTAAAACGAAGAAAAAAATGAATTAAATTAAAGAA
Organism: Chenopodium quinoa; assembly: GCF_001683475.1. Classification (NCBI taxonomy): domain Eukaryota; kingdom Viridiplantae; phylum Streptophyta; class Magnoliopsida; order Caryophyllales; family Amaranthaceae; genus Chenopodium; species Chenopodium quinoa. Next base: position 1,092,508 of record NW_018744367.1, read on the forward strand.
AAAGGGTTGGCCTAAACGGTCAAGCTAGAAAACCAAAACCCTAGAAGAGAGAAGAGAAGAGTTTTTGTTTGTGTGTTTCTTCAAGACTTTAATTGAATCCCCCCCCCCTCTTTAATTTCACTCCCTCTCTATTTTTTAGTTACCAAATTGAGATTATACATTAACAAATTATTACAATGAAGATATTAAAAATAATGACAATTAAACTACAATATAACTACTAGGAACTTCTAAATATGGTAAAAAAAAAAAGTAGTTTCAATATGTTGACATTAAATTAATAGATTCACGTCATCCATGTAAGTGATATTTTTTTTTTTTTTTTATTTTTTTTTTTTTTTAAGTATTTTTAATTGCTTACCTTCATAAATTGATATATTATTATTTATTTACTTCTTGAACTAGTGTGTGACCCGTACGATGTCCCGAGTTGTTACTTTGAACATTTATAATTGAATATATAGGTTCATTCTTTACTATTTATTTATTCATTATTTGTTTATAATAGTTTTTCATTAAACCTTTGAATAAATTATTTATGTAACAACTATTGACTAATTATATAAACAATAATTAATTTTTCTTGTATGCATTGCCTCATTGATGAGCATTATTAGCAAATAATAGAATTGATTTTTTTTAAGAATCACATTCATTAAATGTTTAGATCTCCAATCCATAAATATATCTATGAGTTGAGTATAAAAGCATGATTACTCAATAGATGAGATGGTAAGACTTCTAATGCATATTTTTGTGGTTGTGAGTTCAAATCTCATGATAGACATTTTTCATTAGAATATGCTCATAGTTAGTTGAAAGATGACATGACAAGGGTGCCACATGGCACATAAATGTTTTTAGGAACGCTTTTAAATATATAAAAGTATAAATAGATTCCCAATGAAGAAGATAATACTTACATTCCGAATAGTAAAACAAAAATAATTCCCAATTAATTACAAGAGATTTAAATTCAAAGTTGATCTCTCTAGCTTACCCCCTCCCTCCCGGCTTTTATATATATATATAAATTTGAATTGAATCTTTATAGTCTTCTTTGTTATAGACGAGAGCAAATTTTTGCATCTCTACTGAGTAAAGAAAATGATAATTGAAATATCATATTTAGGCCTTTCTATATACAGTGAAGTAGACAATAATAATTTTTTTTTTACTGATATAAAGAAAAACCTGTTTTCAATACTAGTTGTTAGATTATGTCAAGAAATGACTAGGTAAAATATATAAGTAGGGCTCCTAAGCCAGTTACTGAATGACTTAATGCATTTTTAACAATCAAGACTTAATCAAAGTAATCAGGTGTAAGGGGTGTTCCTTACAGCTTTTATCTGCCTCTAACACACACACACACACATGTATTTTATCTATATAAATTCCTTACTAATTTATTTGTTATATAATATTAATTGCATCAAGAATTCCATACAACCAAATCTTAAACTGTTATTATATATCACAAAATAGTTAATTTTCTCAAAATTTATGACTTAATTTTACAGTATTAAGCAGGTGTAAACAAGCTGGCAATATGTATAGTTTACAATTAGCTATAAAATTGAAACATTTGGTGTCTTATAAAACATAATTTCTACATTGCTATAATTTCTACATTTGGTTTCTCTCGTTTTGGGCGATTAGGGCAGGGTTGGGTAGGGTTCCACATCCATTTTCCGGCAGCTTTCCGGGTAGTATTCAGTTCTCGGTGGTCGTGCATTCAGGTCCGGCGATTTGAAGGCGTTTTAGGTGTTTTTTTGGGCGAAATTCCGGTGGAATCGGGCTTTGCTAGTGCAGTGTTGAAGGGCATTTTCCAGGCATTTTTGCGGCGATGTTTAGGTGTTTTTCCAGTGGTTTTCTGCCGTCGGATTTTCTGGGAAGTTTGGCTTTCTTTCGGGTCTATTTTTTTGGGTTGTTTTCTTGTGTTTTTTGGTCGAGTTTCGGGCTGTTTATGGATGAGTTTTAGGTGGTTTTCTGCTCGCTGTTTTCAGGCGTCTTAAGGGTGGGTTACTAGCGCTTAGGGTGCATGTTTTAGGCAGGTATCACGGCCATAATCCGTCCAAATACCGGTGCTAATTGGTCCGGCGAGGTGCTCTATTTTCTGCCGTTATTTTAGACGTTGGGGGTGTTTTTCAGGCGTAATTTCAGACTACTATATGGTTTTTTGGTGCATCTCTTGCTGCAATTTTTGGTGTGCTTTGGGTGCAGTTTTCAGGCGATATTTGAGGCTATTTTCTGGTGCGTTTTGGGTGCAGTTTTGGTGCGTTAATTGCTGCAAATTTCTGGTACGATAATCATATTTTAGGTGTCACTTATTGGTGCTTTTTACAGCGTTTGTTTGTTTGCTGTTTTGGTTTGTTTCGTATCAGTTTCTATTGGTGCCTTAAGGTGGTTTCTCCTGTAGTTTTTGGTGGTGGCTGGGTGTGGCTATGTCGGCTTCCGTTGTGAAGTTCCATTGTCCCTTTGTAGGTCTTAGTGGTTGTCAAGATGGGAGTGGAAATGGCCTTACTAAAAGTTGTCTAATCAAGCATCTTAATGATCGTCATTGTTGTGTAGGAGCGCGGGATATCACACGGCATTCTCTTACTTCGAATTTGGCTATTTATTTTGGGCAAAAGCTACTTTTGCGCGTATGGGGATTTTGCTATGTGGGGTTTACTACAAAACGCATACACTTCGTACTAAGTGCCGTCATAGTACGAGTGAGGTTGTGTTACCCCCTGATGAAGGAGATGGTATTGTTCGTTTTGTGCTTCATGGTTTCTCCAAGCCGCAAGCTCCCTATTCTCCAGCTTGGCTTGGACGCGTGGGTGGTTTGGTGCAAGATCAACATTGTGGTTTTGATGTGGCTCTTCTCGATTGTTTGTTCTCTAAGGGGTTTCGCACTATGAAGTCTATCCCTCCCAAGTGTCGTTTGGGGTTTTCTTGGGTTCTGAAAGGTGCTCTTGATAAGGTCATCTCTAAGCCTGAGGACATTGCTATTTGGGTCTCTTTGTTGGCGTTACCTCTTTGCACCCTTAAAACCTTTCGCCCGCGGAGTAGTCAGGAGTCTAGGTCTTCAGTAAAGCGTCGGCATCAAGAAGAGAGTATTTCCTATGCTATTTGTTCTTGGAGTGCACCAGGTGGTAGTTTGCAGCTTGTGAGGGAAACTTTGGCAGATAATTCTCCTACTTTGTCGGTGGTTGATGATGAGGACCTTAATTTGGAAGAGCGTAATATCAAGCAGTGTCGTAGGAAGATATGTGATGGGCATTACACCGCTGCAGTTCGGGTTCTTTCTTCTTCAGGCGTTGCTCCTTATAATGAGGCCACTCTTGCGGATTTACAATCCAAACACCCTTCTTCTCTTACTCCATCCTTGTCTTATATACCTGTTGATCACCTTCATCTCATTGCTAATTCTGCTGTTGTTTTGAATCGGATTAAAAGTTTTCCGCGTGGCACATCATGTGGTAGGGAGAATTTACATGCTCAACATCTTATGGATTGCTTGAGTGGTGTTGCTGTGGCTGTCTCAGATGAGTTAGTTGACTCTATTTCCGGGGTGGTTAATCTCTTTCTAGCTGGAAGATGTCCTTAGGCGAGTATATTGCTAGTGCTCCTCTCACACCTCTTGTCAAGCCCGGCGGTGGTATTCGTCCTATAGCAGTGGGTATTGTTTGGCGGCGTCTGGTTTCAAAGGTCGGTGCTGTTATGGTTGGCCAGTCTTGGGGAAGTTACTTTGATGGTCTTCAATTTGCAGTTGGGGTTTCTTCAGGTGGTGAGGCAATTCTTCATGTTGTGAATCGATTGATTGAGGATCGTGGTTCTGATGTTGGTCTTTCAATGTTGTTGGTGGATTTTCAAAATGCCTTCAATCTTGTTTATCGTATGGTCATGTTACGTGAAATTCATCGGCGTTGTCCAGGCATTTCGCGATGAGTTGAATTTTGTTACACTAATCCAGCAAGATTGTATTACGGGGCCACACCTTATGGTCGTCTCAGGGGGTGCAGCAGGGTGATCCCCTTGGTCCTCTACTTTTTGCTTTGGTTTTACAGCCCCTTGTATGTAAAATCAGAGATACTTTTGCGTTATGTCTTCAGGCGTGGTATTTGGATGACGACACTATTATTATTGACACTTTATTAGCGGTGAAGGTTCTGCAGTTGATTATGGAGGAAGGGCCTCATTTTGGGTTACATCTCCACGTGGAAAAACTGAAGTTATTTTAGCTTCAGAAGACCCTCGAAGCAGGCTTGTGGGTGTCTTTCCGCCTAATATTGCTCGACCTTCGCATGGTGTTAAGTTGCTTGGTGGTCCCGCTAGTTCCGATTCCAGTTATGGAGGTGAGCTTGTGATGTAGAGGGTGACCAAGACCATTGCGCTTATGGATGGGGTTGCTAAGTTCGATGATCCTCAGTGCGAGTTGTTGTTGCTTAAGACATGTACCGGAGTTTCTAAACTCTACTTTGCTTTGCGTACTTGTCCCCCTAGTACTTTTGAGGTGGCTCAGCGCACATTTGACAAGGCTCTTCGATCTTCCTAGGAGCGTATCGTTACTGCTTTGGGGCCTGGGTTTGGCGATTGGCAGTGGCGGCTTGCCACCTTACCTTTTGCGTTTGGCAGGCTTGGTGTTGATTCCACAGGTGATGTTCGTCATTATGCTTTTCTTGCCTCTCGATTACAGTCTGCTGGGTTACAGACAAAGCTTCTGCGGCATGCTGGCGTTGTTGGCCTTAGTCGAGCCTTTGAGGATGCGTTAAGTCTGTACAATAGAACGGTGGAGTCTGACGTTTTGAATAATCCTAGTGAGGTCGCTGCCCCTAAACTCATGAAGAAATTTGCAGATATATATTTCACAAAGGTTACCACTTCTGCAAAATCCACCTTCTCTTTATCTCCTCGACAATCAGCATTGTGGAAATCGCAGCAGGGAGATCACACCTCTACTTGGCTTTAGGCGGTTCCTATTTCGGGGTTGGGTCAGATGATGAACGCAAAGACTTACAGATGTGTGTTGTGCTATCGCTTAGGTGTTCCATTGTTCTCTGTCTCGACACCGTGCTCTGCTTGTTCAAGGGTTTTAACTGGGGATATTTTCGGTGATCACGCGGTGTCGTGTGCTGATATGGTGGATGTAACATCGGCATAATGTTGTTCAGGATACCCTTGTTGATGTTTGTTATCGATCTGGGATTTCAGCTAGGAAGGAGGTTGACATTGGGTTGTCTGGAGGGAACGACGGGGCCCACACACCTGCAGATGTGTTGCTTTATTCCTCGGATCGTGGTCGCGATGTTTGTGTTGACTTGACAGGGTCTTCTCCCTTGACACAGTCTGGGTATCTGATTTTGTTCCTGGACGTGTTGTGGCTGATGCGGCTCAGCGGAAGCGGATGAAATACGAATCCAGTTGTCGGGCAGTTGGATTTGGCTTCCTTCCTTTCTCTTTCTTTTCTCTTGGGGAATTAGAAAAGGAGGCGGTTGCATTGCTGAAGCGGATCCAGAAGTTCTCGAAGACTCAAGGCATTGGGGCACGTGCTGCTGCTCATATCTTCACTATGATAAGATTTGCTATATCTAGAGGAGTAGGGGCCTAGATTGTATCTCGGCTTCCCACTAATTTTTTGTAGGTTGTATGACTTTGTTTGTTTTTGAGATATAATAATAATTGACTTGATAGACATTTGGCTTTATTTATGCACTATATAGAAGTTAATGTTTATGGTTGGTATTGTTTAGCTTTTCATATATATAATTTTGAATCTTGATATTCCTTAAGACTTTATCTACATTTTATATATTATTTCAAAATTAAAAATAAATCATTCAATGTCATATTGTTCATTCCATAAAAAACCCTCGATCAAATAAAATTTCCTACATATATTGATGAAACTCAATAAACCTTAAACATTTTAATATGTTAAAATTCTTCATGTACGACCCTATTTCGCTAGAAAATTTTATATAAAAAGATGCCCCTTCACTTTATCTTAGTTTTCTCATTAATTTTATCAAACACAACTTCATATTACATAACTTAATTAATCACAAGTGCACAACCTCGCTCAATTTTGTAAACAAATAATATAATTTTTTGTGCCCTCCACATCTTATTTTCTTCCTTTCCCAAATAAATTATAAAATCTGTTTACTCAATTCATTTCATAACCAATCAAATCTATAATAATCAGCCAATAAGTTAAAATATTCTATATTTATTGGTGGAATAATAATGAATCTAAAGGATTTCCTTTTCGATTTATGTGCAATGTGGCAACTGGCAACTAATTGCGTTAACACTTTGCATGCAAAGAACAATTCTATAGTCACCAATTTTTTTTTTAGTTTCTTCAAAATTTTATGGCTCATATTGATAATATTTATTAGGTGCAAATAGTTTAAGAACATATCTAATTTATGCTTAAGTTAAAAACTAGGGAAATTCTCAACGGTGACCCCCAACTTCTGCTACATACCAACGGTAACCCCCTTTTTTTTGGATTATACAAAATGACACTACTTATTCTTTTTCCCCTAATGATGACATTAATGATGGTGTTTTAACATAAAATTAAATTATGGTTAACCAAAATAGCAAAATGACATAAATGCCCCCTTTTATTTCACCCAACCATCTGATTTTAATTCCCTCCATTTATCTCTCTCTCCTTCTTTCTCCCTCTTCATTACTCTTCATCTTCTTCCTTCTGGTAGCTTTCCCATCAAAAGGTTCATCGAGACACAAAAAAACGCAGAGCATTGAATGCGAACTCTATAATACCATCAAAAATAGACGGTGATAGTCATTTTTCTTCTGGGTTGAAGTAAAGGGGGATTCAAACTTTTTTGATTTCAAAAATTGCGACTAGGGTATTCAAGTTTGGGCTAAGAATCGGGGGTACCTGGTGAAAGATCGAATCTTTCTGCATCATCTTGCCAAAAAGAAGTTCTGGTATGCATCCAAAACCCTAATTTTTATATAACGTTTGAGTTGTGCATGTTATGTACTCTATTTTGGCACGATCGTTTTGTTGCATGTTTTATGTGGTTGTATTGAAGTATTATGCCCTAAAATGAAATTTTTTGTTGTCTTGTCTACTGATTTTGAGTTAAGGACTTGCTTGTCTGTGTTGGTGCTTGGAATATGATATGGTGTTAGAATGAGTGATGCGGTGGTGTTGAGGTTTCAGTATAAGGGTGTTGAGGTTGATGTGGTAGTTGAGGATATTGACACAGTAAATCTAGTTGACCTAGTGATAGAGTATTGGAATAAGGTTGTTGAGAGTAAGAAACCAATTCCAAAACATGCTAGTTTTGCTTATGTTCACAAAATGAAACATGTGGACTTGATTAATGATCAAGACTTGATGAAAATGTTTACTAACTTAAATGGAAAAGACCTTATATATATGAGTGGGTGAGGCTAATTCACCAAATGAGTTACTAAAGGCTGCTAGGACCTTGAGGGCAAGTAGGATAACTGCTGAGTTGAAACAAAATGTGGGACAGTTGGGTCAGACAGAATGTGATCCTGAAAAGGGAATCCCTAGGAGAAGTTTAAGGAAGCTAGAGGGTAGTTCAAGTCAACCTGTGATAGATGTTGAGAGACCTAAGAAACTAACCCCTAGGAGAACACTTCATCCAATGTCAGAGAACCTGTAGACTCAGTTCCAGACCCTATTCCTGAACTTGTTAATTAGGGAGATGAAGCTGATGATGAAAGTGATGGTGAACCTATTGAAAACCCTATAGTTGAAATATATAATGCAGTACCTAGTGATGATACCTGGGCTGATTTGATAAGGGGAATGGAAGAAGAACAAGAATACATGAGTAGGGGGAGAGGAAGAGGGGGGGGGAAACCTAGAGGGAGAGGTAGGGGAAGAGTTAGGGGTAGAGCTAAGGGGAAAGAAGCACATGTCAAGCTGACAGGAGGTAGGATATGGCATAGTGGACCTGGAAGAGACTTAAAGACATGGTATAGGAAGCAACTGGAGAATGCAGTAGAGACTGAGGCTGAGAGGTTGGCTAGGGAGAGGTATGAGAAGAGAGAAGAAGAGAAGAAGAGACGAGGAAAGAATTAGGGGTTACCACCTATAGAACAAGTCAAACTAGTCTGGGTACTCAGAAGAAGTCCAAGAAAAAGGTTCCAAAGTGAGGGTCAGACATAAGCTAGGATAGATGTGATTGCACCACCTCTGTCTGAGATGAATGTTATCACAAGGCAAGCTTCAGGGTCCTCTGGGGAGATAGTGACATCTTCTAAATCTTCGAAGACATCTAACACATTTGGTAAAAGAATTCCAAGGACTACAGCTAAGAAGAGGGGATTGATTATCAGAACAATTTCTGATGAAGCAACTGAGCCATCAAACCAACTTACTGTGAGTTAGGGTGAAGATGAAGCTATTTTGAGTGATGAAGGGGATGGTGGTGAATTTGATTCTAAAGAAGTTGAAGATTAGGAAGATGATAATGTAGATCAGGAAAATGAAGATGAAGAAGAAATGGATGAAGATGATGTAGGACCAGTTGTTGACAACTTTGATTCTTGGGAAGGCCCTGTGTGGGAGAATGACAATGAAGCTGAAGATTACTTTGCAAAATTGTACAAAAATGGAGAGTTGTACAATGATGAGGAGTTTGGCAAAATTGTCATTAAACCATGGCAATTATTCACAAATAAACAACATTTGAGAGATGTTGTGAGGGATTACTGCATACAAAGTGGGTTTTCTGTAGTTGTGCTCAAGGCATCTAATTTGAGGTGGACAGTTAAATGTTCTGCAAGTAACAATGAGTGGAGGCTGCATGCATCTAGGCTTCTTGATGGTGTCACATGGACAATCAAGTCCATTCAGAACATGGAGCACACTTGTTCTGGTTTAGAGGTGAAGAATCCTATGGTGTCTACCAAGTGGGCTGCAAGAGTGTTGCTTGAGGATATAAGAGCCAACAATGATATCCCTGCCAAATCATTGAACCAGTTACTCTGGCAAAGATATGGAGTACAAATGTCTACAAGTACTCTATATAGGATGAGGTTAAAGGCTCTGAGGGATATTAATGGGGGTCGTGAAATCTTATATGCCCAACTTCCTGACTACTGTGAAATGGTGAGATCAACAAACCCAGGTTCTTCTGCATTCTGTGCTTGGACACCTCAAGATCATATTGATAGGCCTCTACAGTTCCTAAGTATCTTCATATCATTCAAAGGCTGTATAGATGGGTTGCTAGCTGGCTGTAGGAGCTTCATAGGTGTGGATAGGGCTCACTTAAAGGGGAATTATGGTGGTGTCCTGTTATCTGCAGTAGCACTGGATGCAAATAATGAGCTATTCCCCTTTGCTTGGGCAATTGTATCAGTTGAGGACACAGATAATCGGAAGTTCTTTATGTGGCATTTGAAGAACTTGCTCAAAGACAGTGAGAAAGGTGATGAGTGGTGTATTATTTTAGACAGACAGAAGGTATGAAACTTAGCCTCAATTTTCTTTGTTAACTTCCTTGAGCATTTCTTTGTCTTACATCTATCTTTTTTTGTGTAGGGTATTGATGCTGCATTAACTGAGTTGTGACCAAAGGCTGGAAGAAGATATTGCTGCAAGCACCTGGTAAAGAATGGGAAGAAACCATTCCCTGGTCCTTTGATGTTTAGCCTGTTTTGGAGGGCTTGTGGGGCTTATTCTGAGTTCACATTCAAGAAAGCCATGGAACAGCTGCATAAGGTCAATCCAGCTGCTTTAATATGGTTGTCTAAAGCTGGGGACCAATCAGCGTGGACCAAGCACAAATTCAATGAGGCTATCAAATGTGATGTAAACAAAAGCAACTTTGTGGAAAGCTTTAATGCCACATTGGGTATGGAAAGAGCAAGACCTGTTCTGACTTTGTTAGAAGGTAACATATTATTTGTTATGTACATGTAATAATGTGTCTATATTGGTGAATGTAGCATTAACATTTGTGGTGATTAATGTTAGGAATTAGGAGAACAACAATGGTCTGGATGTGCACTAGGAAGCAAGCTTCTGCAAACTGGATAGATGATGATATATGTCCAAGCATCAAGGCCAGACTTAAAGTGATAACTCAAGAGTCCAAGTGTTGCAAGGCATACCCTAATGCCGATGGGTATGAGGTCACTGATGGAAAATCAGTGCTCCTTGTCAGTTTTGCTGAAAAAAGGTGCCTATGTGGGGTATGGTAGATTTTTGGAATTCCTTGCAGGCATGGCATGAGAGCCATCTTGCATGCAAGGCTTGATCCAAAACAGTTTGTACATGAATGGTACTCTATGAGAAGGTACAAAGGTGTATATGCTGGTGGAATCAACTCCATCCCTGATAGTGATCAATGGCTAGACTTTGACATGCCTAAAATTGAACCTCCTGTCATGAAAAGAGGAGTTGGCAGGCCTTGTAGAGAGAGAAGAAGGGATGAAGATGAAGAAAGGAAGGGCAAGAGAAGCAAAACCATTAAGTGCAGCAACTGTCAATGCTATGGGCACAACTCAGCAACATGTAAAGGAGGCCCCACTGCAAAACAAGTTGCTGCTGCTTCCGCCTCTACAAAGGGTAAAGGGAAGCAAGCTGATGTTGCTTCTGCTGCTGCAAAGGATAAAGGCACTGCTGCTTTAGCTTCTGCAAAGGCTAAAGGCAAAGAACCCATGTCTTATTCACAGCCTGCTCCAAAAATGAGGAAGCTTAGTGGAATTAGGTTCTCAACCCAGCCTTAGTAGATGAATGTGTTGGTTGTAATTAGCATAAGTAAATAGCACTGGGAACTGATTTTTTTGGGTATTTGAATCAGTTTATTTTGGGTATTTTGGGGGGGACAGGGCATCTTATGGAAATAGCACTGGAAACTGATTTTTTTGGGAATTATTAGTTTGGATTGTGAACAATTGCTTAAGTTTTAATCTCCAAGTATTGTTCCTTTATGTTTATATTGTGTCCAGCCATGATTTATTATAGTTCATTGATACAGTTGAATAATAGAGCAACAAAACAAAAGAAATTGAATTTGAACAAAGTCCTGATTTTTATTTAATTAGGATGATCAGTACATCCTTCAACTACCTAGATTGTTAAGGACTAAGTACAAACATCCCAATTGCCCTTACATGAAACCCTAATTTCAACTAATTTCCCCCAAATTATCAATCTAGGGTTTACAAATTCATTCACTTAATTAAAGCACAGAAAAACCAAATTAAAAACATCCTAATTGCAATCTTCATCATCTTCTTGCCAAAGCCATCGAAATAACCTTTATCATTGACCTCATCAACAATCCTCACAATATTTTCTTCAGGAACCCATGCAAAAAAGTGACAACTATTGCATTTGTAGTAGGGCCTGTTTGGATTGGAGCGCGTATGTCAGAAAAACGCACGTCTAGAAATCGCTTAAATGAGCAGTAGCAGTAGCGAAGCTTGATTGCTCGAGCTCTTCCCATGGTGGCTGCGTAAAATTGGATGACGAAGATGACAACAATGGAGGAAGTTGGGGGAATTAAGGGAGAAAGGGTTTTTATAACCCGTTGTCTGACTTTTGGGGGAAAAAAGTTAACCATGGTTAACTTTATTAATGATATTTATGTTAAAACACCATCATTAATGTCATCATTAGGAGAAAAAAGATAAGTAGTGTCATTTTGTATAATCCAAAAAGGGGGTTACCGTTGGTGCGTAGTAGAAGTTGGGGGTCACCGTTGAGAATTTCCCTAAAAACTAAAATAGTATCATGTACTTTAGGGTTTGTTTGGCATCGCTGTGGTTTTCTGTTTATTGATTTTTTGTTTTTCAAAATCATATGATATATGTCATATAATGAATTAAAAATTTGTCACACTTATTAAAATCATGATAATTTTGAAAACTGACAATAAAAAAGTGGAAACACCTTTTTCTTGTTTATTGTTTTTGATTTTTTGTTTAAAAAAAAAAGAAAATTGATGAAATCGAAAAACGATGCCAAACAAGCCCTTAGATTATAGTTTCCATACATATTCTATAATTTCTAATTGAAAAATCAACATGTACCTAGTATGCGATAACTTCATTATTAATATTTATTATCGGCATTGCCTTTATTGTTGCTTAACAATTGTTGATCCTTTGTCGCTATTTGCCAACATATATACTAACAATATTACTAGGTGCAAACATGTTGATCGCATGTTTGGTTATGTTTAAGTAAGGAATGAAATATTTTCTATCTTGTATTGAAAGAAGTTTCCACATATTCAGACATGTGACTGAAAGTTGATACAGACCTGCATGCGTTGCACGCTTTAATTTTGTTTATAACTGGTACCTTTTTTTTTTTTGGTAGTAACTTAACATTTAGACATTACTTTGAGGTTGTTAAAAATCTCAAATTTAATATTACTTTGATGTTGATATTAGTCGATTTTGGCGGATTATGCTTCATCCGGTGAAGTTCATACTTTCATCTGCAAAACCCTCAACCAGTTTTCCTCTTTTAAAAGATCCTTCTTTTTCACTTCAACTTCGTCTTCTTTAACCGCGTTTCGTCAAAAACAAAACTCTCAAACCATAAAATCAATCACAAAACCCTAATCAACCAACATCCAAACATCACTTCACCATTACTCAACCCCAATATTCACGGATTTCATACGTAAAATTGACCTCATATAAACTCTATAAAAACAATCTTATCTCTAAATAACCCCTATTATTAAGATCTCAACCTCATTTAATTACTAAAATCGAGGTAATAAATAAAATAATTAACATCAATAATTTTAAAAAAAATCAATAAAAAGTTTATAAAAAATAGGAAGAAAGCGAAAGTATCGAGTCAACCCTTGAACCAATGCAAGAACTAGTAGAAGATTTTTTCACTCTACCTGGACTTCCTCATGACTCTCTCACTTTCTCTCTCTATTATCTCATTTGATATCAATATTATTATAATAACATTATTATTATTATTAAAAACATTATAATACTATGGTTATTATTATTTTATTATATAGTTTTATAATTATAATTATTTCTTTCCCTCCTCTTAACATTTTCTCTCTCTTTTCTTTCTCTCTCTTCCCGCTTCCATTGAAGGAACCTTCACTCTTTCTCTCTCCTCTTCTTCATCCTTAGTCTCTGAAACTCCCACCATTTTTACACCTTCCATTTTTCTTCTTTCTCTCTCCTCTTTCTCAACTTCATCTCTTCAACTGAAGCAGATTGAGTTTTTTTAATCAAAAACCCTAATTAATTAATTTATTACTGAGAAAATCAATTTTATTTTGATACTCTGATATAGTTTAGTTTTTGGAGATTGAATTAAGGGAGGATAATTTTTGTGCCGGTTTTATTCATGTCATTTTGTTCGCGCACGAGTTCGTTCTCGATTTGATTCTGATTCGAGTGAGAGTATTCAGTAGAGGTGATCTTTTTTAATCAACGATTTGATAGTTTAAACGTTGGTTTTTGGTTTTTTACATTGGTTTTCAGAATATTAGATCGATATATATTTCATCAGGATTTTTGTTTGAATCTTTTTTGGGAATTGGAGTTTCATCAGTTTAATCAAGGTATGATTACATTTATGCTGATTTAACTTTTTGTTTTTATGGTGAATTTGTGATTTTGGGAATCCCCAAATTTGATTTTTTTCATAATTTTTTTTTTTATAAATTTATGTTTTGTATAGTATTTGATTGTGATATTTTATGCTGGAAATGATTGAATTAATTTGAGAATTTTTTTTTACAAGATTCAGTTGTAAGTCCCAAGGAGATGATCGGTAATTGTGTTGACTTCTGCAAATGTGAGTTTATTGAGTTACAGCAGATCTTTTTGGTTGTTCTAAGTTTTTCTGGAAATGATAGTTGCAGTGTTTAGTTGATTTTTCTTAGAATTTTATGTTCAAATTTTCAGTGTTTTAGTCTGTGAAAAATCGAAAATGGAGGCGGGAAGTTCACATGTACAGCGTATGGCAGTAGGAGGCGTTTCAAACGGGCTTTTTCCGCTCCTGGCTCCGGTGCTTCTTATCTCAATTGGGTATATCGATCCTGGGAAATGGGCGTCCTGTATCGATACCGGTGCTCGTTTCGGGGTTGATCTTGTGTGGTTTGCATTCGCCTTTAACTTAATGGGAGTTTTGTGTCATTATTTATGTGCTCATATTACTGTGATCAGTGGAAAAAATCTTGCTCAGGTATAATTTTTGGCCACTTTAATTCTGTTCTGCATTTTTATCCTTACCGTTTGCTGTTTGCGGCGAACCGGAATTATACGTATTTTTGCTGATAATTTGATATGAAGCCTTTTGCTTCAATGTTGTGTGGTTCTCTTTTTATGGCACTTTTTGGTCTTCCTGATTGTTAAAAGATTTCGATTTTGGTGTTTCGTTTGTTTTGCAAGTTTTTCTCACAACATCTGCTTATTTATTTGTAATTTGTTAACTTTTTTAAAATTTTATTTATTTTATTATCCGTCGAATGGATTAAAGGGATATGTTAAGTTTGGATGTTTTATTTTTTTCTTTCCCTTCAATTTTAGGGCTTTAATTCAGAATCTTTTGAAAATAAAGGATAAAAGAAAAGGGGAAAAAAGGAACATAATCCTGCATTAATTTGACTGCTTGTTTCAAATTTACTCTTGCATACGTGTCATTGATCGTGATATGTTACCTTTTTTCCATGATGCTGAAGATTTGCAGCGAAGAGTATGACAAGCTCACATGTTTTTTTCTGGGAATTCAAGCAGAGCTGTCTGCCATTACTTTGGATCTTACTATGGTAAGTTAGCTTCCCTTCATGTTGTGAAATATGATTATGGCGTCATGACCCTTCTTCGTGATCTGCATTGTTTACGACTTGTTCTTGTCTTCTCCCTCCCAGATTATTGGAATTGCACATGGGCTCAACATGATTTTTGGCTTGGATTTATTCACTTGCATCCTATTGACTGCGCTGAATGTTGTGCTATATCCACTTTTTTCCACCCTGTTGGTGAGCTATTCTACTTTCACATCCTTCTGGGTGGAGCTCAAATTTTTGATAGTGTTTCTGTTGTCAATCTTTCTTTATTTCAGGAAAGCTCCAAGGTTAAGTTCTTGGTAGTATGCTTGGCAGGAATAACATTTGCTGGCTATGTGCTTGGCATGCTACTCAGTCTTCCTGAGTTACCGGCACCTTCGAATAGTTTGCTATCGAAGTTGAGCGGTGAGAGTGCCTTTTCTTTAATGAGTTTACTTGGAGCAAGTGTCATGCCGCACAATTTTTATCTCCATTCTTCCATTGTACAGGTAATGTGTTCACCTATTCAATATAATACTTTTTGACTTTTCTGTCATTTAGTATTTCTTGTATGCATTTTCATCACGTGTCTGACTTTATGATGCCACCAAATGGAAGATGGCATATTAAAAAATCGTATCTTGAAGGTAGGGTTAGATATTACCTTATAATCAATGAACTCCTGATGACTTTTTACAATGCAAAAGAGTTAGATTTGCACTCATTCAATAACTCTATAGTCTATAATAAAGTAGAATTTTTTTACCTCCCAAATCACTTCTTACCTCGCCCAAATGCTTCTAAGATTTTTTTAGTCAACTGGCTAGGAAAAATAGTTTACAATTACTACTATACTACTTTTTACTCTTAAAAAAATGTATGCAACTCTCTTTTTGTGTATCTATATCATTCACAATTTTATTAATCCATTCGGAAAGCAACTTAAAACACCTCATTTAGATGGCTACTTGGAGGTTTTTTTTTTTTTAAATTTTTTAATAATTTTTTTTAAGCCAATTACTTGGCAAAATATTTTACAATAAATACTATACTGTTTTTACTCCTAAAAATATGCAACTACTTTTTCAGCTATCTACACAATTCACAATTAATCCATATAAAAAATAATTTAAAATCTATCTTGGAAATGATTAATCTATTTTATATTTTTCCCAAAATCATTTATTACAACATTGTAACTTATGAACTTAAAAAGGTACAAGTAATTTTATTATTGTTAATTGTACAATAATAAAATTACTTGGTAACTTTTTAGAAATATATTGTATTATACGAAGTAAAATTATTTCCTAAGCTGAATTATTTAGAAATATATTGTATTATACGAAGTAAGAGTATTTCCTAAGTTGATAGGGTAGAGAGAGAGAGAGAGAGAGATAGAAAGATGGAGTGATGGACCGAGAGGTAGAGTGAACCGTTAGCCAATAGAGTAAAGTTGCAATGTTGCTAAATGGGGAAATGATGGAGTGATGGACACTCATGGACCCATTTGGTGAGGAGAGAGGTAGAAGGAACCATTAGCCAAACAGAGCAATGTTGCTATCATTTGGCAACTTCGTGAATGGGAAATGATGGAGTGATGGACACTCATGGACCCATTTGGTGAGGAGAGAGGTAGAAGGAACCATTAGCCAAACAGAGCAATGTTGCTATCATTTGGCAACTTCCTAAATGGGAAATGTTGTGATTGAAAAAAAAAAAAAAAAAAGGAATTGAAGCACATAGTTGAACTTTTCTAAACTCATGGACCCATTTGGTGAGGAGAGAGGTAGAAGGAACCATTAGCCAAACAGAGCAATGTTGCTATCATTTGGCAACTTCCTAAGTGGGAAATGTTGTGATTGAAAAAAAAAAAAAAAAAACGGAATTGAAGCACATAGTTGAACTTTTCTAAATACATGCTCCTCTACTGCCTTGATCAGAGTGTATGATACATGATAGAATTAGGGATTTTCGTATACTGATTAGACACAGGGACTTCCCTTTCATCTCACTACCTATGCCAAACTAAGTTACTATTTGACCTTTCTTAATTTATTTCACTAATGTAAGCTTCTGGAAGGCAATATATTCTGTATCATATTATAAGTAGAAAATTGGTGTCAAAACGTAATCTTTATCATTGATTTGTGTAATCTTTAAAATATTGGACAATTAAGGAATGAAGCCATCCATGTTAATATGTTATATCGAGGAGGGTAATTAGAAGATGAGTGTTTCAACTAACTGCTTCTGCTTTCTATTAATTTGCTCATGATGCCAATGCATGCCTGGTTGAAATTTATTTCTAATTGTCATTGTATGTACCCTACATTATGCTGATGTTGTATTGTTTTATCTTTGGCCTTGGAGACTGTCCATATTGTGTTTCTTTTTTTTTTTTTTTTTTTCCTGACTGTATTCTGTTGCAGCGATATCAAGGGCCAGTCTATGTGCAGAAGGGTTCAAGATCTCAGGATAATATTATCATTAGCCTCACTGTTTCCAGTGGCATATTCTTAGTGAATTATGTGCTAATGAATTCAGCTGCTAATGTCTTCTACAGCAATGGCCTTGGTTTGCTTAGCTATCCAGACGCAATGTCTCTTCTAGATCAGGTTTCTTTGTCTCTTGTGTTTTTTTTAATCTCTCTATTGACACAAATCCGTGCTTACTGAAGTCCTTGTATTAATTAATGCAGGCATACAGGAACCCTCTAATACCCTTTGCCTCATTTTTGCTTTTGTTTTTGGCCAACCAAATCATGGCATCAAGCTGGGAGTTTTGTGGAGAAGGTGGGGAAACGATGTTGCACAACTTCTTCAACATGGATCTTCCTGAGTGGCTTCATCGCGCTACAATCAGAATTTTTGCTGTTGTGCCTGTACTGTTTTGTTTGTGGCAGTCAGGAGCTGAAGGAATGTACCATATGCTAATGTGCACCCAGGTCATGGTGGCTCTTCTGCTCCCACCTTCTATGATACCTCTTTTCCGAATTGCCTCATCTAGACCTATTATGGGTCTGAACAAGCTTTCACCTATTCTGGAGTTTGTTGTCCTTCTTTCATTCATAGGAATGCTTGGTTTAGAGCTTATTTTTGTTGTGGAGATGATATTTGGTGAGAGTGATTGGGTTGGTAATTTGCGTTGGAGTATGGGGATTAATGCGACATCTATGGCTTATGTTTTTCTCCTTGTCACTGCTTGCATCTCTCTTAGTTTCATGCTTTGGCTGGCAGCCACTCCTTTAAAATCCGCAACTGCTCGATTGGAATCTTCGCCTTGGATCTGGGACAGTCAGCAAGTTTTACCTGAATCATATACAGAGAGGGAGGAAAATGATGTTATTGAAACTAGGTTTCTTGACGAGGAACATGTTAATAAGCCAGAATCTTTGCCGTTGCAGGAGAATTCCTTCTGTAGTCATCCAGACATGCCAACTCCTAATTACGACATTAG
This sequence comes from Chenopodium quinoa, assembly GCF_001683475.1. Taxonomy (NCBI): domain Eukaryota; kingdom Viridiplantae; phylum Streptophyta; class Magnoliopsida; order Caryophyllales; family Amaranthaceae; genus Chenopodium; species Chenopodium quinoa. The sequence goes on from NW_018744367.1 coordinate 1,110,750, forward strand.
TCTGCCCGAAACAATTATGGATACTGTTCAGGAGCCTCATGCAACTGCTGTTGAAGAAAATTTGGGAGAACATATTCCTGTTGTCTCTTCAAAATGCCATTCTGAACCAGTGCAATCAACTGCCTCTGTTGAATCAGTGCCAATCTCCAGTGCTGTAACTAAGCCTTCTGATGATTCACGTATGGCATCTAGTCCTATGAAAAATGAACGAGCTAATCCAGCTGTGAAAATCTTGAGCATTGAGGGTGACACAGCACCTGAAAAGGATGATGAAGGGGATACCTGGGAGTCTGAGGAATCTTCTAAAGATATTCCTGGAGTTGGTCCACCAGCCTCAGCAGACGGACCAGGATCATTTAGAAGTCTTAGTGGAAAACATGATGATGGCGGGCCTAGTGCTGGTAGTCTTTCAAGATTGTCAGGGTTGGGTCGTGCTGCAAGACGTCAATTGGCCGCAGCCCTTGATGAATTTTGGGGACAGCTTTATGATTTCCATGGCCAAATCACACAAGAGGCAAAATCCAAGAAATTAGATAGTGTGTTTGGCTTAAACTCTAAGCCTCACTTGTCGCTATCAAGTTCTGATTCTGCTGGAAAAGAGTACGGGAAAGAGTATGGAATGCAGTTTCAATCTTTGGGAGGCAGAGTATCGGATAATCCAATAAACATGAATTTATATGATGCTCAAAATCAATTGAAGCTTCAAAATAATATAGAGTCAGCATATAGGGCACATGCAAATAAAACATCTGCTGCATTATGGTCCAAACAGATGCAGTATTTGGACAGCTATGGGCAGAGTTCTAGTCGTAATATGCTTGATGCTGGTGAAAGACGTTATCAGAGTTTGCACCTCCCTCCATCTTCTGATGTTTCGGATCATCAGCCTGCAACTGTACATGGTTATCAATATGCCTCTTATCTTAATCGATTGGCCAAGGAAAGATCTGATTATGCGGTTGGTACTTATGCGAATACACTTCAGAAATCCCCATCTTTGGCCCCCAACAATTATAGAGAGTCTCTTGCTTTTGCTTTAGGGCAAAATACAAATGGATTTAACTCTGTTCAGTCATCTAGGATTCAGAATCTTGCTGTACAAAGAAATAGTGCCTTGCAATCTGACAACCTTCGTTATGATCCTTCTTCTGCAGCACTTTCTGAAAGTAACAGCACCAAGAAATATCACAGTTTGCCGGACATTTCTGGACTTTCTGTTCCTCTCCGGAACTTATATGCATCAGATAGAAGTACAAGATTTGACAATCCTAACTCCTCTATGGGTTTTGGATCATCAGTTGGCCGGACTTCTTATGATCCATCCTCACTTTCAAGTACAAGATTGAGGTCTGTGCCCCCCCTGGCATTTGATGAGCTTTCTCCGACTATGGCATATCGAGATTCTGTGTCATTGAGATTAAATTCAGGGGCTGATGCAAATTCTCTTTGGTCTAAACAGCCTTTTGAACAGTTTGGTGTGGCTAATAAGCTCACTGATCTTGGAACTCTGGCAGCTGATAATGAGCCTTCCATGATGACTCCAGAGCCTCCTTCAGCTGCAGAGATGGAGAGCAAATTGCTGCAATCTTTGAGGCATTGCATTTTGAAGCTTCTGAAACTGGAAGGATCTGAGTGGTTATTTAGGTCAAATGACGGTGTAGACGAAGATCTCATTGATCGGGTGGCTATGAGGGAAAGGTTTGTATATGAAGTTGAGTCTCAAGATTTTAAACAATCACCTCACACAGGTGACCCTCAGTATCCGTATTCTGAGAGGAAGTCTGGTGCTACAATCAGGGGTGATGACATTTTTGCGAATATGATTTCTTCAGTCCCACAGTGTGGAGAGGGCTGTGTTTGGAAAGCAGATCTTGTTGTAAGCTTTGGTGTGTGGTGCATCCGTCGTATCCTAGAACTTTCACTCATGGAAAGCCGGCCTGAACTTTGGGGCAAATACACTTATGTTCTAAACCGTCTTCAGGTAACTCGTCTAATTTTACCTCAATACTTAGATTATTATCCTGATATCTCATTGTGCTCGAATTGCTATTTATTATTGTAACTTGTCAATCATGATTATAGACACAATTGGATTTATTTCCATTTTTGTTATTGGTCTGATCATGATTTTGGTGTCATGATTTGAGATCTTGCTTAGCTTGGTGGATTTGGGTGCCAAATTTGCAAAAATTATATGCATTGATAGAATGGAACCTATTTGTTGGATATAGATATATTTTCATTGATGGAGGGAGTTAGAGAGAGGAGACTGACAGTCATTTCTAGTCTAAGGAAACAGATTAGCTGCACTCCAATCTTGATTAATGTCTGAGAAAGGAATTTTTTTTAAGACTTATGCACATGAGCCTTAAGAGAGCTATAAACATGTCTGTCACAAATAGTATAATAATAAACAAAGCTAATCTAAACATATCTACTCACTTGGTCAAATAGCATAATGTTATTTCTCTCTAGTCATGTCATTCATGTAATAAACAAGAAGACTAATCAACACAGTATCTTTTGCCACAAAGCCCCACTGGACTTATGTAAGAAGTCTGTAGGTGTTCAAAAATTATATGCTGCAGCAGAAACAGTAGGGCACATTTTTTTTCACCTGTAAAGCCTTTGAGCCTTGTTATATCACTAAAAGGAAGTCAGCATTGTAAAATCAAGGGTACACTATCTGAATAGGATGAAATGATAAGACACCCCAAGTTTGGGTTGTCTTCCCATACTTGTCCTAAGTGTTCTATTTATTAATAATCCCTAGTTTTAGTTTATTTCAATTCTGTTTTCCAACTGAATGTAACCCTTGGGTAAAAATAAGTCAAAATGCCACATAGAACGTCCTTTCCTAATTTGACGTATGTATTAGTTGTCTTATCTTCTTTTCCTCTCTCCTCTTTACCTCCCTCCTCTCACTTCATTCCTTGCTCTCTCCTGTAATACATGTATGCCTTGTCTTTCTCTGCTTTAAGTTTGCCAAGCCTGCTACTTGTCCTGTTGTCGCTTTTGGCTGCTGCAGAGCTCTCTCCTCCTCTTTATCATGCATTGCTTCCTCCCTTCCTCCTTACTGCTGGGATGGCGGTGTTATTTCTTATCTGATAAATTCCATCTGTCACCTCTCCTAATCACCTACCTATTATTTGACAATTTCATCGCCTCTCTCCTCCATCTCTGGAAAAATGGAATTATGATTTTGAATTTGGTGTTGGTGGGATGAGGGAAGGTTGGTGTTGCTTAAAGATTGGTTGGGTCTTGACCCCTGACCTTCGAAATGGGTGTTGGTTTCCTGTGGTTGTATTTAGGGTTGAATAGGGGCCAAGGTTGGTTTTAATTGCAAGAGATGGAAGAACATGGAGTTTGATAATCTGGTAATATTAGCAAGTAGGGCAATTAGATAAAAATTGATTGAATCAATATGATTTTTCTTTAACATTTAACGCCTTGAACGTTGATAGTTAATTTAAAATGATTGATCGTTATCATGAAATCATTGTAGTGAGAGCTAGAAAATCATGCATGAATGCACACTGTTTAAATAAAAAATGAATTAACTGATATATTTTCTGGATTTTTGCCTGGTTTTTGGGTATTTTGTGCATGTGAGATTATTCTCCAGATTGTCCTTTGGTTATTCTAGATTTCTACTTGATTTTGAGGTTGGGTTAACATTGTAGAATTGTAGTGGTGGGTTGGGTAGGTTGTGGCTATCATAAGGGGGCTGGGGAAGAAAGCTGGAAGGTGTTGGTGGTGACTAGTGAAGGGTGCCGATGGGCCAGTATGTGAGCAGATAAAAGATACAGATGGAAAGGGAATTTGCCTGTGTCACCAGGACCAATGTGGAACACATCCTAAAATTTGGGGGTTGTATAACTTGGGTTTTTTATCTTATCAATTTTTCCGTCTGAATGTTAGCAAATCCCAAATCAATTAGGTGATGGTATTATCTTAAAAAGTTTAGCTAATGCACATAAAGGTTTTTATACACTTGGAACTTTAGGCTCCATGTACAGAATCACAGAAATATGAGTTTTATCCTATTGACCCCAAATAAGGTTATGTTTAGTTAACCTGATTTAGGTACCATATTTCTTATTTCAGACGGATAAGAAAAAAAAGTTCAGAGTCTGTGTATACCTACTATCTGAGGTATTCTGCTTAGGCTTGTAAACTGGATGCTCTCCTTTCCTTTTTGTTATTGGTCACAAGTCCATATTGGCTTTGTGCAATGTGTTGGGGTGTGGACAAAGGAGGCTCATGTACATCCTTTCAGATAATTACATGTAATAAAATTTTAACAATGCCTAATTTTACCTTTATGTCAGGGTGTTGTTGATGTGGCTTTCTTCAAACCTCGGTCTCCAATGTCTCCATGCTTTTGCCTTCAAATACCAGCCACATATCAGATGAGATCAAGTCCACCTGTTTCAAATGGTATGTTACCCCCGGCATCCAGACCAGTAAGCAGGGGAAAGGTTACAACTTCAGCAATGCTTCTAGAAGTAATCAAGGATGTTGAGATCGCAATTTCATGTCGGAAGGGCCGGTCTGGCACTGCAGCAGGGGATGTTGCCTTCCCAAAGGGAAAGAAAATCTGGCTTCCGTCTTAAAACGCTACAAACGTCGCCTATCAAACAAGCCAGTGGGAACGTATGATAGCACTCCTGGATCTCGCAAGCTTTCAGCCTCAGCAGCATCTTATGGGTCATAGCAGGTAATGGACACAGTCGCTATTTTCTGAACTGTGAACTGTTCATTTTTGGAAGCTAGTTCAATCTTTTGATCATAGCGATGGAGTTGTAACTGGGTTGATTACCTATCCAGGTAAACCCCCTTGTGTATTGGAGAAGTCTTTGGTGGAAATCTTTTCTTTTGAATCTCAGTGTATACATAGGACCGCATTGCTAGTTGTTTAAGTTGCCAAATGATAGTAAGATGAATAGAGGTAGAGAAATCGGTATGCCATATGTCTGATAAATGATCAGTTGGCTTATACATCTATATGCAATTGGTTTAGATTTTGATAGCTGAAACTAACAATGTGCAGCCTTTGCCCCTTGCTCAATGATTCAACCTTACAATGTAAGATTGGTAGTTGATACTATTCGATACGAGGACTGTAGAGTCGTAGATCATTTATCCTTGATGGTAGTATCACTGCTTTCTCTCGAAGCTTGCAGATTAGATTTTATAAATGTACGTCTGTATCTGCTTTTTTTAGTTCTTCAGCTTGTGTGATGAACCAGCATGTAACAGTTTCCACCCCCTCATTCATTGTTGTCGATCGACACCAAAAAAGGTCAAATGACCATTTAACCCTTGGATTAGGGGGGGGGGGGTTAAATCTCTATGATTCTCCTATTGTTCGAATAAATTCTATGTTTTACTCCCAAAGGAGTCACGGATCCAATTTTAGGAGTTCTCAATATCTCATGTATTGCCTTTATGTTCAATGGCCAAGAAAATGGTCATCGAAATTAAGAAAATAATTGGGGAAGTATGATAGGGAAATGCAAGAATCAGAATTTTAAATTAAACAATAGTTAGGAAAAAAAATAAAAGGAGTAGATTTAGAAAAACAAGGATAAATTAAAAGGGTAAAAAAATTGTGTACCAAATGCTTCAAAATTGAGAAAGATAAAATATAATCATTATTTTGAAACATTCAAAAGAGAAAAGAATAACCATCAATTTGAAACAAGTTAAATTTACACTTTATTTTAGGCTTCTATCTAAAATTTGTATTTCTATTTTAGGAAAGACTTTAATATTATTTTAAAACAAGTCTTTTTCCCCAACTAAAATTTAGGATCCATACTATTTATAGTTAAATAGAAAAAAATTAAAAAAAACCTAAAACCCCGTATTGCACGCCATGTAATGTAAACTCATCAATTTCATTTTTCTAATAATAATACAATGAATTGATGATTTGATATCAAAACAACTTAGTAGTTATTACCAAATAATCATGAAAAGTGTCAAATAATGTGGGATGTAGAGCACTCACATTTTGGAGAGATGAATAAGAATGCATAAAAATGTATGGACCTGTATAATATAATTTTTTTGTTCAAAATTGTAAGGAAATACCTTGGTTTTAGTTGAGTTTGTTGATCCAACACAAGTATAATATAGATCTAATTGGGGAACACTCATACAAATAACCGCAAAGAATGCTCTCAATGGAAAAACACAATCCCTAGAAGAGAGAGATTAACTCTAATGAAAAACCAAAGAGGAAAATCACGGATTGGAGTTTCAATAAGGATGATAATGATGAGGATGATGTCTCAGATTATGAGGAGATTCCAGAAGACATTCTAAAGGATGAAAGATGTCCGGTGATCCAATTGTCAAAAGAAGAGAAGAAGCAATTGCGCAGACCATGGAAGACATCTCTCATTATCAAACTTTGTTCCCGATGAAGTTCCAATTAAAGTGTTAACAGCTTGGGTTCGAATTCCAAATCCCCCTGTGGAATACTTCAATATCAATTTTCTAAACAAGATTGGATTGAAAATTGGAAAAGTGCTAAGAATGGATAAAACCACGGCTCAAGTAGAACGTGGACAATTCACTAGACTTAGTGTGGAAATTGATCTATCCAAGCCGCTTCTGTCAAAATTTTGGCTTAAGGGGCGTATATGGAGAGTTCAATATGACGGCATAAGGAAAGTTTGCTTTAAATGTGGAAAAATAGGCCATGTCAAAGATGATTGTACCTTAGGACAAATGGAAGGGGATCAGAATTCAATGACAGTCCATGATAACCCATTGCATAATCAGGTTGCGAAGCCGGAAGAAAATGAGGATTTTGGCTCGTGGATGCTAGTGAAAAAACCGACTCAAAAGACAATACTGGTGGGGCTAAGATGGCTGGTAAGGTGGTAGCTGGAGCAAGTAAGGTTGGAGCAAATTTAGGAAAGAATTTCAACAATAATTCAAAAGGAGATAATCATGGAAGTGGTTCAAGATTCGTTATCTTGGATACTCAAATTGAGGAAGGAGAGGAGAGTTTCCAGGAGAAGAATAAGGAAGCAGAGGATATTGTTGAGATCTCACAAGATAAAGATGGAAATAATATTGGCATAATCAATCTAGGAGATCTTTTGCAGCAATTAAAGCAACAAGAATATATTCCTAGGTAAATAATATTTCTTCTAGTCAACAATATCATCAGATAAAAAAAGCATCCTGCGAAAATTTATTAAGAAAAGAAAAAAGGGGGATCTCAAGTTATCTCCAATCCTTTGAAAGATGCTATGAATAACTCGGAAGTTATTCTTTCCAAAAATAATACTGCACCGAAGCAAGGAAAAGAAAATTCAAGGTTTTCTTTTGAAGCTAGCACCGAAGCCAGTTTACAAGCCACACATAAGCACTCACAAGCAATTGATAAGCCACCACAAGCTACTAGTGCGCAAGTAACTGAGTGTACTCATATCTTAAACTCCATGCTCGATAATGTTGTCAATGGAACAACCATACATGACCATCATGTGCCCCCTGTTTCATGTAATGGAGATGCAAATGGAGTCTTGGCTACCACCAAGTTCGAACACCCCGGAATTGGTGATCACGGCCAAAATCCCCAATGAATTTCAGCGTTTTCTGAAGCCAATAAGGCTAGCCTATGTCTCATACCGACCCAAGGTGGAGAATCCGAAATTAAAGAAGCAATAATTCTGGGGAAGTGGAAGCGAATTCGAGCCAATCATGATGGTCCTTCCCTCTCAAACTTGTTCTTTGCGGACGATATAATTTTGTTTGCGAAGGCTAGCATTAAACAAGCAGATGTCATCCATAATTGCCTAAGCCGATTTTGCAAAGCATCCGGGCAAAAGGTCAGCCTTGCCAAATCAAGGGTTTATTTCTCAAAAAATGTTGATGAATTTCACAGGAGGTAATTAACGCAGCATTGCAGATGGAAGCTACTAACAATCTAGGCATGTACTTGGGCATGCCAACACTTACAAGCAAAGTAACGAAGGAGACTTATAGTCACCTATGTGAAAAAATAGATCGTAGGCTTTCAGGGTGAAAACAAAATATTTATCTCTTGCTGGAAGGATGACACTCGCTAAATCAACGATTTCCACAATGGCTATGTACGCGATGCAGACTGCGAAAATACCTCGAGGTATTTGTGATTCGATTGATAAAAAGACTAGGCAATTTATTTGGGGTAGTGATGAGGATCGAAGAAAAGTTCATCTCATCTCATGGGAAATGTTGCAAAAGCCTTTGAATCAAGGAGTGATTGGTATTGTTTCGCTAAACAAGCCAATGCAGCGTTTCTCACGAAGCCAGGGTGGAGAGTTCTTGCTAAGCCAAACGCACTTTGGGAGAGAGTGCTAAGGGCCAAGTATTGTAAAGGTTGTTGTGACATAGACATGTTTGAACCTAAGGTAGGTGTATTGGGTAGCTCCCGCTAAGCTGACCTGCGCTCCCAGCACCACTTGAGAGGTGCGCCAGTCTATGCCAAAACCAGGGGTACGCTCCCAAGGGCTTAGCCTCATGGCTAACCCCAGCGGGCTTCAACATGCAGTTAGGGAAAATCTCCTAGGGGCTCAGCCTCATGGCTGACCCCAGCAGGCTCCAGCCCGCAGCGCAAGGAATAATACAACTATAAATAGCAAGCCAAGTACAACGGAAAAGAGGTTAGGCAAACACATTTCATCACTTATCCATTATTATTCATCCAAAACCATACTAACTTAAGCATCGGAGGGGGGTTTCTTGAAGCCACCACCGAGGGCATAACCACCGTTCATCGTGCAGGTAATCCCAGTTGAAGTCCAGATCTGAACGCCAACCTAGCTCCGGAACTACACCCGGAACAATTGGTGCTAGGAGGAGGGGGTAGTGCCGACGCTTTATCTCAGCCAATAAGCTTGTCTGAAGTTGGGAAAACCGCTATGACGGGAGAAAAATCAGATCCGAAGAACAAAACACCCATATCTGACAATACCCAAACACCACAAACTAAACCCGATCCTGCGAAATCTATTACAAAATTAATTCCGACTTATACCCAAAACCCAAATCCTACCGGAGCTTCTTCGGGTATCACCAAAAATACCGGTGGAACTCATAAGCTGATAGGACCAGCTCAAGCAGTCCGATTCGGAATGTCATTCATGAATCAAAACAATGAGGTGATTACTCAAACACCATCAGGAAAATTCCAGACAGTGCAGATACCAGATGTACTGCAGAATCTATCTTAGTGCGGCAAGGATCAGCTAGATGCTATCACAGTCGTGCTGAACTTATTTGGAAAGAGGTCAAGCTCCACTCGCCCACTGGCACCTGTCGGGCAGACATTTACCAGGTTTCCTGAGCTCCATCTGACCCCAGAGCAAAAAGAGTTGGCAGCCTTGCGTAAAAAAGTCAAAGAACTGGAGGCCAGGAAGTTGAACAAGGAATGAAGTATGGAGGAATCAGGGGAGGTACCAGCTGGGAACATCCGTAGCAGATATCCTATGCACAATCGATCCTTGATCCCTGAGTAAACAAAGAAGGCGAAGATCATGGTGACCCATATGGACTCACCCTTCCGCAAAGAAATCTTGGAAGAGCCGATGGAGAAAATCAAGATGCCCTCGTGCAAGTGCAATGGTACAACGACTCCAAAGAATCATCTGTTTGCTTTTGAGAGCCACATGGTCTTGTCTACCAGAACCGATTCAGTTTGGTGTAAAGCCTTCCCTCCTACCCTAGAAGGGTTGGCTGTGGAATGGTATCTCTCACTGGCGAAAGGATCAGTCTTTTCTTACAATGGTCTGAAGAGGCTGTTTATGGACCACTTTGTTACGCTGGTAGACTGCACCAAAATAACAACATAATTAATGTCACTGGAGCAGGGAAACCTGAATCGCTCAGAGACTTCACCACTCGATTCAACAAGGAGGCAACCTCAATCCCCAACATGAGCTAGGAAGTATCCCTGTTAGCGATGCAGAGTGACTTGTTGCCAGGGGCGGCATTTAAAGAATACATGGGCAGGAAGAACTTGCAAACCCTGGATGAGGCCTTGGGAAAAGCTCACGAGTTCATTAAGGGAGATGAGACAGATAGGGCCATGCTGGCTAGGAAGTTAGTTTCTGCCAAATCAAGCAGGAGGGCAGAGCCAAACCGCGCAGAGGCAGCAGGCAGAGCAAATGCAAACTCTGGCGGGTTTGGAAGAGTGGATCAGTAGAGGAGACATAATGAGAGGGCCGCAGGTAAAAGAAGGTCAGGCAAAGGGAGATTGCAGGGTAGGTACAAACATTACACGCCTCTGACCCATAGCCAATCACACATTTTCAACGTGAACAAGTATGATGATAAGTGGCAGAAGCCTCCAAGGATGACCACACGAGACCTGTACCCTAAGAAGTGGTGTGACTTTCATAGAGATAAGGGTCATACGACTGAAGATTGCATTCACCTCAAGGACAACATTGAGGATCTCATTAGAAGAGGATACTTGAACCAGTTCAAGAAATACTCTGACCAGGATAGAGCTCGGGGCAATGTGAGACCTAGAAACGAGCGATGAAAGGATAACAGGAGACAGGGACAGACGTGAGGAGAAAGATGGAAAAAGACAAAAGAGAGCTAGGAGAAGTGCTGGTGATCAGTGGTGGACTTGTGCATGGAGGAACAGTTGGTCGAGCAAGGGCTGACCTCAGAGATATGGTTCACTAAGAAACTACAATGAACGCAGAAAACGGCCTCCACCACTGCCTCAACCAAGGGTGGTGTTTGACAAACAAGACTAACAAGGCATTGTTTATCCTCACGATGATCCCCTGGTGGTTTTCATGGTAATTGCAAACTGGAAAGTCAGGAGAGTCTTGGTGGATGGTGGAAGTTCGGCTAACATCATGTTCATAGAAGCGTTCCGCAAAATGCATCTAGATGATAGAGACCTCAAGAGAGTAAACTATGAAGTCACTGGGTTTAATGGCTTAGGGATGATACCCATGAAGGATTTATGTCTTCGTTGAGTGCAATTACTAGATATATCATGGATCATTATTATGGAGATAAGTAGTTCATTCTTTTAGGTCGTCATTGTCTGTTGCTAGATATGATAAATGATCTTTGGGCTAGTCAAATAGTCCAGAGCCCAATAGAATGGATCCTATAGGGTCACACACAAGGGTTATGGATTGAACAAAGTAAGAATCCCATTCATGAGCCTCATAAGGTATAAGTAGTAACGCTAGAGTAGTTTGGATTGGGTTACGAGTTTGCGCTTCTCATGGACTCTAATTATATATGAGATATATAAATAGTGGCCTTCCCTAGGTTATGCATATAAGTCACAATTAGCCTAAGTAGTAGATTGTGAAGCAAGCAACCAAACTCCCTCCCCCTCTCTCTTACACGTCTCTCTCTCTCTCTTCCTCTGTCCGTACAGTATGGACACCAACACCGGTGGATGCACGGTGTTGTTGTTGGTGGTGGTTCGTGGCTCGTTTATCTCTTCTCCTCTCCGTAGAAGGTTGATTGAAGGGTTCAATCACAATTAACTAGCATTAGTGGAGGTTCAATCCTTACCTGTGGACCAAGTAGAGGAATCACGTTTGGGGTTCTTGTTCTCCTTATTGTTCTTGCTCGATCATTCGTGGAATCACGCTTAAAGGTATAATTATGTGTTCTTTATGTGTTATGCAAAGATCTTGTTTATTAGATGCTTATGAATATGTGTAGGGAATATTTTAAACATCAACTTTGAGCCCCACTGTGATCATGCTTTTAGGCATGGTGGCATCCAAAGGGAAAGAAGCTAGAGATAAAAGAGTCACCAACAAGTTTTAGGAACTTGTAAACTATTCACGGGTGTGAAAGTTACACCCCATTCACGATCACGGAGACCGCTAATTCCATAGTGGTCCGGAATCATGACTGGATATTCGGGGATGATGGTACGAATCCAACCTAAAAGAGATTGAACACACCCTAAATTGGCCTCTACTTAATTCTTATGATATTCATGTGCGCTTTCTGATCAACATACATACAACAAGTTAGCCCTAAACCTGTTTTATCTATGTTAGTTGATTATTAATGCACAAATAAATCTATTATTGGCGATCATTTGAATTAAAATCATATTAGTCTAAAACAAATTATTAATTATCTTATTAAGCGTGATTTCAAGTACAAATTCCCTTTAAACCTGAAAGAAAGGGCGTGATCAAGCAATAGCAATAAATCATAAATAATCAAGCAATATATGATTAATTGACACAACAATCATCATCATAATCAAAATCATCAATATAATCATAATCTCATCAATAGTATAATTAGTAAGATCCTAGGCATGATACTAAACGGATTAATAACAAACCCTAGCATGTCACTAAAAAATCATAATCAAAGCTTTATCCTAAACATGATACTAGCAAGCAACATGATATTAGAAATATTAATTAACACCCTAAATATGATACTAGAAATCAAAATAAACATCCTAACATGATACTAGGAATTATAATAATATTAGAAATATTAATTAAGCATCCTAACATGATACTAGGAATTATAATAATATCCTAAGCATGATTTCTATATCAAAAGCAAGGAATAAAGATAGTAAATCCACTCAATTTGATGCCTTGTACCTCTTTCTATCAAAAAAATACACACGATAGTAACTTCAAGAAAGATTAAATCAAAACAAACCAAATAAATCAAATAAGAATTGGAATAAGGATTAGGGACCAAACCCTCAGAACTATTAACCTTTCACGTCGAGGTCAAAGACAACTACGAGAAGGGCTTGGAGTATTCAAGTCTTGCAAAGGTCGTATGGTGTGTGATGTGTCTAGGCTAAGGCCAAGAAAGAGAGAGAGAGAAGCTTAAAGCTTAGAGAGGGAGATTAGATGATGATTGTTGGTGAATGAAAACTAAGGAAAACGTCCTTATTTATAGGGAAAAACGATGGAAAAGATCAGAAAAAGAGTTAGAATCCAACTCGGAGTAAAACGCTTTTCATCGCGTGACGATGGTTTCATCGCGTGGCGATGCTTATATCGCTGCGCGATATTTGTATCGCTATGCGATGATTCCATCGCTGAGCGATGCTTTTCAGAAGATAATTAAGATCCGTACAAAATTCGACTTCTAATCAAATTGGGTTAGTCGAATATCCGTACATATCCCTATTTTATCAGAATTAAATTTATTAAAACACATGTTTTATCCGATATAAAATCCTTAAACTTTATCTTTTCAAAAACAGGATAAATTAGAAATTTCTAGAAGATTCCAGAAGATAATAATCAATCCTAATGGATTTAGGACTCAAAACAACCTTCTAGATAATTCTAGAATCTTATGATAAATCCTAATGGTTTTAGAAATAGAATTAAGATAAATGAACCCTCCACATGATCATTGGATCCCCAGATAAGGCTCGATTTGGACCCAGTTTAGTGTTTTTGCCATAACTTCTCCGTTATAACTCAGATTTGGGCTTATAATATATCATTGGAAAGCTCTTTTCAAGACCCATCTAGATACACAATTATTATTGGACCCAAATTATGGACCAAAAACTGGTTTGGACGTTTTTATAAAAAGGACACGAAATGAATGATTTTAAGGAGACACGAAATGAATTATTTTGGGTTTAAAGGCACGAAATAAATGATTTTGGCTTAAAACATTTAAAGAAAGGTTAGAAATGGTTAAGGCTAAAGGGAACTTCATGAGACTCTTCAACTCTTCACCTAACTCGATAATCAAAGACGTGAAAGGTACTCATCACTTGGTTGGTTTTTGGGGAGACACAATCAGGTGTCTATAATATGGTTCATGCAATTCTGCTTATAGTATCTAAAGTCCTACCACCCGAGGGTAACATAGAATTGTCAGTCCAAATTGGAGAGGGGGCTCAGGCTAGAAATGTGAGAACATAATTTCTGGTCATCAACTCTCCATCCCCTTACAACGTGATAATGGGCAGACCCCTTATTCACAAGATCAGTGGAGTGGTGTCCACTCTGCATCTGGCAAGCATACGCTAACAACAAAGGTTGCTTAGCCAAGCTAAGAGGCTGCTAGAAAACAGCTCGAAAGTGCTATATCACAGCCCTGCGAAACCCGGTAAAATATGGCTCTCTACCTAAGGTCTCAGAGGAAGCAGTCAGGGAAGAAAAAGTCTCAAGGAAGAGGAAAAGGCAGGAGTACAGGGAGGAGAAAGAAAAACATAAACTAGCCATGGAAAATTTTGAGCCAGAGAAAGAGGACATAGTCCGCCTAACCCCAGAGGGGGAGCATGAGTTAGTTGAGCTGGTCGAGGGAGATGAGTCCCGGACAGTGAAGATTGGAAAATACATCGAGCCTAATGTTAGAGTAAACTTAATAGCTCTGCTCAGAAAGAATGCGGACGTGTTCGCGTTCTCACCAGATGGGATGTCGGGCATAGACCCAAAGGTCATGGAACACCGTTTAAATGTCATAGAGGAGTCAAGGCCGGTGAAGCAAAAGCTAAGAAACTTCTCAGCTAAGAAGAACAAGGACATCTAGGAAGAGGTGGACAAGCTCTTGGCTGCCAAGTTTATTGAACTCTGTGACTATCCAGAATGGTTAGCAAACGTAGTCATGGTAAAAAAATCCAACGGACAATGGAGAATGTGCGTGGACTTCACAGACTTGAACCGCGCCTGCCTAAAGGACTGTTATCCCTTGCCCAGAATAAATCAAATGGTGGACTCAACAAGCAGGCATGCGCTCCTGAGTTTCAAGGATGCCTTTTCAGGTTATTATCAGATCAGCCTGTACGAGCTAGACAGAAAGAAAGTAGCCTTCATCACTGATGGGGGAGTGTTTAATTACGTAGCAATGCCTTTTGGCTTGAAGAATGCAGGGGCGACGTCCTAGAAAACTATGGACAAAGTCTTCTCCCATCAGAGGGGGAGGAACGTGGAAGTATACATAGATGACTCCATAGTAGAAAGCCTAACAACGTAGAATCATGTCTCTGACCTGGAAGAAACATTTAACACATTGAACAAGTACCACATCAAGCCGAAACCAAAAAAGTGTGTCTTTGGAGTGAGAGCAGGCAAGTTTTTGGGTTTCTTGGTGAGCGAAAGAGGAATTGACGCGAACCTAGAGAAGATACAAGATGTCTTTAGTCTTCCTGAGCCCAAGAGTGTTAAGGACATCATGAGGTTGACAGGTAGAATGGCTGCCCTGACCAGATTCATCAGCAAGTTAGCAGACAAAGCCCTACCATTCTTTCAGCTTTTAAAGGGAAATCGCACTTTTAAGTGGGAGCAAGCAGAAAAAGAGGCCTTTGCCAGAGTAAAGGAACACCTAGTCAGCCTGCAAACGATGAAAAGCCCAGAGTTAGGGGAAAAATTACAACTGTACATTTCGGCATCGCAGCAGACAGTAGGGTCAACACTGCTGGTAGAAAGGGGTAAAAAGTAACGGCCAGTTTATTTTGTTAGCCATGTCCTGACTCTACTTTGATGGTAGAAGGGGGTAAAAGCCGGGCAGAGATACTCATTGGTAGAAAAAATGGCTTTGGCCGTCGTCATCACTGCCAGAAAATTGAAACCGTACTTTGATGCTCATGTTGTACAAATACTAACAAATTATCCATTGGAAAAAGCATTGTAGAGAATGGACACATCAGGGAGGTTACTAAAATGGGCGATTGAACTGACTGAATATGAGCTAAAAATGAAGCCCCGCACAATGATAAAGCCCAAGCCCTGACTGATTTCATAGTAGAAGCAAGCTATGAAGAAGTGGAGGAAGAATTAGGAACCATGAAAGTGGTTGTGGATGGCTCTGTTGCCCACATAGGCAGCGTAGCTGGTATAATCATGACATCACTAAAGGGCAATGTTTTTGAGTATGCAATTAAGTTCAAATTCAAAGCCTCTAATAACAAAGCTGAATATGAAGCCACATTGGCAGGCTTGAGGATGAGTTTGGTAGCGGGCGCCAGGAAGGTTAAACTTCAGACTGACTCGCAGCTGGTAGCGAGCCAGCTCATGGGTGAGTATAAGGCCAGAGAGCCATTATGCAGAAGTATGTGGCCGCAGTGAAAGCGTTAACAACTCAGTTAGTTAACTTTGATATCAAGTTGGTCCCCAGGGCAGAGAATGCTCAGACGGACGCACTGTCTAAGCTAGCAAGCTCAACACTGAAGAGCCTGAGTAGAACGGTGATGGTGGAGGTCTTAGAGTAAAAAAGCGTAGAAGGGCAGAGGCAGGTGAATTTCACCAGCCAGCGGAGGCCGTGGTATTCAAATATACTGGCATACAAGCTCCACGAAACATTGCCTGAAGATGAAGAACAGGCAAAAGCGGTGAAGAAGGAGTCGTATAAATACATAGTACTATATGGAGAGCTGTGCAGGAAAAGATATTCAAGCCTGCCCTCAGATGTGTCCCGAAATGGGAACAACAGACAGTCACGAAGGAAGCCCATGAAGGGATCTGCGCGAATCACATAGGAGGGAAAGCCTTAGAAGTGGAAATCATCCGACGAGGGGCATACTGGCCAACTCTGACCTAAGATGCCCTAGACTATGTTTAAAAGCGCGAACAATGTCAAAAGTACTCCCTAATGATAAATCAACCCGCTAACGACCTCACACCAATTCTCAGCCATATTCCGTTTGCTACTAACTACAGGCGGTACATCCGCCGGAAAAGCCCACGCGGCACATAGGAGACCCAAGGTACGGATGACCCCTTCAATCTCACTCTACTTGGCCTGCCCATGCGGGTCAAGTGTTACTCCCAACTCCAAACGGAGGACTCGTCATCCAGCCGACACTTTATTGGAGGGGCGTTTGCTCCTTTCTCACCGTCTGTTTCCGGTGCAGATAAATCTCCTCGCTGGCCGGACGTGACACAATACGCCCGGGCCATGCTGAAAGCCGTTCCTAAGGACGAGAAGGAAGCGATCCCTGGGTTCAACGCCTTCAATGTTGACCGTGTGATGGTCAGCCTGGCTGAGGTAATTTTATACATCCGTCTCTTCTTTAAACCATAATCTCATACTTGTCCGGTTTCTTCTAACACCGGCTGTGTCTTCGCAGTCATTGCTGTGCGTGGAGGGGCTGAAGAGAGCCTATGCACGCAAACAAGAGGAGGTAAGGAGAGCCAAACGGAACGCCAATGACGCCCATAATGTAGCTCAGTATTCAATGATTGTGCATGACTTAGAAACTAAATCTATAATCATGCAACAGGCGGACCAGATTGAGACCCTTCAAAAGGCCCTCAATGAGTCAAAGGTCAAGGCTGACAACCTTAAGGTGGCGCTGGACAATGCTGAGACGGAGCTGAAGAGCCACGAGGATTCTCTCCAGGCCTTGAAGAAGGAACAGACGGAGAACTCCTCCCTGAAGAAGGAGAATGACCACCTGAAGAAGGAGGCTGCCACTTCTCAGAAAAACTTCGAGGCAACCCTTCAGGCGGAACAGAGCCGACTCATTGAGGAGAATGAGCAAGATTGCGAGAACCGCATGAAGCTGACGTTCTCCCTGATTCACCCAGAGGCTGACTACACCGCCTGGGACCTCGCCTATCGATACGCAGATCTTGCCATTCTGGCATAGGAGGAAGGTCAGCCGGCGCCAGAGCCCTATGAGCAATGGGCCAAAAAGGAGATTGAGAAGATGCGGGCTGAGGCGGCCGAAGAGGAAGAGGAGGATCATGCGGAAGTTGAGGAAACCGCCAACCTCCCTGGCCCTTAAGCTGATGCCAACCAGGCCCAGCCGCAGCAGACTCAGGCGCCCAGTGCTCAAACACCAACAACCCGGCTGACTTTTGAAATTGAATGAGTGTAATTTCCGGCCTGCGTGCCGTGTATCTTTGTATCTATTTTCACCGGATGGGGGTCCAGTTAAAAATTTCAACATTTTCAATTTTTATTTTTATTGAATATATTTCGCCGACTGTGTCAGCTTTGCCTTGATTCAATTCTCAGTTTATTTCACAAATTTTTTCGAATTTTCGCAAATTTTTGCCAAATATAATGACACCTGACCCATATATACCGGGTGGGGTTACTGGGTTTGCCCCTGGATGGCTGGTTGTTAACTTCAAAAGGTTAACAAGCAGACGTCCACATGTGCACCCAGTAAGATAGACAAGCGGTGCTTGATTGTTTGAAGGAAACTTATCGCATTACTAACCAGCTGGGGTGTATTCGTAAAGCACCCCGTTTTGCCATGTTTGTATGCAGCCGGTTATTTGGCCGGCTGTAGGTCAGTCGTTTGTTAAATGCCAAGGTTTGGACCTCGCTAGGTTCAGTGGCATAACCGTTTGAGGTGCCTTTGTATAAAGGCTGGTTATGGCATGACCAAGTCTGTACTGTTTGGTAGTACGGGCGGCTGTATTTTCCTATTGGGGTACCGGCTGTATTACTTTTGGAGTAAAGCCCTGGGTATGGCATTGCAGAAATGACCGGTTGCATCTTGGATACAAAGGATCATTCAAACAGCCGGTTAGAGCCGTTTGATTCATGATCGCTAGAATAATGTACCACCCGGAAGGGAGATGTTCTCTTTGACGCATTCACCCCAAATGAGCGTCGCCAGATGTCTGCTCTTTTGGAGCAGACGCTTTTAATTTTAGCTGACCGGTTGGCCTTTAATTTTATAGCTGTCGCCTGCATATTGCACAGGACATGGCGAATGTATGCAAAAAGGGAAAATAAGGAAATAAAGCATTCTCATTAATATACTCTATTTACAAAAATTTACAATTTCTCAGAAGTAGTACCTTTTCAAGTTGTCTACATTCCAAGTTTTGGCTAGCTGCTTAACTTCTGGGGTCTCCAGGCGGTAGGTGCCGCCTATGACTTCTTCAAAAATCCGGTAGGGGCCCTCCCAATTAGGAGTTAGCTTCCCTTGCTCATTTGCCCTACCGGTTGCTTCCATCTTTCGTAACACAAAGTCCCCCACTTTAAGGGGCCGTTTGTGTACTCTTTTGTTGTAGGCCCTTGTCATTCACATACGTTATATCTCATGACGCAAGGCGGCGTTGCCCCTGCGCTCCGGGAGTGAGTCCAATGCAAGATGCATGGCCTCCCAATTAGCCTCTTCATCATAGAGCATGACTCGAAGTGTTGGCTCATAAAATTCAATGGGCAGGATGGCTTCAATGCCATATGTCATGAGAAATAGGGTTTCATCGGTTGCCCCCTTTTCAGTTGTTTTGATGGCCCAAAGGACATGAGGTAACTCATCTGCCCAAAGACCACAAACTCTTTTCAACTTTCTTTTTTATGCCGTCTGAGATGAGTTTGTTGAAGGCTTCAACTTGGCCGTTTGCCTGGGGCCGACCAACGGATGCAAAACAGTGTGAGATCCATTGATCCCCCAACCAACTCTTGAGGGCAGGCGTTTCAAACTGAGGACCATTGTCAAAGACCATGGACATGGGAACCCCAAACCGGGTGACTATGTTTCTTCAGATGAAGGAAATCACATCCTTAGTATTTATGCCTTTGACCGCCTCTGCTTCAACCCATTTGGTGAAGTAATCCACAGCGACCAAGATGTAACGGCGACTGCCTGAAGCAGGCGTGTATGGTCCCAGAATGTCCATGCCCCACTTTGCAAATGGAATTGGACTGTGAATGGCTGTTAGGTCTGTGGCCGGTCGGTGTATCAGCCGGCCAAACCGTTGGCATTTGTCACATCTCTTCACCAAATTCATGGCATCTGCCTCAAGAGTGGGCCAAAAGTAGCCCTGCCGCCTGGCTCTCTTAGCCAGGGATCTGCCGCCTATATGTGATGCACAAAAACCCGCATGCAGATCCTCTAGGACTTCTCTCCCCTTCTCTGGGGTAACACATTTCTAAAACGGCTGCAGGTACCCCTTTCGGAGGAGTTCCCCTTGATGCATTACAAAGCTCAGAGCTCGTTTCTTAAGAGCAGCCGCTTCTGAAGGGACGTCCGGCAGAGTGCCGTCTGTTAGATAAGCCCGGATGGGGTCCATCCAGGTAGAGCTTCGGTCAAGAACTCCAATGGGATCATGTTCAATACTTCTTTTTTCCATGACCTCCCAAAAGACTGACCTAGGCGCATCACAGGAGGCGGATGATGCCAATTTGGAAAGTGCATCCGCCTGATTGTTTTCGGACCGTGGCACTTGACGTAGATTAAATTCGTCAAGTGTCACAGCCTCCTCCCTGACCGCCTACAGATATTTGATCATAGCCGGATGGGTGGCTTCATAGTCCCCATGGAATTGGTTGACGATCAATTGAGAATCAGAGCAGGCATCAACTTTTCTTGCCCCTGCCGCCTTGCACATGCGTATACCAGCCAGCAGGGCCTCGTATTCCGCCTCATTGTTTGAGGCTTGGAACTTAAACCGTAGTGCATATTCATATTTATCCCTTTCTGGGAAATGACAGATTACGCCCGCACCACAACCATTCATAGTAAAGCTTCCGTCTACAAATAACTTCCAAACCTGATCCGTATTTGCCGGCTGTACCGGCCTAGTCATTTCGACAATGAAGTCGGCAAACTACTGACCTTTCACTGCCCACCTGGGTTCGAAAGTTATCTCCAGGCTTTGTATTTCAACAGCCCATTTGATCATTCTGCCGGATAACTCTATAGTAGTCATTGGCCGCTTGAGTGGCTGATCAGTATACATAATCACCGGATGTGCCAAAAAGTAGGGTTTCAACTGCTTGACTGCTTTGTAAAGAGCCAGCCTAAATTTTTCAATCATTGGGTACCAGAGTTCAGCATTTTTGAGAACGTGGCTGATGAAATACACCCGGAGCTGATTGCCGTCTCTCTCAGCAAGGAGAACAACACTAAGGGAGTGATCTGAGACGGCTAGGTACATGTAGAGAACCTCCTGGGGCAGGGGGCTCACTAGCCTTGGCAAAGAGTGCAAATGTTGTTTTAGCCTCTGAAATGCCGCCTCAGCCTCTTCACCCCACTCGAATCTTGACCTCTTCCTAATTGCTTGGAAGAAATAGAGGCATTTGTCGCCTGACCGGCTGAGGAATCTCCCCAATGCCGCCAGGCAACTGGTAAGTTTCTGGACTTCCTTGACAGTGCAGGGTGATTGCATGTCAATAACCGCCTGTACTTTTTCCGGATTAGCCTCTATGCCTCTTTGATCAATCATAAATCCGAGAAACTTCCCAGACTCAACACCAAAGACACACTTATTGGGGTTAAGTATGACCTTGTGCCGTCTGAGGGTGGTGAAGGTTTCTCGGAGGTCAGCCAGGTGATCCGTTTGTAGCTTGGATTTGACTATCATGTCATCAATATACGCCTCTACATTCCTTCTGATTGAGAAAAACTGTGTTAATCATTCGTTGGAAAGTAGTAGGCGCATTCTTCAACTCAAACGGCATCACCGTATAACAATATAACCCCTGATCAGTGACGAATGCCGTCTTCTCTTGATCTTTTTTCCACAAGGGTATTTGATGGAAACCTGAGTAGGCGTCCATGAAACTCATTAGAGCATGACCGGCTGTAGAATCGACTAGGCTGTCGATCTTTGGAAGTGGATAGCTATCCTTCGGACATGCCTTGTTCAGATCTGTGTAGTCTACACACATCCGCCAGGTGCCATTCGACTTTTTAACAAGGACAACGTTTGCTACCCAATCCGGGTAGTAGCATTGCCGGATGAACCCAGCATCTAGCAACTTTTTGACCTCGGCGGCTGCCGCCTGAGTTCTTTCCTATCTGTGATTCCTCTTCTTTTGCCTAACCGGCTTCTTTTTGGGATCAACGACGAGTTTGTGGACAGCAAGATCCGGCTGACGCCTAGCATCTCTTCCACTTCAAAGGCAAAAATGTCTTTGAACTCTCTCAGCAGTTGGAGCAAGTTTGCTCCCAATTTCTCAAAAGCGACCGTCCCAACCTTCACGATTCTGTCGGGCCGGCTGTCGTATAGGACGACATCAACGCTCTCACCAGCCGGCTAGGGTAGGAGGTCATCCGACCGTTCACCGGTCAGTGATTGCTATTGTTTTTCTTTTTTGACGGGTGCTAGTTGGTCCGCCTTTATCTTTTTACCGGCTGCCCTTGGAGCCGGCACTGCGTGATCACAGTTATCCAGTTCTATGGGTTCTTTGCCATGACCGGTTGAAGCCATAGTTGGTTTGACGTCTGAGAGGTAACACTCACTAGCCGTCTTTTGGTCCCCATTCAGGGCACCGCCGACTGCCCCATCATCCTTCTGAAACTTGATCAGCATGAGAGACGGGATGATGACAGCCTTGGACTCGTTGAGGGTGGGGTGACCAAAAATCATATTGTAGGCGGTCAGCTCCTCAACAACAAGGAACTTGACAACCATGTGCCGCCCTTGCCCTTTTTCTCCTAGCCGGATGGGTAGGTCAATCCTTCGCACCGGATGCACCACCCCTCCCCCAAAACCGACTAAGGGGTGAGGAGCCTTATGCATGTTGCTGGGCTTGTACTTGAGCTTTGTCAAGCACCGATAGCTTATCAGGTCAGACGAGCTCCCGGTATCAATTAAGATCCGGCCAACTTGTTGGTTGGC
Organism: Chenopodium quinoa; assembly: GCF_001683475.1. NCBI lineage: Eukaryota > Viridiplantae > Streptophyta > Magnoliopsida > Caryophyllales > Amaranthaceae > Chenopodium > Chenopodium quinoa. The sequence continues at coordinate 1,133,288 of NW_018744367.1, forward strand.
AACCTTACATTCGATGATGATGGGGTCATCGTGAGGCCGTCTGACCTGGCCTCGGTCCTTTTTAGAAATAAGGACCTCGGGAAAGGTGTCTTTTGACGCCTGGCCCTCATCTACTGAGTTGACCAGCTTCCTGATATTGTCCTTGGTACCTCGAATGGTAGGACCTCCACCCGCAAAACCGCCTGCTATAGTGAAGACTGTTTCTTTGTCTGTTTTAAAGTTAGCAGCCGTTGGTTTGGACAGGTGTCCCTTGTTTGTCTTAGGGGTACCCTTGGACTTGGGTAAGTAGGACTTTAGAGCCCCCTCCTCTGCCAGAAAGTCCAACAGCCGCCTGAGGCTATAGAAATCGTTGGTGTCATGGACAACATCCTCATGAAATTGGCAGTATTTGCTCTTGTCCCGGCTGATGACGGGACTTTTCATTGCTGCCGATTTTTCAAGAGGCAACCGGTCTTTGATCTCTATAAGGATGGAAGAGAAGTCCTTGGTGAACTCGTACTTTGGGACGTACGGTTCTGATTTTCTTCTGCTCTTCTAGGCCGGCTGACCAGATCGGTCTGCCGCCCAGACTTCTTTTCTTTTCTTTTCTTCTTTCTTTGCTGGCTGGGATGGCCGGCTCTCTGTCCCTTCGGACTTTTTGGTGTCCGACGGGTGCCTTACGGCACAAAGCTCCGTCGCTTGTATATAGGCTTCAGCTTCCATTAATGCCTCTAGGAGGGTGGCAACCCTCTTTCTGACCAAGTCAAACTTGAAGGTCGACCCGTCCTTCAGACCCTTGAAGAAGTCTGTGTAGGCAACGACGTCAGACAACCCTTGAATCTGAATTCTCATCAGATTAAACCGCCTGACGTAGGACCGAAGTCCTTTCTTCTCTCTCTGTTGTATGGCCCCAAGATCGAGGCTCGTTTTCTTGGCAGGAATGTTCATTGAGAAGTTCGACGTAAACAAGTACGCCAAAGTTCTGAAGTTGTTGATGCATCCGGCTGGCAGGTTGCCAAACCATCGTTAGGCTATGCCCTTCAATGTAGCCGGGAAGCACCGACACCAGGCGACATCATCCAACCCCTGTAAGTACATGAGGTTGGTATAGGCCATTAGGTGATCTTCTGGGTTGGCGGTACCGTCATAGGCGCCGACCAACACGTTTTTCACCTTAGCCGGTTGCGCCGCTTCGGTAATTTCCCTGGAGAATGTCGTTGGCTGTTCCCCAAGGTTAAGCAGTCGGAGCTTCCAGTCCATAGGTTGGACCGGTTGTCCCGCCTGACCCCCGAAGAGGGCCGGCTGCATGTATGGAGATCCATACGACATGTATGCTGACCCGTACTGTACCGGCTGGATAATTTTGGGACCAGAACGTGCGGACGGACCGCATGACTGACTCCCTTTGCCCTATCTCAGGGAAACGAAGCTTTGAGACGTCGATCGTGGACCCATTCGCCACCTTTGGTTTCGGGTGAGGGGTAGGCACACGATTTTTCAGCGCCTTCTTCCTGGAGGACGGGAGCTTCTTAGCCGGCTGACCCTTATGAGGGCCAGTGGACTTGTTTAGGAGGCTCTTGATCTCGCCCTTGAAACTTGTCATGAATTTCATGAGTTCGTCTCTCGTGACGGGAGCAGCACCTTCTGTCGCCTGGGTTGTCCCAGTCGGCCTGCCTTGAGCAACCTGACTTCCACCCTGCTCCTTTATTTCTTTGGAGCGGATGTGTTTTGTTCTGAAGGACCCGTCTGGGGCCATATAGGTGTCGATTTCGTAATCGTCACCACTTTCTTGGTCCGTATGGACCTCAGGCTCGACCGTAGGCCGTTTGCCTTCATTCGTTGGTACAGTTTCAAAAGCCATCTAGGAAGTACTCTCCCCACAGACGGCGCCAAATGTTTTGGGGGTTTTTGATGTGTCCTGCGGGAGAGTTACAATTCCTAGTATGTGCAACCGACGCCTGTTCCTGCAAAATCACGAAGACTCCGGTTGGTGGGAGCTCCGCCTTCGACGATCAAGTCAGTAACGTATAGGAGGTAATAAGTGCGTAAATAGTAAATACTCCTCGCTAATACAGGAGGATTCTGCAATTAATATTGCTCGGGATTCGTGTTTGTATTTATGGATGCCCAATAAATGAGGTCTGACCCACTATTTATAGTGGGGAGACCAGTACCCCATCTAGGGTTCAAAGGACACGTGTCAACAGGGGATTGGCGCCCTATTGACCTATGGTTGGCTGCCACGTGTTGCAAGGCCATTGGGCCACGTGTCTAGGGTAATTTTTACCCTAAACAACATGAATTAATGGAAAAAATTAACTCTTCTAAGTGACTGGTACTAACTAGCTAGCAGCGCTCAAAATTGATATGAGTAAGGCTTATGATCGAGTTCATTGGAGTTTCTTATTACGCATTCTTAAGGCCTATGGTTTCCCTGCTCGATGGCTTCAAATGATTCAACAATGCATTTTTTCGGTCTCCTATAAATCTCTCATCAATGGCAATACTTTGGGATCTTTTATGCCGAATTGTGGGCTACGTCAAGGTGACCCTCTTTCCCCTTACATATTCTTGTTCAGTATGGATATTTTTTCCAGAATGCTGCACTTGGGCTAGGATTTACAGATGTTTCAAGGAATCAAAATCTCCAGGGATATATAGTCCTATTATTTCTCACTTATTCTTCGCCGATGATGCCATGATTTTTTTCAAAGCTAATAATACTGCCTGTACTAATGTCCTTGAGATCATATATTGGTTTACAAAAAATTCGGGGTAAGAACTCAATTTCTCTAAATCTCTGATTAAATTTAGCCCCAATACTACACTACTTGCTCAAGAAGAATTCAAGGCGATTTTCAGAATGCGACAAGTTCAGGTGTTTGATCATCATCTGGGAGCCCCCATTAATTTCCTAGGAAAGAAAAAAGATTGCTTTCAGTTTATTGTCGACAAAATTCTTAGTCGGATCTCGACGCTAAACGCTCTCAGGCTTTCTTAATCTCAAAAGGTAATATTCATTAACTCTATTCATGTAGCCATGGCTTCTCATATTCTCTCATACTTTGAACTGTCAGTCTCAATACAAGGAGAATTAATGCCTTATTATTGATTTTTTTTTTAGTCAAACTCGGGCAATAAAGGTATGAATTGGGTTGGTAAAGAGAAAATGCATCTGCCTCGAGGTATGGGAGGCTTAGGAATTAGATGTATCTCAACTCTTAATAAAGCCCTTCTTATGAAACAAGTTTGGAGAATTGTTCATAATCCTCATTTACTTTTCTCGAAAATCTTTACTGCCCGAACTTGATTCTAATAACCTGATTCCCCACATCCTACCCGACGCTAGCTTTTCAAGTCAGAATTCCTATGGCCAACGTGGGCTACTCAAAGCAGACATATTCTGGTAACAGGGTGTAGTTGGAAAGTAGGTAATGGAAATTCCATACTTGCTGGGAATTCTAATTGATCGAGTCAATGGCACTATTCCTGAATTTAAACCAATCATCCTATCAGATACTTCGAAGGACTGGACTGTCAATTTGTTTATTCATCCGCAGACACAGTCCTAAGACACTGCCAAAGTTGAGCAGTGTTTTCGGTCAGCAGATGCCGCAACAATCCTTGCTATGGAATCCCTAGCTGTTATCGAGACCGATTTTCGTTATTGGATGCGTACTCCATCTGGGAGATATTCAGTCAAGACGGGTTATGCAATGCTGCAACAACCGCTTACTCCTCCTAACTTGAATAACTTCTGGAAAATTCTTTGGACCCTTCATATACAACCAAAGTGGAAGTTGTTCTTATGGAAGTTACTTAATAATGGTTTAGCTGTTAAAAGTGAACTTCATCGTCGAGGTGTTCCGATACAGGATGTGTCCTGTGATCTGTGTTGTTCGCAGATAGAAGACTTTTACCATTTGTTTAGGAATTGCTATATTGCTAGAACAACTTGGAGGGGTGGAAGTTTGGGCATCCACTTAGAATTACATGGAGACCTTTTTCTCACAGATTGGATCCAATATTATATCCGACTTTTTATTAGTCTAGATGGGATTTTGAGTCCTCATACTAGTATCTTCATTGGTACTCTTTGGGGGCTTTGGTTATTTAGGAATAACAGGGTTTTCTCTCCTGATTCGCTCAAGCCAATCGCATTACAAATTTGGATATCCTACAAACTCATAGTATCTTTTTGGATGAGGAATCAACTTTGGAGAGTGCGCCCTCTACTATTGTTTTTTATTGTTTGGCCCCACCTGGGTTTTATGTGGCACATTTAGTGATATCTCATGCTTGTCAGGACTCGAGAAAAATACTAATTGATGGCTCGTGGTTCAAAGATACAAGAAGAGCAGGAATGAGTTGGTGCCTCGACAATGCAGATCCTCTAGATGATCGGATTATTAGGGGAAGTAATTATGGATTTTGCACTTCTTCTTTGCACGCGGAAGCTTTGGCGTGTTTGTACGGCTTATAATGGGTTTCAAATGCCAATATCCAATCACTCACTATGTTTACAGATTCTTATAAACTGGTTACTCTTCTAAGGGGTGACGGCTGCGGGGACATCAATTTACTTTGGCTGATTCGACAGATTAAATTCCTAGGGTCCATTTTTCATCGTTGTAGTATTTACAAGGTGGACAAGCAACATATTCATCGGGCTCACCAAATTGCAGGGGGGGCTGCAGTGCATTTAATTTGCTTTAAGTGTTGTAAGTATGTTTAAGTGTTGTTCTCCTTCAATCTTTGTCAAAAAAAAAAAAAAAAACATTCTTAAACTTACATCACGTGTTGCTAATAATTAGGAATGATAGATGTGAGTAAAACTTAAACAATATAGAGTTTCTGTAAAGAACAGACGATTATGACTCGAGTAGATGGTTCATGAATTTCCAAGATAGTCAACTTTCGTACTTGCTAATTATTAGGTGGATTAGTGGACTTGCTAATTATAAGTGGGTTAGTGGGGTTGCTAACAAAGCAATAGGATTCACCTCTGTCTAATATTATGAAGCAAGATTAAGGCAATAAACTAAACTTTAGAGCGAGTAAAATACTCGTAGATGAAATCATGTCTAGGTTCGTAATCAGAAAGTAATACGTTTGCAACGATGTCATCAATATTCATTAAATTGAGTTAGTTAATTTGACCCCAATTATATCACCCAAAGAATAATATGATTTGCCTTTACATTCTCAACTACATCCACCGTTCCTATAAGTTTTTCTCATCTTGACTATACATGTTTATTATTATTTTTTTTTTTGAGGATATTTATTATTTATTAATACATTACTTTGATTATGAATATTTTTAGTTGCATATTAATAAAAAAATATAAATTAAGTAAACCTAATATGATTATTATGTTTTATATTACGAGTGATTTAGATTATCTCATCTTACAAAATAGTGTTATGATTCTAAGGGCGTGTTCTCTTCATCTTAAAAAAAAGTTTCAGGTTTAATAAGTTCATATAGGTTTCAATAAATTCTATTACCTCCATTTTAATTTATTTGCAACGATGTGACATATACCAAAATCTAGGTAAAATTTATTTGCAAGTGTAAATGGAGATTGAAAATTAAAGTTGCATGTGATAAGAAGATAGATAGAAAGAAATGACAACTAAATAAGGAAAGAAAACATCTATTGCAAATAATTTGTAGTATCTATTTATGGTAAATGCTGCAAATAAATTGAGACGAAGGTAGTAAAAAGATTAACCCGATCTAGTAAGTTCCAATAAACTCAATAAGGTCTAGCTAATAAGTTCAAATAAGTATTTTTATTTTGAATGTAATAAGTTCAATAAGGTCTAATAGTTAGTTCTAATAAGTTCCAATAAATTCAATCTTAATATATTAAATTAATTTTTTAATTTTTTTTTAATAATATAGTGCTTTTTCTGTGTGGTCGGCCACACTGTGTGGCCGATTGACACACACTAAAACACTTAACGGGTAACCCCTGACCGAGTAACTCTTGATCGACCGAGTAACCCCTGAATAAGTAACCCCGCCCACACGATGTGGCCAACCACGTATGAAAATTTGTGTTAATAATAATAATATATGAAATATTATATCATATTGATTGTACCATATAGTTAATTTTAGTATAACATTTTAAGAAAATTCTTATATTAAAAAATACTATATATTATTATACCGTATTCAAAATAGTTTAAAATAAGATAGATTCGATATGATAGTTTTGGATTATAATAAATTAGTTAGATTTTTTTTTATTAATTTTACAGATTAAAATTGATTAGTTAAATATATTTCAAAAGATTGAGAAATCTAATATCATATAACTAATATATAAAGCTAAACTTTTAGCCAGGGCCGACACAACGACACTTGGCGTTACAATTTTTCGCCAAGTGTCGCACCACGTAGGCAACAATTAATTATTAGTATGACATGTAGGATAAAACTGTTGGATAAATTTAGATAGATTTTGTAAGATAAAAAAGTTAGTTTAGAGTTTTATTTTCAATAAAATTTGGATATAATTTTAGGATAAATTGTTGGTTTAGAGTTTTATTTTCTATAAAAATTCTAATATTTCATAGGTATAAATTAAATTATAAATTCAAATAAATATATCTTATAAATTCGTTAATTTCTCACTCGCACACGACAAATAATAAGTATAATAAAATTTGGATATAGTTTTAGGATAAATTGTTGGTTTGGAGTTTTATTTTCTATAAAATTTCAATATTTCATAGGTATAAATTAAATTATAAATTCAAATAAATATATCTTATAAATTCGTTAAAAATTCTCACTCGCACACGACAAATAATAAGCTTTAATGTGACACATTGATATGTATAGTATTAAGTCAATGAAATATTATATCAGACGAAATAATAAAATCAAAATAAGAAAAAGGTAGGTTACCAAGCTAAAGATAACTAACAAACTGGCAATATGGTGGAGGATATTGGAGTGCTTGGATACGAGAGATTTGAGACAAAAAGGAGGTTTCATGCCAAGAGGGTTTATAATTTGAATGTTGAGGTTTGTTTTAGCAAATCTGGGTATAATTTGTGAGTTGGGGAAAGCTATATACGTTGCAATGGTACTAATAATTACGATCGATTTTAATTTAATCTAATTTAATTTTTAATTTTAGACTTTTTAAAAAAAAAAAAAACCTTTCAACATTTCTTATGTCAAAATAAATTATAACTTTCAACAAATATCTTATAACTATTTTACAAAAATCAATGATATTTTACATTAAAATATCCTAAATCAAAAGGAATACACACCTTTACATAACACTGTTTGTATCAATTATATGTTTTAAAATTTGGCATATAGATAAAAAAAAAAAGTATATTGTAAAATTCAATAAACAAACCGGGCATTGCCCGGGGTACAAAACTAGTTTTTTTTTTATTTTTTTTTTATTAATTTTACAGATTAAAATTGAATAGTTAGCTATATTTCAAAAGATTGAGAAATCTAATACCACGTATATCATATAATCATATCATATCGCTAATCATATCATGTCATATAACTAATATATAAAGCTAAACTTTTAGCCAGGCCAAGAGACAACGACACTTGGCATTTCAACTTTTCGCCAAGTGTCGCGCTACGTAGGCGACAATTAGTTATTAATATAACATAGGATTTATTTGAATATATTTTTTGTAGAATAGGATAAAAAAAAGTTATTTTAGAGTTTTATTTTCAATAAAATTTGAATAGATTTAGTAGGATAAAAAAGTTGTTTTAGAGTTTTATTTTCAATAAAATTTTGATTTAGAATTTTATTTTCAATAAAATACTTATATTTTTATACAAAAAGGCAGATCTAGAGAGGTACAAAAGGAAAATATAAAAAAAAAAAAATCAAAGAAACCTGTTATTATATATACCCGTTTTCTTAAGTCTTAACAGCCAACTAGTCTTTCCCTAGATGTTCAGAGAAAATGAAAACAGATCATATTTTTAGACAACCGTTCTTTTTAGTTGTACATTATTACTTCTAATTTTTATAGATTGTCAAGTGATTATTAATCCATGAGTAGAAAATTCAAATAACATATATATTTTAGATAATAAAAGTTATATTTTAAAATTCAATAAACAACTCGGGCATCGCACTGGCACAAAACTAGTAACTAATATATAAAGCTAAACTGTTAGCCAGGTCACGATACAACAACACTTGGCGTTCCAACTTTTCGTCAAGTGTCGCGCTACGTAGGCGACATAAAATTTAATATGACATCTCTTACGCTAGATAAGTGAATTTAAGGTAGATTTTTTAGGATAAAAAAAAAAGTTATTTAGAGTTTTATTTCTAATAGGATTTCTAATTTTCCTTATGAATAAAATAGATTGTAACTTTCAAAAAATGTCTCATAAATATGTTATTTATCTATCATAATTTATTTTAAAAAATTGTACAAATTAAATAAGATTCATTTATGAAATGTTTTAATTAACTAAAACACGATATCGAAATTTGGCATTTCGGCTTTTCGCTAAGTGTCATCTCATGTAGACAACACATAAGAATTAGTGTAACACGTATGATACTAAGTCAGCGAAAATTTCATATGTATAAAATAATTATAACCTTAAAACAATAATATGTTATAAACTGTTATATTTACAACAAAATTTTTGTTTTAAAAAGTAGTTCAAAACACGTTCATTATGATATATTTAAATCAATTAAAAATAAAACCTCACAAACTAACATGAAAATTGGTGCAACTCCAAACTAATTTCTTCTAATTGCTTTTAACCATGCTACTCGCATCTCTTTCAAGTTTCAAGTTCTACCAATTAGCCCGAACTCTTTCCCAAAACCTCCCACAACTTTTGAGTGGTAGTATTTTAGATAATTATTATACATGTTTGTATTAACAATATGTATTAAAATTTGGCATATAGATAAATAGTTTATCTTAAAGTTTCAATAAACAACCCGGATATCGTCCGGGGCACAAAACTAGTATATTAAATAAAGTCGGTCTCTCAGTCAGGCCACGAGACAACAACACTTGACATTTCAATTTTTCGCCAAGTGTCGAGTCACGTAGGCGACAAATAGATTATTGTGATTAGATTAGATGACACGTTAGATTTGATTGGATAGATTTGTTTAGGATAAAAAAGTATACATAAAATAATTTATAATTCTATTGAAAAAAATTTGATCTTTTTATTGACAATAGAATTTTACTTATAGCAATACACCACATATTATAATTACTATGAATATCCAATTAACAATAGAATTTTACTCCTATACGAATAACCACATAATTTAATTATAAATATGGCCATGTATCATTAATTTTTTTAGTCTACCATTGATTTACCATTAAAGCTTTTGAATCAGGTATCCTTCATATTCGATTGTAATATTTTTGTGTATGTTTGTGATTTTGTTAATAAAATTAAAGAAGTAAAAAACTATTAAAATTAGGACACAATAGAAACTGTACAATACAAGGGAATCTTGAAGTGAATTCAGATCAATGCTAACAAGGTGTTAGAACTTTAGGGGTTTTTCACTTAAAAAGTGTTTCAATAATTTTTTTTTATGCTAATCATATTATTATTATTTTTTTCAGCTTATTTTAAGAAAAATGGAAGCAATAAACGGTAAAAGTTACTACTATTCTGCATTATCAAAAGGGTAGGTTTATTTTATCATATTTAACATTCAAACCAAAAAGTTTATCCTAAAATTTTATCAACAATCCGGGCATCGCCCGACACAAAACTTCATATCATATAACTAATATATAAGGCTAAATTTTTAGCCAGAGTACGAGACAGCGACACTTGACGTTTTAACTTTTTGCTAAGTGTCATGCCACGTATGCAATAGATATATGAGGATTATTTTGACCCGTATGATAGTAGATAATCGAATCCGATAGATTTATTTAGGATAAAAAAGTTATTTGTAGAGTTTTATTTTTATAGGACTTCTAATACTCCATATGTATAAAATAAATTATATCTTCAAAAAAAATCTTATGATTATGTTATTTAATCATAAATAAAATTCAATAAAAATAAACTTTTAGCTAGGGCACGAGAAAACGACACTTGACGTTTCAACTTTTCGTCAAGTGTCACGTCACGTAGGCGATATAAGAATTATTTTAACACGTATGATGGTAGAAAACCGAATCCAATAGATTTGTTTAGGATAAAAAAAAGTTATTTTAGTGTTTTACTTTTGAATTTTGATAGGACTTCTAATATTCTATATGTATACAATAAATTATAACTTTAAAAAATATCTAAAAATTAAATAAACACCTGAGCATCGCATGAGCACAAAACTACTTAAAGATAATGTTAATAAAAGATGTGCATTGAATGCTATTAAAAAAAAAAAAGAGGTTAGACATTAAGTCACAAATTAAGGGAGTAGGACTATGCAAAACTAAATTTTATGCTCTCAGTTAATGATTTAGATCATAATATCATATTAGGTATCCGATGTTCTGATCGAACGTCTAGGTATCGAAACATTCAAACATCCAAACCTTACTTTTGGATTAGTTGCAGGGTACACTTGGCGTTTTAAATTTTTTGCAAAGTGTCGTGCCACGTAGGCGACATATAAATTTTAATATGACACTTTTAATGCAAGATAAGCGAATTTAAGATAAATTTTTTAGGATAAAAAAGTTATTGAGAGTTTTATTTCTGATAGAATTTCTAATTTTTCGTATGGATAAAGTATATTGTAACTTTAAAAAAATTATCTTATAAATATGTTATTTTTATACCATAAAACTTGTTTTAAAAACTTGTACAAAACAAGATTCATTAATAATTATTTTAATCAACTAAAACAAGCCCTCGAATATGTTATTTTTATATCATAAAATTTGTTTTAAAAAGTTGTACAAAACAAAAAACAAGATTCATTATTAATATATTTTAATCAATTAAAACAAGACATCGGAACTTGGCTTTTCACCAATTGTCACGTCATGTAGACAACAAATATGAATTAGTGTAACATGCATGATATTAAGTCAGCGAAAATCTTTGATATGTATAAAATAATTATAACTTTTAAAAAATGATATGTTTTTATAAGCTAAGTTTTTAATATGAATATTAAGTAATTATTAATCCATCAGTAGAAAATTCGAATAAAATAGATATTTTTCTCATATATAATGTATATTTCTATGATATATATTGCACTTTTACAAAAATCAATGGTATATATCCAAAGTCAAAATATCCTAAATCAAAAGGGATATTGTTCGTATCAATCAAAAGGAATAAACAGCCCGGGCATCTCTCGGGGAACAAAGCTAGTAGCTAATATATAAAGTTAAACTTTTAGCCAGCCACGAGACAGTGACACTTGGCATTTCAACTTTATAGGATAAAATTGTTGGTTTAGAGTTTTATTTCCGATAAAATACCAATATTTTACAAGTACAAACTAAATTATAAGTTTAACCAGATCATGAGACAGCGCCACTTGGAATTTCAACTTTTACCAAATGTCGCGCCACATTGACAACAATTAGATAATTTATCATATAAATTTATTTTTATATCATAATTTTTTTGGAGCGAAGGAAATAGTTCAAAATGTACAACATTCATTTATTATATATTCTAATCGATTAAAAAAAATACTTCACGATCTAATATGATTTTATTACTGTATATATGTAGACCTGTCATTTGGGTCGGGTCACGGGTCAATTTGGGTCGGGTCACTTCAAGTCACGGGTCAAGAAATGTTCAACGCTAGCCCAAAGTTTTGGTTTCGGGTCAACCCAACGGACTTAGAACAATTTTTTTGTTTAATTTATGTTTGGCTAATTTTTAGAAATTTCTAATATTTCAAGGTTACTTTGCTATTTCTTTTTAATAATTTTTTTAATCGAACATTTTCACCAATATTATTATTAGTCATTACATGCCTACTACATAGTTTAAATCGTCACAAAAGCACATCAATTCCTAACTAATTTTGTATCAATGATAAATTTTAAAAGTACATAGATAAAAAGTTTATCTTAAAATTCAATAAACAACCGGGGCATCGCACGGGCACAAAACTAGTATATATATAAAGGAGAGTTTTTTCTCAAAAATTTAGAGCGTCAGGTAGCATTTTGATTTTTTTTTTAAAAAAAAAATTAGAGCGCCACTTAAGATTATGATTTTAAAAACAAAGCACCACGTAGGATTATGATTTTAAAATATATTTAAAAAACTAGTCCTTACCGTTAATAATTGATATCATTATTATATTTTATTAAAATTAAATGTATAAATAAGGGCTTATTTTAACCAATGATAAAAGAGATTTGTATTTTATTTTAAAATAAAAAAATACAATCACCGCGTAAGCAAAATTAACGAATGATATTTAAATGTAAAAAATTTAGGATTTAAATTATTTTTAAAAAAAATCTTTTCACATAAAAGATAAACCTACGAATGACATAACATATTTAAAATTAATTATTTTTTATAAAAATTAACACGTAACTAACAATAACGAATAAGGTAGCATCATAAATTACAATTAAAACTTAGACTTTTTGAATAGGCAATAGCAATTTAATTAAATATATTTTTTTATCTGAAACTGTTAAATAATAAAATGAATCAAATAAAAAACTCATTGTCTAACTAAGAAATATACGGAGTATATATTTTTTTGAGATTTATGTATTAAAAATACGCGAATCGCGCACGGGCTTTCATCTAGCGTGTCAATATTAGAGACTTGTTCTTCTCATATACACTACTCTATCTCACCGCCAAACTTAGTATTAGTATTAGTATTAGTATTAGTATTAGAAAGCATTTATAATAATATTACTAATAATAATAACCTCCCTAAGTAATTCTTGATTCAGATTGCAAACCTCCCTGAAGTAATCCTTGAATCAGATTGCAAATTATTGATTGTTTGTCCAAAGGCGCCAAGAAAAATGCTGCTTTAGAAACTGTGCTAGGGGATATCCTTTCCTTATTTGATTTTTTTTTTAATTTTTTTTTTTATTTTGAAGAAGGGATATCCTTATTTTGTGTACTAGTTTTATTTTTATCGTTTGGTCCCATGTAAAATGGAAGTTGTGTTGCCCATTTTCTTGCTAAGCTAGTCCTTTTCGGAGTTGAATAGGTTTGGGAAAATCATTATCCCAAAATGTCGCTTTCCATGTATGTTTTGATGGACTCTGCTCTCCATGTTTTGATGGACTCTTTATCCCTTAATTAATACCTTGTATAAGTTCTAGCTTTTCTTGAAATAATAATACGAGTAATAATAATAACCTCCCTTACAAATTCTAACGGCAACCTATGGGCTTGTTTGACATCGTTTTTTGTTTATTGTTTTCAGTTTTCATTTTTTTTAAAACAAAAAACCAAAAACAGGGAACAAGAAAAAGGTGTTTTCACTTTTCAGTTGTCAGTTTTCAGAATTATTATGATTTTAGTAAGTTTGATTAATTTTTTTATTCATTAAATTACATATATCATATGATTTTGAAAAACAAAAAACCAAAAAACAGAAAACTGCAGCGATGCCAAACGAAATTATTGGTTTGAATATAATAATAATGATAATAATAATAATAATAATAATAATAATAATAATAATAATAATAATAATAATAATAAGTTTAGATCAGGACTAATAATTTTAGATAAGTTTAATTCATTTCAGATAAATTCATTTTCAATAAGGTGAAATGAACACACTCAAATGGGAAAAACTTTTGGAAATAGGGGAAGTATAATTATCAATATTTACTATTTAGTCTACTCGTAATTCTTTTATTTTACAGGTATAATTTTAATTTTTTAGTTAGGACCCGTTCACTTCATCTTATTTTTGTTGAATTGAAAATAATTTTACTAAAACGAAATTAATTTTGCTAGTTAAGCTTTAATTATTATTACAGAATTGAAACTAATTTTAATGAACTGAAGTTTTTTTTGCTGAATTGAAATTATTTTACTAATTCTTTATTATATTTTTTCTTTAAAGTTGTTGATTTATACTGAATTAAAATTATTTTTACTGAGCTGAACTTATTTTTGCGAAATAAAAATTATTTTTTACTGAACTGAAATTAATTTTACTGAATATTATTTTTATAAAGGTTGAGTGAACAGAGCCTTAGGCAAGACATACTTAAAGGAGTTGAAAAATGATTGAGTACGCTTAATGCCATCAAAAATTTTGAGGTGCATGGTTGCACATTAATCTGTTTTCCAACGTCTAAGATGAAACAAAAGAGTAAAAATGAATCTCTTTCTCTCTCTCACTCAGATGAAGGTGGCTAATTAGACTATGTTCAGTTTCTTCATATATGATAATTATTCTTATCTGATGTGATTTTCTGATTCGACTAATTTTGACCTTATTTGTACATGGATCAGTAAGATATAAAATTAATTAAATGCGAATGATAAGATAATATCTAATATGATCTAATTGTATGTGAATGAAATAAGCAACATCTACTTAAAATAATTAAAGTGAGCATAGCCATAGGCCTTGTTTTAATTGGTACAAGGTTTTTTTTTTGAGAACGTTTAGCTTATTGATCAAGCTTATTAGAAGTATTAAAAATTCTAAATAGGCTAATTTGAGAGTTTTGTAAACAACTTATTGGAAGCTTTTTGGACTAAAAAAACACTTTTAGAGAACACATTTAACTTAGCATTTGAAATTAGCTTATTGAACATTTAGCTTTTTATTAATTTCATACAGTAAAAGAACTAACAATTAAGAGTTATTTATTAAACACCTTTACATAATCAACTAGTTAATTTAGATAAGACATTAAGCTAATCAAACCAATGAATATGTGTATTTATATCAATCATATACCATGTATTTACCCTGTCAAAAAAGAAAAAAAAAATAAAAAAAATAAAAAATAAAAACCATCTATATACCAAACAGGGCCTTAGTCTTTATAATAACTTATGGAGTTGTTGAGCAATACATGAAAGAAAAAATTAGCTGGATCAACACAAACTATTACTTGAGTGTGTTCAATAGCACAAATCATAAGTGGAGCAATGAACATCACAAATTTCGAGGTTGGGTGCCGTAAATGACATAAATGTTTCCGGTGCCGGAGATTAAATTAAATTCCGGCTTCGTTTATTTTTTTTAAAAAATTATATTAGCCGCCTTCCCCTTCACATGACTATTCATATGAGAAAAAAGTAACAGAGTTAGTGCTTATAATTGATCATTTCATTGAAGTTGTGACTTTAATAAGGAAGAAAAGAGTTAAACTAGAGGTTTAGGGTTCCTACATAGCCTACTAGAGCTTGATTTGATTTGATGTCTTGAAGCTTGTTTTGATGATGACAATGGATGTTAATTTATTGTTTAATCTGAAGAAAAGAATTGTCTCAACCTTGGACAAATCCCTATCACAAAGAATATAGTAGTCACATGAAGGGGGGTTAATTTAATTAAAAATAAATAAAAATAAAAGAAGTCAAAAACTGGAATCTTTGACATCGGAAATAACTTTTGTCATTTATGGCACCCAATCCTCAAACTCGTGTTGTTCATTGTTTCACTTAAACTTCATGTTTTTGAGCGTATCTAAATAATTTTGCCTACATATGAAAAAGAACAAAATAATGTAATTGAGGGTACACTTAATCGTTTGTTGGAGATAAATTCAATAGAGAATTAGTATAAGTACGGTTACTTGGTTAGTGAGGGAGAAAAACAATAATGAATTAGGCCTTGTTCACTTCACCTTACAAAAATAATATTCAATAAAAATAATTTTAGTACAGTAAAAATAAGTTCAGCTCAGTAAAAATAAGTTCAGTTCAGCAAAAATAATTTCAGTTCAGTAAAAATAATATTAATTCAATAAAAATCAGTAAATTTAAAGAAGAAATATAATAGAAAATCAGTAAAAATAATTTCAGTTCAACAAAATTAATTTCAGTTCAGTAAAAATAATTTAAGTTCAACAAAAATAATTTCAGTTCAATAAAAATAATTTTAGTTTAGAAAAAATAAGGTGAAGTGAACATGGGTCTTTGTGTATGTGGTGTTGAGAGATAAAAGAATAAAATAACAGCTTTTCCATTTCAAAATAGGAACTTGGAAAGTGTTGCAAACATACATTTACCTCTTAAATTTTTTTCCTTTTCTTCTACGAAATACAGTATACGATTACAGAAAAAAAAAGGTAGAAAGTTTTCCGAAACCATTCAAACTTGGTCTGATGTAGGCCGGGTTGGGATTAATTATATCCATCCAATTTGATTTTGATCCTAACATCACCGATCTGATCTAGTTTTTGTACAATGATATTCGTATTATCGTGCATGAATTTAGTGGATTACAACCCTAACATCAGCGTATTCAGATCTTGAGTTTAAATTATTAGCTTTCGGTTTGGTTTAGGACTGATGAACTAGTTGTGAACAACCCTTGGTTATTTGCTACTCCGTAGGTGATCAACTAGATTACCCTTAAAAAAAATAAAATAAAATTGTAAAGCAATAGAAATCTTTAGGGTTGCATTTGCATGACATTAGGGGATGAATCTTGCCCGTAATCTGGTCCCAAAACAAAGACAAGAGTACTAGGTATGTAAGTATGTTAGTCAATAAATTCCCTGTTTAAAAAGTGATTGTACTATAAATAGCTAACTTTTTTGTTGCATCTGTATTTTTTTATATAAAATATGCCACTAAATTCTTCATTAATTGTTGCACAAACTTTAATTTTTGTGGATGCCAATAAGTGAGAACATTAGATTGTTTACCTCATTTTTCCTTTACGGCTCTCTATACTGTATACACTAAAAAAAAAAACTGATTTATATCTAATTTAAATCGCACTTAATATGATCAGAATTCTATACAATTTACCCAACATACAATTACATTTCTCTTAAAAATTCTTAAGAGTAAAAATTCCCATTTATTTATCTTAGACGATTTCTTCTAACTTTATTTTTCTAGAACCTATATACTCCATTTTAATACTCATTTTATTTCCATAAAAGTTAAAAATCATCACATGAGAGAGATTTGGAAAGAGAGATTTAAAAGTGCAAATTAAGCAAAAAAAAAAAAAGTGTAATTCACTAATCTTCAACAGGTTCATTGAACCAGGACAATAAAATCATGAACAGGTAATTTCTTCCATCTCTTCTGTTACACAACCTTTTCTCCATCATTTTTTTTGCATTAATTAAACAACTAAATATAGGTTTATCTTTTACTATGCCAAATCTCAAAACGGATCCTCTTTAGTTCTTTTCCTTCCGTTCCATCTTCAGATTAAAACACGTGATCTAAATAAAAAGACCAAAACCACCCTACTCCCCCGTGTCACGCAATCACAACCGTCCCATCTACAAATTGAACCATCTAGTCCCTCCAAAGGATCCGATTTATTACAATGTACTATTAGACTATTAGTAGCAATAATTTTTTGCTTATAAAAATTTGGGTTTTATTTTCCTAGGAATTTAACCAAATAATAATTTCTATTCCACTTACATTCCCAGACTTACAGGTGCCGTCAAGTGTGCTCACGTTTGGAGGTACCAAAAAAGGTACCTTTTATTTTTTCTTTTTCTTTTTTTTTTTTTTTTACTCAGTATTTTTTATAATTTAAGAATCATAAGTAATTTTTATAATTATTTAATTTATTTTGGGAAGAAGAGAACTTTTTGGAAGTCATGGAAAAGATCAAATGAGCCCCCACTATTAATGGTTTGAATGAAAAGCATATAATATGAATCATGTAATGCAGGTGTGCTTGTCACTTTCCTTAAATTTATTTTACAAAATTTGCACTTTTCTTTATTCTCCATCAAACTAGCTTCTTACTGGAGTAACAATCCCCCATTTGTAGCTAAGAACTTGTGCTAATTTTGGCTAATTAAATTTTGACCTTTTGCTTACAATTCCTACTTTAGGCTGTTGATTTGATTGTTACTTAACCCAATAGTGCTGTCTTTATTGTTGTGTCGAGGTAGATTCTTGTATATGACGGGTGTATACAATAATATGACTTCGGTCACCTGGGACATGTCCTTGAGTCGTTTTTTTGTGTGTAAAAGATCATTCATAAAAACTGCCCGTCTTATGTAAAATAGTAAAAGTCATGTTAATCTCATTCCATTAGCTAGAAACTTGTTTAGGTCATTGGTTCTGTATGACAGTGATCTTTTTAGTATCTTACCTTACTCA
The DNA here is from genome assembly GCF_001683475.1 of Chenopodium quinoa. Classification (NCBI taxonomy): domain Eukaryota; kingdom Viridiplantae; phylum Streptophyta; class Magnoliopsida; order Caryophyllales; family Amaranthaceae; genus Chenopodium; species Chenopodium quinoa. Next base: position 1,151,529 of record NW_018744367.1, read on the forward strand.
TGCAATTGCATTTGTCTAACTAATAAGTACTAGAACTTTACCAAGAGTTCTATTATCAACCAATAACATATACCACATTAATTAATTGCAATTTACGAAGGAAATCTTATGTCATTTGTTCCGTTATCAACCAATAACATACACCACATCAATTAATTGCAGTTTATGAAGGTAATCTTATGTCATTGTCTATGATAATATCAGTCAATCTATTTCCATTTCCTCATTTTCTCCGTTACCACTCGGGAGGTGGTATTGACTGACTTCATAAATTCGTTATCATGGTAATTAATTAACATAGGCTTTCCTTACCTATTTACAATTTTACACACGAATTCATTACTATTTTATGACAGCTTACCTAAGTGGCTATCAAAATATCGCCAGAAACTTGTACCACATTAATCATACGAGATACCACCACACCAATTTAAAATATAATCGCAACTACTTTTACTGCTTGGGAATCGATCATTGGACAACTCCAACCCGCGGGGTTGGTGCAACATACCTTGCCATAATTTGGCTTCTATGGTCATTGTAAAAACAACAGTAGAAATTAGTCAAATTACCATGTTGTGTACAAAATTAACACAAAAAATCATGTAATGTTGTTTGGTTATAGTTTTACAGCAATTTTTGTCTCAGTAATTGCATGTCATTACAGATGGCGTTTGTGGGGTGCAGAAACCTCCTTTTTATGGGGAAGGTTGTATCTGAAACATGTATTGACTTAAAATTTATTAAAGTCTGATATGCTTCAATGAATTCAAACTTGTTAACTCAACTAATCTGATTGTTAGTTTGATACAATGACAACCTTACAATATGGATCAAGTCAACTATCCAAAAAAAAAAAAAAAAGTTTAGAGACATCGAAATGTATCAATGTATGTACATAATCGTAGGCTCGTAGTTCAGCTGTTTAGTTGAAAGATTATTGTATCCGATAATTGTATATCTTTTCGTAACTGATTCGAAAAGATCTAAGTGATCGAAACTGTTTTCTCGGGTAATTCTGTTATTACGAGTACTGTTAAGATAGGGCATGAAGCACCCCAACAACTTCACTTATATGTTTAGGTCAACACTATTCATCTTGATCTAAAATGAGCTTAAATGCTAAGCAATAGAGAATATGTTAACCAATGACAGTAATGTGACTAATGTCTGGTTCTTGTTAAATTAGAAAGTGTGTACAATCAATTATTAAGTTCGGAATTTTTATCCTCCTACCGCGGTCTAATTAGTCTAATAGTACTGTTTTTTTTCAATGTTACATTTTTCTGATCCACCCATTTTTTTAAGTTTGAAAATTCTTCAAGCCAAAATGTAGACTTTTGACTAGTTATTCTTTGACAGAACTTATAAAGCTCAGAGACCCTCTTGATCTTTTGCAATTTGTAGTATACTCCAATCAATCACTTTCTCCAGCTTAGCTGAATTTCTTTGTTTTCTAGTTCTTCTTGTACTTGTTTGCTTTCTTTTTCTCTCTTTAGCATACTTTTCATACTAATATTCTTAAGCAACTCTTCTACTATGAATGTTACATGTTACAGATTTAAATTGCATTAGCACCATCCCTTTTTGTTGTTCTCCCAAACACTTCAATGGCTAATCTTCCAACAAATGGAGAGGCCGATACCAAAGAGATCGATATGGCTAGCCTGCCATCCTCTAAGCGTCATAACCAAAACCCAGACTTAGATCACCACAAAGTCGGTGTTCCATCTAAGCAGAACTTGTTCAAGGAGTTCACTAACACCGTGAAAGAGACATTCTTTGCTGATGATCCTTTACGACATTTCAAAGATCAGTCTAAGTCCAGGAAGTTCATTCTCGGTCTTCATGCTGTCTTCCCTATACTTGACTGGGGCCGAGGATATAATCTCAAGAAGTTCAGAGGAGACCTCATTTCCGGCCTCACTATTGCCAGTCTCTGCATCCCTCAGGTATGCAAAAAATATTCATTTTTTGTAACTCATTGTTAAGAAATGATATCTAAGTGTAATTTTGCATGTGTTACAATCTTGGTTTTCCGGTGTAACAGGATATTGGATATTCGAAACTTGCAAACCTCGACCCTGAGTATGGACTATGTATGCTCTACTACTACTACTACAGTTTGTGTTTAGGACTATAATTAGTATCATAAAATGTGATATTTATTACTTATACCCTGTTGTTTATATGCTGTAAACTAATGCAGACTCCAGCTTTGTACCCCCATTGATATATGCTTGCATGGGTAGTTCAAGAGATATCGCCATTGGACCGGTAGCTGTCGTTTCTCTTTTACTAGGGACTCTGATTCAGAATGAAATCGATCCTACTAAAAATCCCGTGGAGTATAGAAGGCTTGCATTCACTGCAACATTTTTTGCAGGGATCACTCAAATGACCCTCGGATTTTTCAGGTCTGATATACACTCTTCTGTTATTTATTGATTTTATTTTTGTACATATAACTAGTGTAACATATAATTCACCTTTTTTTTCATGGCTTCAGATTAGGATTCTTAATCGACTTCCTATCCCACGCGGCTATTGTTGGTTTCATGGGTGGAGCTGCTATTACAATCGCGTTGCAACAGCTTAAAGGATTTCTTGGGATCAAGGGCAAGCACTTTACAAAGAATTCAGATATAATATCAGTCTTAAAGTCAGTTTTCAGGTCCATCCATCACGGGGTAAATTCTAGTTATCTATAGTTAAGCTCAAATAATTCTCGTACATACTACTATACAATTAGTCTAATTGACTAATTATATCTATTTTTCGCTACTTGAAGTGGAACTGGCAGACGATACTGATAGGATCAGTCTTTCTGGCCTTTCTTCTTTTCGCTAAGATGATCGTAAGAACTACACTTAATTCAATTTTACCTGTTGTCTTTCTCTATTTCATTGTAAGATTTTCTTGACTTTGGATCAAATCTAATCTTCAGGGAAAGAAAAACAAGAAACTGTTTTGGGTGCCAGCAATTGCTCCATTGATCTCAGTCATTCTATCCACTTTTTTCGTGTTTATAACTCATGCAGAAAAGAAAGGAGTAGCAATTGTAAGCTACCTTTCCTCTCTTATCTCTTGTAATATACAGAAAAGAGCGGGAATTTAATTTTAAAAAACATTGATTTGATTAAATATTATTTCGGCTGTAGGTGAATCATATAGAAAAAGGACTTAACCCATCATCGGTGCATCTATTATATTTATCTGGAGATAATCTTCTGAGAGGTTTCAAAATTGGCTCTGTGGCTGGTATGATAGCACTAACTGTAAGTCATCCTCCTCAATGCACTGATCATTTCTCTTGTTATTGTAATATATGAAATAAAGACTGTTGACAATTGCCTTATATATAGCTATTTTTGAGAATAACTAAATCATTTTTTGCATATAATTGCAAGTACTTAAAATTGTCAAATTCACATTACTAGAGTGTTGGCCCTCAATAGTAATCATCATTTTCACTTTTGATTTACAAATTCGTGAGAATTGGATGGTGAAGTTAGGTTATATTAAGCTTTCAGATCACTTTAATCAAAGAAAGTATTTTAATTGATTTCAATACATTTTATAAGGTAATTTTTATTTTTTTTTATTTTTGTTTGGAAGTGGTATACACAAGGTGTTTCGGGAATTGTCCCTTTTTAATGTCTGTTGAAAGAATTCCTTGTAACATTTTTTTGCAGGAAGCCACAGCAATAGGAAGAACATTTGCAGCTATGAAGGACTACCAACTAGATGGAAACAAAGAAATGGTAGCTTTAGGGGCGATGAATGTTGTCGGATCAATGACTTCCTGCTATGTTGCAACTGGTAATTACATGAATGCTTAAGATTTGAAGCTAACAGAATTTATATGATCAGTTAAATGTTTTTTTTCCTGATATTAATAAAATTTTGATGATAAGTAATCATCTGATATATATGCTTATGTCTTGCAGGATCCTTTTCTCGATCTGCAGTGAATTACATGGCAGGCTGTCAAACTGCAGTCTCTAACATCGTTATGTCAGTCATCGTGTTCCTAACTCTGTTGTTTATAACACCTCTTTTTAAGTATACCCCAAACGCCATTCTTGCTTCCATCATCATATCTGCCGTCATCAACCTTATTGATTACGAGGCTGCTATTCTGATATGGAAGATTGATAAATTCGACTTTGTTGCATGTATGGGTGCCTTTTTTGGTGTGATATTCGCATCTGTTGAGATTGGTCTTTTGATCGCGGTATGGGTTTTTAAAGATTTTATGCTTTTTTTTTTACTCTGTTAGCTTCTGTTGTGAGTTTTTTTGCTAAATTAATTTTGCTTTTCATGGTGTGACCATACAGGTAGTTATATCCTTTGCCAAAATCCTCTTGCAAGTTACTAGGCCAAGGACTGCACTCCTGGGCAATCTCCCAGGTACGACGATTTACAGAAATCTTCAGCAGTATCCTGAAGCAGCTGATGTTCCTGGTATATTGGTTATTAGAGTTGATTCGGCTATCTACTTCTCCAACTCAAATTACATAAAGGAGAGGTAATTTCTGAGTTATATTCTCTGTTTTTATATTTTTGTTTAGATATTTCACTTCATTCTTTCTTGCCAAAAATAACTTAAATAATCAATAAGGTTGATTGAAACTATTCGTCGTGCTACCCTAATCCAAACGTCCTTAAAATTTTCATTAGAATGATAGCTAAAGGAACAACCACACTATAAAAATACTTGTTTACATTATCCTTTTTGATCTTTATGCATTAAGAGTATATAAAAATTTCTCTATCTTTTGTATTCCTTTTTTTATCTTTTATTGAAAAAGACTAATCATTCTACAACTTGCAATCAGAATAATATCTAAAGTAAGAATTTCATATCATGGACATATTCTACAGGAACTGCTGAATAGTCTCATTATCAAAATTTTCGAGTCTAACATCTTTGGTCTCGAATGAACTTCTGATATCATCTGCACAGGAGTTGTAATTTGAGGCAGAGTAGTCTGGTTTCTCAAAGATTTATGTCTGGTTTTTGTGGTGCAGGATATTGAGATGGTTAGTCGATGAGGAAGAGAAGAGGAAAAAGCTGTACAGACCGAGGATACAGTTTCTAATCGTCGAGATGTCACGTAAGTTATTTAGTATGTTGATTAATAGAAGATTGATCACTGCAAATGAAATTTTAACTAAAACACAATAAATAATTTTTTTTCTTTGATGGGTTGATGCAGCTGTCACCGACATTGATACCAGTGGCATCCATGCTTTAGAAGAGTTGCACAAAAGTCTAGAGAAAAGAAATATTCAGGTAAACAAGGCTTGGTTAAACTAAACCTACCAAATTCGATCTGTACTCGAAACTAAATGACCCAACTCAAATTGATAAGTAATAGGACTAAAACTGATACATTATTCTTAATAAACTAATCTGAGCAACCTTTGAGTTACACCTAAACAAAATGAGTCATCATTTAAGTACGAGCTGAGCTGAATGACTCGTTTACTACCTCTACTTATGACATATTCGTCTAGATATGTCTTAGAGAATATAACAAGTCATAAATGTAAATTTATACTAGCAGAATTTACTACTAAAGTACACTGACATGCTTCTTTGGCATTCTGTTCATGCAGCTTGCATTGGCAAATCCAGGGCCAGTGGTAATCGAGAAGCTACATGCATCCGATTTTACATCCTTAATAGGGGAAGATAACATCTATCTAACAGTCGCGCATGCTGTTCATTCATGTTCTCCAAGAGTAATCGAAGAGGCTTGATTATATGAGAACCGGTATTTCTAAAAGTTGTATGGGGTTGATTCGACTTGAATGTATGTATGAGTTTGTGTCATTGTGTGTATGTTTAATCCGTATAAAGTGATGATTACGTCGTAATAAACTGGGTAATTGTTGGATCATCATCCACTTACCCCTATATCGAGTTCTAAGCAGAGGAATTCAACAAGTATGTTTGATTGCATCATACAAAACAACCCCTTTAGCTTTTAGGGTAATGTGTGTGTACAGGAATGTATATGATACAAGAAAATGTTAATCCATTTTCTAATGTAATGTGATATTAGCAATTTGTCATTTCATGTGATTTGAATATTTAATCTATGATTACTTTAGGTCCAAATTTCAGCCATGGACCATATATGCAATTTATTTATATATTGGAACAAATAAAAATCTCTGAGATTTAAATTTTGTAATTACAATTTTATATACTTTCTTGTAATTTGGATGTGCAATTTTGTGGTCAAGTTATTAAGAATAGGGCTACAAAGTTATGGTTAATTTACATTAACACTTAAGTAAACGAAAGAAAGAACCATATGAAATTATGAATACACATTATAGTACAAGTCATAAGCAAGTTCGAAGTTCCTTAGGAGCTGGTGAGAAGCATTGAATTCATGATTTTATATGGTTTTTACAAACATTGTAAATGCCCAATTATTATTCCGATTTAATCTTGCTTCATCTTATGTACTCTTAACGAACTTTTGATTACCATTTGTCCAAACTTTAATCAACTAAGCTAGTTGATCATCCATATACATAGAAGCTATTTAAGTCTCGATAAAAAACATTTGCTTTCTTATTTTTCTATGCAAAACTAATAATATGTACTCCCTCTGTCCCTTATTTTTTGCCTCATTTGACTTTTTACGGTCTCCAAGACGTGACCTTAAACATATATATCTCTATTTATATACACGTAAATATTATAAAAACTTGATATTAATAAAATATACTATTAGACAATTCTAACAAGATCCCACATGAATTTATTATCACTTATAGATTAACGACAATCCATGGTCAAAGTTATAAAAATCTGACCCATATATTTGCAATGGAGCAAAAAATAAGGGACGAAGGGAGCGGTACATCAATGTCGCATACCACTTGTTTGAAAAAAAAAAATGCGTACGTTGGAAGATTCTTAAGGGTCAACAAAAAAATTGCACCTTTGAAGTTTTGATAGGTAAAATTGATGTGACATTATGACATGATTTTCAATCTACAATCTCTCCACTTGAAAAACTCTCAACTGTATGTCAAAATGATACAAGTACTAATTTTAATGGCCTAAACTTATCGAGTAAAAACCTTTGAACTGGTGATACTAAATTTTCCGTTTAAATTTTTATCATCTCGTATAAACTATAATATTAATTTTTTTTTTCTCAAAAATAGATTCCTAAATTGCGGTAATACAGCAAACTAGTGTAAATCTGACGAGAAAATTAAGATCTTCTGAGTCATAAACTATATTCAGCACAAAAAAGTCAAGAAAAAAGAATGGTGAAGACTATTGAGTAATGCAATAATGCAACCTCCAAACTTTTTCAAATAGAAGATTGGACTTTCAGAGCTAAAATTGATAAGGAGCAATTTCATCTTATAATCTGGAAGTCAAGGAAATGGTGCTTGTATGAAATCCAGCTGATATTAGATGAGTACATCAATAATATTTGAATATTTTGTTTAATTAATTGTCACATTTGTTAAATTAATAAACAAGGTCGAAATTAATCTTAGTCTTGTTTAATTAATGAGTCAAGCTTAAACTAATTCATGTTCGACTTACTTATGTTAGACTGTTAGTGAACAACTTGTTTAAGTTCATTGTATGTTTGTTTATGTTTCATTATAAGTATTTAAAACTTGTTCGAACTTGAATAAATATGTAACGTTTTAAAAATTATTTTAACATATTTGTATAATCCGTTGAAGGCAAATTATAAATTCTAATTATAAACTGTGAATGTATTCAAAGAAGTAATTTTTTTGGAACATGTCAAAATAGATGTGAGACAATTAATTGAGGTTTATGGATTTGCAAACCTAATTGTCAAGATGCTGTATTTCTTGCTCAAAAAGTATAAGGGATAACATGATTATTAAGACTGCATCAAACTAGAACAATACTGAGAGAGAATAAGGTCTTTGGTATTGACATTTACACTGCAGAAAGAAAGTCTAAATGGTGTAACCTCTCAGCCGAAATCACAGACCACAACCACTGCACCCCTCTTACCCACCAAACAAAGGAAAAAATTGAGGGGCAAAAGAAACTACCCTCTTTCAGCCCTCTCTTTGTCAGAACACCTTTTCTAATCTTTAACTTAGCACACTACCACCAATATACCATACCCTACTGCAGTAGCCGGTAGTGTCTCTTATCAAGGCTTACTACCTAGGGTGGCTAAGGAGAACTTAAGGGCACAAACATGGAGAGAGCTATTTATTTACCGATGCAAAACTTACTGAAGATACTTGATAAAACTTCTTCAGAGATGTCATCGCCACTAATCTGGCCTAGAGCCAATGCTGCTTCTCTCAAATCAATTGTCCAAAAATCCAATGGCAGTTCTTCTTCCATTGATGTTTTTAACCTCAATAAAGCCTCTTTGGCACGTACCAACTGCTCACATTGTCTCTGTTGACAATGCAACAATCTCAGTTAGATCATCAAACGAATGTCAATTGATTTAACATGTAAAGATAAAATACAAGCAGCTAACGTAGAAATATTTAAAGATACATATTTTAGCAGCCAACAGAGCAGTATTATGCCAGAACAGGTGTATAACAAGCATGAAAGATACAACGATTGCGCTTGTAGTAACCAGTGGAGCCATGCAGGTAGGAAAAAACCTGAACTGTCCATTAAGCAATCAAGCTAGGAGACAGACTGCCCCAGGTGGGACATTTTATTGTCAGTTGAATTAAATAGCTAATAAATTATTCGGTCCAAAAGGTCAGCCAGGCATAATATCAAAAGATTCGCTAAGTACAGACAACTCATAGTTCCATGCCAAGATTGAGCCCATGCCAATTAATGCCAAAATTGTGCAAGGTCATTCCAGGCAAAATGTATCTTCACTTTCGAGATTTGGTAAGGCCACTTGATTTGAATTTGCAAGGTACAAAAGAAAAAAGACTAGAATGCATAGGATAAAATAAAAAAGGTTTCCTGGGTTTGGATTTCAAATTTAGTGAAGGGCTTTGAATATTAACTAGTTTTATCTATCTAAATAATTAAGATCACCTGTTCAGTTCCTTTTTTACCAAAAACATAGCCTTAAGTTTCAATAACAAGGAAAAGGCTGACCCTTTAAATTAATATCACAAGCACATATATTACAAGCTATTAAACTACAACATACCAAATCAGTCATGAGAAGTTTTCTTGCCATCACTATTATTACAAGTTGGAAAATTGGTCAGAGAAAGGCTTTACGGGTTTGAGAGCCAAAGCAGATTTAATGGAGAAAATTTCTACTTCTACATACTGGTTTCATTGATGCAGAACATTAACAGAGCCAAGGCAGTTCACCCTATAAAATGTTAGTTGAAAGAATGACCAAAGGGCTAGCAAACCACCAGCACTATTATCAACTTCATGATAGCATTTATCAACCGTCATGGTGGATGTAGCAATAGCGCTGGGCAGTGACACACAATAGTTTTCTGTGTACATTGTGTTAGTTGCTGTCAGTAACACAATCTTTAAAGCGTATTTTTACATCAGATCTAAGTTCCAGTATTTCAAATCTATAGCAAATTGCTAATCCTTGATTTCATATGGGTCTTTTTGGGCCGACAGAGGTGGTACATTCATTTAGGACACGTTGCAAGCTTTTACAGATGCTGTCTTGTAGTAAATACGAAAGGGAATGAAAAAGAGAAGCAATGCCAAAGGAGGATTTCATATGGGACTTTTTGGACCAAGAGAGGTGGTACATTCATTGAGGCATATTTCAAGCTTTTGCAGATGTTGTCTTGTAGTAAATATGAAAGGGAGTGAAAAACAGCACTGAAGCCAAAAGAGAGGAAGTAAAGCATTTTCTAAATAATTTTCCTCATCAGGTGGTGATGAGTGCGAGTATAGGGGATGGAATCTTTCCAAGTGAATCCTTACTTTGAAGAGGTTGAAATTACACACCAACAAGATACAACATTATTTCCATATTCTACATCCTTGTTCCCCCATCCATCTTGGCTACCTTCTATGAGCTAGGAAGGAGGTGGTAAACCAAAGGTAAAGAACAATGCAGAGTTAATATAATATGATAAACTAAAGGTAGCTAACCTGGTTTATAGTCCATTTTCGCCCCCCAGAAGTAATGCTGTTGAGACCCACGACCTCTGATACTGCCCTCTCCAGATCTTCGAGTCCTTCACCAGTGACAGCACATGTAGATATACACCTAGCAAAAAGATGATCATCGACATTGAAGCTTTCAGCACATGCAGCTGGAAGACAATCTATCTTGTTGATGACAAGGATCATTGGTGTAAAAGATCTCATATCCTGTTATTTGCACAAAAAAGGAAAAGCAACAACTCACAATCAAGTATGAATTAATAACAAGTGCAGAAAATAACAGAGCATTATGGATAGTTACAGTTTGCAAAACAAGCTGGAAGACATTTCGTGAATTACCACATTGGTGTATTAAATAGTTTAGAGAGAGACCTTAGCAGATTGAATTCTACTCAGAAGCCTGTTATCATCCATTGTCCAACCATCAGCAGCACTAATTGTCATAATAATGACATCAGCACCCAAGGCAGCAACTTCAGATCTCTCTACCCCTGCAACCAAAAATTTCAAAACAAGTTAACGCAGCCCAATATTTTAAACCATTTAGACGGCAGAATTCCTACTCTATAATTTAGGAGGCTAATCAAATAGAACTAAATTCTGTTTAGTTGGCTGAGTTTTTATTTATTTATTAATTAATTTTTATTTATCATTTTTTTTTTTTTTTATAACTCGTCAATGGCTGATCCACACATAGATTTCTATAAATGTATCTAACAGAGCCAGCTCAAGCACTCAGCATTTTGCAAAAAATAAGTCCTCAGCCCATTAAATGAACAAGGAAACAAGACACACAACCATCAGTGCCAAAGCTGTTACCACTTACCAGCATCGCAGTCTTCTTATTTCTGTAACAAGTTTTCCAACGCATTTTTTTTTCTATCCAAGTCAATGGATCAAAAAATATGCACATACATTTCAAGTTGACTACAATCAACATACATTAATTTAAGAGCTTTCATAGTAATGAATCCAACAAAGAGATTGGATTAGGCCATACATAACCCGCAAACGCTAAAAAAAAACAACAACACACACATGTACAGATGTACTTTGTATTGATATTCTCTTTTAATTTCAAGACCAAATAGTACAGACAATATCCATCTAGCTACACTGTTAAGCTACTGTCATAAAATAGAATAGATGCGCTTACCAATTTTTTCCACAATATCTTCAGTTTCCCGAATTCCAGCAGTATCAAGCAGGGTAACAGGGATTCCTTGAACAGTAATACTGGCTTCAACAACATCCCGAGTTGTCCCAGCAATTTCAGTGACTATAGCTCTCTCACTCTGCATGCTAATAAGGAATTAAGCCATGTAATTCCAATCAGTTTAGCATGAAACATAACAGATTACCAAATCAAAAGAGGAGATGAATCAAAGAACGCTCATAAGTGTACTCAAATCACTCACCCCAAAAAAAATATGTAAAATCATTAAATAACCCTACAAAAAGGACATAATATTTGAGTAGCATTCATGCCTGGTTACATATATCCCTAAGCTATAAGTTTAAAACTTGAGTTACAAAATTACCACCTCATCCAACATAGAAAACTACAAATGCTCAGCCAGCATACATATTTGCATCCTCAACATTACTTTGAATGGAACCTCGTTGGGAGGTTCAGTTATTTATTTTTTTCCCAGAACCAAGATGAATTGATTAAGAGATCATACAGCTTCTCAAAGTCAAATTTATAGAAACACATCTTATGAGCCATTACAATCAACAACGCCACCAACATCAAACACCTTGTACAGATCCCTAACATCTTACAAGAGTAAAGCATGCATGATAACATAACTTTTTCAAAATTTCATTATTGATTCAAGATGAAAGGTAATATCTCCTCTGTGGCTCTGACTCTTAGTTATTGTAACATACCCTTTTGGAAAGCTTTTTCTCCCTACTTAATTTCTAAAACTAGGAGTGCTAGCTAATAGGTGGATTTGTGGAACAGCTAAAGCTCAGACAAAAGTAAGTTGTAAAAGTTTGTATTTGTAAAACAAAAATCAATCTGAATAATATTTTACATTTTACTCAATGAATTTTATTCAGAACACAGAGATCCACATTAATGTAAATTTATGTTCTTAAAGGTCTTTTGAATTTCTTATAGAGCTTCTTTATAGCTAGTTTGAACATCAAATTTAAAAATTCAAACATATTGCACATTAAAATTTGAAATATGAGATATTTATTGGAGAAAAAGATTGTAGATCCAAACAAGCAGTCAAAAGCATAAAATTTAACCTAATCTTGTTACTTTTCAACATGGGGAAAGAAATCATGTCATCCATACACTACTCAATTTTTAACCCCAAATACAGTAGCAAGAATTATCATGAATGTGGAGGCATAGTTCATTAGATGGGCAAAGAATCTGTTTTGTGTACCTTGCTCCAAGCGTTCAGAAGGCTTGACTTTCCCACATTAGGCCTGCCGACAATCGCAATCTGCAAACAGTTTGCAAATATAATTTCATCAACTGCAGAAAAATGGAAAAAAGTGATAAAGTAATGTTGTAACTCCTGTAAGCCTGTAGCTATAATCAGAAGCTCGGAACTAAATTATGCTTTCAATACTTATATTGAGGGAAAGCTATGCCTTTTATGTATTTGACCAAAACAGGATACATATTTGTGAAGGCATTAATCATCAACTACTGAAATTGGTAAATAATATATATGGTCTAAGCAAGGTGAGGTAATTAAAACATATAGCAGAGAAACTAAGACTTTTCTAATATAAACATTTGAAACAAAATCACTAACAGAAACCCAAGCTTTAGGAGTTACTCCATATCAGGTCAGTAGGTCACTGCCAAGTGGAGTTTTTTATATTATTGAACAGATAAAAGGAAACTCCTATATTACAAACATGTGACAGTAACGTTGATTCATAGCAATCATAGGTTACAGTGAAGATAGAAACACCCTGATCATTCATCACAAAATTTTCAAAAAGATTGATGTAAAAGATACTACTAGTCTTTTCAGGAGAAGGGGGGGGGGGGGGGGGGAAACAAGACATTAAGTATTTTACACAGATTATGAAGAATTGAATGTCAGCCCCTAACTTTTGCTGAAAAGCAAATTATCACCTGCAGTCCTGATTGTAGAAGCTTGTCATAGTTGGCAGTTTCCAGTGCCTTTTGTACATCTTCTACCATAGCATGTATTTTATTTCTAGTTGATAGCAAGTCCAAAGGCGGCATTTCATCCTCAAAATCAAGACGCGCCTCAATTTCACAAAGTAATTCTATGCATTGCTTTCGGATTGATTTGACAAGATGTGAGAAACCCCCCTGTCAAAAGCATTACAATAATTTGTAACAATATTCAGAAAGAAAAAGAATTCACAATAGAAGAATATTCTAATACTTGAACCATACCTGGATCCCAGCTAGTGCTGCATCAGCAGCGCCCACGGAATTTGCTGTTATCAGCTTCCCCACATTTTCTGCTTGGGTGAGATCCAAGCGACCATTTAGAAAAGTACGAAGAGTAAACTCGCCTGACAAAGAGAACAAAGAAATTTTCAGGGACAGCATATTGAAATCAGATGTCCCTGAAACTGTAAGGAGATCACTTTAAAGATGAGCAATCATTATATCCTCCGTCCCTGAATAAAAGCCCCATTTCTCCCAAAATTTGTGTTATAGAATAGAAATTCCTCATTTGGGTGGGGTCCATCTTCAGTTTTAATCAACAATACTCCTTTAACCCCACTATATTTTCTCCCACCTCTACTGAAAACAATAAACTATTCCGACCAGGCCACTAACTTTATTTTTGTTAAAGTTTAATCAACAATACCCGGCTACAATTCCTCTCCTAAATCCAGGAGAAATGGGGCTCTTATTAAGGGCCGGGAGAGTAATAATGCTTTGGTGGAACTTTTGATAGTATATTTAAAATCCAGATATACAAGATACTTAAAGCCCCATAAGTCCATAACCTTTTATCATTAATAAGAGAATTGTAAATCTAGAGATAAGAACACACATCAACACACCGCGATCACCCCTGTGGTTTTTTTTTTTTTTCTCCCTATGATTCGTACACCTTCCTCAAAAGAGGTCAAGCAAATCAAGGATCATATCAACCTTTACAAATAAACAAGTGAGACATATGAACATGTACTTTAGCTATCCTTTTTTCTGAACAACTCCCAGTTCCTGCAGATAAGCTAATCTCATCTAGTCATCTTGATATTATCATAAAAGCTCCCCCTTAAGACTGGATATGCAGTCTGTGTCACCTCTGGGAGAATTGAAATTCCATTATCATAAAAGCTCCCCCTCAAAACAACCCCACTTATATCAAACTTGGGTCATGTGAGCAAAACATAAATTGGTTGCAGATTGTTACTTCATGATGTTCAACAATTTAACAATTGGCTTCGGATGTCATGACTATCATCAGCTCATCACTGACCTATGAACTAATTGATAATTTGATTACAGAAAGCAACAAAGAAAAGAAAGATCTTGCAGCAGAATGACAAATATTACTTTTAAACTGACAAAGTTCACACCTGGTTCAGCAAGTCTTGCACCGGCATCTAAACAAGCTCTCAGCACACGACGAAGACATACTTCACTACCATGGCACTGGAGCTCAATCACATCCTCACGAGTGTATGATCTTGGAGCCAGCATAGGAACCACTATAACCTAGCAAAAATCCATTTCTATCTTAAGATAGCCTGCTTACTCACATACAACAGATAACAGAGCATGCTTAAAGCCTCAATGTGAAGTTATATAGGCTTAAAATACTCCCTTTGTTCCACTATGAACTTTACTTTATTCCTATTTTGAGAGAGAGTATCTATAAAACTTTACTCCTAATTGGAACAGGTTCTCCTCTCTAAAATATACAGCAGTAAAGAAAGCATGTGGACCCAGTGTTTACATTATTTTTTCCTCTTGGATAAAATTGTGTGTTTACGATAAGTGAATACTTTTTAAAAATGGAACAGAGGGAGTAGCTAGGAGAAACAACAAAATTTTACGCACCATTCCGCTAAATGAGGAAATGGGAAAGAAAGAAATGGGAAAAGAAGGAAAAATTGCTTAGATTTAAAACTTGGGAACAATCCAATCCGACATGGCTATAAAGAGATTAATATTTATCCTCTCCTTATCTATTAGATTATGGCATATCTAATTTTATGTATACTAGGAAAGATGACAACTGTTTTCCGAATTCCTAAAATAATAGATATGACTATTAATTACGAACAGCGGTAATATAATTTTTGGTGAGTACTTTGAGAACATTACTAATTTGGCTTGCGTTTAAACATATTTTCAGAAAATTATTCACATCAAACATTCCAGCCACAAGTGGTTATAAAAAACTAAATGCGCTTTTAGAGGAGGTTTAGAGCAAGAAAATCATAGACAACCTTGTGCTCGCCAAACAAAGAGGATGTCACCAAGTAATCCTCAAAAATGATATAAGAAACTCAACATTTAAGCTTATGCCAATAAAATTTTCCATTAATTATATTGGGAATTAATCAACACCTGTATGCCAATATTGGTGGGTCTACGAAAGCTGAAATCTCCTGACTAGCAGCTTTATACACTGTATTTAAAACTAAATTGCCGAATTCCAATACTACTAAAACAACATCAAATCCTTATTCCTAAAAGGATAGGGTCAGTTGCATGAACCAATAATTTAATCTCTCGTAATCATCCACTGAGATTTTCTTCCTCCATTCTATCTAGTGCTACAAGCTTTAGCAAACCCGTTTATTTATTAAATCCATCCATCCAAGTTATCTTTAATATCCCCTTGACTTATAAAATACATAATGTCACAACTCTTCACTTTCCTAATAACGCTTGTTTGCTGTCAATGTCACACATACCTAAACAAACGCAGTGAGTTCTTCCATATCTTATCTTCATTATTGCTAGGCACTAGCGGCTCCAACTTTCCTACAAATATCCTAAGATTTAATTCTATCCCTCAAAGTGTTTCAATACATCCATCACAGCAACATGTTTTTAACACATTTCCTACAACACGACCTACACCCATCTTCTTAACATGATCTTTCTTAAATATCCAACTTTATGACCCATATAAAGCTAGTGTAAGGGCCTGATCTCCAGACATTGAGACTAGCCTTAGTCTTGTAAATTATATCTTGGTCCATTTCAAACCAAGATTCGTAAACCATCTACTAAGAGGTAATTTTTAAGAATCTTATGTCACTACATCCTCACTTGGCTGCCACATGATTTTAATTTTGTCTCCACCAATCCGACTTAGCATTAAAACCAGCATACTCCAATTTAGCATTATAAACCAGAAAATGTCTCATCCTATGATAAGACATTATCCACAAAATAGCAAAACGTTGGTATCTCATCTCACATAGATCTTGTTGCTTCATCTAACATTGTTTCAAAGGAAAAGGAATTATTACAGATCCTTGATATAGTCCAATAAATGAGAAACTCTATGTTACTTCATGAATCCTCACATTTGTTTCCACTTCTCGATACAAATCCCTTCTTCACTTACATTTCAATACTTTTCCTCATTAAACATCCAAACAAATTAAATGAAGTAATTTCCACTATTTTAATTTTCAATAGTGTTCTTCATTTCACTTTTCCATAGATATACACTTTGAAATGATTCCCAACTCAACATATAATCCTAAGCCAAATAACTTTCTATGAAATTTAAAAATAATTCAAACAGCACATGTTTGCTAACATTGGTAGGTCTACAAAAACAGAGATCCCAATTAGTAGCTTTAATGCTAAATAAAAAGCCAAACTTCCAATTCCAATAACTATGTTAACTGTTAATCCCTAACATTTCAAACAAAAGAAAAGTAGCAATTTCCACACTTTTCCTTCAAAATTACTTTTGCAATATATTCCCACATTAAATTGATTAAAAATATATACATAAATTACTTAATTACCTCATCAATAACATTGCCAAGATGATCCAAAACCACACCATATTCAACAACATGGCTTTTAGGCTGCCACAAACAACTACCCTCTTCTTCCTTCTTCTTCTTTCTCTCCTTCATTCGCCGAAACACCTTTCGAACAATCTCTACCGAAGACGGCCCCGATAACCTAACAATACCCACAGCGGCAGGAGGACCACCCATGGAAGTAACAATGGCAGCAATTGTACTCGAAACTGCCACATGGGTTTTCTCAAAAGACCCAGAAATCCGTTCATCATGCTTCAAAATCAGCAAATTCCCTGCAAAACTTACAAGAAATTGAGGTCAGAATCAAAACAATCAAAAAAGGAGATTCAAATCAAAGGGGTACCATTTGAAGAGGGGAAAGATTGAGAATTGAGAGCTTGAGTAGGGTTTAAGGAGGGTTTAGAGCAAATGGGTCTGCAGAGAAGAGGAAGTGAAGAAGAGGGTTTGGGAAGAAGAGAGAGAAATGGTGAGTGTGGAGGAAGCCAAGTACGATGGATGATGTTGAGTAGAGAACGAAGGGATGAGGGAAGAAGATGTGCCATTTTTTCTTGTTTTCTTTTGTGTAGCGGGAAACAATTGTACATGTCCATCGACTTGTGATGTACGACGGTATGAAGACCTGGCAAACGGGCGTTCGGGTCGGGTATGGGTTGGGTCAGTTCGGGTCGGGTCAATTTGGGTTTCGGGTTAGTTTCAAGTCAACGGTAAATTCGGGTTGGGTATCGGGTTAAATTCGGGTCAGGTTGAGTTCGGGTCGGCTCAATTTTCGTCTATGTCAATGTAGAAATTTGAGTAATAAAATATTATAGTTATCAATAAGTATAAAGTATAACAATTGTATATTAATAATATTTTCGTTAGACAATTACAATAGTACTATATACACAAGACTGTAGTGTTTCATACGTATGATCACTATCATTGATTAATGGGTCAAAAATTCAAATTAAATAAAGTGAATAGTGGAAAAAAAATTCAATGTAATACTTAAAAAAAGAAGCGAAGAGTAATAGTAATAATAACAATAACAAGTGTTCCTAATCAAATGGAACTCTTTATGAATTACAAGTACTAAATTGCACGCACATTTCAATAGTACTATACACACAATACTATAATGTTTAATTTAGATTATTTTCGATAATTGTTTATCCCGATAAAGTAATTATTCCCTAAATCAGTTAGGTCATTTTGAGTATTTATTAATCTTGGGTTGAGTCATTTCGGGTATAGTTCGGGTCGCTTTGGGTTTCAGGTTCGTACGGGTCGGGTCATTTCGGGTTTCGGGTCACTTCGAGTATCGGGTCGGGTCAATTTGGGTATCAGGTTAACTTGGGGTTGGTTAATTTGGGTCATGTCAATTCGGGTATCGGGTCAACTCCACTTCGGGTCGGGTTGGGTCAGCTTTGTGTTCAGGTCAATTTCGAGTTTACGTTTTCGAGTCAATTTCGGGTCACGTGTCAGGTCAGGATTGCCAGGTATAAGTATGAGGTATAGGTTGTGAATTCTCGCACCATGCACGATAATTTTAAATAACTATTATTAAATTATCATTGTAATTAGTTCTTTATAAACAAAATAAAATCTAAGAATATTATTGACAAATTTTGATCAAAATAAAAGATTACGAAAGATATGTTAGATATAAAATGATGTAGAAAATTATCAAAATTATGTTAAGAATTTTTTTTATAGATATATAAATATTTGTGACAAAGATATGTCAAATTATTGATTGAGGAATAATAAGGTATGAGGTTTGTGTTGGAAATTAAACACGTAAGAGGACAGCGAAATGATTATTTCGCTGAAGCATAGGTGTAAGCTTTCACCAACGACCAAGTCACCACAAGCCCAATTAGTAGCTTACTTAAACCCTTGTCAATGCATGTGTATGTGTGATTGTGTGGTTTACACATTCCCCTAGTCTTTTGCTAGTTAGTACTTAGGAGGACAGTGTATACAAAGTACTTTGCATTAACCAAAAAAAAAAGGTTGTTTTTTACATTTTGTTTGAATAGAATGAAATGGAAGGATAAGAAGAAAAGAGAAAGGGAGGGGAAACGGAAGATAAAGGATTAGGGGAAGGAAATGGAGGGATCTATTTTCCTTTTTTCTCTTTAATAAACATAATCCCATGAAAATTGGAGAGATTTAGAGGGATATAGAGCTCGCCTTTTCCCAATTTTTCTCTTCCCTTTCAATCATCCTCTTTCCCAACCCTTCCTTTCCTCCCTTCTTTATTTGGGATAAGGAGAATATCCCAGAGTAAAACTCGTGGCAAGCTTTGGGGCCTTCTCCCTCCCCTCACCTCCCTTTCCCTTCCCTCTTTTGCCTTCCCCTTCCTTTCCCTTTACTATTGTTATTCAAACATAGTAATTAGAGTCCTAGGAGAGAAGGGTGGGTTTGAGTCAATTCAAGTGCAAAATTTATATTGATAAGAATCATATGATCAAGCAATTTGGTTGGTTTTGCTTTTAATTAAAATTTTTGGGCTATATTGTGTATTTGTTGGAAGGAACGACAACTTTTTGTAATGTTTTTTCTTTCTCTCTCTAACTTTTTCTCTCCACTAGTTTGATCATTAGAATTTCACCTTCCCGCCCTGGCGAGGAGGCTCTGGGGAGTCTCCTAGAGTCGAGAATAGCTCTTTCTACTCAAATTGTTTTTTCTTTTTGTTTTTCCTTTTGCAGGTATTGCTGTCAGGTAGGTGTCGCATGTTAGTCCTTCAAGTCTCTTTGCGGTTCCAATGGAACCTCCTGATCTTAATTCTACCATAGTAGATACTGCTATGAAAGAAGCTTCCCAAGATGGTGAAATGATTAAAACTACTCCAAAGCCTCCTACAACTATTCCGATGTCAAACAACCTATTTCTTTTAGAGAAGCTATTCAAAGCTCGTCACAATGGTTCAATGAAGCACACAATGTTGTTGTTGCATCCTTGCAATGGGAGGATGATCATGTCAACCCCCCTGATACTACTAAAGCTGATTCTTTCCCAAAAGAAACTTTAGACAAACTAAGACACCCTTGGAAACTTACCCTAATGGGGAAATCTTTAGGTATCTCTATTCGCCCTTCTTTTCTAACCCAAAGAGTGAGGGCTATGTGGAAATTAAACCCAAAGGAACGTTAGAAGTCATTGATCTTGCAAAGGATGTTTTCTTATTCAGTTTCTCTGTGCAAGATGATTATGAAAGGGCCCTTCTTGGAGGTCCTTGGTTCATCCATGATCATTACTTAATGATCACAAAATGGAAACCTAATTTTCGTCCTTCTATGAACCCTTTTGATAGAATGACGGTCTAGGTTCGTTTCCCGGAGCTACCAGTTGAATACTATGAAAAAACCGCTCTTTTCGAAATAGCAAAAAAGTTGGGAATCCGATAAGGGTTGATTATGCAACTGATCACCTAACTAGAGCTAGATATGTTAGGGTGTGCATCAATATTGATCTCTCCATTCCTCTTGTTGATTCTATTTGGATTAGCAATGGATGACAACAAATTGAATATGTAAATATTAAGTCATTATGTTTTCATTGTGGAAAGATTGGTCATCCAAAAGAATCTTGCACCTTGTTTTAAGCAACGAAGAATAAAGGCAAATTCCCATTACAAGATGGTCTTTAAGCTTCAACTTCTATTGCTAAGCCCAACCCTATCACAACCCGTTATTATTCGGATTCCACTAGCCCAATAGTCAACAATGTACCACTTTCTCAAGGAGTCATCCCACATGACAACTATGGCCCATGGATGATTGTTTCAAACAAGTGCACTCAACCAAACAAATTACAAAAGAAAAATACCAACAACTACAATCCAAAATCAATTGCTCCAAAAAATAAAATAACCCCTTCAAATCACTCCACTAGGATAATTTCGGAAAATAAATAAATAAATTATTTCCCAAGATAACTTCTGGTACCCTCTAAACCAATTAGAAGATGAAAAGAATGAATCTTCTTTGCCCAATAAACTCCCCTCTGCAATTTCTATTTCTGATAAAACTCAAAACCCTTGCATGCAAAATATTATTAATGATAACACAACCACCACCAATACCCAATCAGACATGGTGACTGACAACCCCTCCATTGGCCACCACTATTACAACCCTTCAAATTCCCAGCTTATATATCTCCACAAAAATAACTATGCTTGCTTCAAACTCTAACACTGATATTACAACTTCTGAAAATCACCATGGAAAAAAAACAACCGGAAAAATACCAGTTCCTCCACGGCGATCTCGCCGGATTCAGCGACGACAACCTACCATCAGACCGCCGGCACCGTCGCACAACAACCCACCAGCTCTGACAACAAACAACCCCACCTACCCACCAGCCAACACCCTAATTCAGCGCCCTTCATCAACAACTCTTTCCCTAGCTCCGCCATCTCAGCCAGCACCACTTCCTTCTCCCCCACCGACTCTATTGGGTTGTCCGATCTCAACCTCCTCTCTTCCATCAAACATTCGACTCCCATTCACCCTTGATAGGCTAAAGTCGTATCACCTAATCAAAAGAATTACCTAAGTCCTCTAGCTAAAGTAGATAGGGAAGTAGGGACGAATCCACAGGGAAACAAGTCTTTATATTCCTAATTAATTAAAATAATCTAAATTATCAAGTAACCAAATTGTTTTTAATGATAATTAAACTAATAATTAAACTAAAGCAAGTTGAATAAGGGTGGAAAACAATAATAAAAGGCCTAGGGTATAGGTTCACCAATAAATAATATTCCAGGGTAAAACATAACAATCAATCATCAATGCATAAATTAATCAGATCATAAAGGGCTTTCGCTACGTATTACAATCACAGAATTAATTTACCGGTATAAAAACACATCTCTCGAATCTTGACTTAACCATTAATAAATTAACCTGCCTATTGAAACTAAGCCTAAACATCAATTCTCATATCTCGAATCTCGAATCAATATTGCATAACTCATACAATTAAACCAGGCCTAATCTAATTGCATATCATTAAATCAATCAATAGGAAATCAATCAAACATTGACAATCAACAATAATAAACTACGCTTTCATATTATTTATGGATCCCCACAAACCCTAGAATTAAACTACTCACACATAATTAAATCTAAACAAATCAAAGCAATTAAATTACTGAAAATAAAAGGGGAAGAAATCGTGACCAAAATAAACGGAAATGATGAATTGTATAAATCAAAAGTGTAGAGAGAAAACAAGAATATTCACCAAAGCTTAAAACTAAAATCTAGAAATTAACTAATGAGGAGAACCCCCCTCGTTACTTGCTAAAAACGTATTTATACTTCAACTTAAAAATCCTAAATAAAAACAACAAATTAAAACATCAAAACACCCTCAGAAACAAGCGCCCGGTCGAGCGCCATCTCGCCCTGCCGGGCGCGCCTTCGGGCAAGCAACAACTTTCTTCCTTCTTCCTCGCCCTGCCGAGCGCGCCTTGGGGCGAGGGCTTGCTCGATTGGGCGAGCTCCCGGGCGAACTTGGACTTTTTCAATTGGGCCATTTCTTAGCCCAATTCGCATTTCCTCTTTGGGTTCTGAATACATGGTCCATTGCCCCGGACTCTTCTTCTTCGCCGAGCCCTTAATTACCGGTTTGATGACTCCAACCGATCTTGGGCTTCGGAATGTGGTCATATGAATGCGACCTTACTCCAATGCTCGTAGTGGCTCCAATAAATCTGGGAAAATGCTCCAAATTCGCAATTTCCTATAAAACAATACCAAATCTACGAAAACACTAGAAAACGCATATTAGTAACAGAAGTAGCTCTGTAGAGCTCAAATAAACACAATTATGACCATTGGGACGGGGAATAAATATATGTAAAATAGACTTATCAACCCTCTACCGCCAGAAATTAACAACTTCCCATCCCCAATTGCTTAGTTGCATCTCCCAGAATACTCTACCAACAGCGAAGGTTGTCGCGAGTTCATCTCAAAGCCAAACTCCGGCGATGGTGTCTCAATTGAGGCTGCACCTGACTCTAGACGGAGTTTGGAAACGCTTTCAATCACCCTAATCTCAATTTCGCCCATCCAATTCCCTGCTTTGACCCTCCCTGGAAACGCCAATTACTCCGGCGAAGTTATCCCTGATGCATGAGACTCTCCTTCAATTAAACTCAATTCCACCTCAACCCCAAACCTAGAAACATCCATCTCACCATTGGCTTTGGGACCAAGCCCGATGGCCGAACTACCCCCTCACTCTCTAGCAACAACACCGACAAATCTACCCATTCGACTCTTATGTTTAGACCACAGCGAGATAAACGTAGAATATCCAGAAAACCTTATGACTCAGTACATGAGTCAAAAGGGTGTAGTGGGGCTACGAGTAGAGGTCAACTTCTGGGAGATGACCTTAAGAACAAGAGAGGTCCACCTAATGATGGATTGAACCTCTGGACTTTGAGGATATAATCAAGTTGAAGCAGTACTCTGCATGGAGAGATTGGGAGAAGGAGTTACCCTTTATCCATCAAACTGAGTTGAACGTCTTATCCCTTGCCCCAATTTCCCAATTTAAATATGAAAATTATTGATTGGAATGTGCGTGGAGCAACCCAAGACGACATTATCCTACATGCTTGGGATTATAGCCACTCATAAACCAAGTATCTTTATCATTCTTGATGTAACACCCTAGAAATTCCTTTCCTTTAAAATACCTATTTTGCTCCTTTAAAATACAAAAATAGGAAATCTAAGCCACTGTGAAAACGGCTAAGACAAATATCAAAGACACACAGGGGAAGACTATCTTTAAAAACCATTCAAAACAAGTCAACTTAAAAAGTCAAACCAAACGAAAGTAAAGTCAAACCAAAGTCAAACACAGTCAACCTACAACTTGGAACCGTTGCAGGCCCTTATTCAAACCGAAATAAATATTAAATCCTTTGTGTTAGTCTCACAAGCAAAATATATAATATTCAAAGCAATAAACCACATCACGTTCTTATGGAAACTAAACATGATTCGCTCTTCACTCATGCCCATCATGAATATGCTTCATCACCTGAAAAGCTCCTCTTTACTTTGTCCCCACTACTCGCCATTAGAAATGGGTCGTCGTGGAGCCAAGATAAAGACAAGGCCAAACAAACATACAACACACAATCAGCAGGGTTGAGTACATAAGCGTAAACAGTACTCACTAACATGTTTTCATCCTATCAACATACAACTTACCTTATTGCACCTGTTTACAAGCATACAACACAATCAACCAACCAATAGATACATAAATTGCTTATTTAATTTGATTACGCATTGAACAGGTTTCCCACCAAATCCCTGCCCCAAAGAATTGTGGTAAACTACACCGGGAGCTAACCGGGTAGGCAAATGTCACATGAAGTGACGGACGTCCTGCGCATAATAATAAAAGGAAAATACAGCGTCCTTTACTCCCAGTAGAAGCTATGGTTAAATATAAAACCCCATAACTCCCCCAATATGTTCATACTCAAGGTATATATGTTCCAAGAGTTTTGGTGCATAATCTCTTTCACTTTACGTTGTTTACATATTTTTAGACTTGGTGATAACTCTTAAACCATAACACAATCAATCATAATAAATCATTCAAGCAATCAAACATACCAATTTAATTCTTGAACAATTAGTGACCACATAGTTTTAATGTTGAACCCTTTTTAAACTACCTCGGCATTAAATAACACCTTAAGTGCATAAAGCACCGCAAATCCTATCCCTCAGTGTTTAGAACACCTTAAGTGCACATAGGCACTGCAAAATAATTTATTCTTGTGTACTAAGACACTTGATAGCTTAATCCTCATGCTTAAAGCATCAATAAAAATTATATGAACTACAATAAAATTCCCTTTTTATATTCCAAACCAAATTAAATATATAGTTTAATTAAACATGCTCTCAATCATGCCAATAATAAAAGTGTGGTTCATAATCAACATGCCAATATAACTAATTCCAATCATTAATTCACCATATATAATTCATACTTCACAAATCAATCACCAACATCAACCCAATCAATAATTCCAAACAACACCTATCATGATACTACCTTGGAGTTAATTAATCAAAGCATAGCATGCTTCTATACACTTAAATAATTACCAATTACACGAACGTACCTCGAATATGATCTCAAAATCGCCACGACTAAATTAATGAAATCACTTACTTGGAAGTCTCCTACAACCCAAAATTACAAAGAGACATTAATACCTATTCAATATAAATTTCTAGCAATATATACACTCTTTAAATCACTTATAGACCCTCTAAAACAAGCTGAAAATTAATGTAAAACCCCTACTTTTATTCCTAATTAATGGGTAATTAAAAATCCTTTCGAAAAACATAATTCTTACCTTCTTATAAAAATTCCAGATTTATAAAAACATGTAAAATTGTTGTAATTATATTTAAAAACACCTACTTCAATAATTTCAATCATCTACAATCAATTTCCATCAATATACATTAATTTAGAAACCTAGGGTTTTCAATTTGGGGCTTTTTAATTCAAAAACTAAATCTGAAAAGTATATACATAATAATCATAATCAAACATCATAAAAATCATCACAAAACCCAAAAATAATAGGCTAGATTAAAATTAAACAAAAGAGAGTTTTTATTTTATTTTATTTTTAATTTTTTTTCCCGAACCACACGCACAAGGGGAGGGAGGAAAAATTAAGAGAGAGAAACTAAGAGGAGAAAGAGAGAGAGAGAGAGAGAGAGAGAGAGAGAGAGAGAGAGAGAGAGAGAGAGAGAGAGAGAGAGAGAGAGTTTATCATTGGGTATTCTATACCTTGGGCATGATCTAACTTGCTCATAAGATGGGTATTTATACCCCCTCCCAAAACCCTTCTAACCATAAATTTCCTTTCTACCCTTAATGATCTATTCTCCTATTCAAACTAGTCATTTGACTTCTTTTAAATACCGTTGACTTAAAATTTCCTTTTATAAAATAATATGCCCTAAAGTTTTATAAATGATAAAATAAAATATTTTTAAACCATTATATAAATAAAATGGACCTTTAATTAAAATAAACCTTTTTAAATTAATAAAATACCATAAATAATTCATTTTGAATTATTTAAATACTTCATAAAATAATAATTTAAATTAAAATACGTAATAAAAATATGGGGTATTACACTTGAAGCCAAAAGCAATGGCATTCGTGCAAGAAGTGTTAGTAAGCTGTGAGGGTTTGATGGGCTTCAATTCATTGACCCTAATGGTACTAGAGGTGGGATATGGCTCATGTACAAACCCACTGTTGATCTCATTCTCTATGATGATGATAAGAAAAATTATTTGCATGCCCTTTTAAAATTCAATCCCAACAACAAAGAAGTTTTTGTTACTGGGGTTCACGCTCCTTCAACGGCTGCTGATTGTCATCGTCTTTGGAGGGAACTCAAAGACAATTTGCCTCCTGATGATACTCCTTAGATGATGGTAGGGGATCTAAATGAAGTCATGTCTCAATCTGATAAGATGGGAAAGAAAGATTTTCGTTAATCTTAGTGCAAGGATTTGAGAATGATGGCTGATGTTGCTTGTCTTGTTGACGTGGGTTACAATGGTAACCCCTATACTTGGCATAATGCTAGGGAAGGGGCTGCTAACATCCGCGAGAGACTTGATAGAGCTTTGGCGAACCCGAGCTGGCTCAATACTTTCCCAAACACTTTAGATGACAACCCTTTGTTAATTTTTTTATTTAATTTGCATATTGCTGGTAACTACCCTTTTCGATGTAAAATGGCTTGACTTGATCATGATGCTTTTAAGGACTACTTTGTCAATAATTGGAATGTTGGAAATAGAGACTTTCTGGAAGGAAGATCAACCTTCCTTAATTCTATTAAACAATGGAATGAAAATGTTTTTGGTAACATTATTGAACAAATAAAAAAAAATAATAAAAAAAAAAAAGAAAAGAAAACGTTTAATTGCTAGAATAAACAAAATTCAATTAAGCCTTTCTAAACATTTTTCTAATTTCCTTTTTCAACTTGAAAAAGATCTTACTTGTGAATTGGATTGTATATATCATACTGAAAAAATTTTATGGGCTCAAAAGTCTGGCCTTGATTGGCATAGATATGGTGACTGTAATACAAAATACTTCCACCTTCTAGCTAAAATTAAAAAATCCAGGGGTCGCATTCTTTGTTTACAAGATAATAATAGCATTTGGGTGGATGATCAGGTTGCTCTAAAAGAGTTAGCAAGAAACTATTTTATTAAGATCTTCACCTCTAATGCCTCTCTAGACCAGAATTTGGTAAAATATTTTTCCTACCCTAAAATTCTAGATGAGGCTTCTCTTAGTTCTCTAATTGCTATCCTTACTACTGAAGAGATCTTTTGTAACTTGCAGTCTATGAATGGAACTAATTCTCCAGGACCAGATGGCTTACAAGCTATCTTTTTTCAAAAGAATTGGCCTGACCTAGAAACCCCTATCTCCAATTTTGTGAAACAATGTTTCTCTCAAGGAGCCATTCCTAGTGACATTAACAACTCCTACCTTTGTCTTATTCCTAAAAAGGATAAACCACATACTATGAACGACTTTCGCGATATAGGTCTTTGTAACACTATTTATAAGCTTATCACTAAATGCATTTCTAGTAGAATAAAACTTTTATTAGATAAATTGATTAGCCCCTTCCAATCGAGTTTTATCCCTAATAGAACCATTGATGAAAACATAATTATTATCAAAGAGGTTGCTCATCATAAGTTTAATAAATCCACCAAAAGGCTAATATTATGGCTTTCAAAATTGATCTCGCAAAATCTTTTAATAGTCTTGAATGGACTTTTATAGAAAATACTCTAAGAGATATTAACATTTCTGAAAATCTAATCAACCTTATTTTAAGTTGCATTTGTTCTCCTAATATCTCCGTCCTTTGGAATGGACAAATTACCGAGAGTTTTAAACCTTCTAGAGGAATTAGACAAGGTGACCCTTTATCCCCTTACATTTTTGTTCTATGCCTTGATCGTCTTTCCTCTATGATTCAAGACAAAGTTAACTCTAAGTGTTGGAAACCTTTAAAAATGGCTAAAGACATTCACATCTCTCACCTTTTTTTATGTCGATGATGTCTTTCATTTTGGAAAACCTTCTATAGATAATATTCAATGCATGATGGAGGTCCTTGATAACTTCAGAAAAATCTCAAGCCTCACTATTAATATCCAAAAATCTTCTATCATCTTCCCTAGAAAGATGGATTACAACATTAGAAAACCTATTTATGAGTTTTGCAATGTCTCTAGCTCTTCCAATTTTGGAAAGTATTTAGGTATAGCTATCATCCCTAATAAACTAAAAAATAGTGATTATCATGACCTGTTAGACAACAAGACTAACTCCAGAGTTAAAAGTTGGCAAAGTAAACTAATGAACATGGCTGGTCGTTGCACCCTTATTAGATTTGTTTTAAACTCTTACCCTTTATATCTACGCAAACCAACCTTCTGCCTATCTCTGTCATTGATAATCTACAAGCTAACGTTAAGAAATTCTTGTGGAATAGAGTAGATAAGACCAGGTACATACCTAGAATTAATTGAAGTGTGGTTTGTGACCCCATCAATGCTGGAGATTTAGGTATTAGAAACTTAAGGAGATGGAACCTCTGCTTCATGGCCAAGTTAGGTTGAAAATTATCGACTCAACCACATAAGCTTTGGGTAAAAATTCTAAAGGCAAAATACCTAAAATACACAAACTTGATGGATTGCATTCCCTCCTCTAACTCCTCTACCATTTGGAAAGATATTCTCAAAGGAAGAGAAATCCTAAAGAAAGGAATTGCTATCATCATAGGCAATAGAATGGAGACTTCCCTATGGTATCATAAATGGATTGGTGATAAAGCAATCTACCTTAATGATAATATTAGGATTCCGGATAGGAAAGGCCATTGGAGAGTGTCTAATATTATCCGTAATAAGAAATGGTATTTAAATGATAATGCCCATATTATCCCTCACACAACTCTCCTCCAAATAAAAGCCACTCCCCTCCCTCTTTTCCATGAAGCTCAAGATAAAATCAATTGGTCACTCAGTAAATCAGGAACCTTTACCATCAAATTAGCCTATCACTCTATCTCCCTTCCCCCCTAACCTTTCTACTTCCTTCCTTTCTCAGTTTTCTTGGAAAAAATTCTGAAAAATTAATGTGCCGTTTAAATACAAAATGCTTGGTTGGAACATTGTTCGTGGGATTCTTCCTGTTGGTTTATCCCTTTCTAAAAAAATCCCAAACTTTGACCCATTATGTGTTAGATGCTCTCACCCTATAGAAGATTACTTGCATGTCTTCAGAGATTGTCCAAACAGCTTAACCTTTTGGTCCATAATTTTTGAAAAAATGCCACAACATTATTTTATCCTTCAAATGTTTCTCTCATGGTTTTGAAGAATGGCTACACTTTAATTTTAAAAAACCAAAAGAATGGAAAGTTTTATTTTTAATAGCTTTTTGGCATCTTTGGTATATTAGAAATAAAGCTAATTTTGATAACAATTTCCCTTCTGTTTATTCTAGCTATAATAAATTTTTTGTGGATTTACAGCTAATCATGAAAATGTCACAGGTTGAGGCAACTTCTTCAAGCTCCCACCCTTCACCAAGAACTTAGGCCCTTTTGCCAATTGGATTTAAAGTATATAAGTTTATGGCTAGACCTGACAAAATTGACCTATACCTGAATATATGTAATACATATCCGAAATATCCAACCCAAGGTCCAATTTAATTTGGCCCAAGACTCGCCTATACTAACAAAATTATCATATTAAAGTTTATCATATCTAGTGATAAAATTTTATCACCACTTTAAATTCATCATTTTTTCTATCCTATATAAACTCATCTAACGTCTTACACAAATAAACGTATAAATTCTGTAGGCAAAAAAGCGTATATTGTTAGTTTAACATCTGGAAATTTTTGAATGCGATAAACGGTGATCAAGTCAGTCATAAATGTTAATTTTACAAGGGACGAGATTAAGTATGCAACTCATCATCTGATACAATTAACAATTGATTTACAAAGGATGGTGGAAGGTCATTCATCATTTTTTTTTTATTTTTGAAGACAGGTCATTCATCATTTTCATCGTGTAACAATTTGTAAAAAAGTTAGTTTCACATAATTTATTTTCTTTCTATTATTTAGTAGTACTTTGTATTAATATTTGTTATTACAATTGAATATTAAAAGTTAAATTTAAACTATTAATATAAACTCTTGTATCGTAGCGGCTTCATTTAGTATATATGATATTTAAGAATTTATATTCAATTGCCACATAGCTAAAAGAACGACGGATAGTGATTGAGAATTTAAATTATTAAAAAAAAGGAAATTTATCTTTTGATATTTGAGACTTTATCCAGATATTCGATCAATGTAATGTAGAAACTATTAAAAATTTTAAAAAAATATTTATTTCCTATATATTTGTATAAACAATTAGAATAGGAATTTTTTTTAATAGAGATCAATAGATAAAACCAAAACATAAAAAAAGTGCAAGACATGGGCACATGAGCACATGGACAAGATTTTATGTGCGTATAATATTATGTGCAATGTAAGTTAAAAAAAATCTATGATTTAGGATTTAAATTATTTAAAAAAAATAAAAAAAAAATTATATTTTATCTTAGAATTAAAAAATAAAGTCACGTAAGAATTAATGAATGATATTTGCTGAGTCGGGTAAAATATAAAATTCACATTTTATTTTAAAATTTTAAAAAAAATACTTTTCAAGTTTAAAAGTATATGATTTAGGATTTAAATTTATTAAAAAATAAAAAAAAATATCTTTTCAATTTTATCCGGCACATTTTGTGAATGGTCATAAATTGTGAGATTTTTAGTATAGAAACTAAAAATTATCACATTTTCATTATATTTTAAATTACATAAAAATAATAATTATCCTTTTTTTACCTGCAAGACAAGTTAATCCTAGGATGTAATTAAGAAAATATTCCTTTTATGAGATTGTGTGAAAACCGTAAAAAATTCATTCGCCAAGCAAAATAAAATTAAAGAATAAAATTTAAAAATTTAATTAAAAATATAAAAAACAACGAATAAATTTTTTTTTTTTAAATTTTATTTTTATGAACAAACAACGAATAGTGTTTTAGGATTTAAATTATTTATTTATCAATTATAAATTATCCTTTCATGAAATTTATGCATAAAAAAACCGTACATCGCACAGGCTTTCATCTAGTTTCTTCAATATTTTTTAGCAACGAGAATAGCAGGGAAATATGTTACCGTTATGCCAAACATATGAAAAATTTAGTCCTGAAATATTGCCCCTCATGAATTAGTCTCCTGTACATATTTTCTCTGATAAAATCTACCCCCTATTAGATACCCTGAATCCAGGCGAGCCCCAAAGCTTCCTTTTTTTTTTTTTTTTTTTTTTTTTGACAAAAGCAAAAGCAAGCAAACACTTATAAAAGAAGGGATGGGTTAATCCTGCACTTCCTAGCTATATCATTAGCTTTTTGGACTTGCTCCCTTGGGACCTTTAATGTAGCGCATCGTTGAAAGGTCGATCCTATCTCCCCAAAGCTTCATTGTTCTTTAAAAGAGTGTTTCATTTTGCTAGTCATTGTTGTTCTTAATTAAGTTTAGTAATAAGCAAAAAAAAAAAAAAAAAAAAAAAAAAATTGAAGATAACAAAGCATAACGCTCCATTAGTTTCAAAAGGATGGTAACTTGTCCATTAGTAAATTAAAAATACATACATATCATAGCATTATGAAGAATTAACTTTCTTAGATGAACCAGCAAGGTTCATCCCTCTAACAAAGATCTGCTTCACTTGATAATTTAGCTGTGGCAGGAAGGTCTTCTTAGCACATCTCTTTCTCTTAATTATAAGTTTAGTACAAACAAAAGCATCAGTGAGCCTGCAGATTTTGATTGATGTAAAATTACGAAAAGGGGAGGATAAACAAAGCATGGAGAAAATAGAGATAACACAACAAAGCCTTAGTCCCAAAATGATTTGGGATCGGCTAACATGAATTGTCATAAGGAACCATACGATATAAAGAAAGCGGCCAATATATAGGGTACTACAATTTGTCTCTATGGAGAAAATAAAGACAAAGTAAAATACCTACAAGTTTGGATTCATGCCAAAGATGCAAGATGATGCACATATAGTAAAGCCTTCATGATTCTTGTTACAGTCCAAAGGCAACTCTCTGCACAAAATCTGGACGCCTCTTTGTAGGCATTCGTAGTAGTCCAGTGACCTGGAGCTCTGAAACTGCCTTTATTAGTCTGTTCATAAAAATGACACGAACAACCGTTATGTCATCATGACCAAATTCACACTCTAAAATGATGTACATAATAAGGAGAGAGGAGGCAGAGCTCTATTAGGAGTTCTCCTATTGGGAATTTGAGACAGCAAGAGGTAGCACAAAAGACTATAACTTCACCTAATTTAACCAGCTTAGCAAAGCTTTAAGCAGATTCCATGTTGTATGGATTTGTCAATGCTTTACCTCAGACATACAAAAGGTTGTTTCTCATAATAATTATGAAAAAGAAAAAGAAAAGCAAAAAGAATATAGCATAGACAAGGTTACACACTCAATAAAAAGCAGTAGATCAAGAGCAGCACTAATAATTGGATTACCAGCAGAAATTAGAGAGGATGGAAATAAGAGAAAATATTACATTATCACGCCAATATAAAAACAAGACAGAAACAATAACTTAATGTTAGTATTGAATATAAGTCAGAACTACTTACAATATTGAAGTGTCATGAAGTGATGGCAGCAATCTGCTTCCCCTAGTGCTGCAACAGGTGCAGTGCAAATATTTATGGAACTCCAGCAGATCAGCTTGAATTCTTCTTCTGGGATCTCCCAGCAAGGCCTAACACAGATGAAAGTTGTAATGCTTAGGCAACTACAATAACAAATAGTTGTACACAAAGAATCACCTATTGATTGTCAACAGCCATTGATCCCTTGATCAGTCTAGAAAAAGATCAAATTGTTGCCCTATAACAAAAATTAAAGTCCTATCCACTCAAGGGGACGGGCTATATCCCACTATGAATGAAAAGATGCCCAAGCTAGATCCATTATCCAATCCCTTGACTTGAAGGACGTGTTGGGTATTGCATCTTTAATCACATCAACAATAATGTCACCGTAGAAAAAAGTCTATTTTAGAAATTTTTTTTCGATATTCTTTTCTAGAATATCTGTTGCTCTCCTATTCTTAATTCCCCAGAGCTGCCCACAGAACAGCTACCAGGCATCGATCACAGCATTACTTAACAGCAAAAAACCTCAATTGAACAATCATATTTCTCCACAAAAGAACCCAAGGGGTCACCTTCCGCACAATGAAAGAGAATTCATGGAAGAGATGGGCATGAGAAAGTTATGGAAAGAGAGATGGAGTGACATATATCAAAGGTTCAAAGAAGACAATAAAACATAACATGTGCCTGATGACTTCCTCCATGAGATTATTCTCCATCATGTATATGAGCTAAAAAATTAAAAGCATAGTTAAGCACAAATGTCCAAGGGTATTAAGGATGTGAAGTTATGAGCTTTGATGGAGTAGATAAGACTTAGGAGTCCTTAGGATGACAAGACTTCATTAACCAGAAATAGCCCCAACTTCTATATTTGCATCATACATTTACAAAATCAACATTTCCCTACAGGGAACCTGCAAACATAGAATCCTTTTGGCAAGCATAAATAAAAAAAAAATAAATAAAAACAAATCCTTACTGTTTGAAGCTTGTCAACTATCTTAAAGCACAAGATTTCATGAAACGGAAAACTCTCAATGGGCTTCATCTGATCTCTGTGCAAACAAATTTTTTTTCTAGGAATGTTAGTTTAGTTACACAAAAACCTATCAAAGAAATATTTGTCAATCAATTACCAATTAAGACAGCGAGAAGAAGAGTAAATGAAAGATTATTAAACAAATAGCACTTATAAAAAGCTAAGTTTTTCAGATTAAACTTCACCAACTAATACAGAAGCAAACATATAAGATAAGGAAATAAACCCTAGAAAAAATTAAAGTTGTCTAGCAAAGGGATGATGATCATTACCGAAGCATCCATTCAATCAATGCAACAGCTTTACTGTTCCATAGTTTTGGATCTTTAGGTGCATCTGATTTTTGGGACCTGAAAAACAGATTATACAGAAAATTATGGCTCGTTACAATGGAAAGGATAATGGAACAACTTCACTGTTCCAGATTAATATACTTTAATATGGTAGTGCCTAATGCCTCCAATATCCTAATATGAAAATGATTAGATGCAAACGGCCACCTAGACAAACAATGTAATAAACTACAAGCAACTGCTCAAAAAAGTAAGAACAGTTAAAATATAACGACCAAAGCCTTATTTCTAAAAAGATGGGATCGGTTGCATGAACCAAGAACATATCTCATGTAGTCATCCACAAATACTCTTCATTACTTCTATCTATTGTCATATACTCTTGCATATCCATTTTCTTTTTTTTTTTTTTTTTTTTTTTTTTGGTAAGTAAGGTAATATATTAAAAATGATCAAAATATGTACAGCAAAAAAGGAGTTCCCTTAGGGAATCTCCTACGTCCGTCTAAAAAGAGACAGACCACAACAAACCCAAAAACCAAACTCCAACAAATAAAAAAAAAAAACCAGCCCACCAACAAGCTATACAACTAAGCTACTGTACAGAATTTTTCAAATTGTAGAACCATTTGCAATTAGCTATGGTCCATTTTCCATCAATTAATCGTTGAATTCTCAGGCAAATTTCAGATTTAATCCTCTTCACAACCCACTCAGGAGTGTAGACCGATCTACTCCAGAAAGCATTGTTTCTAGCATACCAGATGTTGTAGACCAGAGCAGCCAAGATAGCAAAACCAACTTTCCTCTGCTTCCCTGCTTTGAATCTCTTTCCCCATTCCTTCCAAGCTGCTAAAATCCCCATTTGAGGGAATTTATCATGACCAATCCAGGACAGAATACTATCCATGCATCTCCTGGTATACTTGCATCTAAAAAATAGATGCTGCTCTGATTCTTCTGCATCTCCACACAGCAAACAAATGCTATCAGAGCAAACCCCATATTGGCAGAGCTTTTCTTTTGTTCTCAGTCTTTTCTGGATGGCCAGCCATGCAATAAAGGATTGTTTTGGAATATTCAGCCTATTCCAAATCCAAGCAGTCCAAAGATCATGCTAATACTCTACAATGCCTATTATTCTTGATCAAAAGTTTATTTAATAAAAAACAAGGTGGTCTTACAAATATACTTTCTAGTCCCTTCTTTTCAAAACATATCAGCAAAATAAATAAGTAAATAAAACAAGGTAGGCTTACAAAATAAACTTCAGCATATCACTGACCAACGTTTACAAATTTATATAATGTGGGAACTAAGTTTTAAAGTGCACAAGATGCACCCGCAAAAGTCCTTGGAGCCTAGGCACAAGGCAAAGGGGCACATCTCCACTTTATTTATATAATAATATTAAAAAGAATTATGAGAGAAGGTGAAAGGGCCATGTGATCGATACCTAGGGTTTTACGAATGGAATTGGGGGATATGGGTTTTCTCTCTCCATAGTAAATCTGAATGTTGCAAAGCCACGTGGTGTTTTTCTTTAATTATCTACATCAACATAAGGCACAAAAAAAAAAAAAGAAAAAAAAAAGAACCCTAGATAAAAGCACATAGGTACCGCCTTTCGTAGATCTTTGCGCCTGGAAGAGCTAAGGTTCCAGCTCTCGCGCCTTGTACCTAGGGGGTGTCTAAGCCGCACTTTTAATTTAAGTGTGGTAATCGAATGATGAAAGGAATATAATTTCACAAAATAAGCCAGTTGAATAATAGTGGCAAAGAAAAAATTGTATATTATGTGATCAAAGCAGCGACAAAACATGACATTGTTACTTTGCAAGACGATCTTTTGCGTGAATTTCTTCAATAACATGATCATTTGTGGAACAAAACAGTCCAGAAAAAATAAACAAGACAGTTATCAATATCATCAGAAAAAAGAGCAGGTTATCATAGATGCAGTAATATGAGGTGAAAAATATTTTAGATTATTGGAGTGGGTAGAAACCAAACCTGAAAATCATCTTCAGCATCTAAGTCTTTTAGCAAGAAGCTTAAAGGCTCGGACAAGAAAAGTAGCATACAAGATATCTGGGAAGGAGAGAAAAAGGGCAATCATTAAAACACACAATGTAAAACTTCAACTTAATAAGCTGCATTGGAATTAGGTGTTGTACCTTTAAAGATCTGATAAAAGAAGTCAAGGTACCATCATGTTTCAGAAAATAATCTTTCATAAAAACAGCCACCTTGTGGCCAACATTGAACCTTGAACAAGGCCTTAAGAGAACAGCTTCAGCAATAGCATCCATTCTTTGAGCTGGAGATTCCAAGACAAATTTACAAGTGCGTAGACACAATAATGCATTTGAAGATAGCAAATTTTCTGGCGAATAAAGCGTCGTTGCGACCCCCATTACTAGGATGACTGGTATTTTAACCACCATTTGCTGGCAAAAAAAATGAGCAATACTTAGAAACTTAGGTCCAATGGAAGCAAAAAATTAAGTAATTGAATACCAAAGTGAAAGAAGCATCTATTCATCATTTACAGCAGACCAAAAATAATTAATATCTAGAAAGTAAAAAGGAGAGCATAGAGGGCAAATGAGTTGATACGTTCACGAAAACTACTCGCAAACAATCTCAATCAAAACTCGATCATAACTCAATTATTAAGGTAATAAACAAACTTAAATAAAAGTCTTATGCTTGTTAAGTAAATGAGTCAAGCTTGAAAAACTTCTTTTCGGCTCATTAATGTTCATGAATAGCTCGTTTAGTTCGTATGTGACTATGTTCATGTCTAAGTATAACTTATTCAAAGATCAATCAAACTCGAAAAAAGTACATGAAATATTAATTATTTTTACATACTTACATATTTTGTATATAAGAAAATATAACATTAAATGTAAATTTACATCTTTTAATATATAATAAGAAAAAAAAAATCTTTTAATGTATAATAAGAAAAAAAAATTAATATATAATAATAAAGAAACTAATATAATAAGAATTATAGAAGCTTATTCAAGCACAAGCTAGCTCAAACACTAATACTTCCTTCATTGTTTTTTATAATTACACCACTTTCCATTTCCTACCATCCAAAAATAATTGTTCCATTTTTTTTTAAGCTTCAACAAAAGTCAATATTATCCTTACTTATCAACCTCAATCCCTCATCCGACCATACCCTCTCTCTCCTTCCTAACTTTCTCTCCCTTACAGTCCCCTTTCATCCATCCCCATCCTTACAAGCCCACCATGAAAGCACCAACCCACCACCAACAACAAAATTACCACTAGTGTCCAACTCCAACGACTTAACGAGATGTCACTTACTCTGTCTCCTCCAAATCTGACCCAATCACCTTTCTCCTCCAAGATTTCAATCTCCTCCACTCCAATGAGTGGTGGCTTTGTGGGCTTGAATAGTCTCATCTCTCTCATTGCCTTTTGTTAAAATAGTGATATAGTCAGGTTTGATTCGTGAAGACGGTGGGTTTGGACTTTTAAGTGTTGCACGAACTATGATACTCTCTCCGTATTTTATTACATGCTCCACTTTCATTTTTTGGTTGTATTTTAAAACAATATTTTACTCTTTTCCTCCCCACGAGTGGTCCCCTCATATCATATTTTAATATTTTTCATACTCTCTCTCCTCCCCACTTATACTCACTTTTTCTTTTTTGGTTTTTTTTATTATTCAACTAACCCCACTTCCATCATATTTTATTACTTTCCACTATTCCTCCTAAAACTCCAAAAATGGAGAAATGGAGCAAGTAAAAATTACGCAGGGAGTAGTAGATTCATGTTGTAGGCTTGGTTAAGCTCAATTTGTTAGGGTTATGAGTTTTGATTTGTGATGATGGTCAGTTTGGGTAGACTCAATTTGTGACGGTGGTGGGTTTTTGTGATGATTAAGTTTAGGTGGATAGTGGATGTGGTTTTAGGTGAGTTCAAGCAGTAACAACGGTTGTTTTATGAGTAAAGTGAACTTTAGTGGTGATTTTATAAAGGTGGTGTGTGTGCATGGCGGTCAGAGCAAGGGTGGCAGCAATAACTAGTGGTGGCATGTTGTCAACTCCTCAATTAAACCCCACATGGACTCTCTAACTATTTCTTTTAGTTCCATGGCACTTTTGTAATTTACAAGTTAAAACACCTACAAGACATTTCTTAAAAGTCGTACCATTAAGAAATGGAACTATTACGAAAAAAACAAAGGAATAATTCTTATGAACCTTAGCTCCAACAAACTAAAAATGAGCCTGACTCAGTTCATTTGCAGCTCACCAACATGAAGCAACAAATATTTCAGCTTGATCTGCTGTGTTTGATTAACAAGAAATTAATATCTGGACTTGACCGATATTCTCCACTGGCCAATAACTATTAAGCAACAAATTTGGAGGACATCATGAATTAAAAGTAAACATGTTTTGGTATAAAGCTAGTTATGATAATAGACTGCAGACATTGCTTCAGAATGCAAATGTTATGCATTGATTGGCTTTTAAAACTGTGAAAAATGAAATTTCCTCGGATTCGTTAAAAGTGAATGAAATTATATCTTCTTCTATCTTCCCAACAAAGGATGGGAAACAGCTTAAATACCTTAACATCAAAATGAAATTGGACAAGACGGAAGCACAAAATCTCTCCATGTCCTCAATGATTATGACTACTGGTGTAGACTCCCTTTGTCCACAGTACCATGATGCCAGAATGGACATATCAGCATCCTGCTCAAAAAATACAAAAGTAACTCTTAAAGGTAGATTGAGGCTAGAGAATCTTTTGCAGCATGCATATAATACAAGGGACTTACATCCAGTGTAACCGTCAAAAACTTTCTCAATAAGCGAGTCAAACAACCACCAATGCCATTCTTAGCTGAGAAGTCCAGTGATGACATGTTAGCTACATGGCAGCCACCAGACTTCAAGTGATTGCTAAGTTCTTCAAAGGTAAGTTGATGATCAACAAACTCCATATTTTCTGCAGACAACATAAAAATTTCATTGTTGTAAACTTTGAATTATTTAGATTATTATGTTGTCAGTAGTCAGTTACTTGATAGTCATACTCATAGTAGTATATAATTAAAAAGGCATCACTATATTTGATAATCTTATTAAAATTCATAGAGAGAGTTTGGAAATCTCAAAAGCTCCAGACCTCTATCTTCTTATGAAAACAATCCAATATTAAAGTATGCAATCTACTTTAAGCTCTCTAATTTTTGTACTAAAATTAATCCCCTACACTCAGGCATCCAATTTATTCTCTCTACATGTTCTCGCTCCAGGCCACTTGCTACTTAATAATTTAAGAAAAGTAGTATCCTGTATGAACTACAGAAACTTGTCCAGATGTAACACCATGTTAGCACAAATAAAGACTTGGGTAGAATTATTACCAGTATATACAAGCCCAGTGTAGATTTGTTTCGACGAGGCATCAAGGGCTATAGGATATGGATGACTGGTTTCAGCATAGCCCGGTTCCCCACATGATCTCACTGCTTTAAATGATTGATGAACCCAAGAACTCACTCATTAAATATGCTTAAGTTGATTTCTTGAGGACACCCTGTAAAAAATTTTTAAAAAAAAAAACAAAAACAAAAGAATACCAATTTAGCATGAAGAAAGTTGTTGCATAAATTATTTCAAAATATTTATACATAAAATTACAATCAAGGAAATCCAAATTTCAAAATTTCAAGACATATTTAAAGTATTCATAATTAACTTTTGACACATTGTTTACTAACACCAAGTTTTATTTCCAGTAAGATTCATTGTTCGTCTCCTATACTAGTTGTAATCGAAACGAATAGCTTAGGAAAGTGTAAGATGTCCAGCAAATTCTCTAAAACAATAACTATAAATTATACATACACATTGATTAAAAGGGGTGTGATAATTACCTTGATGGTGGTGTCAATGTTGGACCACACATAATGAAAAGCACTAATTCGATAATGATCATCAAACTCATGCACAGATTCTTCATTTAATTTCCTCCTGGATTTCGGCCGCGACAAAGAAGAAGAAGAAGAAGAACCCCTATGAAGAACAAAGAAAGGCTCAGGCCCGTCCCTGAGGCAGGGCAGCTCTAATTTCGTAGTTGAATCCTATCATCAAAGGGTTGTGCAATACATTAGCAACCACATTTCATTCATAATTTTAGGGATATTTGATTCAATGGAAAACGTTGAGCGCGCTTCAATAGAGCAGAATTCAATGGGTTGGACGCCTTGGTGGAGCCTTATTAAAAGCCATGACCAACCAAATTATTAATGGGTTAGATCCGTCTAATAATTAAATGGTGGGTTTTTAACGATTGTCCAATTAGAACAAGATGGGTCTTATAAGGGTTTAAAGTAAACCTGTTTGTAAAATGGTTTTTTTTTTTTTTTTTTTTTTTTTTTTTTGCAAATTTAGACATGTCAAGGCTGAGCAACTTAGGAAGTAGATGTCACCGTGGTTTGTTGCTGTCTAAGAGCAGGGCTTGGACAAAAGAGAACCTTGATAGAAGGTTCCTTGCTTGCCCTGACTATGATGCATAGACTGAAAGGAGGGGCTGCAAATATTTTAAGTGAGTGGACATGGAAGACCCTAATGCTTGGCAGACTAATGTTATACTGTGGCTTATGCAAGAAAAGCAGGAACTCAAGAGTGAAGTTATGTCTATGAGGAAGGAATTGAAGCACGCAAACCAGTATGCTAGGAAGATTGAAAGTGATTATTTGATGTTGAAAATAAAAAGGGCTACTAGGATGAATTTGGGGATTAATTGTGACTTGTGGAAGGTTGTTATGGTGCTTGTTGTGGTAGGAATTTGGTATGCATTGAAGAAATGAGCAAGTTATGCCTTAAATATGTATTAGTTTGTACCTGATGCATCTATTGCTTGTTGTTTCTCTTTTTTTTAAGCTAAATCCTGTAATAACAAATGCATACAGTGTTAGAATTTATCTATTAATGAAAAAATCAATTTTTTTATGTGATGAAAGTCTTATTTTATACCTGCAATGCTTGACTTGAAATGGTGTTGGTGTTTTGGCTTTAACTTGTTGTTGGCTTGACATAGGGTATTGATCCTAACTAAAGGAGTAGACTGTTTGCTCTCCTTCAATGTCAGTGTAGAAGGCCCTTTGTGGATGTTGTTGAGAGGGTTTTGATGGTTTGGGAGTGACAGGCCAAAGTCGTATCACCTAATCAAAAGTAAATCCTAAAATCACTAACTAAAATAGATAGGGAAGTAGGGTCGAATCCACAGGGAAACAAGTCTTTCTATTCCTAATTAATTAATATAATCTAAATTATCAAGTAACCAAATTGTTTTAATGAGAGTAAAACTAATAATTAAACTAAAGCAAGTTGAGTAAGGGAGGAAAACAATAATAAAAGGCCTAGGGTATAGGTTCACCAATAAACAATATTCCAGGGTAAAAACATAACAATCAATTATCAATGCATAAATTAATCAGATCATAAAGGGCTTTCGCTACGCATTACGATCACATAATTAATCTACCGGTATTAAATCACATCTCTCGAATCTTGAATTAACCATTTATAAATTAATCCGCCTATTGAAACTAAGCCTAAACATCAATTCTCATCTCTCGAATCTCGAATCAATATTGCATAACTCATGCAATTAAACCAGCGCTAATCTAATTGCATAGCAGTAAATCAATCAATAGGAAATTAATCTAAAACATTAACAATCAACAATAATAAATTACCCCTTCATATTATTTATGGATCCCCACAAACCCTAGTATAAAACTACTCACGCATAATTAAATCTAAACTGAGCAAAGCAATTAAACAAAGCATATTAAATCAAAGCAATTAAATTACTGAAAATAAAAGGGAAAGAAATCGTTACCAAAACAAACGAAAATGATGAATTGTATAAATCAAAAGTGTAGAGAGAAAACAAGAATATTCTCTAAAAGCTAAACTAAAAACTAAGAACCTTTACTAATGAAAAACATCCAAGAGAGACTAAACCTCCTTAACAAAAGCGTATTTATACTTAACTAGAAAACCTAAGCTAAAACGAAGATTAAAGTCGCTAAACGATCTCAAAAACACGCGCCCGGTCGGGCGCCATCTCGCCCTGCCGGGTGCGACTTCGAACGAGCAGCAACTCTCTTCCTTCTTCCTCACCCTGCCGGGGGCGCCTTCGGAGAGGGCTTGCCCAACCAGGCGAGCTCCCGGGCGAACTTGGACTTCTTCAATTGGGTCGTTTCTTAGCCCAATTCGCATTTCCTCTTTGGATTTTGAATACATGGTCCATTGCCCCGGACTCTTCTTCTTCGCCGAGCCCTTAATCACCGATTTGATGACTCTAACCGGTCTTGGGCTTCGGAATATGGTCATATGAATGCGACCTTACTCCAATGCTCATAGTGGCTCCAATAAATCTGGGAAAATGCTCCAAATCCGCAATTTCCTATAAAACAATACCAAATCTACGAAAACTCTAGAAAACGCATATTAATAAAAAAATTAGCTCCGTAAAGCTCAAATAAACACAATTATGACCATTGGGACGGGGAATAAATATATGTAAAATAGAACTTAAATGAATTACACAAACTTTGAACTCGAATTTCCTTGAGCAACCTTCAATTAGAACAATTGAACATTTAAACATTTTTTCTCTTTCTTTTGCTCTCTTTTTTTTCCTTTTTATCTCACATTGGAATTTTTCAACTCTGAACAACAATTTCTCAATTTTCCAATCCACAAAAATAAGAACAAATAAATAACTTCTCAAATCCACCCAAATTGTGCAAATTATGTGCACACAACAACTCGCTCACCTCACTAACTAATAGCTTCCCCAAGCCAAGCTTGGGACTAGTAACCAATGGGGCTTAAATAGGCTTGTAATGTGGCTAAATAAACAATAAAAGGGCACAAGCAACAACATGGGTAGCAAGAAGGTAACAAATGTATCTAACATCGTCTGAAGGCCACCTAAAAGAACAAATGCCTTCGTCTTCCTCAATGTGCTTAATAATGAGTCATACAAACATTACTCAAAGTTGCAAACCAATACTCAACTTCATTGACATACCAGGAACTAACACACATTCCTAAACAAATCAACTAGCCAAGCATTAAATCCACAAATAGTTGGACAAAATTGACTCATGTTAGGGCATCCAAGCAATCAAACATCAAATCATGGCTAACCTATCCACAATACTCATCATCATATACCAAGAATCAAAACAATT
Source organism: Chenopodium quinoa (assembly GCF_001683475.1). Lineage (NCBI taxonomy): Eukaryota > Viridiplantae > Streptophyta > Magnoliopsida > Caryophyllales > Amaranthaceae > Chenopodium > Chenopodium quinoa. The sequence continues at coordinate 1,195,170 of NW_018744367.1, forward strand.
TTCATTAATGGGGCACAGGGAAGCATGATTTATCATTCATTGGATCGTATGTTTGTATTTTTTTTTATTTTTTGAAAGCAATAAAAGTAACCTAGAAAGCAATAAAAACCTATACTAAGCACACCAAAGAAAATAAAAGGAAAAGGGAAAGAAAGAGTACCTATATATACAAGAAATTCCCCCCAAGCCAAACTAGACAATGTCCTCATTGACTCAAAGGGAAGTTAGTAACCCAAGCGACTACCCCTTGTCATCAAGCTCATAGCCACCACCATCCCCAACATCACAATTCATCACTTTGGAATTCTGGATAAAAAAGAAACAAAGTGATAGTAAGAAAAGAGGCAAAAACGAGTCAAGCTCACTATTTCGCTCATAACTTTTTTATATAAATGATAATGCAGTGATTCTAGTTTAATTGGAAAGTAGACTTGAAGAGCTTTCCAACGATAGGTCACACGCAAAATTTCGTTAAGAAACGCAAAAGATATGACATCTTGAAGTTGGCCCGTTTTGCTGTCCCGATCTCGCGCCTGGTCAGGCGGATGTTCGCCCGGTTGGGTGAATTTTAGGTATAATCCTCTTTTCTCTCGCGCCCGGTCGGGCGGATCTCGCTCGTTCAGGCGAATTTCGCTCGTATACGGACTTTCTCTCGCGCCCGGTCGGACTGCATCTCGCCTGGTCGGGCGAGCTACAGTATTTTGAGTCCGTTTTTTCTCAATTTGCCCATTTTTCTCCACTTGTTCATCTTCAAACCCAAGCCCTACACAGTTTAGAGCTCTTTCTATAACACCCACTTCATCTTTCCATGTAGTAGCTTTTCCTGTGGAAGATGTCACCGCCTCCAAGGGATCTCTAGCGAGAGCTTGGGGCTTATTAGAAAAATTAATTACATCAACCACATCAATACTATAGCATTTTTCTTCCAACATGGGGCTTTTAGGGGCATTATGTAGATTAAAAATAATATTTTCATACCCTAAACATAATGTAAGTTTACCACTTTTCACATCTATTATTGCCCCTGCAGTATGAAGGAATGGTCTACCCAAAATAATCGGAATTTGCAAATCTTCCTCCATATCAAGAACAACAAAATCAACAGGTATATAAAATTTACCTACTCTAACAGGAACATCCTCTAAAACACCTAAAGGGTATTTAACATAACGATCGGCCATTTGTAGAATATTGGTAGCTTTTAAATTACCCATATTTAATTTAGAGCTCACAGATAATGTCATAACACTTACACTTGCACCAAAATCACATAAAGCTTTATTAATCATCAGATTACCAATGTGACAAGGAATAGAAAAACTACCCGGATCTTTTAGTTTAGGTGGAGATTTATTATGTAATATAGCACTACATTCTTCAGTAAAGCAACTGTCTCCACCTCACTAATAGATCTTTTTCTAGTCAAGATTTCTTTCATGAATTTAGAGTATGCAAGAACTTGAGTAATTAATTCCGTGAAAGGAATTGTTACCTGCAAATTCTTGATAACTTCCAGAAACTTACCAAACTGCTTATCCAACTTACTCTTAAGATGTCTATTTGGGAATGGTAGTTTGATAACTGGTTTCTGCACATCTCCACTCTTGTCTTGAGTTTTAGCCTGCAATTTATTATCAGAAGAGTTAGTTTTATTTTGGAGTCCTGTAGGGTTAGTAACAACAATATTTGGTGTAACAGAATCAGGATTAGCAATTTTTGTAATGATAGGTTCATCATCTTAGGGCATAGAAGGCCCATCGTATTTTGAACCACTTCTCAGCGTAATTGCATTCACGTGATCTGTTGGTTGCACTGGCTGCGATGGTAGGGCTCCCTGCTGGCGAGATTGTAGAATAGAAGAAAGTTGAGCAATTTGACTATCCATGATTTTATTATGTGCTAGGATCGAGTCAATTTGCGCATCTCTAACCTGCATCTATTTCTGCATATTAACTAACATCATTCTGAAATCTGCTAAGCCAGATTTAGGGGGAGGAGTAAAAGTCTGTTGTGGTCTCTGATGTGGAGGTTGGTAGTACCTCTACTGTGGTTGTTGTACCTGTGGTGGGGGGTTAGGCACATTTGTACTGTTGTACGACTGATTCTGGTTATTTTCAACCCTGCATTGTAGGTGTTAGAGTATGGACTAGTTTGCTTATAGGCCTGAAAAGCATTAATCTTCTCAAGCAAACTGGTGCATTCCTGAGCCCAATGACCTACAAGACCACAATTTTCACAAATTATTACAGAGTTAGTACCAATAGCAGAAATATTAGCAATGGAAGATGAATTAGAATTTTTAATATTTTCTAGCTTCTGGCTAATAGCAGTCACTTGTGCTTGCAAAAAGGATATAGAATCGACTTGGTATTTTCCTTTATTTGCAAATCCTCTGGGATTCCCGTATTGGGAATCATGAATAGCTATCTCTTCAACAACATTGCTCGCTCTATTAACATCCAAATTCATAAATCTTCCGTTAGCTGTAGAGTCCAAAATCATTCTTGAATTATATCCAATCCCGTTGTAGAAGGCTTGGATTATCTGCCATTGTGCTAGCCTATGATGAGGGCATTCTCTCTGCAAATCCTTAAATCGTTCCCAAGCTTCATATAAAGATTCACCCGCTTCTTGGGAAAAATTTAGGATCTTACTCCTTAACAAAGTTGTTCTCTTTACAGGGTAATCTTTGTTATAAAAATCCAAAACAAGAGTTTCCCAGTCAGTAATACCAAGTGTTGTTCTATTCAGTCCATTGTACCATAATTTAGCTTTACCACATAAAGAAAAGGGAAAAAGAATCTCCCTGATTTTGTCCTGCGTGACCCCAGCTTGTCTAATGGTGTTGCAATATTGGAAAAAGTCCAAGATGTGAAGATTTGGATCTTCATTCTTAGCTCCGCTGAATTGCTTCCTTTCAATCATAGTAATGAACTGGGGTTTAATCTCGAATTGTACTCCCTCGAGATTTGGTGCGAGGGAAAGGTGAGGAAAATATGCATGGGACGACTGCGAATAATCGCTGAGCTTACGAGGTGGTTGAGCCGTCATCTCTGATTCTAGTTCTAAAGAAACTTCTGTATCACTAGAATCAGATGGGGGTTCCAAAGGTGTAATATCCTCGGAAGTAGCTCGTATCTGTCTAAAAAGATTCTTCTGCTTAAGAAAAGAACGTTCGATTTTAGGATCGAATGGAATGTAATCTGATCTAGAACTCCTGGGCATAAACACAAAACTAAACAGACAATATGAGAAACTGTCTCAAAGAACTTGCGTTCTCTGAGACGAAAGAGAATAATCTAGACTACAAAAACAATCAGAAATAAAAATAAAACCATTTCCCCGGCAACGGCGCCAAATTTTGACAGGCTAAAGTCGTATCACCTAATCAAAAGTAATTCCTAAAACCCTAACTAAAATAGATAGGGAAGTAGGGTCGAATCCACAGGGAAAAAAGTCTTTTTATTCCTAATTAATTAATATAATCTAAATTATCAAGTAACCAAATTGTTTTAATGAGAGTAAAACTAATAATTAAACTAAAGCAAGTTGAGTAAGGGAGGAAAACAATAATAAAAGGCCTAGGGTATAGGTTCACCAATAAACAATATTCCAGGGTAAAAACATAACAATCAATTATCAATGCATAAATTAATCAGATCATAAAGGGCTTTCGCTACGCATTACGATCACATAATTAATCTACCGGTATTAAATCACATCTCTCGAATCTTGAATTAACCATTTATAAATTAATCCGCCTATTGAAACTAAGCCTAAACATCAATTCTCATCTCTCGAATCTCGAATCAATATTGCATAACTCATGCAATTAAACCAGCGCTAATCTAATTGCATAGCAGTAAATCAATCAATAGGAAATTAATCTAAAACATTAACAATCAACAATAATAAATTACCCCTTCATATTATTTATGGATCCCCACAAACCCTAGTATAAAACTACTCACGCATAATTAAATCTAAACTGAGCAAAGCAATTAAACAAAGCATATTAAATCAAAGCAATTAAATTACTGAAAATAAAAGGGGAAGAAATCATTACCAAAATAAACGGAAATGATGAATTGTATAAATCAAAAGTGTAGAGAGAAAACAAGAATGTTCTCTAAAAGCTAAACTAGAAACTAAGAACTTTTACTAATGAAAAACGTCCAAGAGAGACTAAACCTCATTAACAAAAGCGTATTTATAGTTAACTAGAAAACCTAAGCTAAAATGAAGATTAAAAGTAGCTAAACGATCTCAGAAACACGCGCCCGGTCGGGCGCCATCTCGCCTTGCCGGGCGCTCCTTCGGACGAGCAGCAACTCTCTTCCTTCTTCCTCACCCTGTCGGGCGCGCCTTTGGGCGAGGGCTTGCCCGACCAGGCGAGCTCCCGGGCGAACTTGGACTTCATCAATTGGGTCGTTTCTTAGCCCAATTCGCATTTCCTCTTTGGATTCTGAATACATGATCCATTGCCCCGGACTCTTCTTCTTTGCCGAGCCCTTAATCACCGATTTGATGACTTCAACTTGTCTTGGGCTTCGGAATGTGATCATATGAATGCGACCTTACTCCAATGCTCGTAGTGGCTCCAATAAATCTGGGAAAATACTCCAAATCCGCAATTTCCTGTAAAACAATACCAAATATACGAAAACACTAGAAAACGCATATTAGTAACAAAAGTAGCTCCGTAGAGCTCAAATAAACACAATTATGACCATTGGGACGGGGAATAAATATATGTAAAATAGACTTATCAGGAAGCTCCTGTAAAAAAAAAAGTTAGTAGTATGAAATAATTTGCAAAAAATAGCAAATGCTGATGAATAAGTAAGAGATACTTAATGATGTAACTCTTTGATAGCCATTAGGGTATGTGTAGACCCCAAATCCTCTCATATGCATGGGAACAGATGTATTAGTTGCATCTGCATGAGTTGCAAGCACTTCTGCTGTGAGTGTGTGTTGGCTTTCTTCTCTTGGAGCATTCTTGCAGCCCCTTTTGTTATGGCCTTTCAAGCCACATAAGCTGCTGAGGATTTCCTGTTTTCCTCAGCTTACTAGTAGATGTCGTCTCCCCAACTTGATATCTCCTCTTAGCCTTAGGTCTACCCTACACCTTTTTCAATTTAGGTGGGATCACAAGGGAATCAGCTTGTGGCCATTCTTGAGGACCATTCAAAGGCTCTAAGCTAGCAGGAAGTCATATGACTTCATGTACTTCTCCTTACCGAAATAGTCATTGACATACTGTTCTGGTTGGTCCACCTTATTCCAAATAGCAACCACAGCATGCTTGCATGGAATGACACTAACTTCCCAAGCATTGTAGCTGCAAGTCATGTCCTGTAAGTTAACAACAAATTTCTCCTGTGTGGCACCCTGTCTCACCCCATAGCAGAAGGCCCCATCCCAAAAAGCATTCCAGCCCCTAGCCCAAGTCTCGTTCTTTTCTAATCTTTATTGTATCCTTGGGCACAACATGATTGCTTTCTTTCCAGTGTCATCTCTTTTTTTTGTGTAGTCTCTCCGTTAACCCCTCCCTGATGTCCTCAAGCATTGTAATGATTGACTTATGCCTAGAGGTGAGAATGTAGGCATTAAAAACCTCACTCATGTTGTTATCAACACTATCACAACATGACATTGGACTGTAGAAAGTCCTGCACCATTTCTTGTTATTTCTTTTCAGCAAATCTTCAACAGCATCTGCAGAAATGACCCTCATCACTTAAACGTTTTTGAAAAATTCATTCTTAGTGCTACTTTTTGCTATTATCCAAAATTATTTTCTGAATTCAAGGCCCCCACCAAAAACCCCTCTAAAGTTATAGTAACTGCCTAGCATACACCCAAGTTTTAGCTTATGGGAACACACCAGACATTGCTTGTAGCAACCCCTTCTGTTGGTCAGACATGAATGTGTAACCATCTCTTGTAGTTGTCTCCAAATCATCAGCAAGTAGAGACAGGAACCATGTCTAACTGTCAGTGTTCTCTACTTCAATAACAGCCCGGGCTAGGGGAAACATTTGGTTGTTTCCATCCCTCCCTACAGCAACAAGTAGTTGCCCCCCAAAAGGGCCTTTAAGGAAGCAACCATATAGGGAGATAAAGGGCCTACAACCAGCCATAAACCCTATTTTCAATGCTTCAAAACACAAATACCATCTCTCAAAAACATTAGCACTCATTTGCAACTTAACTGTATTCCCTCTGTTACTCCTTATAATTCCGCAATATACTTAGGAAGCATTGTTATTAAAATCCCGATTTAAATCTTAGAATCTTAAGATTTTACAATACATGTATGTCACACGATTCGATTTACGATTCTATCCGATTTTACATATTTCTCTTAACTAGCGAAATCCTTACAAGTTCAAAACATGCCTATATAGTTATTGATAAATGTATATTGTCAATTATTGGTTGCTTAATGGGTAAACAACTATTTTCTATCAATAATTAGGTTTCAAACTCATAATTTAAATATATTTAATAAAATTTAGATATGACGTCTTAATTATGCATGTCGGTAGAATCTTACAATTCTACGTTTCGATTTTACGATTCGATTCTGATAGCGCCTTCCGATTCAAAGTAGAATCCCGATTTTAATAACTTTGCTAAGAAGTAAAACATATTACTCTTGGTACTCACCAACAATCAGGGCCTGACCCTTCTTACTAGCTCTGTAAGCCAAGAATTTGCTCACCCTAATTTCTTTTTCCAGTCATATTGTCTCCATGATATCATGTAATTTCATGTAGGAGTTTACTCTAAACCAATTTGCATAATTGGTAGCAATCCAAGTAGATGTCATGCCCTTCACTTTTGGTGCCCTTCCACAAGTGTGCTCTCCTACATGAGATTTGACAACAAAATTTCTTTTATCTTTCTCCCAAGAAGCCCATATTTTCCAAGGGCAACCTTTGTCATGCTGCTTACACTTAGCACCCACCCTGTTAGAATCATTTCTGCAATACTGTATGTTCCTCCCAGACCCAATGTTGTAGTCATTCAAAGCTTTTCTTGTAATACCCCGTATTTTTATATGTATTTTAATTTAAATCATTATTTTATGAAGCATTTAAATAATTTGAAATTATAGGCGTCATTCGAAGCGCGCCTACTTTAAGCATGTTCTGAATATGCTTGGCACTCATAGGAAGTGGGAATTGACATATACGATTAGGGACAATGATTAGGGACAAGGAAAATAGGGAGCCGCCAACAAGTTTTTAAGGAACTTGTAAACCGTTCAAGGATCATTTAAGGCAACCACGATTAAGGGACAACGAAAGGCAACAACGATTGACCCGTGAAGGTTACACCCCATTCATAATCCATGAGATTACTAACTCCATATCGTTCGGAACCACGAAAGGAGGATTGGGGATGATGGTACGAAGTGAGTAATGGAGTCACATTCACCCGTATTGGCCTCTACTCGATTCTTTTTGTGAAAAGTGATTCCTGCGATCTTAAAGGCATGCAAAAAAAGATTCAATTTGCTTCAAACTAATATTAAGCTAAATTGGTTTAATGTTAATGCAACATATAATCCTAAAATATCATGACCACTTCGATTAAACAACAAGATTAAAAAGGAACCTAAATCGATCGTCCAAATTATCTTATTAGGCGTGATATCCAATTACATATTCCCTTTAAACATGAAATACAGTGATCAATAAATATAATAGAATCAACATCAATATTGGAAGCAATATAACCATAATAACGTTAGTTAAATCAAATAATGATAAACCTAATCATGATACTAGCAACAAGAATAATAAAAAGAGTAATTAAGTGAATTAATTACTCACGTTCCGCGTTTCCTTGAATTGCTACATCATGAATACACTGTTAGTAACTTCAACAAATAATAAATCAATTGAATTAAATTAAATGAAAAGTAGAGTTAATTTGGTCCAAACCCTCAGTTTATTCTACCTTTCACGCCTTGGTTTAAGTATAGAACTTCGGGTCAAGTATAGACTCCTTGGAGTGCTTAGGGGAAGTATTATGAGAGAATAGGGTGACTAGTGTTTAGGCTAAAGAAAGAAGAGAATTATTGTTGGCGCAGGGAGAAAGAGAATGATTGTTGGTGCCTTAAAACTGGATAAATCAGGCTCATATTTATAGAGAAAACGTGAGGGGTGAAGCACGGAACCCTAGAAATGAAAAGGCGCCGCGAAAAAAACCTCAGAAAAATGCTGCGTCACGGCATGTGTGCCGCGACATAGCGCAAGATACCGTGACACGGTGCAAAATACCGCGACACGGTGTGGAATACCGTGATGTGGTGTGTCTACCATGACATGGTGCACATGTTTTCCTGAAAATAGTCCAGATTCATTTTATTCATTGCTTAATGACTAAGAATGTGATATTTTATGCGTCGTATCAGCTATTCCGGATTAATTTCAGGCCTAGGGTTTTTATTATTTATTAATCGGGCTTAATTAATAAATAACACGAAATGAATTAAAAGGGTTTGGGCTACGATATGAGTTGGACTGAGTTTGAATAAATGGTTTGCCTGATTTATTGACTGAATATGTTTGGCTGAATATGGATTTTAAGCACTCTCGAGATTAAATACTCGACCCAACCAATAATGGCGGTAAAAGGTTCATCGAGTTTGGTTTTGGGGAGACATTTTTAGGTGTCTACAGAAATGAATTATTTATGGTATTTTATTAATTTAAAAAGAATTATTTTAATTAAAAGTCCATTTTAATTTATTTAATTGTTTTGGAAATATTTTATTTTATTATTCAGAAATTTTAAGGCAAATTATTTTATAAAAGGAAATTTAAAGTCAATGGTATTTAAAGAAAGTCAAAGGACTAGTTTGAATAGGAGAAGGGATTGGTAGGCGTGTCGCGTACCTATCAAAAATAACCTAACAGACCAATACTAATGTAGACTGGCAAGTAAGGGTCGGATCCCAAGAGACTAAGGTTCAGAAATAATTAAATAGACTCGAATTTCTACTAAGCAAGAATCAATTATCTAAGGAACTAAGTGTGAGAAGAATTCGAAAATAAAATAAATGAGATGATTAAATCAAGTACTTAAAACATCCAAGATCTAGTTTTACCACAATTATTATCGATGCAATTGTAATTCTACCCTTAACATATGATTTCAATCGAACGGGAAAAAGTAAACCCTAATAAGTACCAAGGATCTCTCTCGAGTATCAATGGCTTCCCTAACATACAATCAATCCTATTCTCATGGTATCATGCATATTAAAGACATTAAACACATTACTCTGACTTCCCAATTATCAAACATAACTACTCTCGTGATATGAATCAAACCCTAAATTAATTTACTCAAATCCGTTTATACCCAACTCTCGCTGTGATAAAAACAATGGAATAATCGCAATACTATAGTTACGTCTAACCTAGCATTGGCATAATCACAATCAATTTAGCAATTCAATTGTTAAAGTTATTAAAGAATTTAAAGATTTAATTCATGCATCAATAATAATAGGGCTACACTAGATCTTGAATTAAAGAATCTACTCACACATGATTAAAGAAACAAAAACAATAATAAATAAAGAAAACATAATTAAATAACAAAGGATGAAAAATAAATACCAATTCTTGAATAAAATTGAAAGTAGAAAGCTTGAATCTCGAATCTTGAATTACAAAAACCTGGAAAATAATAATGGAGAACTAGTTCTTAAGGAGAGAATAAAAAAATATAAACAAGGCTTAATTAATGAATGCTCCTAAAAACACGGCCAAAAGGTTTATAAACAAACCTAAAAAGATAAGATTTAACTCCTAAGTTTGGCGCACTGAAATTCCAGGAGGCACGAACGTGCCTAGTGTGAGACACAAGCGTGCCTCTCTAAAAATAAAAACGCTGCTGAGTCTATCTTCCAGGCACGGACGTGCCTGACTGGTGGGCATGGACGTGCCTACTTCTTTACCTAGGCACGGACGTGCCCCCTTGCTAGGCACGGACGTGCCTAGGGTCTTCAGTAAGGCGCTGTTGTATGCTCAGAAGCACGGACGTGCCTCATAGTAGGCACGGTCGTGCCTACCTCTAAAAGGGCCTTTTCTTCAATTCTTCAACTTCATGGGCCTTGGCTTACTTCATGGATCCATAACTCATCCAAATTAGTTCTATTATTCCTGAAATTCATCAAAAACAACACAACTACCCATAAAAGCATCGAATTATCCAAACTAAAGCAAAATACGCCAAAACTGACTCAAATACTCAACTAAACTAACAAAATTAACTAAAAATAAGCCAAATAATATACACAAAACACGACATATCAGGGATCATTAAGGGTAGAAAGGGAATTTAAGCTTAGGAGGGTTTTAGAGATGGGGTATAAATACCCATCTTATGAGCAAGTTAGATCTTGCCCAAGGTGAAGAATACCTGATTAGGGGATTTTGCTCCCACCAATCGGAATGCGCCACGTGGGCCAATAAGGTCCTGCCAAGTGTCTCCCAGTTGGAACTGTCAGGGCTTGCCACGTGGCACGCGCTTATTCGTCCACCTTGGACCTATTATGTCATGAGACGTGGCATACTCCATGCCTAATGGAGAAACCGGCCACCCAGGCCCAACTTCCGAGGGAAGCCCAATCAGCCCTAGGTTAACCTAAACCTAGGATTAGCACGTTTCCCAAGGTTATAAATACCTCCCTTAATCCTCATTAAGGGAGAGGACATTAATTACAGAGATTACACAGAGATAACAGGCTGATCACGCTAACAAAGCAGATTACCTACATTAAACACTCTCACCTAGAGAGACCTAATCACTTTAATTTCCGCATTAATTACTCCTTAATCAAGTACTAACTTGACCGTTGGAGGCGGAGCTCCCACCACCAGGAGTCTCCGTTGTTTTGCAGGTACAGGCGTCCGGTTCCAGTCACAGAATTGTAACTCTCCCGCAGGACATCAGAAAACCCCGAAACATTTGGCGCCGTCTGTGGGGAGAGTACTTCTAAGATGGCATCCAAGTCTGTACCGACTCCTGAAGAGAGGCGTCCCCTAGACGACCCTCAAGTTCAGTCGGACCACGATACTGAGAGTGAATTTGAAGTTGAAGCTCACACAGCTTCAGACGGGACCCTAAGGGCCCGACGTACCCGTCATACCGAAAGGAGGGAACGGGAACATCTTCATACAGGAAGCGAGCCAGCAGGCGCACCGCCTGTTCAGCAGCAGCCGACTGATGGATCTTCTCCCATCACAAGAAACGAACTCATGACCTTCATGAGGGACTTCAAGGGAGAAATTCAAGAGTTGATCAACAAGAAGCCGCCTGCTCTGGGCAAGGAGCAGTCGACTAAGAAACCCTCCTCTTCACAGAAGAGGAAGCCAGTTCAAGGGCGAGAGGCGACTCCTCATCCTAAATCTAGGAAGCGGGAGCCACCTGCCCTTGATTTCACAAAATACCGTTTTCCTACTCCAGGAAATAGGAAACCTGTTCGTCATATTCAGGCGGACGGGTCGAGGAAATCATACACAGACGCTCGGCTACTGCTAGAGCAGAAGAAGAGTGACCGATTGTCAGAGTCGGCCTCTACTTCAAACTTCCAAGACAGTCTGCGAAATACCTCAATGAGGCATACGCAGTCGTATCATGAGAGTCATTCAGGCGGCACCTCCCGTCAGTCTGGCTTTCATAGCGACCAGGCGGTACCAAACTTACCGTTTGTGCCGCAACAACAGTATTTTTTGCAGCCACCTCCGTTTGGTGGACATGCAGCAAAAAACGTCCAATCTATGGACTGGCAGCTACGGTTGCTTAAACTTGGTGAACAGCCGTCGGCTTTCTCCAAGGAAATTACTGAAGCCGCTCAGCCGGCCAAAGTGAAAAATGTATTAGTAGGCGCCTATGACGACACTACTAACCCAGAAGACCATCTTATGGCCTTCACCAACCTGATGTACCTTCAAGGGTTGGATGATCCCGCCTGGTGCAAGTGTTTCCCAGCGACTCTCAAAGGAATCGCACAACAATGGTTCGGCAACCTGCCGACTGGTTGTGTAAATAGCTTCCGGACGCTTGCTTACTTATTCACCTCCAACTTCGCCATGAACATCCCTGCAAAGAAGACGACCCTTGATTTAGGAACAATTCAGCAGGGCGAGAAGGAGGGGCTTCGTTCTTACATCAGGCGTTTTAACCTGATGAGAATACAGATTCAAGGGTTACCGGATGAGGTAGCCTATACTGACTTTTTCAGAGGTCTCAAGGACGGGTCGACCTTCAAATTTGACTTGGTCCGAAAGAGGGTGGCGACTCTTCAAGAGGCCTTGATTGAAGCGGAAGCCTATATACAGGCGACTGATCTTTGTAGTACGGGAAGACAGTCGGACGGTAAAAGGTCCGACAAAAAAGAAGGACGATAGAAGCAGTCGTCCAACAAAGACGATAAAAGAAAAGAGGTCTGGGCGGCTGATTCCTCTAAACAGCCGGCCCAGAAAAAGAAAAAATAATTCAAACCATACTCCCCAAAGTATGCGTTTAACAAGGATAACCAGTTTATCCTAAAAGAAATCAAGGGACGGATCTCAATTGAGAAGCCGGTCCCCATGAAGGGTTCTGCAAACAACCGGAACCAAGAAAAATTCTGTGCTTATCATGAAGATGTTGGTCATCACACCAATGACTGCATCAGTCTCATGCGGTATCTGGACCGCCTGGCTGAGCAAGGTGATCTTGACACTTATGTCAAGAAATCTACGGGGAACACTTCCTCAAAAAAGCAGTCGGCCAAAAAGAATCAACAGGCCGACAGCTCCGATACAGATGATGCAGTCGTCTACACCATTGCAGGTGGCTTCTCAGGAGGCGGCCCCACTATTAGGGGCAACAAAGACAATATCAGGCGGTTAGATGTAAATTTCGTTCACCAAGAACGGCCGTCCAAATATTCATTTCCTGAGATTGTCATCACTGAAGAAGATCTAGGAGGGGTAAGAGGGCCGCATGACGACCCTATCGTTATTGAATGTAAAGTGGCCAACCAGAGAGTTGGCCGAATCCTCATAGATACCGGAAGCTCCTCAGATCTTATCAGTAGCAAATGTCTGTCGAAACTAAAATATCAGACTGACTGCATACATCCGGCCTCCCACCCTTTAGTAGGGTTTGGAGGAGGAGTCGTCCACCCAGTGGGACGAGTGGATTTACCCATCCGCCTGGGCGAAAAAGGGGAAGGGCGACACATGGTAGTCCGGTTCCTGGTAGTAGAAGAACTCTCGGCTTACAACATGATTCTGGGACGACCAACCCTGAATAATTCCAAGGCTGTTATAATCCCATCTCTTATGTTGCTCAAGTTTGAGAGGGATAATGGAACAGTCGGGTCCCTAAGGGGAGATCAGAGGATGGCCCGAGAGTGCTATCTCTCGGATGTCAAGCCCACTGTTATGGCCACTGGGTCGAGTGGTGGAAAAATAGACCTTGACAAAGTCAAGGAGAGTGCGCCTGTTCAAGAAGCAAGCGGCAAGAAGAGAAAGGCATCCCAGACAGGGGCCGCAAGAAAAGACAAAAAATAGCAATCATTGGCAGAGGAGCGGTCGGATGAATTCCGCCCTCAGCCGGCTGGGAGCATACGGACTTGATCTTAGACGACTCACGTCCTGAGCAAACAGTCAAAGTTGGGACGACTGCTCTGAGAGACCTTGGTGACGACTTTCACAAACTATTGAAAGAATACAAGGACATCTTTGCATTCGAAGTCCATAAAATGCCAGGCATTAGTCCTGATCTGGCGGTACATAAACTAGCCGTGGATCCGAAAAAGAAGCCGGTACGGCAGAAGAAGCGGAACCATGGCGAAGAAAGAAGTCAGGCGGCAACCGCCGAAGTTAAAAAATTACTTGATGCAGGGTTCATTCGGCAATGTTACTTCCCAGACTGGGTTGCAAATGTGGTGCTTGTTAAAAAGCCGAATGGCACCTGGTGAATGTGTGTAGATTACACAGATTTAAACAAGGCGTGCCCCAAAGACAGTTACCCTCTGCCTAAAATTGATAACCTGGTCGACTCAACAGCCGACCATGCTTTGATGAGCTTTATGGACGCCTACTCTGGTTTCCATCAAATTCCTTTATGGAAGAAAGATCAGGAGAAGACGGCCTTCGTCACTGATCAGGGGTTATACTGTTACACGGTCATGCCGTTTGGTCTTAAGAATGCCCCGGCTACCTTCCAGCGAATGATAAACACTGTGTTCTTTGATCAGATTGGGAGAAACGTCGAGGCATACATTGATGATATGATTGTCAAGACTAAACTTCAGAAAGATCATCTGTCAGACCTCCGAGAAACTTTCGCCACACTCAGGCGGCACCATGTCATGCTCAATCCCAAGAAATGTGTCTTTGGAGTTGGTTCTGGAAAATTTCTCGGATTCCTTATCAATCAGAGAGGAATAGAGGCGAACCCTGAGAAGGTGCAGGCGGTCATTGACATGCAGTCGCCTCGTACCATCCGAGAGGTTCAGAAGTTAACAGGTTGTCTGGCGGCCTTGGGAAGATTTCTAAGCCGATCAGGCGACAAATGCCTATACTTTTTCCAGGCAATTAAGAAAAAGGCAAGTTTTGAATGGGGGCCGGATGCTGAGGCCGCCTTCCAGAAATTGAAAGTTCACTTGCATTCCTTGCCGAGGCTGGTCAGCCCTTTGCCCAAAGAAGTACTCTACATGTACCTGGCCGTCTCTGATCATGCGTTAAGTGCTGTTCTCCTCGCTGAAAGAGACGGATGTCAACTCCCGGTCTACTTTGTCAGTCACGTACTGAAAAATGCCAAGTTGAGGTATCCCTTAGTGGAGAAATTTGGTCTTGCACTCTTCATGGCTGTTAAAAAATTGAAGCCCTACTTTTTGGCACATGCAGTCGTCGTGTATACAGACCAACCTATCAAGCGGCCACTGACCATCATGGAGTCGTCAGGCCGAATGATCAAATGGGCCATAGAAATTCAGAGCCTCGAAGTTACTTTCGAGCCTAGAAAAGCAGTGAAGGGGCAAGCCTTTGCTGACTTTATTTTTGAGATGACTCGTCCCCCTGACTCTCAAGTTCCAGACCAAGTCTGGAAGGTATATGTGGACGGAAGCTCTATCAAATGGTTGTGGAGCAGGCGTCATATGTCAGTCGCCGGAGGGCGACAGGTACGAGTATGCTCTACGCTTCAGTGTTCAGGCCTCAAACAATGAGGCAGAATATGAAACTTTACTAGCCGGAATCCGCATGTGCAAAGCGGCAGGGGCAAGAAAAATAGACGCCTGTTCCGATTCACAATTGATAGTGAGTCAGTACAATGGCGAATACGAAGCAACCCATTCGGCCATGATCAAGTATTTACAGGCGGTCCGACAAGCAGTCGGCTCCCTTGAGGATTTCCATCTGATCCAAGTGCCGAGATCAGAAAACAACCAGGCGGATGCACTGTCAAAATTAGCATCATCCGCCTCCTCTGATACTCCTCGAACTGTTTTTTTGGAAGTAATGGAGAAGAGAAGCATCGAGGAAGACCCTATTGGAATCCTAGACAGAAGCTCAACCTGGATGGATCCAATCAGGGCATATCTGACAAACGGTACCCTGCCGGATGATCATCAACAGGCGGCAGCACTGAAAAAACGAGCAACCTGTTTTGAAATAATAAAGGGAGAACTTCACAAAAGGGGGTACCTTCAACCCTTCTTAAAGTGTGTTACTCCAGAGAAGGGACGAGAGATACTAGACGATCTTCACTCTGGTTACTGTGCTTCTCATATAGGCGGTAGGACGCTTGCTCAACGGGCAAGGCGGCAGGGCTACTTTTGGCCTACTTTAGAAGCAGATGCAATGGAGATGGTGAAAAAATGTGACAAGTGCCAAAGGTTTGGCAGGCTAATTCACCGTCCGGCTACTGACCTCACTACCATTCATAGCCCACTACCGTTTGTTAAGTGGGGCATGGACATTCTGGGTCCATATACGCCTGCTACAGGCGGAAGGAGGTACATACTTGTTGCCGTCGACTACTTCACTAAATGGGTAGAGGCGGAGGCTGTAAAGGGAATCAAGACGAAGGATGTAATTTCATTCATTTGGAAAAATGTCATCACTCGGTTCGGGGTTCCCATGTCTATGGTTTTTGATAATGGTCCCCAATTTGAGACGCCTGCTCTCAAAAGCTGGTTGGGTGACCAAGGAATTGCACACTACTTTGCATCTGTCGGCCGTCCACAAGCAAACGGCCAGGTAGAAGCCTTTAATAAAATCATCTCAGACGGTCTCAAGAAAAAGATTGAACGAGCAGGCGGCCTATGGGCGGATGAATTACCACATGTTCTCTGGGCCATTAGGACGAATGAAAAAGGGGCGACTGGAGAAACTCCATTCCTCCTAACTTATGGTGCGGAAGCTGTTCTTCCAATAGAACACTACGAGCCGACTCTTCGAGTAATGCTATATGACGAAGAGGCAAACTGGGAAGCCATGCGCCTGGCATTAGATTCACTTCCTGAAAGGAGGGGCAATGCTGTCTTGCGCCATGAAATTTACCGCCTGAGAATGACTAGATCATACAACAAAAAAGTACACAGGCGTCCACTCAGAGTGGGGGACTTTGTACTTAGAAAAATGGAAGCAGTTGGTAGGGCTAATGAGTCTGGAAAACTAACTCCCAACTGGGAAGGACCCTACCGAATCTGTGAAGAGGTCAGGGACGGTACCTACCGGCTGGAAACACCAGACGGACGACCGTTGCCTCGAACTTGGAATGTAGATAATCTTAAGAAATATTTCTTTTGAATGATGTAAATAATCAAGAGCTACTTAATAAAAGTTTGCACTTAATATTCAATTTTGTACTAAGAGGGGCACGCCTACTAACAAACAGTCGGCTACTCTCCATAGTTTTTATTCTTACTTAAGAGGGGCATGCCGCCTGTACCTTTACAGTCGGTTACTCTCCATTGAGTATTTTACTCTATCTTCAGAGGGGCATGCCGTCTGTACCTTTACAGTCGGCTACTCTCCATTGAGTATTTACTCTATCTTCAGAGGCATATGCCGTCTGTACCTTTACAGTCGGCTACTCTCCATCGAGTATTTTACTCACCATAAGGGCATGCCGTCTGGACATATAGTCGACTACTCTCCATAGAAGAGGGCCGACGGGTTCCAAACACACAACCACCCCCCTTATACTTAGCTAAAAAAGATTAGGGCCTGGCCGACCCTGTGCCTAACAGGCGGCTACCCTCCTTTGACTTAGCACCTACGTTCACCATGAACTAACCAAGGCCACAGGCCGAATGATCAGACCAGGCGCCAAGCCAACTGATCAAATCTTCAAAACTAATACGACCTGTCCCAACATCATAGCAGGCGTCCGGCGGAATCCCTTCAGATGAAATTCGTCGTGGAGAGCAGCTCCCTTTTGGGTGGAACATTGCTCTATAAACTAATTACACGGCACCTATACGACTGCCCCCAAGGGCAACCACGTAGCCGTTTTTGAGACAAGGATAACTCTATCACTAACCAAACCAGTGGTAGCAGTTGACATCTGAGTCGGATGACCGCCTGTATTACTTGGGATAAATGCAGGGGGTACCTCTTGAGTTAATAGCCAACAAACATTGGCGAATCAAGGGGTCTAGCCGGCCTCCGCCGCCTGACACCTCTACTTCTCAAGCAAGAGTGACGGAGACTAAGTAACACCAACGTTAACTCATAGTCACTCCCTCAAACTTGGTATGGAACCTAAAGGGTTTGAGTAGACCGCCTGTTTTTTGGCAAACAGGGGCACTCAAACCCCTATTCCTACTAGGTAACCACTCGGGTTAATAGCCAACAAACATTGGCAAATCAAGGGGATCAGCCGGCCTCCGCCGCCTGGTACCTCTACTACTCAATCTAGAGTGTGATGGAGACTAAGTAACTCCTATGTTAACTTATGGTCACCCCCTCAAACTTAGTATGGAGCCTAAAAGATATGAGTCGTCCGCCTGTTTTTAGCAAACAGAGGCTCTCAACCACTACTCCTGCTAGGTTAACAACTTATGAGTTAAAATCCAACAAACATTGGCGAATAAAGGGGAACAACCGGTACCCACCGCTTGATACCTCTACTACTCAGTTCCTTGGCAACTAGGTAACAATCTTGTTTACTTGGTCAGATCACTTTCCTACTTGTTTAATTTTACAAATGACAGGACCGCCTGGTTAAAGGAGACCTAGTACTTAAAATGGTTCGAATACCGATTAGATAAAAGGCCGACTGATCGTCTATCCTGGAAACCGACAACCAGTCGTCCAGGGGCATAGGCGGCGTGACTAACTATCCGTACCTGTCTGCAACTATCGGCCATGTAAAACAGTCGGTATAGTGAACAATTGGATATCGGAATATTCAATACTTAGACAAATTCGAATCAAAACAAAAAATTCATTAAAAAGAAGCCGGTCATTGAAGACCGGCAAAATATTCAGAGCCCCGGCCCCCTGGCCGGGTAAATACAAAACAAACGGCACGCAGGCCGTGGAAAGAATACATAAAGCTTAAGAAGGGGGCAGATCTTCAATATTAGCAGCTGCCGCCTGTTCAGCACTCTTCTTGCTGGACTCGGCTTCAGCTGCATTCTTCTTTGATGCATTACCCCCAAGCGGCACAAGCGCCACTACCGGCTCCTCCTCCTCCAACGCTTCCTCCAACACCTCTTCCTCAGCAGCCGCCAGGAACTCTTGATTATATGTATCAGAACACTGGCGGTATGTTTTTTCCCATGAGGCAAAGTCGGCATTGGGGAAGAGGCGGCCCCAAGTCATGCGCTGGATTTGAGCAGAGTCTTCCATCATCTCCCGGACCAGCTCTTTCTTCTCTTGCTCGGCCTTTTCCGAGAGCTCCTTAGTAAGACTCTTCTCCTGGGTCACCAGGCGTTCCTTTACGTTGGCCAAGGATTTCTCCAAGGCTTCGTATGAGTACATCTTTAGGCGAAGAGGTTTCAGCTCGGCCTTGAGATTGGTGATGGTCGCCTCCAGCTCGCCATTCCTCTTCTGGGCCGCCTCTGACTTAGCCCGAATAGCGGCGGTAGCCTGCGCCTGATAATAAAGAATACCAATGGTCAGAACTTCATTTTGGGCAATTTGAAACATTGCCTTATCACAGTTGGAGGCGGCCATGGCTCTTGCAGCCTTTACCTCTTTGTTCTTCCGGTCAAGCGGCTTGCGAAGGCCGTTCACTCGGAGCAGGGCCTAAGTAAAAAGGAACAGGCGTCAGTTTCCAAACAAAAAAGAAAACAGGCGTCCAGGAATTCAAATACTCAAAAATATGCTAAGTATACCTCAGCAAGGACCCCTGCAATCCCGTCTAGGTCAAGGGTGCCGACACCCCTGACCGCCTCCCTTTCAGCTGGAGGAACGGCCTTGATCATAGACTTGGCCACCTCGACCAAGTCAGGCTCCTGAGGGCCGGCTGCATCAAGCATAAACAAACGGATTAGACCTAGTAAAAAAGGGAGCAAGTCTAAAATTTACAAGGACAACTTCATACTTCTAGGCGGCCCAGCTGGAGTTTTAGAAGAAGTGGCCGGCTGTTTCTCAGCCGCCACATGTTTCCTGGCAGAACCAGGAGAGCTCGCAACAGTCGTCCTCCGGGCCTTGGGGTCCGGCTGTTGGGAAGAAGAAGCTCTTGGAGCACCCGTCTAAAAAAGAAGAAAAATTCAGTATATGCATAAACACAACTCCAAAAAGAGGGTGAAAGGTTCGAAGCCCACCAAGGGTGCCCCCTTCTTGGGGGAGTCGGTTGAAGCTTGTTGCATGATGGAGGCCCGCAACATGGCCGCCGCAGTCTTGGAGGCGGTAATTTTGCTCATGGCGTCCGCTGCAAAAACAAACAGCAAAGTTAATAAAAGTTATAACAAAAATGCACGGAACAACAGAGTATTCGACAGGCCGACTACCTCTTGAGGACCGACTGCTGAGGCCACAGGCGGCCAAAAAGTACTCGTCGTAGAGCCATTTGAAACTCGGGACGCAGTGCAGGGGTACTTGCTCTCGTACCCCTGAAGTAGAGTCGACCCTCGACTCTACTTTAAAGAGTCCTTTATCTAGGATCTCTTTCTTAGCCTTGGGGGGAACAGGCGGCATGCTGCGGCCGCCTGCAAGAAGGGGCGGATTCTTGTTCCACCTGTTGAGGCGCTTGTTCAGCTCCGTGTCTGAACTCTCAAAGATGAAGAAGGTGCACCGCCAGTCCTTCCATTTGTTTGCTTTACCTCTCGTCATGAGGTAGCCCCTGTGGCTCGTGAATTGATACCAGCCGGTACCGCCTGCCTTAGGGGTCCGGCTGAGATAGTTCATGTGGGCAAAAGCCTCGAAGCTCGGCTCCACCCCGTGCAGTTCGCACCCGGCCACATAGCCGAGTACGTTGACCCAGGAGTTCGGGGCTAACTGCCATAACCCCAACTCATACCCATCCAAGATCCGCTGAACAGCCGGATGTAGTAGGAAGCGCAGCCCAGCCTTGATGGCCGCCTTGTAGCAGCCAAAGCAGGCGCTATCATAACTGGTACCAGCCGGCCAGACGACTGTGTCTTCTAGATCCGGCACAAACACTAAAAAGTCGGGGCCCATTGTGTGGTTTGCGATAAAGCTCTCCACTTTCTCTTGCATGGTCGTGATCCGGCCCCGGGGTACCGTGCAGTAGTAGGGGGTATTTTGCTCTCGGTAAGAGGCGGATGGCTCCGCCCAATTGCCCCCCTTCTCAACTGCGTGAGAAAGCCTCGCCTCTTGCAGGCGACTGTTTTTCTCTTCTGTGTCCAGAGAAGCATGGCCAGAAGAGCTAGACTCGGAATCGTCCTCTGACGAGTCCGAAGAGGACGACTCCTCCCCTCTCCCGGAGGGGCCCGCCTCCTCTCCTTTAAAGGGAGCAGGAGAGAATGAAGAATTGTCAACTGAGAAATGGGAAGGGGTCACTTTGATTCCTCCCTCAGAGCAGCCGGCTTTCAAGCCGCTTTGTTTCACTTCCACATCTGGCGCCTGGTCAGATGTTTCACTAATCGGCACCCTGCGGGAGGAGCCGTCTGAATTTGAGATCCTAGCAGTCTTTTTTGTTCTGGCCATCATGCTCTTCATAGACACAGATACAGTCGGACTTTGTATAAAGGGCAAAGATGGGTCCGGAAAAGGGCAGGCGGCACTCCTAGTCCTAGATTCAGCCGTCCCCGGTGACCGACTGATCACTAACCTAGGTCGTGTCGTGTGCTTCCGTGGTGCCATTTCAAAAAAAAAAAAAAGAATAAAATAAAAAGAAAATTAAGAGTAAGAGAACCGACAGTTACCTGAACGAGTGATGATTGATGATGTTCTGAAAATCCTTTGCAGTCGGCTTGTCAGAGCAGGCGGTAGGCAGAAAAGTCTAAAATGTCAGAGCAAGTTCAGGGGTCCGAATGTTCTCTCACAAAGTTCTCAAGTGTGAAAATGACTGAAGTCAACACTCCTTTATATAGGCGAAGTGAGAAGGCGAAGGGTCACTTCCAGAATTCAAAATTTGGGCGGGAGAAACTCTCGGCCCTTCGCCGAGTGACACCTGTAGCAGGTCGTCGCCTGTTACAGTTCGACACCTGTCACAGGTAACACGTGACCAGTCACGTGCCACCTGTGAGGGGCAAATGATTAGGGGATTTTGCTCCCACCAATCGGAATGCGCCACGTGGGCCAATCAGGTCCTGCCAAGTGTCCCCCAGTTGGAACTGTCAGGGCTTGCCACGTGGCACGCGCTTATTCGTCCACCTTGGACCTATTATGTCATGACACGTGGCATACTCCATGCCTAATGGAGAAACCGGCCACCCAGGCCCAACTTCCGAGGGAAGCCCAATCAGCCCTAGGTTAACCTAAACCTAGGATTAGCACGTTTCCCAAGGTTATAAATACCTCCCTTAATTCTCATTAAGAGAGAGGACATTAATTACAGAGATTACACAAAGATAACAGGCTGATCACGCTAACAAAGCAGATTACCTACATTAAACACTCTCACCTAGAGAGACCTAATCACTTTAATTTCCGCATTAATTACTCCTTAATCAAGTACTAACTTGACCGTTGGAGGCGGAGCTCCCATCACCAGGAGTCTCCGTTGTTTTGCAGGTACAGGCGTCCGGTTCCAGTCTCGGAATTGTAACTCTCCCGCAGGACATCAGAAAACCCCGAAACAATACCCAAAGGTAAACTTTCTCTCTCTCTCATCTTATTTTCTCTCTCCTTTAATTTTCCCCTCCCCTTTTAATTCACACACATCACCACACACACACACCACTACCACGGTGGTCGGCTGCCACCACCACCATAGCTGGCCGCCGCCAGCACAGGGCCGATAGCAGCAGCAGCCACAGGGAGGTGGCACTGGCCACTCTCCCCTCCCCCTTGTTGTGCGTGTGTTTTTATTTAAGAAAAAAAAGACTCTTCTTTTGTTTTAAAATTATTCTAGCCTTGATTCAATCATTATTTTTGGGTTGTGTGATGATTTTTATGATGTTTGATTATAATTATTATGTATATAACTTTCAGATTTAGTTTTTGAATTAAAAAGCCCCAAATTGAAAACCCTAGGTTTCTAAATTAATGTATGTTGATGGAAATTGATTGTAGGTGATTGAAACTATTAAATTAGATTTTTCTAAACATAATTACAGCAATTTTACATGTTTTTATGAAGCTGGAATTTTTTATATAAAGGTTAGAATTATGTTTCTTGAAGGGATTTTTAATTACCCGTTAATTGGGAATAAAAGTAAGGGTTTTAAATTAATTTTCATCTTGTTTTAGGGGGTTTATGAGTGATTTAAAGAGTGTATATATTGCTCGAAATTTATATTGAATATGTATTAATGTCTCTTTGTAAGGTTGTAGAAGATTTCCAAGTGAGTGATTTTATGTAGTCGTGGCGATTTTGAGATTATATTCAAGGTATGTTCGCATACTCGGTAATTATTTAAATGTATAGAATCATGATAGGTTTTGTTTAATTAATTCCAAGGTAGTATCATGATAGGTATTGGTTGGAATTGGTGATTGGGTTGATGTTGGTGGTTGATTTATGATGGATTAATGTTTGGAATTAATTATATTGACATGTTGAGTTTGAACTACACTTTTATTATTGACATGATTGAGAGTATGTTCAATTAAACTAAATATTTAATTTGGTTTGGAATATAAAAAGGGAATTTTATTGTAATTCATATAATTTTTATTGATGCTTTAAGCATGGGGATTGAGCTATCAAGTGTCTTAGTACACAGGAATAAATTATTTTGCGGTGCTTTATGCACTTAAGGTGTTATTTAATGCCGAGGTAGTTTAAAGGGGTTCAACATTAAAACTATGTGGTCATTAATTATTCAAGAATTAAATTGGTATGTTAGATTGCTTGAATGATTTATTATGATTGATTGTGTGATGGTTTGTCTTCTAATGTGTTTTGACATTAGATCTGATGTAGAGAGCAAATATTAAGATATGTGTAGGCATAAAGTGAAGACTGAGCAAAATAAACTTAAAATGAGCAAATACAAAAAAAAAAACAATTGAGCAAATATAAAAATGAGCAAATGAGCAAAATAAGTTGTGTTCCATGTTCATGTTTAGTCTTGAATTTACTTATGATTTATTACCGAATTCCAAAGCTGTGTTGTTGTGGTATGATCGTTCTTGTGTTCTTATTTTAAATTTGAGTATCATTGTTGCGTTCTTGTTTCTGTTGCTAGGATAGTTTGTTTTACTGGGGTTGTGCTTCCTAAATACTTATTTTCTCATTTGTCAAATGAGCATTGAGTTATTTGCTCATTTGACAAATGAGCATTCAGTTATTTGCTCATTTGACAAAAAATCAAAGAATTCTTTTCTTATTTCACAAATGAGCATTGAGTTCCTTGGTCTGATTTCCTACACACAAGCCCCACCCCCTTCTTCTTGGTTTGTTTCCTGCACACCAACCACACTCCCTTCTTCCACTTCCCTGCACAAACCTATCCCCCCTGCCCCCTCATCTTTCTACTTGCAGTTCTGATTTCTAAAACTGATTTCAGTTCTAATGTTAGATTATGAAATTATTGTGTCGGTGTGTGTGTGTGAGTGAGTGTAAGAGTGTATGTATAAGTGTGTGTTTGCTTCTGGCCGTGTACATTCTTATTTAAGAATCTGATTTTAGTTCTAATTATTGAGAGTGTGTGTGTAAGTGTGTTTAAGGGGGTGCATATTCACTTGTTACTATTTTGTGGAATTGTTAATGACTTGTTATTTCTATTATGTTTAATGACAGAAATGATGAGGAACAACGAACAAATTGACAGTCATTCTAGTACCATCACAAACGTGCCACCTACTCCTACAATAGTAGTTTCTCCTAAAGTATCACCTTTGCTCACTCATGGAGGAACAAAAGAATGGCTCCAAAATGCCCCAATGAGTTAAAACCAGCTATTGGGATGAAGTTTAATAATCTTGAAGAGGGCCTTGAATTTTATAAAAGTTATGCATTTGCTGCTGGATTCAACACAAGAAAGTCTACAACTAAAAGACAAAGAAGAAGCAAAGAAGTGAAATCACAGTATATCTTATGTAATAAGGAAGGATACAAAGAGAAAAGAAAGGCTACTGTTGAAAAAGATTTAAATAACAAGGAAGGAGAAAGCAATGAAGAAAAGGCTTCAATCAAAAGGAAGAGACTCGTTACTCGTGTTGGGTGCAAGACACATTTGTCATAAAGCATTGTGATGATAACAAATTCATTGTGTCAAAATTTCATGAGGGACATACTCATGCACTTTATACACCTAATTGCAATCTCTTCCAATAAGAAGGAAGGAAAATGAACATATTGCACAAAAAAATAATTGTGAATAATTCTAAGGTAACACTTTCAAAATCTCTTATGTTTCATAAATTCTCTATATGTTCTAATAAAAGATGTTTTGTTCATTTGACAAACTATTTTGTTCTTTAAATAGGTGAATATTGGTCCCGTTACAACTTTTCGAATAATGAAGGAAGTTGTTGGAGGATATGATAACATTGGTGCATATAAGCAAGATTTCAAAAAATTTCATAGAGATTTAAAAGCATACATTCAAGGAAGCGATGCTCAAATGTTCGTGGATAACTTTACCAACAAAAAGCTAATGTGGAGCGCTTTTTTCTTTGATTTTGAGATGGATGAAGATTATTGCCTTTGTAGAGCATTGTGGGCAGACCCCCTTTGTAAAAAGAGTTATGCTCTATTTGGTGATATGGTATCCTTTGATACCACATACCAAACCAATAGGTAATTCATAATAATCACAATTCATTTCTATGTTATAACTATGGCTTAACTTAATGACTTTGTTTTAAATGAACTTAGTATAATTGTTTGCTTACTTCAATGTGAAAAGTGAATATCCCCATAAGTCTAATATTCTTTGATAAGAGTATGTATGTGGGCATTAAATTGCATGTTCATTTGGCAAATGAGCCTTGAATTTTCTGCTCATTTGACAAATGAGCAAAGAATTGTTTGCTTATTTCACAAATGAGCATTCAATTATTTGCTCATTTGACAAAAGAGCAAAGAATTGTTTGCTTATTTCACAAATGAGCATTGAGTTATTTGCTCATTTGACAAATGAGCAATCAATTATTTTCACATTTTTCAAATGAGCATTGAATTATTTGCTTATTTAATTTAATCTGTATGTGTAAACAGGCACAACATGGTGTTTACTCCATTTACAGGGGTTGACCATCATAAGAGCTGCATCACTTTTGCTACTAGTTTCATAGCAAAGGAAGATATTGTGTCATTTAAGTGGTTGTTCAGATCATTTCTCAACGCAATGGGTGGGAATGAACCAAATTGTATGATCATGGATCAGGATCCAGCAATGAAAATTGTTGTTACAAGTTTGTTTAAGAAGAATGAACATCGGTTATGTATGTGGCACATAATGAAAAAGTTACCAGATAAGGTGGAGAAATCAATCATGCAAGAAAAAACTAGTTTCCTAAAAAAATTATGTGCTTGCGTTTGGCATCTTGAAATCGAACCCGCTGAGTTTGAAGAAAGGTGGAACAAGGTGATGGTTGAATACCACTTGGAAGAACATGAGTGGTTAGTTTATATGTACAAGATAAGGACAAGTGGATTCTGGCGTATTTCAGAGATGTGTTCCTTGGAGGAATAATGCGTACAACATCAAGATCCGAAAGTGAAAACAACTTTTTCTGCTCCTTTATCAATCCTCATGTGTCACTTGTTGAGTTTAACTTGAGATATGAAGCTGCAATTGATGTGTTGGGTTTCGTAGTGTCCGACACTACGCGGAATGAAACCCGCCCAAGACTCGCACACTAATTAATGTAACTAAACATGCAATCACATAATTAAACAACAAAAGAGAGAGAAAGAGAAAAGACGACCTTACCCTCGACACTTGGCTCGCTTACGAGCTCTTACTTGAAAGCTCTAGCTTCGCAAGTGCGTAAGCCTCCGACGGCTCGCACCCTCGACCCAACCCGAGCGGTCTCTACCTTGAAGGTTAGTCGAGGCTAGATCAACAAAATACTAGAGTATTACGAACTTAAAGGTTTTCTCACTTATAAGGAGATGCCTTATTGAGTTCAACTCAAGTGCTTTTTCCCAAACCCAAAACATGGGTATTTATAGGGAAAGGAGCCTTGATTTCCCATTCCCCATCAATGTGGGAGAATTGCATTTTCTCAATTTATTTTAATCTAAAACAAATTAAAATGCAAATTAAATCAACAAGCACCAAGTGGAAAATGGTGAGCAAGGGTGGGTGAGGACCACTAAGGGGGGGACCAAAACACCACTTGTTCCCCAAGCAATCCCTAAAGACCGGTCCCCTCCTTGACCGTGAGCTGGCCACGCATAGCTGGGAGACAGCCTGCCTTGGTTACCAAGGCTGCCTAGCTGGCGCCTGGCACCTTGGCTGGGCTAGCTGGTCAGCCCGCATATGCATGCGCACAACTAGCAAGCCACGCATGCAATGCGGGCTGCTGCTGCGTAGCGTATGCTAGGCGCTGCTTGGCAGCTGCTGCTTGTGCTAGGCGCTGCCCAGCACACAAGCATGCACAATCACAGCACACGCACACATAGCACATTGCTTGTGCTAGTGATGGATGGTGCTGCTATGCTAGCAAGCACGCACAGTCATAGCACACACACGCATGGCACAATGCTTGCGATGCTCATGCTATGCGATGTGCGAGTGTTGTGCGATGCCCACCATGCTTGCATGCATGCGGTTGGTGACCTCGCCTACCCTAGCAGTCACATAGCTAGGCCAATGCGAGGCTACGGCTTGGCTCGTACTTGTCGCTTGCATGACTCCACATCTCGTCGAATTCTAAATTCGACTTGACTTGTGACGCTCGGTTACGACGTTCTAAGCTTGATATCCGACATCTTTGTTCGTAATACTCTAATGACTCATCTAATCCTTTGGATTGATTCGTCGTCTCGGATCGGTTACTTGATTGGGATGCAACCCGAAGGGTTCAGTCAAGATTAAGCCGTAACATTAATTATACATTAATATTACTGATCGAAAGCTGCCTCCACCTAGGCATTCCGATCACTTGACCTCACTGAAGAATTAGCTTTCTAATAATTCCGAACCCTCTATCAGAATAATACACTTGTTGGAAGGACACCATTCCTTTCATGATGTCCAGAGACACACACAAGGTCAGAATGATAATGATTCAAAGCACAAATATCCTGAGTGCAAAACACCACTAGGGATAGAAAAGCATGCCTCACATTTATATACTAACTATAACATTTGTTGTTGTGTTTAATCCAACTAACTATGAAACAACATATTCTTGCAAGATATTTTATAGACAAGGAATTCCATGTAGACATATGATTTGGGTTTGGAAAGAAAAAAGGTTTGAAACCATTCCTGAGCAGTACATGCTACACAGATGGACTACTATGGCACTAAAGAAACCAATTTTTGACTTGGGAGGAAACCTGTTAAAGCAATTTGCTAATATAATTCACAAGAAAAAATTGTTAAATGATTTATGGTCAGAGATACACACTTGTGTAAGTTTGGCAGAAGGCAAAGATGAAGATATTTAAGACCTTGTGATAAATCTTCAAGGAATAAGAAAGGATTTGGAGGCTAAGAGGATTGCAAGAAATAATGAAACAACAGCTGGAAGTGCAAACAACAAAGAACAAGACATTGAGCTATGGATTGGAGCTGGTGTGCCAACTGAAATAATTGTCAAACCTCCAAAAATTTCAAAGAATAAAGGGACTGCAGTTCATGTATCAAATGAAGAGACTTCAAAAAAGAAAGGGGCTGAGATTGATGTGTTAAATGTTGAAACAAGAGGTAGAAGTGCAAAAAGGATGAAGGGAGAAAAAGAAAAGGTTGTAGAACAAAACCAGAAAAAGAAGAGATTATGTAGAGGTTGTGGTGAATTGAGTCATCATGATATTAGAAATTGTCCAAAAAAAGTGTAATGATACTTTTATTTTATATAAATATAAGATTTAATATTTTTAGCACATCCCCTCATTATTTATCGAACATTTAGAAATTTTGTGTTTTTAATTTTGTTGATTTTATATTTCTTAACAGAATCAATTATGTATCAAATGAGATTTCAATTATTTGTCAAATGAGCAAATAGTTAGTTTCTCATTTGTCAAATGAGCAAATAATTACTTACTCATTTGTAAAATAAGCAAACATTTCCTTGAACATTGGAAAATTAGCAATCAATTTTTTGCTCATTTAGCAAATGAGCAAATAGTTAGTTGTTCATTTGTCAAATGAGCAAATACTTAGTTGCTAATTTAACAAACGAGAAAAAACTTAGTTTCTCATTTGTCTAATGAGCAAATTTTTTTTAATCATTCATTAATCAACAAGCATGTCTTTGCTCATTTGTGAAACGATCAATCAATTATTTGCTCACTTGATAATTAAGCAAATATTTCTTTACTCATTTGTCAAATGAGCAAATAGTTCGTTGCTCATTTTTAAAATGGGCAAATAGTTCAAATAAACGGTAGGTATAAATGACAAAGTATTTCAAGTAAACACAAAAGATCCTATTTAAATATAACCACCACAAAAGTCCCCATAATCAAAAGTCAACACAAAAGATCCAACTTCGATTCAAATATAACCACCATTTTTACATCATTCAAAAACTAACAAAAATCTAATTTTGATTCAAACTAATTATCTAATTTAGATTCAAATCAACACTACTAAACAACTTAGAGGTTGATAAAATAATTGTTTCTCTACTTCCCTAAACCTAGAAAGCCATATAAACACCACCAAATATCTAAATCAACACTACACCAAACAAAATACTGAGGTTACACTGACAAGTAGCTTCTTCTTCTTATGCCTTTTCTTCTTCACCCTTTTCTTCTTCAGTCTTAACAGAAACTTTCTTCTGATTTTTCTTCTTCTGAGGAATTTCTGTAACGGACTGAATTGTGTTTCTTTCACTTGAAATTATTGCCAGGGTGTACTTCACACGAAGTTTTTCTATGATTATAACCTTTAAGAAATAGAAAAGAAAAAAATAAAACAACAAGAAAATTTTAACAAATATAAATGCAGGAAGGAGGGTGAAGTAGGAAGCAGAAGAATAGAATAAGTACTAAGAAACCCAAAGTCTGATTTCCTTTACGGTTATTTTAAAAGAAAAGTAGCTTGAAATCTTGCTAATAAGCTGCACAGACTGTTTATATTCATATGCAGCATACGTGATATGTAAGCCAAGACTATTAAATGTTCTTATTACTTTATAAATTATATTCTAGCTTAATCTTGTATCAGAAGGCAAAAATATCAGTAGTAATGTGCAACAAATATATACAGAAGAAGAAAAATAAGTTAGATTTATATTGTGGTAGCATATCAATAAAGAATAAAGTTTTACTACATTTAAAGGTTCACCGAGTTCACTGAACTTTGGCTCAATGGCTCTACAGTTCATAGCCCAAATTTTAGCCGAGGTGAAAAAGGGAAGGTGGATGAGTGGGTGTGCAAGGTCACTCCGAAGCATCTACTACGTATATTGGCCATAGCTAGAATTCAATAAAAGAGGAAAATGTCATCATTTGAGGAAAAAATAATTTGCTCATTTGAAAAATGAGCAAAGAACAATTTGCTCATTTGACAAATGAACAAAGAATAATTTGCTCATTTGAAAAATGAGCAAAGAACAATTTGCTCATTTGACAAATGAGCAAAGAATAATTTGCTCATTTGAAAAATGAGCAAATAATTGCTTAATCATTTGAAAAATGACCAAATTATTGGCCGCTCATTTGACAAATGAGCAAGATTTATTTAAACTTCTATTCAGGAATAATCAAAAAAATACTAACCTACTAGGTATATAAACTTGGTGGTGCATATAAACCTATTAATATCCTTTTATTATCATGAATTTTCTTTATCATTCAAATTTTCAAATAATACCCCCCCAAACCCCCTTAAAATACACATATGCATGTGAGTGACACATGGAGTGGCTACTGTAGATAAGTTAAAGTAGCTCCACTCCCACTTTTAGAAGGGTTATTATAAATTCATAAGCTATCAATGTTGTTCTAAATATCACATACACATAATCACAAGGTAGTGAAAGGTACCCCTTTTACTATAGTTGATTAGGGGATTTTCCCCCACCAATCACCATCTGACAAGTGGACCAATCAGGTTCCGCCATGTGTCCGTCACATGGGCCAATAGGAGCCTGCCACGTGTCAAGCAATGATCCGTCCACTATGGACCAATTACGACACGACACGTGTCCTTCCCATGACACCTGGGATAACCGGTCACCTAGGCCCAACTTTCGAGGGAAGCCCAATCAGCCCAAGGTTAACCTAAACCTAGATTGACACGTTTCCCGAGGTTATAAATACCTCCCTTAATCCCCATTAAGGGAGATAACGCTAAAAACGCAGATTACACACATTAAACACTCTCACCTAGAGAGACCCAATCAGTTTAATTTCCGCATTAATTACTCCTTAATCAAGTACTAACTTGACCGTCAGAGGCGGATCTCCAATAATCCGGAGCATCCGTTTGTTTTGCAGGTACATGCGTCCGGTTCCAGTCTCAGAATTGTAACTCTCCCGCAGGACATCAGAAAACCCCGAAACATTTGGCGCCGTCTGTGGGGAGAGTACTTCTGAGATGGCATCCACGTCTGTACCGACTCCTGAAGAGAGGCGTCCCCTAGACGACCCTCAAGTTCAGTCGGACCACGATACTGAGAATGAATTTGAAGTTGAAGCTCACACAGCTTCAGACGGGACCCTAAGGGCCCGACGTACCCGTCATACCGAAAGGAGGGAACGGGAAAATCTTCAAACTGGAACTGAGCCAGCAGGCGCACCGCCTGTTCGGCAGCAGCCGACTGATGGGTCTGCTCCCATCACAAGGAACGAACTCATGACCTTCATGAGGGACTTCAAGGGAGAAATTCAAGAGTTGATCAACAAGAAGTCGCCTGCTCTGGACAAGGAGCAGTCGGCTAAGAAACCCTCCACTTCACTGAAGAGGAAACCAGTTCAAGGGCGAGAGGCGACCCCTCATCCTAAATCTAGGAAGTGGGAGCCACCTGCCCTTGATTTCACAAAATACCGTTTCCCTACTCCAGGAAATAGGAAACCTGTTCGTCATATTCAGGCGGACGGGTCGAGGAAAACATACACAGACGCTCGGCTACTGCTAGAGCAGAAGAAGAGTGACCGATTGTCAGAGTCAGCCTCTACTTCAAACTTCCAAGACAGTCTGCGAAATAGCTCGATGAGGCATACTCAGTCGTATCATGAGAGTCAGTCAGGCGGCACCTCCCGTCAGTCCGGCTTTCATAGCGACAAGGCGGTACCAAACTTACCGTTTGTACCGCAACAACAGTATTTTTTACAGCCACCTCCGTTTGGTGGACATACAGCAAAAAATGTCCAACCTATGGACTAGCAGCTACGGTTGCTTAGACTTGGTGAACAGCCGTCGGCCTTCTCCAAGGAAATTACTGAAGCCGCTCAGCCGGCCAAAGTGAAAAATGTATTAGTAGGCGCCTATGACGGCACTACTAACCCAGAAGACCATCTGATGGAATTCACCAACCTGATGTACCTTCAAGGGTTGGATGATCCCACTTGGTGCAAGTGTTTCCCAGCGACTCTCAAAGGAATCGCACAACAATGGTTCAGCAACCTGCCGACTGGTTGTGTAAAAAACTTCAAGACGCTTGCTTACTTATTCACCTCCAACTTCGCCATGAACATCCCTGCGAAGAAGACGACCCTTGATTTAGGAACAATTCAGCAGGGCGAGAAGGAGAGGCTTCGTTCTTACATCAGGCGGTTTAACCTGATGAGAATACAGATTCAAGGGTTACCGGATGAAGTAGCCTATACTGACTTTTTCAGAGGTCTCAAAGACGGGTCGACCTTCAAATTTGATTTGGTCCGAAAGAGGGTGGCGACTCTTCAAGAGGCCTTGATTGAAGCGGAAGCCTATATACAGGCGACTGATCTTTGTAGTACGGTAAAACAGTCAGACGGGAAAAGGTCCGACAAAAGAGAAGGACGACAGAAACAGTCGTCAAACAAAGACGAGAAGAGAAAAGAAGTCAGGGCGGCTGATTCCTCTAAACAGCCGGCCTAGAAAAAGAAAAAAGAATTCAAACCATACTCCCCAAAGTATGCGTTTAACAAGGATAGCCAGTTTATCCTAAAGGAA
Organism: Chenopodium quinoa; assembly: GCF_001683475.1. Lineage (NCBI taxonomy): Eukaryota > Viridiplantae > Streptophyta > Magnoliopsida > Caryophyllales > Amaranthaceae > Chenopodium > Chenopodium quinoa. Next base: position 1,228,012 of record NW_018744367.1, read on the forward strand.
ATCAAGGGACGGATCTCAATTGAGAAGCCGGTCCCCATGAAGGGTTCTGCAAACAACCGGAACCAAGAAAAATTATGTGCTTATCATGAAGATGTTGGTCATCACACCAATGAATGCATCAGTCTCATGCGGTATCTGGACCGCCTGGCTGAGCAAGGTGATCTTGACACTTATGTCAAGAAATCTACGGGGAACACTTCCTCAAAAAAGCAGTCGACCAAAAAGAATCAACAGGCCGACAGCTCCGATACAGATGATGCAGTCGTCTACACCATTGCAGGCGGCTTCTCAGGAGGCGGCCCCACTATTAGGGGCAATAAAGACAATATAAGGCGGTTAGATGTAAATTCCGTTCACCAAGAACGGTCCTCCAAATATTCATTTCCTGAGATTGTCATCACTGAAGAAGATCTAGGAGGGGTAAGAGGGCCGCATGACGACCCTATCGTTATTGAATGTAAAGTGGCCAACCAGAGAGTTGGCCGAATCCTCATAGATACCGGAAGCTCCTCAGATCTCATCAGTAGCAAATGTCTGTCGAAACTAAAATATCAGACTGATTGCATACATCCGGCATCCCACCCTTTAGTAGGGTTTGGAGGAGGAGTCGTCCACCCAGTGGGACGAGTGGATTTACCCATCCGCCTGGGCGAAAAAGGGGAAGGACAACACATGGTAGTCCGGTTCCTGGTAGTAGAAGAACTCTCGGCCTATAACATGATTCTGGGACGACCAACCCTGAATAATTCCAAGGCTGTTATAATCCCATCTCTTATGTTGCTCATGTTTGAGAGGGATAATGGAACAGTCGGGTCCCTATGGGGAGATCAGAGGATGGCCCGAGAGTGCTATCTCTCGGATGTCAAGCCCACTGTTATGGCCACTGGGTCGAGTGGTGGAAAAATAGACCTTGACAATGTCAAGGAGAGTGCGCCTGTTCAAGAAGCAGGCGGCAAGAAGAGAAAGGCATCCCAGACAGGGGCCGCACGAAAAGACAGAAAATAGCAATCATTGGCAGAGGAGCGGTCGGATGAATTCCGCCCTCAGCCGACTGGTGAGCATACGGACTTGATCTTAGACGACTCACGTCCTGAGCGAACAGTCAAAGTTGGGACGACTGCTCTGAGAGACCTTGGTGACGACTTTCACAAACTATTGAAAGAATACAAGGACATCTTTGCATTCGAAGTCCATGAAATGCCAGGCATTAGTCCTGATCTGGCGGTACATAAACTGGCCGTGGATCCGAAAAAGAAGCCGGTACGGCAGAAGAAGCGGAACCATGGCGAAGAAAGAAGTCAGGCGGCAGCCGCCGAAGTTAAAAAATTACTTGATGCAGGGTTCATTCGGCAATGTTACTTCCCAGACTGGGTTGCAAATGTGGTGCTTGTTAAAAAGCCGAATGGCACCTGGCGAATGTGTGTAGACTACACAGACTTAAACAAGGCGTGCCCCAAAGACAGTTACCCTCTGCCTAATATTGATAACCTGGTCGACTCAACAGCCGGCCATGCTTTGATGAGCTTTATGGACGCCTACTCTGGTTTCCATCAAATTCCTTTATGGAAGAAAGATCAGGAGAAGACGGCCTTCGTCACTGATCAGGGGTTATACTGTTACACGGTCATGCCGTTTGGTCTTAAGAATGCCCCGGCCACTTTCCAGCGAATGATAAACACTGTTCTTTGATCAAATTGGGAGAAATGTCGAGGCATATATTGATGATATGATTGTCAAGTCAAAACTTCAGAAAGATCATCTGTCGGACCTCCGAGAAACTTTCGCCACACTCAGGCGGCACCATGTCATGCTCAATCCCAAGAAATGTGTCTTTGGAGTTGAGTCTGGGAAATTTCTCGGATTCCTTATCAATCAGAGAGGAATAAAGGCGAACCCTGAGAAGGTGCAGGCGGTCATTGACATGCAGTCGCCTCGTACCATCCGAGAGGTTCAGAAGTTAACAGGTTGTCTGGCGGCCTTGGGAAGATTTCTAAGCCGATCAGGCGACAAATGCCTATACTTTTTCCAGGCAATTAAGAAAAAGGCAAGGTTTGAATGGGGGCCGGATGCTGAGGCGGCCTTCCAGAAATTGAAAGTTCACTTGCATTCCTTGCCGAGGCTGGTCAGCCCTTTGCCCAAAGAAGTACTCTACATGTACCTGGCCGTCTCTGATCATGCGTTAAGCGCTGTTCTCCTTGCTGAAAGAGACGGTTGTCAGCTCTCGGTCTACTTTGTCAGTCATGTACTGAAAAATGCCGAGTTGAGGTATCCCTTAGTGGAGAAATTTGGTCTTGCACTCTTCATGGCTGTTAAAAAATTGAAGCCCTACTTTTTGGCACATGCAGTCGTCGTGTATACAGACCAACCTATCAAGCGGCCACTGACCATCATGGAGTCGTCAGGCCGAATGATCAAATGGGCCATAGAAATTCAGAGCCTCGAAGTTACTTTCGAGCCTAGAAAAGCAGTGAAGGGGCAAGCCTTTGCTGACTTTATTGTTGAGATGACTCGTCCTCCTGACTCTCAAGTTACAGACCAAGTCTGGAAGGTATATGTGGACGGAAGCTCTACTTCAAATGGTTGTGGAGCAGGCGTCATATGTCAGTCGCCAGAGGGCGACAGGTACGAGTATGCTTTACGCTTCAGTTTTCAGGCCTCAAACAATGAGGCAGAATATGAAGCTTTACTAGCCGGAATCCGCATGTGCAAGGCGGCAGGAGCAAGAAAAATAGACGCCTGTTCCGATTCACAATTGATAGTGATTCAGTACAATGGCGAATACGAAGCAACCCATCCGGCCATGATCAAGTATTTACAGGCGGTCCGACAAGCAGTCGGCTCCCTTGAGGATTTCCATCTGACCCAAGTGCCGAGATCAGAAAACAACCAGGCGGATGCACTTTCAAAATTAGCATCATCCGCCTCCTGTGATACTCCTCGAACAGTTTTTTTGGGAAGTAATGGAGAGGAGAAGCATTGAGGAAGAACCTATTGGAATCTTAGACAGAAGCTCAACCTGGATGGATCCAATCAGGGCATATCTGGCAAATGGTACCCTGCCGGATGATCATCAACAGGCGGCAGCACTGAAAAAACGAGCAACCAGTTTTGAAATAATAAAGGGAGAACTTCACAAAAGGGGGTACCTTCAACCCTTCTTAAAGTGTGTTACTCCAGAAAAGGGGCGAGAGATACTGGACGATCTTCACTCTGGTTACTGTGCTTCCCATATAGGCGGTAGGACGCTTGCTCAACGGGCAAGGCGGCAGGGCTACTTTTGGCCTACTTTAGAAGCAGATGCGATGGTGATGGTGAAAAAATGTGACAAGTGCCAAAGGTTTGGCAAACTAATTTACCGTCCGGCTACTGACCTCATTACCATTCATAGCCCACTACCGTTTGCTAAGTGGGGCATGGATATTCTGGGTCCATATACGCCTGCTACAGGCGGAAGGAGGTACATACTTGTTGCCGTCGACTACTTCACTAAATGGGTAGAGGCGGAGGCTGTAAAGGGAATCAAGACGAAGGATGTAATTTCATTCATTTGGAAAAATGTCATCACTCGGTTCGGGGTTCCCATGTCTATGGTTTTTGATAATGGTCCCCAATTTGAGACGTCTGTTCTCAAAAGCTGGTTGGGTGACCAAGGAATTGCACACTACTTTGCATATGTCGGCCGTCCACAAGCAAACGGCCAGGTAGAAGCCTTTAATAAAATCATCTCAGACGGTCTCAAGAAAAAGATTGAACGAGTAGGCGGCCTATGGGCGGATGAATTACCACATGTTCTCTAGGCCATTAGGACAACTGAAAAAGGGGCGACTGGAGAAACTCCATTCCTCCTAAATTATGGTGCGGAAGCTGTTCTTCCAATAGAACACTACGAGCCGACTCTTCGAGTAATGCTATATGACGAAGAGGCAAACTGGGAAGCCATGCGCCTGGCATTAGACTCACTTCCTGAAAGGAGGGGCAATGTTGTTTTGCGCCATGAAATTTACCGCCTGAGAATGACTAGATCATACAACAAAAAAGTACACAGGCGTCCACTCAAAGTGGGGGACTTTGTACTTAGAAAAATGGAAGCAGTTGGTAGGGCTAATGAGTCTGGCAAACTAACTCCTAACTGGGAAGGACCCTACCGAATCTGTGAAGAGGTCAGGGACGGTACCTACCGTCTGGGAACACCAGACGGACAACCGTTGCCTCGAACTTGGAATGTAGATAATCTTAAGAAATATTTCTTTTGAATGATGTAAATAGTCAAGGCTACTTAATAAAAGTTTGCATACTTAATATTCAATTTTGTACTAAGAGGGGCATGCCTGCTGACAAACAGTCGGCTACTCTCCGTGTTTAATTTTTATTCTTACTTAAGAGGGGCAGTCCGCCTATACATTTACAGTCGGCTACTCTCCATTGAGTATTTTACTCTATCTTCAGAGGGGCATGCCGGCTGTACCTTTACAGTCGGCTACTCTCCATTGAGTATTTTACTCTATCTTCAGGGGGCATGCCGCCTGTACCTTTACAGTCGGCTACTCTCCATTGAGTATTTTACTCTATCTTCAAAGGGGCATGCCTCCTGTACCTTTACAGTCGGCTACTCTCCATTGAATATTTTACTCTATCACCATAGGGGCACGCCGTCTGGACATATAGTCGGCTACTCTCCATAGAAGAGGCCGACTGGTTCCAAACACACAGCCACCCCCTTATACTTAACTAAAAATGATCAGGGCCTGGCCGACCCTGTGCCTAAACAGGCGGCTACCCTCCTTTTACTTAGCACCTACGTTCACCAAGAACTAACCAAGGCCACAAGCCGAATGATCAGACCAGGCGCCAAGCCAACTGATCCAATCTTCAAAACTAATACGACCTGTCCCAACATCATAGCAGGCGTCCGGCGGCATCCCTCCGGATGAGATTCGTCGCAGAGAGCAGCTCCCTTTTGGGTGGAACATTGCTCTATAAACTAATTACACGGCACCTATACAACTGCCCCCAAGGGCAACCACGTAGCCGTTTTTGAGACAAGGATAACTCTATCACTAACCAAACCAGTGGTAGCAGTTGGCATCTGAGTCAGATGACCGCCTGTATTACTTGGGATAAATGCAGGGGGTACCTCTTGAGTTATTAGCCAACAAACATTGGCGAATCAAAAGGTTCAGCCGGCCTCCGCCGCCTGGTACCTTTACTACTCAAGCAGGAGTGACGGCGACTGAGTAACTCCAAAGTTAACTCATAGTCACTCTCCCAAACTTAGTATGGAGCCTAAAAGGTATGAGTCGTCCGCCTGTTTTTAGCAAACAGGGGCTCCCAACCACTACTCCTGCTAGGTTAACAACTTATGAGTTAAAAGCCAACAAACATTGGCGAATAAAGGGGAACAACCGGTATCCACCGCTTGATACCTCTACTGCTCAGTTACTTGGCGACTAGGTAACAATCATGTTTACTTGGTCACTCCTTAAAAATTTTAGTATGAAACTAAAAAGGTGTTCATACAGCACATGTTCACACTAGATTAAATATGGCGGGAAACAATCGGCCTAGACGGCCTAAAGTCTCTAGCCTAAAAGCATGACAAGTAGGAAACAACTTTCCTACTTGGTTAATTTTACAAATGACAGCACCGCCTGCCTAAAGGGGATCCAGTCTTTAAAATGGTTCGAATACCGATTGGATAAATGGCCGACTGATCGTCTAGCCTGGAAACAGACAACCAGTCGTCCAGGGGCATAGGCGGCGTGACTAACTATCCGTACCTGTCTGCAAATATCGGCCATGTAAAATAGTCGGTATAGTGTACAATTGGATATCAGAATATTCAATACTTAAACAAATTTGAAGCAAAACAAAAAAAAATTCATTAAAAAGAAGCCGGTCATTAAAGACCGGCAAAATATTCAGAGCGGCCTCCTGGCCGGGTAAATACAAACAAACGGCACGCAGGCCGTGGGAAGAAGACATAAAGCTTAAGAAGGGGGCAGATCTTCAATATCAGCAGCTGCCGCCTGGTCAGCACTCTTCTTGCTGGACTCGGCTTCAGCTGCATCCTTCTTTAATGCATTACCCCCAAGCGGCACAAGCGCCACTACCGGCTGCTCCTCCTCCAACGCCTCTTCCTCAGCAGCCGTCAACGCCTCTTCCTCAGCAGCCGCCAGGATCTCCTGATTATATCTATCAGAACACTGGCGGTACGTTTTTTCCCATGAGGCAAAGTCGGCATTGGGGAAAAGGCGGCCCCAAGTCAACCGCTGGATTTGAGCAGAGTCTTCCATCATCTCCCGGACCAGCTCATTCTTTTCTTGCTCGACCTTTTCCGAGAGCTCCTGAGTAAGACTCTTCTCCTGGGTCACCAGGCGTACCTTTACGCTCGCCAAGGATTTCTCCAAGGTTTCGTATGAGGACATCTTTTGGCGAAGAGGTCTTAGCTCGGCCTTGAGGTTGTTGATGGTCGCCTCTAGCTCGTTATTCCTCTTCTGGGCCGCCTCTAACTGAGCCCGGATAGCGGCGGTAGCCTGCGCCTGATAATAAAGAATATCAATGGTCAGAACTTCATTTTGGGCAATTTGAAACATTGCCTTATCACAGTCAGAGGCGGCCATAGCTTTTGCAGCCTTTACCTCTTTGTTCTTCCGGTCAAGCGGCTTGCGAAGGCCGTTCACTCGGAGCAGGGCCTAAGTAAAAAGGGGAACAGGCGTCAGTTTCCAAACAAAAAAGAAAACAGGCGTCTAGGAATTCAAATACTCAAAAATATGCTAAGTATACCTCAGCAAGGACCCCTGCAATCCCGTCTAGGTCAAGGGTGCCGACACCCCTGACCGCCTCCCTTTCAGCTGGAGGAACGGCCTTGATCATAGACTTGGCCACCTCGACCAAGTCAGGCTCCTGAGGGCCGGCTGCATCAAGCATAAACAAACGGATTAGACCTAGTAAAGAAGGGAGAAAGTCTAAAATTTACAAGGACAATTTCATACTTCTAGGTGGCCCAGCTGGAGTTTTAGAAGAAGTGGCCGGCTGTTTCTCAGCCGCCGCATGTTTCCTGGCAGAACCAGGAGAGCTCGCAACAGTCTTCCTCCGGGCCTTGGGGTCCGGCTGTTGGGAAGAAGAAGCTCTTGGAGCGCCCGTCTAAAAAAAAAGAAAAGAGTCAGTATATGCATAAACACAACTCCAAAAAGAGGGTGAAAGGTTCGAAGCCCACCAAGGGTGCCCCCTTGTTGGGGGATTCGGTTGAAGACTGTTGCATGATGGAGGCCCGCAACATGGCCGCCGCAGTCATAACAAGAAATGCACGGAACAACAGAGTATTCGACAGGCCGGCTACCTCTTGAGCACCGACTGCTGAGGCCACAGGCGGCCAAAAAGTACTCTTCGTAGAGCCATTTGAAGCTCGGGACGCAGTGCAGGGGTACTTGCTCTCGTACCCCTGAAGTAGAGTTCACCTTCGACTCTAGTTTGAAGAGTCCTTTATCTAGGATCTCTTTCTTAGCCTTGGGGGGAACAGGCGGCATGCTGCGGCCGCCTGCAAGAAGGGGCGGATTCCTGTTCCACCTATTGAAGCGCTTGTTCAGCTCTGTGTCTGAGCTCTCAATGATGAGGAAGGTGCTCCGCCAGTCCTTCCATTTATTTGCTTTACCTCTCGTCATGAGGTAGCCCCTGTGGCTCGTCAATTGATACCAGCCAGTACCGCCTGCCTTAGGGGTCCGGCTGAGGTAGTTCATGTGGGCGAAAGCCTCGACGCTCGGCTCCACCCCGTGCAGTTCGCACCCGGCCACATAGCCGAGTACGTTGACCCAGGAGTTCGGGGCTAACTGCCATAACCCCAACTCATACCCATCCAAGATCCGCTGAACAGCTGGATGTAGTGGGAAGCGCAGCCCAGCCTTGATGGCCGCCTCGTAGCAGCCAAAGCAGGCGCCATCATAACTGGTACCAGCCGGCCATACGACTGTGTCTTCTGGATCCGGCACGAACACTAAAAAGCCGGGGCCCATTGTGTGGTTTGCGATAAAGCTCTCCACTTTCTCTTGCATGGCCATGATCCGGCCCCGAGGTACCGTGCAGTAGTAGGGGGTATTTTGCTCTCGGTGAGAGGCGGATGGCTCCGCCCAATCGTCCCCCTTCTCAACTGCGTGAGAAAGCCTCGCCTCTTGTAGGCGACTGTTTTTCTCTTCTGTGTCCAGGGAAGCATGGCCAGAAGAGCTAGACTCGGAATCGTCCTCTGACGAGTCCGAAGAGGACGACTCTTCCCCTCTCCCGGAGGGGCCCGCCTCCTCTCCTTTAAAAGGAGCAGGAGAGAATGTAGAATTGTCAACTGTAAAATGGGAAGGGGTCACTTTGACTCCTCCCTCAGAACTGCCGGCTTTCAAGCCGCTTTGTTTCACTTCCACATCTGGCGCCTTGTCAGATGTTTCATTAATCGGCACCCTGTGGGAGGAGCCGTCTGAGTTTGAGATCCTGGCAGTCTTTTTTGTTCTGGCCATCATGCTCTGCATAGACACAGATACAGTCGGACTTTGTATAAAGGGAAAAGATGGGTCCAGAAAAGGGCAGGCGGCACTCCTAGTCCTAGATTCAGCCGTCCCCGGTGACCGGCTGATCACTAACCTAGGTCGTGTCGTGTGCTTCCGTGGTGCCATTTCAAAAAAGAATAAAGTAAAGAGAAAATTAAGAGTAAGAGAACCGACGGTTACCTGAACGAGTGACGATTGATGAAGTTCTGAAAATCCTTTGCAGTCGGCTTGTCAGAGCAGGCGGTAGGCAGAAAGGGTCCAAAATGTCAGAGCAAGTTCAGGGGTCCGAATGTTCTCTCACAAAGTTTTCTAGTGTGAAAATGACCGAAGTCAATTCTCCTTTATATAGGCGAAGTGAGAAGGCAAAGGGTCACTTCCAGAATTCAAAATTTTGGCGAGAGAATCTCTCGGCCTCTCGCCGAGTGACACCTGTAGCAGGCCGTCGCCTGTTACAGGGCGATACCTGTCACAGGTAACACGTGACCAGTCACGTGCCACCTGTGAGGGGCAAAATGATTAGGGGATTTTTCCCCACCAATCACCATCTGACAAGTGGACCAATCAGGTTCCACCATGTGTCCGTCACATGGGCCAATAGGAGCCTGCCACGTGTCAAGCAATGATTCGTCCACTATGGACCAATTACGACACGACACGTGTCCTTCCCATGACACCTGGGATAACCGGTCACCTAGGCCCAACTTCCGAGGGAAGCCCAATCAGCCCAAGGTTAACCTAAACCTAGATTGACACGTTTCCCGAGGTTATAAATACCTCCCTTAATCCCCATTAAGGGAGATAACGCTAAAAACGCAGATTACACACATTAAACACTCTCACCTAGAGAGACCCAATCACTTTAATTTCCGCATTAATTACTCCTTAATCAAGTACTAACTTGACCGTCGGAGGCGGATCTCCAATCATCCGGAGCATCCGTTTGTTTTGCAGGTACAGGCGTCCGGTTCCAGTCTCGGAATTGTAACTCTCCCGCAGGACATCAGAAAACCCCGAAACAATAGTGTCATTGAAAAAGTTCCTTAGCTACTACTGTAATGGCTATTGAAGTAAATTTACACTTTACATGTCCATATTCCTATAAACTCAGAGGGTACTAGAAATTAACAAATAAACATTGTAGGCCTTATAGCCAACCTTTTTCAGGCTTGGCACACACAAAATTTAATCAAGTCCAGCAAGATGCCCATATAAAAATAGAATGGGAATCTATTAGGAAGAAAACAAGTATCTAAGGACATTCCATATAATATGAAAGACTTACATTATTCTTCTTCAAACCTAAAGGCCACTTTGACAAACCCATGTATGTTTCCATAAGCCTCATCAATGCAATTCCACAGTGCAAATGATTAATATATGTAGATTTCCAAGGAGAATCAATTGCAGCATACTCCATGCGCTTGATATCGATTGATAACACAGAGCTTTGTGCATTTCCTCCATATTGCATAAAATTGCAAATTGCACTTCTCTGAAAATAAACACATCAAATGAGCAAACATAATAGATATTTCTAAAATCTAATCATTTTACTAAAATAAGCAAACATAATGTTAATAGAAATTAACTTTTAAGTCGTACCAAATGTTTTAAAAGCTGGGTGTGATCTCCGGAATCTTCACTATAATCAATAACCTCGATATTACCATACTGTGTGGTAGTGTTGAAACATACCAAACAATAGTTAGTTGCTCATTTGTCAAATGAGCAATTATTTATTTGCTAATTTAACAAATGAGCAAAAACTTAGTTGCTCATTTGTGAATTGAGCAAATAGTTAGTTGCTTATTTGTCAAATGAGCAAATATTTCTTTAATCATTCATTAAATCAACAAGCATTTCTTTGCTCATTTGTGAAATGATCAATCAATTATTTGCTCACTTGACAAATGAGCAAATATTTCTTTACTCAATGGTCAAGTGAGCAAATAGTTCGTTGCTCATTTGTAAAATGAGCAAACAGTTCAAATAAACGCTAGGAATACCACAAGAAATAATAAAGATCCTGGAAAGTATCGAGTAGGAAGCTCTTCCCATTTCATCTTTGCCTTCACTAGAGAATCAAGGATAAACTTCGACCAATTTAAATCCTTGATTTATCAACATTAGTCAAATATCTGAGAATGTCATGATTAACATTCTTGTTTTGTCCTCCTAACATAAAATAACAAAATAAAATTAAAATGATCAAACAAGAACTAAAATGAGCAAAATGAAAGTAAAATAAACAAAATGAAATTAAAATGATCAAAATGAAAGTAAAATGAGCAATATGAAAATGAAAAGACTACCTGACATTAAAGTGGAAACACAAAGAACTACAAAATTGTGTTTGAACATTGGCCCAGCTGATTTATGGTCCTTCAAATACATTGAAAGCTCCCCAATGTTGACAGATAATGAGTTCTTTTTAAACTGTTTTTTCCATTGGGTAATGACTTTATTATCCTTTGAAAAAATATTTGCATCCATCTCCATGCCTCCAACTGGCAGCCCTAGGACCTCATGTACATCTTGTTCTGTAATTTTGAAAGTCTCGGAATCAGGAATATTCAAGGAACAACTCTCAGCATCAAAGTGCTTAACCAACCAAAAACCCAACTGCAAAGGCAGTTGGGATACTTTCAAAAACTCCAAGGACCCAAATCCTATAGCTCTAATATCAATCAACTGATCTTTCGAAAGCTTCTTAACAACATTAACGACAGATGAAGGCGACATCCTATTACGCAACGTCCCATAAACAACGGACTTTGATCCTTGCACTTCATCAACAACATTTTCACCATCAGGATCCTCGAACTTCATATCTGTTTTTCTTTCATTCTTTTTTCAACCTTTTTTCCTTTACCCTTACTAGCGACTAATTTGAATCTCTTCTGCTTCTTTTCTGGGTTTATAGATGCACTGAGCTTCTCAGACTCTACAGCCACTATAGCCCCTAATGAACCAACATCGGCAGCACACTCCTTTTCAATAGAGTTCCCGCTCATTTGTCAAATAAAATAAATCTAATGAAGAGGATACTTTAGGGGAGGGTCTAGAGTATATTATGATAGAGAAGCATAGTTTGATAAATTATCTAATGAACAATTGTCAAATGAGCAAAAACATAGATGCTCATTTGTCAAATGAGCAAATAGTTAGTTGCTGATTTGTGAAATGAGCAAACATTAGTTTGCTCATTTGTCAAATGAGCAAATAATTAGTTACTCATTTGTAAAATAAGCAAACATTTCTTTGATCATTTGGAAAATGAGCAATCAGTTTTTTGCTCATTTAGCAAATGAGCAAATAGTTAGTTGCTCATTTGTCAAATGAGCAAACATTTCTTTAATAATTCATTAAATCAGCAAGCATTTAATAAGAAAACATAAAATGAGAAAATAAGAAAACACATACATTATCCTTTCCAAAGGTACATCCGTAGAATCTTTAGCATTGGTAGAATCAATAGCAACCGAAGAATTTATAGCACTGAACAATTCTACAATTATAAAAAAAACCCGAAAAAAATGTAAGCTAACTAAAACAAAGGAAAAATCAAATTAAGAAGCAAATTTGTAAGAAAACCCTAAACCAAGATCTTCTAAATGAAAAGACGTGTTTAGATCCTACATGGCTACATAACCAGCCCAAAGATCACAAGGTACATATGAATGATATGCTTTTAAGATGGATTTGAGTCATTATCAATTTCAATGATGTCAGTCAGCTTTTAACCAAACAACATCCCTTAGCCCAACAAAAGCATCAAGACACAAGCAAGAATTGATAGCACTATCTGCAACTGTAACTGTAATTATAGTTACATTCCAATTTACAATTCAACATATTAATAATCATAGTTGCATTCCAATTTACAAACACTATCTGCAACTATAATCTTCTGTCGTAGCTACTAACTAATTCTAATTCTTTCCAGTCAAGCTAAAATTCGTCACACAACCTCAGCCACAAGATTGACAGCACACTAGGTGTAATGCAACCACGAAATTTTTTACTAAATTCAACACTTCAAGAATATTATCTATGCAAACCTTTAGCACACAGTAGTGTACAAAAAGTATTCATATATCAACACAAAGGAGGATGGCCTGCATGGGAAAATATATCTCATAATATGAAGAGAAATAAAAAGGGGGAAGGGGGGATTCACCACATTTCTAACAAGAAGCAGAGGATCCTAAATGTGAGAAAATAGTGTCCTACCAACCAAGAAAAAGTAATTCAAAAGGAACAAATTTGGGTAGTTTCTATACTACAATGGTTTAATGAATCAGAAAACTACCCATTTTAAGAACCTTGTGAGTTGTGACAATGTTAACATATAAGCAAAGGCAGATAAACTGAACATAGTAGCCTAGTTTGGGGAATTGGAAATTTTCAAAATGAGAAAATGTAACTTTCTGCCCTAATATCTACCAAGAATCACATATTTCCTATATGATTGTTCATTTTGGATAAGGCATGAATATCTCATAATCATACTCCTCCATTCTCTACTCAGGTACAACCTCCTCCAACATATTCTCAAGATCAAGCTCCTCCAAGCTACTCTCAAAATTAGGCTCTTCCAAACTACTCTCAAAATCAGGCTCTTTCAGAAAAGTTGATGAACAAATTGAAAAAATCGAACACAAACTAATAAAATTAAGCTGAAATAATCGAGCATAAACTAATACAATTAAGCAGAAAAATTAAACACAATAGAAAAAATTAAGCCGAAAAATCAAACAAAAATCAAGGTAAAAATTGAAATAAAAAATAATTTTCAAATAAAACTAAAATCAAACTAAAATCTACTTAATTATTATTCAAATAAACCTAAAATCAAGCACAAATTATCAATGATTTCTAGGTTTCCAAAAAAAACAAAAAAAAAAAAACTGGAAAATAACTAAAATCAGGCATAATAAAACTAAAATCAACTTGATAACTACTCAAAAAAACGAAAATAAAATTAATCAATAAAAAAACTAAAACATAATCGACACAAAATAATAAACAATGTGAGCTAAAATCAGCAAAAATCAAACGAAAATCAAAACAAAAATAAATGATGAATGTAACCTAAAATTAATTGAAAAACAACAAAATATAAACAATAAACTCACCTTAACAAAGAATTGATGAAGATTGAAGAAATAATGATGAAAAATCAGAGAGAAAGAGAGTAGAAAAACGGATGAACTTGAACAAGGAGAGAAAAAATTGTGCGTGAAAGAGGAAGGAGGAGAGAGAAAAAACGCAGGAACTTGATTTCAAATGTAATTGTTTTGTTTGATCAGGATTGTATTGTGACCGTTGGATGTAATTGATCTAACGATTATAATGAGTCCTCACATATAATAGAGTTCTCACATGAGGGGTGTGGTCTGATATGATCCCATTTCTCTATCTCTCTTTCTTCTCTCTCTCTCCATATATATATATATATATATATAAAGCCGATCTCGCAGTCATACCACGAAACAGCGACACTTGGCATTCCAATTTTTCGCCAAGTGTCGCGCCACGTATTCGACAAATAGGTATTATTGTGACACATATAATGCTACGTAAACGATTTGTGGATATATTTTTTAAGCTAAAAATGTTTTATAGAGTTTTATTATCACTATACTTCTAATATTTCATATACATACAAAATTAATCATAACTTTTAATAAATATCCTATAACTCAGTTTTATTTCCATTAAAAATAAATTCGTTTCAAAATGTTCTGTAAAATGAGATCCATTTATAATATATTTAATTTAGCTAAAAAAATAGAGAATAAATAAAAATAACTTTAATTAGTAAAAATAATTTTGGTTTTGTAAAAATACTATCAATTCGGTAAAAGCAATTTAAGTTCTATAACAACAAATTCAAGTCAATAATAACATACAAATCTAATATATATATATATATATATATATATATATATATATATATATATATATATATTGAGCGCCACGTAAGATTTTAATTTAAAAAAATTATTAGAGTGCCACTTAGGATTACTAATTTTAAAACACTACAATAGGATTTTGCCACGCAAGATTAGTTTTTTCTTTAAAGCGCTACGTTAGACTATAATAAGAAATCACAAGTAGGATTAATAATTTTAAAATGCTACAATAGGATTATGCCACGTAAGATTAATTTTAGAGCGTCACATAAGAAAACGTTATATTTTAGCCAATAAAAAAAGAATTGCAATTTATTTTAGATAATAAATTTTACATTAATTATAAAAATAAAATCAGCGCGTTTTTTTGTGTGGATGGCCATATCGTAAGGTCGGCTGAGACACACCCAAACACTGACCAAGTAACCCCTAATCGTCCGAGTAATCCCTGATCGATTGAGTAACCCTTAACCAATCAATAAGTAACTCCTGACCAAGTAATCCCGACTACACAATGTGACCAGCCACATATGAAACTTTGTGAAATAAAATATTATCTTTCTATATTACGAATTTTATCTAAATATGAGAAACAAAGTTAATAATTCATTTTATAATAAAAAATTTAAGTACTCCCTCCGTCCCTTAATTAGATGCCTACTTCTAAATTTACACGGGAATTAAGGAACTTGGAGTATCCTTAAAACCCATGATTGTGAAGTACAAAGGGAATTAAAAGACTTTTATTATTGTTGTCTTCGAATATAACAAAACAAAATGACATTAAATGTTGCACATGTCAGCAATCCTTCAAGAAGAAAAAGGACCAATCGGATTTGTTTATGAAAAATAAAAGGACCAATCAAATTCATTTAATATGCTGCACATGAATTGCAATTGTTCAAATGGGGGAATGAAAATTTTGGAATCCCGCCATTTAGCTTTCAAGGGGACAAAACATATAAACACATGCAGCCAAAAAAATTCAACCATAATCTATGTTCATAATTTTAATTTACAGCAAGTTCAATTTTTTTTTTTAGAAATTAGAGGCCTTTTTTCCGCATCGTTGCCTAATTGTACCATGCCTTCGGGAATCGATTTGAACGTGGTTGTCACAGCGAAATTTTTTGTCTCACTGTGATGGCGTTAGATAAACTAACCAGCCTAATTTCCACACAAATAATATATATGAACGCACAATATAAGAACACTATAGAACACTTAGAATTTATCACAACAACATACTTTTATTAATATCAACAATAATGTATTACACCTGAGTTTCTGGATGCCTTGGACAAACCCCAAGGTCATCTATTTATAGGTAAAGGAGGACAACCCCCTCCATTGCGAACAGACACTATTCACGCATGTGTGCTAAGTGGCACCCATGCAACTATACACAGACTAATCCAAGTCAGCGATCCTAACCAAACATAATGGATCACCACCATTATCCCTTGTGTCTCTTCGCTTTATCCAGAAAGCCTTATCCACGAACCGTTACTCAATATGTGAAGGGTTGCGTCGCTTTTAGTTGAGCATCCATAGTCCACCGCAACAGTTTACCAATCGTCATCTAGTTCACCAACCATCGCATCAATTCCCAATCGACACCTTGCTTCACAACCGACACATCTATTCGCTTCCAGCGTACCCCTTCGCATATCAGCGTTGGTCCGCAAAGCAACGCAACGCTTCGTAAGCGTCGCGTTGTATCGCACCAATCGTGCCGCTTCGCAAACACCAAGCCACAGCCCAAGCATCGCATCGCTCCGCAAGCACCGCATCACTACCCAAGCATCACGTTGCTTCGGAGCATCATGTCGCTGCCCAAGCATCACATCGCTTTGCAGCCTAGGCCAAGCCCGCACAAGCAAAGGCTCGCCACGAGCCTTCGCTCAAATCATAAGTCACTAAGCCCGCCAAGTCATCAATCCAACCTTGTGCCCATGGTCTAGGTAGCCCATGCTACGCTAGTACCATGCACCATTGCCTTAGCCAATGATGCTCCTATGGCCAGCCCCCAGCCACAAGAGGCACTGCTCCCCCTAAAGAGCTTTATATGGCTCCAGGCTTGAAACACCAGCGAACACGCCAATGAAAGTAACACAATAACGGAATGTTGGCCCCAACCCTTGGGTCCAATGCCCATCCAATGGACCTTGGCTTAACCAAACCAATATATAGAGGCAACCATATGCCTTTATTTACTTACCAACCACACCATAGGGTCATATAGTACTATGTACATAGCCTAACATTAAGCCAAGCTGCGAGTGTGCCTTTGCCTAGGCACACCATGCCGCGCATGGCCCAATAGGGGTCTTACAAACCTCCCCCACTTGAAGAACCTGACGCCCTTGAATTGCCACAACGTTGTATCACGTTCCCACAAAGCCTCCGCCTCGGGGCAATTCTTCCACTGCACCAAGAACTCTACTCGGCGATTTTTCTTACTTTGGCCCGACATACTACGATCTAGAATCTTTTCCACCTCCTTAGTGAATTGTTTCCAGTTCGATGGTGGATTCCTCTTTGAGATCAGATGCAAAGCCTCTGTATCCTCGTAGTAAGGCTTCAAATAGCTTACGTGAAAGGTTGGGTGCACCTTCAATCTCTCCGGTAACTGTAACCGATATGCAACTGCACCCACTTTCTTTAACACCTCAAATGGACCATCATACCTTGGAATCAAAGCCCTTTGTGCCGTTTTTGTGCTTATCTTTTTCCAAATCTGAGGGGTAAGTTTCAACAAGACCTTATCCCCAACGTTAAACTCTAACGGACGCTTTCCTTTATCTTCATACTTTTTCATACGATGAGATGCCTTCTCTAGGCTATCTCGCCTCTTCCATCAACTCTTGATGAAAAACGATGTGCTACAGGGCAGCCCACATTGTAATACCCCGTATTTTTGAAAGGTATTTTCTAAATTAAAGAGTATTTTAGTCTCGTATTTTGACGTATTTTTCTAAATTAATTATTTTTTCTAAAGAGTATTTTAGTTTTGGAGCCAAAATGATAATTAAATTTTGGCGCCTAAATCATTTGTCTTATTATTTTACAAAACTAATTAAAATGGATAATCCAATAAATGAAACTATTTTATACCTATGTTATAAATAGTATTTTTGATTTCTCAATAATTAAATAGCTAAACCAAAATTATATTGATTCGGTTAAAATAAATTAATTAAATTGTATTTTCGGATTTCATATAATAAAAATCTAAATTTTTTTTAATATCTTTCCAAGTTAATTTCATGAAATATATATTTATAAATTAATTTTCGGATTTTATATAATAAAAATCTGATTTAATTAATTATTATAAGTCAATATTTTCGGCCACCCCAATTTATTTAATAAAAATCTGATTTTATTCTTCTAATTATTAATTTTCACAAAATAAATTTTATTGGATTATTTATTTTAGGCATAAAAATTATTTTACAAAATCCATAAATTAACATAGAGGGACCGAAATTATTGAGCAATATTGAGCTCAATATTTTCGGCCACTCATGAATTTTATAAATGATTTTAATTTATTTTATTAAAAATAAAAATCCTTTAAAATTCCTTATTTCTACTCTTAAATCTAAAATTTATTTGATCTTATTCTATACTTGCACTCCAAGCTCAAAACTACTAAACAAAATTTCATGACTAAATAAAATCTAATATTGTTCCGTACATTAAAAACTCTAATTTCTATTCTTTGAAATTACCATAAATTATACAACCCTAAATTGCTATAAACCCATCACCTAAACACCTATAAATACCCCTCTTCCAAACACCCCAAGACACACATTAAAACCCCAAGAAATCTCTCTCTCCCTCACGGTTTTCCTCTTCTTTTTCCTCCCCAATTTCCGACCACCACCATCACCGGCGACCACCAGCAGCCGCCACCTCACTGCCGGCCACCCTTGCTCCTCCCTTGCTTTGGTTCCACCTCCATCCTTCAATTTCTCCTTTCTCCTAATCTTATTTTACATTACTAAGCATTTTCATATATATTATTTCTTGCATAAATTATAGTACAAAAAACAGGAAGAATTATTTAAATTATAAAAATAGAAAATTATTTTATTAAAATATAATGATACTTTATAATTAATTTATGCACATATAGGGTAGTTTGGTTAAGTTGTTGTGTTTATTTGATAGCCTTATATTAATTAAGGTTGTAATAATGTGTTGGGTGTTCGTGATTAAGTGAAGTAATTGTGTGAATCGCTCGTGTTACGATCAAGGTACGTTATGTGTTTTGATACCTTCGAAAGTCGACTACGAAATTATGTTTTAATACTATCCTAATGAAATTATGACTTGTTATGCTTCTTATTATGTTCCGTATGAAATTATATTTTATTATGTTCCGTATGAAATTATATTATATTGTTCCGTATGAAATAATGTTATTACGTTCCGTATGAAATTATGTTTTATGAAATTATGTTGTATGATGGATTTAAATTAATGATTTTGATTAAAACAAAAGAGACTTTGAATAGTGATTGAAATTATTAAAAAGGATTGGATCAAAAAACGATTTACAAGTTTATTGTTATTCAAGTATAACGGATTTTAAAAGGTGCTTTTAAGCAAATCAATTGATATGTTATGAATCCCACTTAGGGAATGGATTAGAGAAGTCTATGGACTTTGCATGACCTAGTCTTTCCTCAAGATTGGCCTTTGTTCATAAAGTAAACCACTTGGGGGGTGTGCACACTTAGTGAGGAATTGATTTTGAAATGTAATCGATTGAGTTTTAAACTTGTCTTGAAAGAATTGAATTGTAAAAGTACTTGCATGAGTATAATATTGGAAAGAATGTGTTGGAATTATTGGAATTAAATGTACGTGATTTAAATTAATGTTTTACTTATCTCACACATAATCTACTTAGCATAATTTTCTAATATGTGCTTTGGTTTTGGCTTGCCCTGTTTACCATAATGGTAAGCAGGTGAACTTTTCAGGTGGAAGTTGATTGATGCATATGGGAGTCCACGGGAATTTCACCTAACTTAGGAAAAGTTTGAGTTGTTTTTGTGTCATAACTTATGAACAGTTTTATTTGAAGTACTATTAATAATGAATAAAGAATTTCCGCTGCAAAAGTATTTTGAAATATAGCCTTGCGTTATTATGCGGCGGTAATACGCCCAAGTCTATCTCTACGGTATTTATATGTACTTTCTACACATTCCGTAGAGGGAGATTTGGGGGTGTTACACACATCCTTGCTTTGCTTTATGACCTCATGTGGCATCAGTGGCTGCCAACCCATGGCCAATTCAAAGGGACTCATTCCCGTCGCCGAACTCTTATGGAGATTATAGCAAAATTGAGCAGGATTTAACAACTCCAGCCAATTCTTTTGAGAGGGTGTGACATAATGCCTTAGATACTACTCAAGCAAACCACTGATGCGCTCCGTTTTTCCATCCGTTTGCGAATGATTGGTCGTCGAGAACTTTAATTCCGATCCCAACAAATTAAATAAAGCAACCCAAAATCGACCAGTAAACCGTGTATCCCGATCACTAATAATATCTTGCGGTAAGACAAAATATTTAACAACATACCCAAGAAATAACTTCATTGCCTCCTCGGCAGGACAAGCATTAGGAGCCGGAATGAACACAACATACTTCGAAAATCGATCCACCACAACCATGATAGATTTTTGCCCGTTCACATTAGGAAACCCCGAAATAAAATCCATCGATTCAGAAACCCAAGGCTTCTCCGCAATGGACAACGGTTGCAACAAGCCTGCCTCCTTGCGACGCTTAGTCTTGTCCAATTGGCACACATGACATGATTTCACATATGCCTCCACTTCTGCCTGCATTCTAGGCCAAAAATAACCACGTTCCAACAATGCTTGCGTCCTTTCCCTACCGGGATGTCCAGCCCAAAAAGCATCATAGACCGATCTCAACAATTCTTGAAGCAATTTTCCTGATGGGACGTACAAACTCCCACCTTGTGCTAGCAAAAACCCATTTTCTAGCCAATACCTTCGCACAAAACCTTCTTTCACATGCTCACATAACTTAATATATTTGCATTGATTTGGACCATGTGAAGCTGACATTAGTGGAGGTAATAGGGGACTTTTTATTGACTTAAACACGTAGCCAACGGAAGAAGAGTTTGATTCACAGTATGAAGAAAATGTTAATGACATGCAACAACCAGTCCACGTGAATGGGCAGAAAGAACAAGCTCCAAAAAAGCAACGTAAAAAGCACAATAGGCTCAGCACTGAAGGAAGGTTTTATGTCCTCATGTTTCTCATGAAATATTCTGGAGGGGACAATCCAAACAGAAGAGCCATTAAAGCAGTAACGGAAAAGTTTAATTTATGCAGAAGGACTGTGAGTCAATTATAGCATGATGCAAAAAAAACAAAAACAAGAAACCAACAATTATAATCCAGCCCTAAAATACCATTTGGCAGGAAGGAAAAGGATCCAAATCCAAGAAGAAGACATAACAAAGCTAACCATTGTGAGAGGTCATGTGTCAGAGACTTAGCTCGCATGCTTAATGTCTCTAAAAGCACAGTGTTTAGGATGTTTGATCCAGAGAGGGTCCTAGGGTTGTTGATGGGATCAACAGCTTGGACCAAAAACAATACTTTCCAATGTACGATTTTGTTTATATAGATGAGAAATGGTTCTAACTTAACAAGAAAAAGTCAGAGGTATTACTTGTCAAGGTCAGAAAAGGGAAAACATAGGGCTGCACAATCAAGCATAAGAATACCAAAGGCTATGTTCATGGCAGCCACTTCAAGGCCTAGGTTTGATGAAAATGGGGACCATTATTTTGATGGAAGACATGGCATCTTCCCATTTACAAAGCAAGAACCAGCCAAGCGGAATTCAAATTATAGGGAGAAGGGGACTATGGTCACTAAAATCATTGAACGGTAACAAAAGAAACAACAAGAAGGACGCTTATTGATCAGATTGTACCAGCTATAAAGTTAAATTGGCCAAATGATGGGCAGCCAAAGGTTATTTACATTCAACAAGATAATTGCATAACACACATAACTCAGAACAACAAGTCTACAAACAAGATGAATTTACATTCATTTTGGTACATCAACCACCAAACAGCCCTGATCTTGACATATTGGATTTGGGATTTTTCAGGAGCATACAATCATTACAACACAAAAAAAAATGCCAAAAAACATTGATGAGCTACTCAAGGCAGTTAATGGTGCATATTATGAGTTGGAGCCACAAACACTCTATTTTGTGTGGGTTACATTGCAAAATTGTCACATTAACAAAGAGAAACTTTTAAGGGAAGGCAAACTTAAGGAAAGAATGGATGCCCCTACATGGGCTATTTTGTAGGCATGGGAGGCAGTTTATGGGGAAGTGGGTGATCCATGACTTGAAGAGCAAGATGAAGAACCAGACAACATATCAGAAACAGAGCACCAACTACCACAAGAGACAGTTGCTAACATTCAGGAGCAATATAACACAGAGATTCATGAAGAAGAAGCAGATTACATGGAATTCACAGGGTTCGACTACAATGAGTACAATGAAGAACTGCAATATTGGGCATCATTACTCAACAATGAAAATTTTTTGGAGTCAGAAGGCTTGTCAAAATATGGAACTCCTTTATGCAACAATGACCATGAGGCAGGCTCATCAAAGAAAAAGTGAAGTGATGCTATGTAAGTAGTGGTAGCAAGTTTTTGGGGACATAACTACTTTTGGGTTATTATATATAATGTACAAGTGATGTTCAAGTACAAACTCTTTTAGATTTTGTAAGTATCTTAATGACTCAATGAAATGCAAAGTTTTTTGCATCTTACTCTTTTAGCTTTTGTAAGTATATAGATCACATGCATTTTTTGTAAAGCACAAGTAGAAACAAATTGAAATCATCTCAAAAGTCCCCATCAATCACTGATTACCAACACACACTATGCTCACAATTATCTGCCTAAAAGTCTCAACAACCATAGGTAATGGTGGAATCAAATGGCAAATAATTATGACAAGTATTTGCATTGATAATCTCATTATTTGGAGTCTCATCATTGCTGGAAAAAAAAAAAAAAAAATACATGCATCACATATTCATCAAAACACACTAATTGAAATCATCTCAGAAGTCCCCATCAATCACTAAGTACAAAGACACACTTTGTTCACAATTTCTGCCTAAAAGTCTCAACAACCATAGGCTTTGGTGGAATCAAATGGAAAATGATCATGACAAGTATTTGCATTGATAATCTCATTATTTTGATTCTCATCACTGATGGAAAAAAAAACCACAAACAACAAATTAAAGGGGACTGAATTTAGGCAACTCATACACAAGCAGCAAAGCATCAGAAACATGGGAACATGGCGACAAACAACAAGCAACCTGATGATCAATATAACAATACATAAGGGGACTGATTGTAGGAAACTCATACTCAAGTGAAAATCAAAGTAGGCACAATGTATAAAGCAGGCATGTAGATAAGAGGTGAAGTCCAGATTAATGACACATATGTTGTTTCAACGGATGGGGTGCTTGATAACCATCACAACTTTGTCAAAGAAAATCACACACCCCATTCGTGAAACAACATGTGAGAAGACATTTGAAATCATATCATAATCATAATCATATTCATCTTATATCACATTCATATCATATTTACCTGAAATCATATCATCTGAAATCACATACACATCATAATCATAATCTCTGATTCGTTATCATAGTCAAAACATAATCAAATCATTACAATAATCAAACCATAATGAATTCATAATCATAATCAAAATGATAATATTTAATTCATGATCAAATCATGGTTCTCTAACATGATAAAATCATATTTAAATCCTAATCATAATCATATTCAAATCACATTGATAATCATAATCATATTCAAATAGTCATTTGAAATCATATCATAATCATATCATCTGAAAAGACATTCAAATTATATTATATTCAACTGAAATTACATCATAATATCTCATTCATAATCACAGCATAATCATAATCATAATTGTTTCGGGGTTTTCTGATGTCCTGCGGGAGAGTTACAACTCCGAGTCTGGAACCGTACGTCTGTACCTGTAAAACAAACGGAGACTCCAGGTGGTTGGAGCTCCGCCTCCGACGGTCAAGTTAGTACTTGTTTAAGGAGTAATTAATGCGGAAAAAAGGTAGAGTGTTTTCTCTAGGTGAGAGTAATTAATGAACGTAATTCCCCCCTAATGAGGATTAATGATCATATTTATATGCCTTGGGATGCGTGCCAAATCCTAGGTTTATGTTAACCTAGGGCTGACTGGCCTTCTTCCAAGGTTTGGGCCTAGGTGGCCGGTTTTCCCATGTGCCATGGGGAGGACACGTGTCATGTCGTGACTGGTCCATGGTGGACAGATCAATGCTTGACACGTGGCAGGCTCCTATTGGCCCATGTGGTGGACACATGGCAGAACCTGATTGGTCCACTTGTCAGATGGTGATTGGTAGGGAAAAATCCCCTAATCATTTGCCCCTCACAGGTGGCATGTGATTGTTCATACGTTACCTACGACGGGTGTCGGCCTGTAACAGGCGACGGCCTGCTACCGGTGTCGCCCTATGACGGGCCGAGCATTTTTCCCGCTCATTTTTTTAATTTGAAGGCGACTCTTCGCATTCTCTTTTGCCCTATATAAAGGGATGTTGACCAAGTCATTTGTTCACATTTGCGAACTTTTTCAAGAGACCTCTCGGACCCCTAAACTTGAGCTCTGACACTTTGCAACTTCTGACCTACCAGGACGACTGTTTTACTAGGCGCCTACTTCGATCAAGCCTTTCAGAACTTAAGTTTCAGGTAACCAATTGTTCCTTTATTCTTCTTGATTTTTTACTTTTTCTTTCTTTTTTTGAAAATGAGGCCTCAAAAGCATCCGGCACGGCCTAGGTTAGCAATCAGCCGGTCACCGGGGACGGCTGGGTCTAGGACTAGGGATGTCGACTGCCCTGCGGTACTTCAAACTTTGCGCAAGTCCCGGAATACGACTGTCTTTTTATCTATGCAGGAAAGTATGGCAAGAACAAAGAAAACCAAGAGAATAGAAAACTCTGATGGCTCCTCTTTCCGGGTTCCAATTAGTGAAACATCGAACCAGCCGCCTGATACCGCAGGGACCCAAGGCGGCCCTTATGTCGAGAGCTCTGAGGAGGGAGCTAAGGTAGTTCCTTCCCATTTTACTGTTGACCTGGCCAGTCAGCAGACGGCCCCCGAAGAAGAAGAAGGGTCGACCCCTTCAGGAAATGGGGAAGAGTCGGACTCTTCTGATAGTGAGTCCGGCTCTAGTTCGTCGATCCGCCTCTCTATAAGCTCAGAAGAGAGGCACAGTCGCTTGCATGAGGCGAGAGATTCTCATGCGGCTGAAAAGGGGGAAGGCTAGTCGGAACCATCCGCCTCTCATAGGGAGTTGAACACTCTGTATTACTGCCATGTACCCAAGGGCCGAATCAAGGCCATGAAGGAGCGAATAGAGACTTTTCTTTCGGACTATACGATGGGTCCGAATTATCAAGTATTCGTGCCGGATGGCGAGGACACAGTCGTCTGGCCAGAGAGCTCCAGCTATGGGGACGCCTGTTTTGGCTGTTACGAGGCGGCCATCAAAGCTGGATTGCGATTTCCCCTACATCCGGTTGTTCAACAAATCCTCGATGGATTCGAGGTGGGGCTTTGGCAACTGGCTCCGAACTCCTGGTTCAACATCCTAGGCTATGTAGCCGGATGTGAAATGCACGGGGTGGAGCCGAATTTTGAGGCGTTCGCCCATATGAACTACCTCAGCCGGACCCCCAAAGCAAGCGGTACCGGCTGGTACCATATAACGAGCCACAAGAGCTACCTTATGACCAACGGCAAAGAGAACAAATGGAAGGATTGGAGAAACACCTTCCTCATTATTTCCAGCCCCGACCGCCTGTTGAACAAACGCTACAATAGGTGGAACAAGGATCCACCTCTTCTAGCAGGCGATCGCAGCATGCCGCTTGTTCCTTTTAAGGCCAGGGAAGAGATCCTAGACCGAGGGCTATTCAAGGTAGAGATTAAGGCAAACTCTACCACTGGGGTGTGAGAGCAGGTGCCTTTAAAATGCATCCCAGAGTTTCAATGGCTCTATGACGAGTTTTTCCTGGCCTCTTGCGGCCTTAGCAGTCAGTCCTCCAGAGGTAGCCGACCACTTGAAAATATGTACCCTTCATTTTGATTTGTTTGAAAAAAAATTTTAAATTTTTGTGGCTCTTATTTGTAGCTGAAGCCATGGATCAGATCTCTGCTTCAAAGAAGGCGGCCGCTATGCTAAGAGCCTCCATAATGCAACAGAAGCGGACCGCTTCTGACTCTCCTGCCAAGGAGACGCCCACCGTGAGTTTTGATCCTTAGAACTCGTCTTTAAAAGACTGCTTTAACAAATATTGACCACTCGTCTCTTTTGCAGACAGGCACTTCCAAACCCTCATCCTCCCACCAACCGGACTCAAAGGTTCGGAAGCTAACTGGTGGGAGTACACCTGGCTCGACCAAGAAACAATCGGCTGACAAGCAGTCGGCCACCCCACAAAGTGTGGGGAACCCACCACTTGTTCTGACACGGCCGCCAAGAAGTATAGCTTGCTCTGCTAGACTTGCTTATTTCTTTATTACTTTCTTCATAATCTCTTTTGTTTTTTAATGCAGGCGGCCCTTCAGGACCTGACTTGGTCCACATGGCCAAGTCCATGATTAAAGCCGTCCCTCATAAGGAGAGGGACGCGGTCAAGGGAGTTGGCACCCTTGACCTAGACGGCATCATGGGTCTCCTGTCTGAGGTAGACTTACAAAGTTTTTCAACTTTATTGCTTTGCATGCCGCCTGCTTTTTCTTAAATCTGACGCCTGTTTTTCCTTTTCCCAGACCATGTTGAGAGTGCACGGCCTTCGTAGGCCGATCAACGTCAAAAACAAAGAGGTAAAGGCTGCTAAGGCTATGGTCGCCTCTGACGTTGATAAGGCAATGTTTCAAATTGCCCAAAATGAATTTTTGACAACTGATATTCTTTATTATCAGGCGCAGGCCACTGCCAACATTAGTACTGAGTTGGACGCGGCCAAAAAGAAGAACAACGAGCTGGAGGCAACGGTCAAGAGCCTCAAAGATGAGCTGAGGTCGCTTAAGCAGAAAATGACTCAGTTCGAGACCTTGGAGAAATCCTTGGCTTCTGTCAAAGAGCGTCTGGTCCAGCAGGAGAAGAGCCTTACTGATGAGCTCTCGGCCAAGGCCGAAAAAGAGAAAATGGAGCTGGCCCAGGCCATGATGGAGGATTCTGCTCAAATCATGAGGATGACCTGGATGGCTCTATTTCCAAAAACTCATTATGCCGCCTGGGAGAAGAAGTTCGCTGCTTGTACTGAAAAGTACAACCAGCAAATCATGAAGCAGGCGGCTGAACAGGACCAGGCGGTCGAGTCCAGCTCAGAAGAAGAGGAAGAGGTGGTGGTGGCCCTGCAGCCAATTGGGGTAGGTGCGTCTACAGAAGCGGCCCCTGATGCCGAAACAAGCAAGAAGGAGGCCTCTCAAAACCAGGCGCCTCTTGTTGATCAGGCGGCTGGCAATACCGAAACCCTACAACAACTCTAAAGCTTTTTGTACTCAACTTTTCTTCGGCCTGCGTGCCGTTTGTTTTTGTATCTCTTTACCCGGCCGGGGGGCCGGAGTCTTGAATATTTTTGCCGGTCTTTATGGCCGGCTGTTTATATGATTTTGGCGACCATCTGTTTGGTCGCTTTTGCTCTCCCAATTTTGCTCGTCTTTGCTTTATTTTCGAATTTTTGCTAAGTGTCAAGGGTATCCGCTTGCTTTGATATCTGCTTGCATGTCATACCGACTGTTTTTTATGGCCGATAGTTGCGAACAGGTACAATGTAAGGGCTGCCTATGCCCCTAGACGACTGGTTGTCTTAGTTCTAGGTTAGGCGATCAGTCGGCCATTTATTCAGTCGGACCCCAACATATTTTGGAGAATACATTAGGTTTACGTAACTTAAAAAAGGGAAGTAGAATAAGCTCTTGAGTTCTTGCTTGCCAAAAAGCAGTCGAACCAATAGGCAGGCGGTCTCGTCATACCTTTTGAATCCTGGCTAAGTATGAGAGCGATTATGGGTAATCTTGGAGGTTACTCACCCGTCATGTTTATGCTTGAGTAGTAGAGGCACCAAGCGGCATAGGCCGGCTAGTCCCCTTGATTCACCAAATTTTGTTGGTTATTTACTCAAGATGCGATAACTTAGTAAGAATAGGGGTTTGAATTCTCCTGTTCAAGAAACAGGCGGTCTATTCAAAAACATTTTAGATTTCGAACCAAGTTTTAGGGAGTGACTATAAGTTTACATTGATGTTACTTAGTCGCCGTCACTTTTGTTTGAGTAGTAGAGGTACCAGACGGCGGAGGCCGGCTGGACCCCTTTATTCGCCAATGTTTGTTGGCTATTAACTCAAAAGGTATCGGCTGTACTTATCCCAAGTAATACAGTCGGTTATCCGACGCGGATGTTAACTGCTAACACTCGTTGGATCAGTGATAGAGTTATCCTTGTCTCAAAAAATGGCTACATGGTTGTCTTAGTGGACAGTCGTATAGGTTCCGTGTAATTAGTTTATAGAACAATGTTCCATCCAAAAGGGAGCTGCTCTCTGCGACGAATTTCATCCGGATGGATGCCGCCGGACGCCTGCTATAATTTTGGGACAGGTCGGATTAGTTTTTAAAAGTTGGATCAGTTAGCTGGGCGCCTGGTCTGATCCTTTCGGCCTTAGACCGTAGGTAGTTCTTGGTGAACTATGTATGGGAGAGTAGCCGGTTGTATAGAACAGGCAGCATGCCCCTCTTTATTGAATTCGTATTTAGAAAGTATGGAGAGTAGCCGACTGTTTTACCAGTAGGCATGCCCCTCTTAGTACAAAATAACTGAAGTGAAATAGCAAACTTTTATTAGTAGCTCTCGGCTATTTACATTATTCAAAAATAATACTTTTTGAGATTATCTACATTCCAGGTTCGAGGCAAGAGTTGGCCGTCTGGTGTTTCCAGGCGGTAGGTACCGTCTCGAACCTCCTCATAAATTCGGTAGGGTCCTTCCTAGTTGGGAGTTAGTTTGCCTGACTCATTAGCCCTACCGACTGCTTCCATTTTTCTTAGCACAAAGTCACCCACTTTGAGTGGACACCTATGTACTCTTTTGTTATATGATCTTGTCATTTTCGGGGGGTAAATTTCATGGCACAGGGCTGCATTGCCCCTTCTTTCTGGAAATGAGTCTAAAGCCAGGTGCATGGACTCCTAGTTTGCTTCTTCGTCATACAGCATTACTCGAAGAGTCGGCTCATAGTGTTCAATTGGAAAAACAGCTTCTGCACCATAGGTTAGAAGGAATGGAGTCTCTCCAGTCGACCCTTTTTCAGTCGTCCTAATGGCCCAGAGAACATATGGTAGCTCATCTGCCCATAGGCCGCCTGCTCATTCAATCTTCTTCTTAAGACCGTGTGAGATGATTTTATTGAAAACTTCTACTTGGTTGTTTGCTTGAGGACGGCCGACTGATGCAAAGCAGTGAGAGATGCCTTGGTCTCCCAGCCAGTTTTTAAGAACAGGCGTCTCAAATTGGGGACCATTATCAAAAACCATAGACATGGGCACCCCAAACCGAGTGATGACATTTTTCCAGATGAATGAAATCACATCCTGCGTCTTGATTCCCTTGACAGCCTCTACCTCTACCCATTTAGTAAAGTAGTCGACTGCAACAAGTATGTACCTCCTGCCGCCTGTAGTAGGCGTATAGGGACCCAGGATATCCATGCCCCACTTAGCAAACGGTAGTGGACTATGGATAGCAGTGAGATCAGTAGCCGGACGGTGAATTAACTTGCCAAACCTTTGACACTTGTCACATTTTTTCACCATCTCCATTGCATCTGCTTCTAAAGTAGGCCAAAAGTAACCCTGCCGCCTACATGGGAAGCGCAATAACCAGAGTGAAGATCTTCTAAAACCTCTCTTCCTTTTTCTGGAGTAACACGCTTCAAGAAGGGTTGGAGGTACCCTTTCTTGTGAAGTTCTCCCTTTATCATTTTAAAACTGGAAGCTCGTTTTTTCAGTGTGGCTGCCTGGTGATGATCATCCGGCAAGGTGCCGTCTGTTAAGTATGCCCTGATTGGATCCATCCAGGTTGAACTTCGATCTAAAATTCCAATAGGGTCTTCTTCGATACTTCTTCTCTCCATAACCTCCCAGAAGACGGTTCTTGGAGTATCACAGGAGGCCGAGGATGCTAACTTTGAAAGAGCATCCGCCTGGTTGTTTTCAGATCTTGGTACTTGAGTCAGATGAAAATCTTCAAGGGATCCGACTGCTTGTCGTACCGCATGTAAATACTTGATCATGGCCGGATAAGTTGCTTCGTATTCGCCATTGTACTAACTCACTATCAATTGTGAATCAGAACAGGCGTCTATCTTTCTTGCCCCAGCCGCCTTGCACATGCGGATTCCGGCTAGTAAAGCTTCATATTCTGCCTCGTTGTTTGAGGCTTGAAAGTTAAAACGTAGAGCATACTCATACTTGTCGCCTTCTAGCGACTGACATATGACGCCTGCTCCGCAACCATTTGAGGTAGAGCTCCCTTCCACATAGACCTTCCAGACTTGGTCTGGAATTTGAGAATCAGAGGGCCGAGTCATTTCTACAATAAAGTCAGCAAAGGCTTGCCCCTTTACTGCTTTCCTGGGCTCGAATGTGATTTCGAGACTCTGAATTTCAATTGCCCATTTGATCATCCGACCTGACGACTCCATGGTTGTCAGTGGCCGCTTGATCGGTTGATCTGTATACACAATGACTACATGCGCCAAGAAATAGGGCTTCATTTTTTTAACGGCCATAAAGAGAGCAAGACCGAACTTCTCCACTAAGGGATACCTCAACTCGGCATTTTTCAACACTTGGCTGACAAAGTAGACCGGGAGGTGGCAGCCGTCTCTTTCAGCAAGGAGGACGGCACTTAGAACATGGTCAGATACTGCCAGATACATGTAAAGCACTTCTTTGGGCAAGGGACTGACCAGCCTTGGCAAGGAATGCAAGTGAATTTTCAGTTTTAAGAAGGCCGCCTCAGCATCCGGCCCCCATTCAAACCTTGATTTTTTCTTTATTGCTTGGAAAAAGTAAAGGCACTTGTCGCCTGACCGGCTGAGAAATCTTCCCAAAGCCGCCAGACAACCTATTAACTTCTGAACCTCTCGGACGGTGCGAGGCGACTGCATGTCAATGACTGCCTGCACTTTCTCAGGGTTCGCCTCTATGCCTCTCTAATTGATGAGGAATCCGAGAAACTTCCCAGACTCAACCCCAAAAACACATTTCTTGGTATTGAGCATGACATGGTGCCGCCTGAGTGTGGTGAATGTTTCTCGGAGGTCCGCCAGATGGTCTTTCTGAAGCTTGGACTTAACAATCATATCATCGATGTATGCCTCGACATTCCTCCCAATTTGGTCAAAGAAGACCGTATTTATCATTCTTAGGAAGGTGCGGGGCATTTTTCAAACCAAACGGCATGATCGTGTAGCAATATAGCCCTTGATCAGTGACGAAGGCCGTCTTCTCCTGATCTTTCTTCCACAAAGGAATCTGATGGAAGCCAAAGTAGGCGTCCATAAAGCTCATTAAAGCATGGTCGGCTGTTGAGTCGACCAGACTGTCAATTTTGGGCAGAGGATAACTGTCCTTGGGACACGCCTTGTTTAAGTCAGTGTAGTCCACACACATTCGCCAGGTACCATTCGGCTTCTTGACAAGTACAACATTTGCAACCCAGTCTGGGAAGTAACATTGCCGAATGAACCCTGCATCAAGCAGCTTTTTAACTTCGGTGGTTGCCGCCTGACTTCTTTCTTCGCCATAGTTCCGTTTCTTTTGCCTGACCGGCTTCTTTTTCGGATCCACAGCCAGCTTATGTACCGCTAGGTCAAGGCTGATGCCTGGCATCTCATGAACTTCGAAAGCAAAGATGTCCCTGAATTCCTTCAGAAGTTGGTGAAAATCTTCACCTAGAATTTTAAGAGCAGTCGTCCCAACCTTAACTGTTCGGTCAGGACACGAGTCGTCTAGCACCAGATCCGTATGCTCACCAGCCGGCTGAGGGCGGAATTCATCCGACCGCTCCTCTGCTAGTGATTGCTATCTTCTTTCTTTTCTTTCGGCCCCCAATTGGGCAGCCTTTCTTTTCTTGCCGCCTGCTTTTTGAACAGGCGCATCCTCCTTGATAATTTTAAGGTCCGTTTTTTCACCATTTGGGCCAACAGCCACCACAGTGGGTTTGATATCCGAGAGGTAGCACTCTCGAGCCATCTTCTGATCTCCCCTTAGGGAGCCGACTGTTCCATCATCCTTCTCAAATTTGAGCAGCATAAGAGAGGGGATAATGACAGCTTTTGAATTGTTCAGGGTAGGTTGTCCCAGGATCATGTTGTAGGCTGAGAGTTCCTCCACCACTAAGAACCGAACTACCATGTGACGGACCTCCCCTTTCTCACCCAGGCGAATGGGTAAATCCACTCGCCCTACTGGGTGTACGACTCCTCCTCCAAACCCCACTAGAGGGTGGGATACCGGATGTATGCAATCAGTCTTGCACTTGAGCTTTGCCAGGCACTTGCTGCTGATAAGGTCAAAGGAGCTTCCGGTATCTATGAGGATCCGGCCAACTCTTTGGTTGGCCACCTTGCACTCAATAACAATGGGGTCATCATGCGGCCCCTTAACCCCTCCCAGATCTTCTTCTGTGATGACAATTTCTGGGAATGAACTCTTGGCGGTCCGTTCTTGATGAACGGAATTAACATCCAGCCGCCTGATATTGTCTTTATTGCCCCTGATAGTGGGGCCGCCTCCTGAGAAGCCGCCTGCAATAGTGTAAACGACTGCATCATCTGTATCAGAACTGTCGGCTTGTTGATGATTCTTTTTGGCCGACTGCTTGTTCTTTGAGGAAGTGTTCCCGTTGGACTTCTTGACATAGGAGTCAAGGTCGCCTTGTTCAGCAAGGCGGTCCAGGTAGCGCATGAGGCTGATACATTTGTTGGTTTCATGACCAACGTCTTCATGATAATGACAGAATTTGTCTTGGTTCCGATTGCTTGCAGAACCCTTCATGGGGGCCGGCTTCTCGATTGAGATCTGGTTCTTAATTTCCTTTAAGATAGCCTGACTATCTTTGCTGAACGCATATTTCGGGGAATATGGTTTGAACTCTTTCTTCTTTTTCTGGGCCGGCTGTTTAGAGTAGTCGGCAGCCCAGACTTCTTTTCTCTTTTTCTCACCTTTATTAGCCGAATGTTTTGGTCGGCTTCTTTTTTGTCGGACCTCCGTCCGTCCGACTGCTTCCCAGTATTGAGAGGTCAGTCGCCTGTATATAGGCTTCTGCTTCAATCAAAGCTTCTTGGAGAGTTGCAACCCTCTTTGAACCAGGTCAAACTTGAAGGTCGAGCCATCCTTGAGACCTCTGAAAAAATCAGTGTAAGTTACCTCATCCGGCAGCCCTTGAATCTGTATCCTCATCAGGTTGAACCGCCTGATGTATGAACGAAGCCCCTCCTTTTCTCCCTGCTGAATTGTTCCTAAATCAAGGGTCGTCTTCTTTGCAGGAATGTTCATAGCAAAGTTGGAGATGAACAAGTAAGCAAGCGTCCTGAAATTGTTCACGCAACCAGTCGGCAGGTTGCCGAACCATTGTTGTGCGATTCCCTTGAGAGTCGCTGGAAAACACTTGCACCAAGTGGGATCATCCAACCCTTGAAGGTACATTAGGTTGGTGAACGCCATCAAATGGTCTTCAGGGTTAGTAGTGTCGTCATAGGCGCCTACTAACACATTCTTAACTTTGGCCGGCTGGGCGGCCTCTGTAATTTCCTTGGAGAAGGCAGACAGTTGTTCTCCAAGTCTTAGCAACCGTAGTTGCCAGTCCAAAGGTTGGACGCCTTTTGCCGCCTGTCCTCCAAACAGAGGAGGCTGCAAGAAGTATTGTTGTTGCGGTACGTATGGCATGTTTGGTACCGCCTGCTCTTTATGAAATCCAGACTGACGGGAGGTACCGCCTGTCTGACTCTCATGATTTGACTGAGTATACCTCATAGAGGTATTGTGCAGACTATCTTGGAAGTCTGAAGTGGAGGCCGACTCTGACAGTCGGTCATTCCTCTTCTGCTCTAGCAGTAGCCGAGCATCTGAGTAGAGTTACTTTGACCCATCCGCTTGTACATGACGAAAGGGCTTCCTCTTCCCTGGTGAGGGAAAACGGTACTTTGTCAAGTCAATCATAGGCGGCTCCCACTTCCTAGAGTTAGGGTGGGGGGTCTCCTCCCGACCTTGAACAGGCTTCCTTCTTCCTGAATGAGAAGGTTTTCTGGCCGACTGCTCCTTAGAGAAAGCAGGCGTCTTCTTATTAATCAACTCTTGGATCTCCCCCTTGAACCCCCTCATGAAGGTCATGAGCTCGTTTCTTGTAATGGGAGCAGACCCTTCAGCCGCCTGTTGCTGATCAGGCGGTGTACCGGCTGGATTACTGGGTCCAGCTTGGTGATCTACCCGTTCTTTCCTTTCGGTGTGACGGGTGAGGCCGTGTGTGTTTCAACCTCAACCTCATTCTCAGTATCATGGTCTGAGTATACTTGAGGGTCGTCCTCTAGACGCCTCTCTTCTGGATTCGGTACAGACTTTGTTGCCATCTCGAAAGTACTCTCCCCACAAACGGTGCCAAAATGTTTCGGGGTTTTCTGATGTCCTACGGGAGAGTTACAACTCCGAGACTGGAACCGTACGCCTATACCTGCAAAACAAACGGAGACTCCGAGTGGTTGGAGCTCCGCCTCCGACGGTCAAGTTAGTACTTGTTTAAGGAGTAATTAATGCGGAAAAAAGGTAGAGTGTTTTCTCTAGGTGAGAGTAATTAATGAACGTAATTCCCCCCTAATGAGGATTAATGATCATATTTATATGCCTTGGGATGCGTGCCAAATCCTAGGTCTATGTTAACCTAGGGCTGATTGGCCTTCTTCCAAGGTTTGGGCCTAGGTGGCCGGTTTTCCCATGTGCCATGGGGAGGATACGTGTCGTGTCGTGACTGGTCCATGGTGGACAGATCAATGCTTGACACGTGGCAGACTCCTATTGGCCCATGTGGTGGACACATGGCATAACCTGATTGGTCCACTTGTCAGATGGTGATTGGTAGGGAAAAATCCCCTAATCAATAATCATACCATGGCAAACATCATATCATAATCAAATTGATAATTATAACCTCTGATTCATTATCATAGTCAAATCATAATCAAATCATTGTAACAATCAAATCATAATCCATTCATAATCATAATATAATGATAATATCTAATTCATCTGAAATCATAATCATATCATTGTAATAATCAAATCATAATCCATTCATAATCATAATCATATTCAAATCATAGTCATCTGATTTCATATCATAATCACATCATTTGAAATCACATTCATATCATATTATATTCAACTAAAATTACATCATAATATCTCATTCAAAAGCATAGCATAATCATAATCACAATCATACCATGGCAAACATCATATCCTAATCAAATTGATAATCATAACCTCTGATTCATTATCATAGTCAAATCAAAATCAAATCATTGTAATAATCAAATCATAATCCATTCATAATCATAATCATAATAATAATATCTAATTCATCTGAAATCATAATCATATCATTGTAAAAAGCAAATCATAATCTATTCATAATCATACCATGATAAACATCATATCCTAATCGAATTGATAATCATAATCTCTGATTCATTATCATAGTCAAATCAAAATCAAATTATTGTAATAATCAAATCATAATCCATTCATAATCATATTCAAATCATAGTCATCTGATTTCATATTTTAATCATATCATCTGAAATCACATTCATATCATATTATATTCAACTGAAATTACATCATAATATCTCATTTATAATCATAGCATAATCATAATCGTAATCATACCATGGCAAACATCATATCCTAATCAAATTGATAGTCATAACCTCTGATTCATTATCATAGTCAAATCAAAATCAAATCATTGTAATAATCAAATCATAATCCATTCATAATCATAATAATAATATCTAATTCATCTGAAATCATAATCATATCATTGTGAAAATCAAATCATAATCCATTCATAATCATAATCATTATCATAATCATACCGTGATAAACATCATATCCTAATCGAATTGATAATCATAATCTCTGATTCATTATCAAAGTCAAATCAAAATCAAATCAATGTAATAATCAAATCATAATCCATTCTTAATCATAATCATAATCATATTTAAATCATAGTCATCTGATTTCATATCATAATCATATCATCTGAAATCACATTCATATCATATTATATTCAACTGAAATTACATCATAATATCTCATTTATAATCATAGCATAATCATAATCATAATTATACCATGGCAAACATCATATCCTAATCAAATTGATAATCATAACCTCTGATTAATTATCATAGTCAAATCAAAATCAAATCATTGTAATAATCAAATCATAATCCATTCATAATCATAATAATAATATCTAATTCATCTGAAATCATAATCATATCA
Organism: Chenopodium quinoa; assembly: GCF_001683475.1. Taxonomy (NCBI): domain Eukaryota; kingdom Viridiplantae; phylum Streptophyta; class Magnoliopsida; order Caryophyllales; family Amaranthaceae; genus Chenopodium; species Chenopodium quinoa. Next base: position 1,264,258 of record NW_018744367.1, read on the forward strand.
TTGTAAAAATCAAATCATAATCCATTCATAATCATAATCATAATCATACCATGATAAACATCATATCCTAATCAAATTGATAATCATAATCTCTAATTCATTATCGTAGTCAAATCAAAATCAAATCAAATCAAAATCATAATAAATTTGGAGAATAAGGATAATTTGGTAAAAAAATCACTTAATAAAAAAGGAAATAGACATCTAATTTTGAAACCCTTAAAAAGGAAGCTAGACATCTAATTAAGGGACGGATGGAGTAGTAAGCAAGCGAATACCACAAAGTTTATTAGATAAATATAAATTTAGTAAAATATTTTATTTGAAAAAATAAAAAAAAAAATCGTGCATCGCACAGGCTTCATTTAGTCTATTTACAAAGAAAACTACAAAAAGTACACTATTCTATAAATAACCGATAGGATATCATATGTCTAAATATCTTGCATTATCAAAAGAGATTACATGACCTTATTAATGAACATTAAATAAGTTTATGACTAATAAGCACTAAACTTTAAGTTATAACCTTTAAGATATAATCATAATAATAATATCTTTTTCATAATCATAATCATAATAATAATATCTATACATTCAGATAAGACAAGTTCAAATCTTAATAACGAAAGTTTAGGGCTAATAAGTTAGTACTATAAGATAGCCAGATGAAATTTTGACCAAAAGAACACTATCTTACTTAATGGGAGCCTTAGCGACTTGATAAATATGTTAATGCCTTGTGTAATTATGTCACTGTATATTTGACCATCCTTCCAAGTTCTAGTCACTGATATCGCCAACATGTGACGTTCGTGTTCCACCATTTTATAACCCATGAATAGACAGAATAGTTATTAGTTTGAAAGAACATTATTACAATAAAAGTCTTCAACTTTTTCAATAATTATACTTTAGTAAAAAGCATAATGTCATTTTCCAATCAAAATTCACAAAAAAAGATGCAAAAGAAAAGATTATAGTGCATGTTCAATGGGAAAACATGGTAGTGGACCATTTTTATGGCTTCTTTTTACGTGTACATCACCTTATAAAGACTAAACCACTTACTACTCAAATAACCATATTAAAAAGCAATGAAACTGCATGAGTTTGTTGCATAAATTTCATCAATTTTTATAGTTGTCCATCCACTTAGTAACGTATGATTAAAGGGTAGAAATTAGTCAATTTTTTTTATTCTTGAAATTAAAGTAAGATGCTCAAAGTTGAACCATTATTTCCACATGAATAATACTTTGTTCACATTCACAAATATATATACCACATTATAGGAAGCATTTTGTGTATAACCTTGATAAAACACATAGAAATGATTTCTCTAAAAAAGTTGTTCAAATTTTCAATATGGTTTCTCTTTTTCTTCTTTTCTACTATTGTATCAACTCCGGCGAGGCCATGGCTTGGTGGAGTCCGGCGAAAAATCCGGCACAAACAAGATATGTATAGCACCTTTAGTACAACTAAAACTACCATACACAAAGATTTGAAAGTCTTGTATTATCCTCAAACACTAGATCACTTCAATTATCAACAAGAAAGTTATGTGACATTTAAACAAAAGTATATGATGTATTCCAAACACTGGGGAGGAGCAAAGGATAATTATCCTATATTTGTGCATTTTGGAGATGAAGAGCCAATGTTTAATGATGAAATTAATTGGTTAATTCTTCCAGATTATGCTGCAAAATTTAAGGCTCTTGTGGTAATTATTGAGGTAAGTATGTTAATTAAGTACATGAGTGTTTGTTTGGGGAGAAGGGGTCCAAATGATTAATATTACATAATACTCCCGCTGTCCCTTTTTTTATTATTATTTTTTGTTTATTTGCTCCATTAAACTTTACACGGTTTCCAAGATGCGTCTTGCAATGTATATAACTTTATTTCTATACGTGTAAAATTATAAAACTTGATATTAATAAAATTATACGAAGTATAATAAGATGAATCCAAAAAGACCCCACATGAATATATTATCTCTTGTTGATCAATAGGAATTTAAGGTCAAATTCTTTGAAATTTGACGCAATTTTTTGCTCCATTGAGCAAAAAAATAGGGACAGAGGGAGTATTTAATTAGAAAAAAACCAATATATATAGGGTTATAGGCATATAGCCATACTAAATGTTGTTGAAGAAAATATTTGTAAGGCTTTGTTCTCTCCATCTTAAAATAATAATATTCAATTAAAATAGTAAAAGCAAGCTCAATTTAGCAAAATAAGTTTAGTTCATCAGTACAAATAATTTTTAATCCTAAAAATCAATAACTTTTCAGAACAAATACACTAGAGAATCAGTATAAATAATATCAATTCAGTTAGTATAATTTCATTTCAATAAAAATAATTTAAGTATAGTAAAAATAATTTACTAAGGTCGGTAAAAATCAATAAAGCTCGGTAAAAAAACAAAAATTCAATTCGACGAAAATAAGGCAAAGAGAACTAACCCTTATTAGAGGAAAAGAGCGAGGAGTGTATCATTATTAAACTAAGCTTAATGAAAATTCAACTAAGACCCTGTTCTCTTTACCTTATTTGCTGAATTGAAAATATTTTTATTTTATTAAACTTAAATTATTTTTGATGAAATTAGATTAGTTTTACTGTATATATATTTTTAAGGTGAATAAAACAATGTCTAAACCTACATATTTTTTCTCGAGTAAGACATCATTGTGAGACCTTATCATACAAATCCTTAAGTATAAAGTTTTTCTAATACTATGTGTATTGTTATATATTTAACTAATGAATAATTATTTTTATTTTTTTTGGTGATTTGAAGCATCGATATTATGGATGGTCGAAGCCATTTGGAATGTCAATGGAAGAAATCATTAAAAATACAACCGTTCGTGGGTATTTCAATTCTGCCCAGGCTCTTGCTGATTCTGCTGAAATTATTTTGTTTTTGAAGAAAAGACTAAATGCAACTTATTCCCCGGTTATTGTTTTCGAAGGTTCTTACGGTGGAAGTGAGTCCAACTTTCTTAATTAACTTTTAAATAATAACTGCGTTCAACTTTTCTTATAACACTTCTCCCTTTCAAATGAATAGACTATATTGTTGTCTTGTCTTATGAATAAAATCCATATCTAATGTTTATTTTTGTAAGAAAACAAAAAAATAGACCAATGTTTATATGTACAACAATATAGTATATAACTATATACTAGGATGCACAGACACCTCGTCCAACAGCTGTGTCCGTGTCTGATATCGTGTCGGACACTGACACTCGTTCGATACACGACGGACACACATAAAAATTGCATGCGGTTTTTTAATATATTTAGACACTTTGAGACGAATCGTATCCTAGTATGATACGATCCGGTTTGCATTTTGATATGTCACCTCATCTTTTTAACTTTTTTAATTAGAAAGTTAAGGTAAATGAGAGAAAAAGGTAAGAGTTATAATACGAGCGTCTTCAAAACACATTTCATAGCACATTATTCTATGTGAATTTGGAGATATTATTTAGCTACGGTAAATGACTTGTTTTAAGGTTAATTATTTAGTGTTTTGTTGAATAGGTTGTCAAAATCTTGTTTTTTTGATATATTATTTGTCTTGTTATTTGTTATACCCGTGTCTCCTATTTTAGAATTGTCGTTTTTCCGTGTCCATATCGTACCTATATCCGTGTCCGTATCAGTGCAACCTAAACTATATATCATGTGGATACAAGTATTCAGCATATCTACCTACATCATCGAGGACACGTACGAGGTTAAGACTTGCATTGAGAATTTGAGATTAGACATTTATTGATGCCTTGGTCATTGATTTTATATTTCTATGTCACCTAAAAGAACCGTTTTACACGACACTTTTTGAAACTAGCCACTAGCTAGTGGTTTACTTAGTGTTAAATTCGGTTTAACCAATAATCAACAAAAATTTAAAAATAATACTGTGAGTTGTCATTGAAGTTCAATCGTTTTATTGATATAATAGCCAGGTAATTATTAGAAATACGCCCTAATCATAAATTGCATTAGATAATTACGGAGTAAATATCATGTATCTACTATAGTAGTTTATTATTGGTCTGAACTACGAATAACGTAGAAACAATTTCCCTCATAACTATAATCTTTATCCTTTCATTTTCAGTGCTTGCTTCATGGTTTCGACTCAAGTATCCCCATATTGCTCTTGGTGCTCTAGCAGCCTCAGCTCCGGTGCTATATTTCGATAACATGATTGAGCAAAATCACGGTTACTATTACGTCGTAACCAATGATTTCAAGGTAAATTAATGAGTATGGCCCTGTTCATTTCACCTTAAAAAAAAATTATATTCGGTAAAAATAATTTCAGTTCAGTAAAAACCAGTAACTTTAAAGAAGAAATATAACAGATAATCAGTTAAAATCAGTAACATTAAAGAAAATATATAACAGAATGAATTACTTAAAATAGTTTTAGTTCAATAAAAATAATTTAAGTTCAATAAAAGAAATTTCATTTTAGCAAAAATAATTTTAATTTAGTAAAAATAATTTCAATTCAACAAAAATAAGGTGAAGTGAACAGGACCTAAGAATAATTATTAATAACATTCACATTTCTTTCCAAAATTAAATTTAAGGATTGTATCATATAGTTTTACTTACTAATCATTCAGGAAGCGAGTGAGAATTGCTATAACACCATCAAATCTTCGTGGGCTGAAATCGACAAAATTGGATCAACGCCAAAGGGTCTCTCCTACCTTAGTAACAAATTCAAAACTTGTAGGTAAGTACGTAGTATTTCCTCGATTTCAAAATGTTAATACACTTTATATATATACAGAGTGCGAGGTATAAATTAATAAAAAAAATACTTACCTAGTATGGAGTATGTGTTTGTATTATTATTATAATTATTATTACAAATAAACTAGCTCTTAAATATGAGTATTCTTAGTTGTTGGTTATTATTGTATGTAAATTGGTATTAAAAACTTACATAGAACTCGAGGGTTTGTTAAGTCATCTCTCAAAACAACTGAATTGAGAACGTCATAAAAAAGAATAATGTTCCTTAAATTGCTTCGATTGATATTTTAAAATTTACAAATAACTCGTGTGTCTTATAATTACTGATTAAAATTTTAGTTAAGTGATTAGATAATATGAAACGGAAGCTCGATCTGAGATCGACATTCAAAGATTTGATCTTTTGGAGGTGCATGCAGCCAATTACAGGAAACAAGGACGTTGAAGGACTTCTTGGAGAACATGTACGATGATGTAGCACAATATAGTGACACGGACAATAATCCATCCATAATTTGCAAAGCAATTGATCAAGGAAAGAAGGGAAATGACATACTTAGCCGTATTTATGCAGGAGTTCATGCCTATTTTAATGGAACTCATCACAATTGTTTTAATACCAATTACTTTGATGATTATTCAGTTGAAACTAATCTTGGTTATGATTGGCAGGTACGTAATTGATTAATATTGTTGTTATTAATTTTTTTTTTCTTTATAATTTAATCAACTTAGAAATTGTTTAGTCAAATTGCATATTTTGGAATATGTTTTATACTCTATTACGCCCCCTCACATGAGAGCCCTTTGGGCTAGTGGGGGGTGGATGAGATTCGAGACATATTCTTAGATGCACCCTGGCTGCACCACTCATCAAATACCCCCTTTTATACACCAAACACACATATATACTATGTACTACTGGAGTACTAGTATATATTACTTCATCTCCTTCCTCCAATCTTCTTCCTATTTTATTTCTTTCCTTATTTCTTAATTTTTACATAACTTTTTCTCTTTTTTCCAAATTCTTTACTTAATTCTTAATTTTGATTGAAATTTTCTCTCTCCACTGTGTTTGGCATTATCTTCTTCTTTTAAGATTTTCTCTCTTCTCCATTTTTTGTATTTTCATTGATTCGTGATGGATTTAATTGGAATCTTGAAGAGATTGTTGATATAAGTTAATTTATGTTATTGATTTGTAATTTGGTTTAGTTGGTTATATTTTCTGAATTTGTGATTGATATTGCATATATAATTTTTGGGTAATTTGCCAATTTGTAATAGGTGATGAACACAAATTGATTGTAGTACTTTTCTCTTCACTTTTCTTTCCTATAACAATTTTAATCAAAATTTTCATCAAAATTTCGATCATAATTTTCATCAAAATTTTATTCTCCTTTGTTTTTTCCTCTTTCGTTCTTCATATTCTCTCTCCTCTATAACTGTATTTTGTTTAATTTCTATCAATTTGATCTATGTATGAATTTCGATTTTTTTTTTTTGTGGTGATTTTGTAATGAATTTTGATCAATTTGATTAGTTTTGTGAACATGCAATTCATATGAATTGAATTTACGGCCTTTAATTATGAACATAAGAAAATTGAAGATATAAAAATAAAATGCTCATGAAACATACGCATTATAAGTATTAAAAATATGAACATGTGCACTAAAAATATGAATATATGCATTTTAGAAAATGAACATACGCATTCAAAATATGAACATATGTATTGATTCATTTTTTGAATGTGTATGAACATAATTAAGCATTTTAGAAGGTAAACATATACATAAAAAATATGAATATATGGATTTCAGAAAGTGAACATATGTATCTCAGAAAGTTTACATAAGCATTTCAGAAAGTTTACAAAAGGATTCAAAATCTGAATATAAGCATTTAAGAACGAAAGTGAACATATGCATAAAAAATATGAACATATGCATTTCAGAAAGTGAATATAAGCATTCAAAATATGAACACAAGCATAAACTGACAAAAAAGACAAAATGAGAACATTTTATAAACACTAAGAATATTTATCATGAACAACAAATAAAAATATTATGAACATTTCAAAACATTTTATGAACATAAGGTATCTGTTTGATTTCACTAAATTTTTTAACAATTCCAATAAAAATTTTGAACAACAGAGTATCGAACAATATTCAAACAAAATTAAGTGATATTCATATAAATTCAAACAAAATTAAGTGAAATTTACATAAAATTACCTTTTTTGGGAGAATCCGTTTGATTTTCATCTCATCTCAAATATCCATGGTTGTTTTGGAGGAGAGAGAGTGAATTGTGTTTGATTGTAAGAGAGAGAAAATCAAAGAGAGGAGTAATAAATTTCAGAAATGTTAGTATGAGAGTGATGATTTTTTTTTTAAATGCTATTTTTCAAAAAATAGCTGTTGGAAGTGACGGTTTTGTATAAATGACAATTGGGTGAGCTGCATTTTAAAGATATGTTTAGTTTTTTGGGTGGGCTCGTTTTGGTTTGGGCCTTTTTTTAATGGGGCGCGTTTGAAATTGGGTTTGTGGGCTGGTTTCTAGCTGCACAAGGGTGCAGCTTAGACCAATTAGAGATTCGAACTCTTGACCTTTTTGTCACGTTTGCTTCGATAATGTTAAAGGACCAACTTAACCAAAAGTTTAAGCTGATGGTTGAGGCCTAAGAATATGTTTTATACTCTATCATAAAAAATATAAAGGGTAATGTTATATGTAGCCCTTAGACTATAAATAAGCATTCAATACCTTTTCTTATTTGATAGAGTATTAATTTAGAAATTTATGAAAAAATCACGCGCAAATCAATGTAATTAATGTTATATTTTCATTTGTTTTTGCCCTCGTTAAACCTTAGTTAAAATTAAAATTTAATGATCCATTTTATATCTCATCTAGTTAAAATTGTATATTTCATGTTATTACATTTTTTTTTTTTGATGGGATGTTATTACAATTTAATTTTGTAATTATATTACAATTATTCTTGAAAATAATTACAACATCGTTATTTACAATTTAATGTCTGTATTGTGTTGCAGACATGTAGCGAGATGGTGATGCCAGTTGTTCGAGGTACTAGCAAATTGTCTATGTTTCCTCCTCAAAAATTCAGTATACAAGAATTCATCCAAAAATGGAAGAAGAAATACAATGTTGTTCCTCGCCCTCATTGGATTACAACTAACTATGGTGGACATGTATGTCAAATTTCAATATATCTAAATTAATTTAGCAATTTTTTTTAATTAATTTATATCATGGGTTAATCTTGCTCATGGTTGGTTGGATGTGCTCACCGTCATTAATTGTTTTAGCTTTTTCTTTTGATAGTCTTTTGCAAAAAAAAATAAAAATAAATAAATAAATAAAAACAAAATAAAATAAAATTTATATTTATTATTTATTAATTTTCAATATTTTTTTTTAAAAATTACCAGGATATGAAACTAGTCTTGGAAAGATTTGGCAGTAACATTATTTTCTCTAATGGACTCAAAGATCCTTACAGTAGTGCTGGGTAATTTTCTTCCTGATCAAGTTCCTTACTACATCTACAGTTAATTATTTGTTCCGTTCGTTTTTGTTCATCCTACCAAACATGTTTTCTTAAAGTAAAGTAAGAACAAAAACGAAGAGAGAATAAAATTCATTTTGTTTCAATGCATTAAAGTAACTCGAGTGGTAAGCTATACTATAAACTATAAAGTAATCCGTATTATTGTTTGTTGGCTAATACCACGTTATATAATCAAACTACATCGTTTACAAACTATAAAATCTCTCGGTAGTTGTCTTTATAGGCCTACAATCCCTTGTAGCTTGCATGTATAATGTACTAGTTTAAATCTCGTATTATGCACGATTTTACCAAATTTTATAAAGGCTTACAATAATTTGTATGTAATATAATAATTTTCTTCCTACTTTACCATTACATTCAAGTTATATATCATTCCAAATAAATTATATCTTTTGCTCCCAAAATCAATATTTTAATTTTACTGTAATTATATATTTTTCCTCCCAAAATCAATATTTTTTTGCATCTACATATAGAAATTTAAGTATATATTATTATTAAAAAAAAAATATTCATAATTATTAATATAAAATTTGTCTATCATTCGGGTATAACCTAAAGTTTATTATTTAGGAAATTTCAATGAATACTATGGACTACATTATACCTTTTTATAAAAAGAATAAATTTTTAATTAATTGTTGAAGAAATTAAATATTTCCTAATTTCATTTGGCAAAAAAAAAAAAAAAATGGAATTAACTAGATTTCAACACATGTCATTTTTTTTATTCTCTTTTAGTATTTAGTATATAGTTATAGATTTCACTTGTAGTATCGAACGATAACTCGCAATCTTATTTTTATACGGTTTTGTTTTTCTTACCTTTTACGTACGTTGATCTATAGGGTGCTGCACAACTTGTCCGATAGCATCGTTGCCATTTATACAAAACAAGGTTAATAATTATATTAGTAATTATAAATTTTCACTCTTTAATTAACTAATTTTGTTCACTCTTTAATTAATTAATTAAATATTTGTTATGTTTTTCACTTGTGGAATATTATGTTGTTATATAACAGGATCTCATTGCTTGGACATATTTTCTGCAAAGAAAGATGATCCAGAATGGTTGGTTAACCAACGAAAAAGAGAAGTTGAGATTATGAGTGGATGGATCAAACTATACCATAATGATCTCTACAAATTCATGAAATAGTATTTGTTCCCTACCTCAAATTAATATATACTTCGCATAATATGACATATATGTAGTTAGTGACTCAAAGTAAAATTGCAATCATGTAATTTTATATTTATAAAAATGACTGTTATGTCTAAGTACATGGTCATCTGTTTCAAACTACTACCTCCGTTTCAAATTATTTGCAAATTGGAAAAATTGTCGAGTGGGTGAAGTATTTGAAGAGGATCACAAATTGCTGATGTTAGCAATTGGTGCTGCATCATTCCAGGATCAATTATAGCTTGAATGGAGTATACTGTCACTAACTCAATTCTCAACACCTGGTTATTATGAATGGATATAGAAGATGTCTCGGTCCTTCAATGAAAGGTCCTCGTTGAATTATGAATGGATGCGGGATGCCTAGACTTCCACAACTCCAAGTATTCTTGCAAATTCACACAATCTGAACAAATGTTGAGTATCCTCATCGCCCTCCCCACAAAATCCTCAAAAGGTTTACATTAGAAGCAACACCATTTTAAAGCAATTTTCAAATGAATAGTTTTCATGTACCGGATTAGTACCCTTAAAACTACTCTTTCTAATTTTTTATTTTTTTTAAATGCATCACTTGTATTCACACGGAGTTTAAAAAGAGTTAATTTGCTTTGGTTATTTTGCTTTATTTTATGTCAAGTCTATTTATTTTACTATGTTACCCTTTAACACTATAATAATTACACATTTTCACTCTTTTTCTTCACTCACCCATGTTTTTACGTTCTCTCTTACCTTATTCAATTTATGTTAACTCATCATCAATATTTTCTTAAATTGCGTAATCACTATTTAGAATATGAAAGAACATAGGGAGTAATATATGCAAGCAACAAAATTCGTGAATGAAAACAGAGAAGCGTTAAGCTTCTTAATGATTTTGAAACTTGGGAATACATACACTGTATTTGTGATGTCTAATATCAGAAGAGAATGATTTTACAGATGATGACATTAAATACATTGGAAAAAGGGTAACATCTACAGATGGCATGAAAAAAAAATAGATTATCTTATGCACACATCAAACAATGAACAAGACTGTTAGAGCTCTGAAAGAATGGCGGGAATGTAGTGAGATAACTCGGCCGTAAGTGATTGAAATCCATTTACGAGCTGAGTGTGGAACTCCTGGTCTTCCTCTCCAATCAACCTGAAGTGTACTCTAATTGCCCTCTTACAAACAGCCATAAATTCAAGAAGTGCAGCAATGAGTTGCTGCAGTTCCTGCGAACGAAGCCTAGTTGCAGGCTCACCTGATAGAAAAGCAGTACACACACTCAACACTCCACTATTTACCTGCAAGGAGCAATTTCCAATATCAGGATTCATCAAATTACCACACATTACACATTTAAAACCAAAAGGTGTCGCTCAGACTCAGAAACTCATGTGAACATTATATTTCTATGTTACTCAAACATGCTATTTGTGTTGGATACAGGTATACACCCAACTGTCAGATGTGTTTTTTTTTTTTTTTTTTTTTTTTTTTTTTCAAGAAAGTCCATGAGTTTAGCCCATAACGACGTGCCCACACCCAAGTCAAAGTATCGAAGATCTCACATGATCTCGAGGTGAAATGAAGAGTCTTGAGTAATACAGCAGGCAACGTGTTTTTATGAACTTGTACATAATTTTGGCCTGAGTAAAGAATTTGTAACGGTTACTTCAGATAATAACAAAATATCATAGTCCAAGTTACATAATTTTTGGGGATTGTCTCAATTCGTTCATCTATTTGTTGAGATTTTCCCAGTCTATATAAGGTTATTATAAATGCTCTATAAAGATTAGCAGTAAAATACCTGCTAATGTGGAAAAGGTGTTTCTTCAGTCAATTATAAGCCACATAAGAAAAATGATAGAACTAACACACGGAGAGAATTGGAAGAATCCCCATACATGGCCTCAACCTTCATTCTCTCCATTGAAACAAGACTACGTTAGACCTTCAAAGACTAAGGACTACATGTGAGAAAAGAGGAATATGATGCATCATGAAGAACATCTGCATACAAACTTTTCAATAAGCTTGAGGCAACTACTTCACTGTAAGATCTAAACTATTGAGGCATTAACAAACCAGAACACTTACTATCACATACATGTTGCAACTAGGTCACAGACAGAAAGATTAGAGCATCATATGACAGGCTAAAATAGGCAAAGATTTCATAATACTCACTTGAACTGCCACACTGCCTTGCAATATTCTCTGCAGGCTCTGTAAACGTGGTAACTGGTCCCCTTCAGAGCTTCGAGGTTCTTCAAGTTCATTTCGAAGTGCAGCTGTCCGAGTTTCAATCATTCCAATCGCATTTTCCACAGGAGAGAACTCCATAGATTCAGATTTTATCACCAAAAGCCTGTTAACAAGAGCAGGAAACGAGCCTTCTGTTTGAAGAACTGTACGCCGTTTCCACTGATCCTCTAATCCAGCTTGAGTCTTCCCGTTTTTAGTAAAGGGGGTATCAAATAAAAATCGATCAAACACACGAGCACGTACACTTCCAGTGGATAGGGAAAATATCCTCTCTCTCCTACTACCCAAGTCTTCATCTTCCATGACAGGATCAACAGCAGTAATCTGCAAGTAACAGACACCAGGCTGCAACTCCTCCGCCTTCACTTGCCTAGAATCTTGAATAATATGAAGTCTGTGATTACCATCCATCCTGGATTCATATGTATGGCTAAGCTTTTCCATGATGTCTCCAAGCCGTACATCACGGGGCTCCCTGTATACATATTCTTTTTGATCCAGCTTTCCAAATTTCTCACCATAAAAGCCTACCCTATAATATGTAGCATCAGCAAAGGGAATTGGGCTTGCTTCTTGTTCAAGGATAGATTCATAAATACTGGTTAGCATTGTGTGACATTTGGCTAGCTGCCCATATGCCCTTCTGCTTTTGTACACTGGTATTACCAATTCTAGAATGCTAGCACAAAAGTGATAGAGCTCAGCTTGAGAAAAAAGTTTGTTAGCAAGCTGCAAATATTTCACAGCTGAATCAACAGTAAGCTTTGAAGCACCATATCCCTCCACCTCCGCAGCAGCTGTCTCAGAACTTATCTCATTGTTGACCATAGGACATATTTTGCGGAGAGCAGCAACATGCTCTTTGCTCCATACGCCGTCATTTCTACTTACTAGAGCCTGCAAAAGATGTGGCATTATCACTTGTATAAGAAACGTTAATCCAATCAATGTTTTCATAACATTCTAATAGGCCAAAAATTTGGTTCTTGGACTACATTTCTTTCACATATGAATCCCAACCTGTTTGTTGCAAAATGATCTAAATGTACTTCCTTCGTTTCTAGCATTTCCCTAAAAATGGAAATATCATAACAGTTGCACCATTTCCTTATTAATTATGGCTTTTACATAAAATGACCTATTACACCTATATGCCCCTAAGTCATGTAATCTTCTTTGCTTGCAATACCCTTCATATGCCCCAACTTATTCTCCTAATCTATTGTGCCAAAAAGAAATGGTGCAAATAAATTAGAAATATAATATCAATAATATCAATTACAAGTGTTTGACAGGCTACATATGCAAGAAGTTCACATGTGCAATGTCCCCGAGCCCAGTGGAAAGCCACAAATGTACTGTGTAACGTACATTAAACTTGCTAAAACCTGAAATATGCATGGACTGGATTGGATTGTGCAATGACTTTATAAGATATGGTGTTGATACATATGTGCTAAATAAATTACATACATAATATATCACAACATGCACGATTCCGTCATACTAAAAGATAAATATGCATACAAGAATGCTCAAGTTGCCATATCATTCAGGGATACGTATAGGAAGAAGGTTAGACACTAAAAACATCATTGTTAATGAAAAATGTATTTATCAAAGGGATATGTAATAGGAAGAAGGTTAAACACTAAAAACATCATTGTAAATGAAGAATGTAATTATTAATTTTGACAGAGGCTTTTTAAATCAAAGTAAGATGTATACCTGCATAACAACACCTGCAACAGCAACTGCACACTCTGCTGCTTCCGCCCAGGATTGCATTTCCTGATGCGCATCACATAGATGCAGTAGCCACATTATGTGAAGATCTGGAACAGGAGCAAAGGCTACAGCAAGTTTGTAAAAGCTTTCTGCAGCAGCATATCTGTCAATGTTCATCACAGGGCCCTGCCAAGCCAAAGGCAGAAAGTACAACAATTTCGGGTGTCAGTTTGTTTTCCACATTATATGCCTAGGACGCTTGGACTCAGGTCAAGAGTGAGACTTGCGTATTGATCCAGACTGGTACAAGTGTCAGACTTGGGTATGGATCCAGATTTGGAAAATTCATAAAAAAAATAAAAAAAGACTTAACAAATTATCTGTAATAATAAAAATATAAAATAAAAATTAGAACAAATTTTATAAAATACAAGTATTAATGAGTAGTTGCTCATAAACTCAGTTTCTTAAATTTATTTCACTGCTTGTATATCACGGGAAGTTAGGTCAAAAAATAAATAAATAAATAAATAAATTAGTTCCAATGCCCATGGTACCCACACAAGTAATAATTCAGTAATCAAAACTGACATTTCTCATAAAAAAATAAAATAGACTGACGTGACCAAATACATTTATTGTTCAGAATTTTGAAAAAAGTTAAATGAGTGAGAGAAATAAAGAGGAAGTCAAATGAATTATTGAAGAAGACAAGCATCCCGTTGCCATGAAAGAATACCAGCACGATGTGTCGTGTTGACACCGGTACAGAAGGGATGGTGGGTTGAGTCCAAGCATCACAGATATAAGCAGTTGTCAGAGTAAATCTTACCAGAAGTGCGTGTTCCAAGCTCGCATCAAGAGCCAGAATTAGATTGTCAGAGAGATGTTTAACTTCTGACCAAGACCACCTATTCTCCGTAGACCTTTCTGGAATAGCTATCAGTGCAGACTCAGGAAGACCACAATCCCTCAGCAAACTGGAGCTTTTCACTTCATCTGCCATTTCCTCCAAAGATTTACGAAGCCGCTGCTCTTCACCACTCTCTTCAAGACTTCCATCAGGCTTCATCAGAGTAGTTTGTACATCTGACATCAGCTCTGACAATGTTATGGTCAGCATGACTCTAAGCCTTGTAGTTTGCATGAAGTGACAGAAAGAGCTCTGCAAAAAGGAATATATTACTTGTTTTTGAAGAGTGAAAAACCTTAGAATAAAAGGAACAGAAAAAGAAGCAGCACTTGATACATGTAATGGTCATCAGCAATCAGAAACATACCCTTACAAGAATCTGAAGCCCAACAACTGCCCTTTTTCTGATGTTTTCATTTCTATAGACAGCAAGACGAAGAAGATGAAAAGCAATTTGTTTAAGAAAACGATCATTCTCACGTGACATTAATGTCGATCCATGGGAACTTAATATACTGTTAAACACCAGCAGAAGAGCTTTCCAGAATTCAAGTGGCTGATTCCTAGAGAAGAAACTCGTGAATATGGATGTAATGCAATCAAGTTTCCCATAATCAGTTGCAATTCCATGTGTTGCAGCTGTTTTAGAAAACTTCTCAATAATTTCTAGGACTTGAAGACTAACAGCAGCACACAAATTCTCCTCCCAAAGTTCCTGAAGAGAAACAACATTATTACCCTTACAAAACCATTCCTAGACAAGACAAGAGAGACCAAAATGCAGGACAGATCCCAGGTAAAGGGATTGTGTCATCTGGTAAGATCTATTAAATATGAAACAATATTGTCATGGAAAAGTTGTACCAATGCAAGAGTACCCACCAGCTTCTGTCTCAATAAAGGATGCAATGATTCCCTTAGTGCTTGGGCAGAAGTTCCTATCCTGGAAGACTGTGCTTGAGCTAGAGCTTCTCTCAAGGAATAGGGTTGGCTTGGAGAACTTAACTGAGAGTTTACTTTCTGCCACAAATAATTCTCTGGCGTTCTATGAGGCTGCATTGATTTAGCCAACACCCAAAAGAAAGGAGAAAGATCATAAAGTTGTTCAAGAAAAACAAGAAACATTGGAATATCAAACTAAAAATATATGCTGGACCCAAGTGCATATTATATGCACACTGAAAACACGAAGAAAAAGTAAAATTCTACAGAATTACAACATCCAAAATGTATTGAACTTTACCTCTTGCCGTGATGCCTCAGACAGATAGTTGTTGATGGCTGGAGACAACCTGTCTGAATACTTAGGGGATGCATTTCCATCCCCCACGATACTACGAGAACTGTTACCAATTATCATACCATCAGCTGGTTTTTTATGCTGCAAAAATACCATTTGACCTCATGTTGGAGGATAAGAATAGCCACTTCCAGTAAAATAAAAATTAATTTGCCAAAATCAGTAAAACACTGCAACACACAATTGATATACAATGCATGTCATAAAGGAGTCAAAAATAACCTCAAAAAGGATTAAGCTTTCCTCTATAACTTTGAAAAATAATCTGGTTCTTGCAATACTTTGCTGCCAGGCTTTAATCAATGATGCATCATCCAAATTGCGTACAATTTGCAAAACAACAATCAAGATTTCACGCTTTTCAGCAGCACCGAGGTTGTAAAAAACAGGCATTTCATCAAGTATCTGCAAATTAATCTGATAGTTAGCATTGCAGAATATCTAGTGTGCCAAATTTATCATATGTTATTAGAAGGGTAATAGACTGATGTATTATTTACAAACATCAATACCAACAAAGATTATCCTTCACCAGTTTGCTCTGAGGCTTTTAGAGAATCTGATTTAGCCGTCACAAAATTTCTTGACTATGGTCATTTTCTCCTCAACTTATTCGCACATATTAACAAAAGAAATAAATTCAAGGCTAGGCTACTGAAGGTCAATGCGCAACAATAATAAAAATCTAAGAATTGTAGATAAGTCAAGTACCAGGCCAATAAGTTCAATTAAGGGCTAATAAGTTCTAATCAGCGAAGGAAACACACCTTAAGATTAAATAAATTGCTATGAATTGGGTCGACCCACTCCAGCAACAACCAATTCAACAACCACTTCGGGTCTATGAGAGAAGACACAAGCACAAGACTACCAGACAAGAGCAGTAGCAGCAGCAATTGGTAGCAACAAGAAGACAAAAAGTTTTAATGGTCCACTAAGAAGTGTGGTACATGACAAGTTCTTTAATTGTTAGGGGCTATTGAGAAGGGGAAGCTTAGTATATAAGAGGAAGCAATGCAATAGTAATGTTTAGGTTGTTATTGGAGAAAGTAGTAGTAGAGTAGCAGTAGTTGTAGAATTCTTCAAGTGTCAAGCTTTAGCTAGACCATAGTCTTGTAGCCGTTATTTACAAATATCAATAAAAAATATCTGAGCCTTCCTCTATTCTTTATCTTACTGTTACATTCAAGCAGATCGAATTACCTAGTCTATAGCAGAAATCAAGACATTTCATACTTTTTTGAGAACATCCAAGTCAATGCTGAAAAATTGAGAGGGAAAAGGAAATTTTTCCCAATGCTACATACTGAAAAGTAGTGAATACAGTTCAAGATCGCATCAAAAGAGCACAAGTTATGTACCTGGCTTATCAGCGGGAAATAAAGCTGTGCGATGTATAATTTATCTTCAGGCTTCTGGTAACGAGAATCAAATTCATGTTTGCACATGAGAACCACTAAGATTCTAGCTCCCTACATATTAAATTATTAATTAGATGTTTAAAGTATACGAATAACAAGTCCAACCAGGAGAAAATATATGTGAGCAAGCAGTTCCACGCAAAGTAAACAAAGAAGAAGCAACGACAACAGAAGTTTATTGGTCAGCTTACTTTAGCCTTTAGTGACAAGTCATCATGATCTAAGGTGAGGAAAAGCTCTTGTATCAGCACAGACGCAAGATAGTTCCTGCATTTTAAATCAAGTTAACAAAACCAGATTAACAACAACACTCTACTATGAAGCACAAGGTTAACACTAAATAAAGACATAAGAGTCAATCAGTTGCTCACAGCAGTTTAATGCAACAAACAAAATTAAATACTGAGGCACAAGACACCTGTAAACCATTCCGCGCTCTTATTTTCAAGAGATGTTTCCAGGATAATAAAGCAAAATATTAACATTAAACACTAAACCCAAATAAAACTGAAAGTAAGAATGATCACAACCACAGGTCACGTTTGAAAGAGATGTAACAGGAAACACCCTAGAGAGGGGAAAGTAGTCAGCATACCAAACTGAGAGCTAGCAGCATAAACAAAGGTAGTATAAAACTGTCAATTTGGAACCAAACTAACCAGAATATAGTGCTGGATTACACAAACAAAGGTCTACACTGGATTAAAACTCAAACTTTTGGAAACCAAGACCAAAATTAAATATTGTTTCTATATTCAAATCAGTCTCTGCATAACAGCTTTCAAGGACTAGCGCAGGCAGCATGAGTTCTTACTCATGCATCCTTTCCATTCCATCGATATTTGTTTGTGCTTCTAACTCTATGCCAAATGGAATCAGATTTCGAAACAAATTAGATGTTCTTTGACCCCAAATCAAAACAAAGACATTCCCTTCCCTAAGAGTCACAGAATTATAACTAACATATCCTTCCAACTCTTTGGATGTAAAGATCTTAGATCTTATGCCTTGCAAGACGTGTTGTCAATCATATATATCAACGAAAAAGAAGATACAATTTATTGTTGCATGAGTGATAACTCTCTTTTAACTCAACGGTCAATCCCTGCTGTACCATCTTTCTTTTTTTTTTTTTTATTATTTCATTTAATTTAATTATTTTGTTTTCCTTTTTATCTTCAAGGTTTCTTATAAAGACTACAGGACAATATACGGGACGGGAATCTGAAAATAAAATTATCGTACCGCCAAATAGAGAGCAATATTAAATGTATCATTGACTATTGGACTGTACACCCGTGTGCAACAAGTTTCTAAAACATCTACATAATATCTTGTCGGTACAAGGAATTAAAAAAATTGAAAAGTATAACAAAAATAATTAAATGAAGAAAAAATTAATTGACTATCAACGATCAATACATTAGACTTCGATCCGAAATATGAGATTTGACGACTGAAATAACAAGTTACAACAAGAAAGCTGAGCTGAGCAGGAAAGATGATCAGGATTACCTATCAGAAGGGTCTCTTCCTGGCATTTCGACAAAAAGATCATGATCACATATGATCTGTAAATAGGTAAGCTTACAGTCATGAAGAACAGGTTGACATAACCCAGAAAACTTGTCCAAATACAAAGATACCTGAAATGAAAAAAGGAAAATTGAGTAATCTATGTTGCAAGATTTACAATAGAAATTCAAATTCTCCAAAATTAACATCAAACAGTTTGTCATCAGAACTAAATGAGATAAGAAAGTATCTATAAAGATAAAACATGTATGCGTGTCACTTCCTAAAGATAAATAGATGGTGTCTTCAATAATCTATAGTTCTATACCCTCTACTCTTCTTAGGATTTTCACTACTTAGAGACAGATTAGATAATCAATAAATATATACACAACATAATTTATAAACATCTCGTTCTCTCCAAATTAAATCATATGGATAATAGAATTTAAAAGTTTTGTGAAGGGAAATCTACAATGACGCCTGACTTCCATCCAAGTTAGGACCTTCTTTAAAAGTATAGGAAAAGTGTTAATGCTCAAGTTGGATTATTTAAATTCTCCTATCAGCTGTTATACTTGATTTTTAACTATTATAAATATTTATATACTAGAAGTTAGAAACTTTAATTAGTTAGCAGATACTAGGTAGAAGGAATAATGTTTTTAAGAGGTATCATGGTATAACCATCAAGACGATAAACCAAAAGTAACATAATTAAATTTTACTAGATTAAGTTAGATTGAACAAAGTAGACAATAGAGACTTCACTTTAAGTAAAAAGTTATGCGTAAAAAGGTTTCTAGAGCTAGGAGTTCTTCAGATAGAGGCGCTAGCTCTAAGCACTATTTATATGTAACAATTAACGAACAATTTTGGTGATTTAAGGCCCCAATAAATTTAACAAGGTGTGTCTCTTAATCTTCTTGTAAATTCAATATAGGATTACATGAGCTACCTGAATTCAACTATTAAATAAGGTTTACTAATGTAATGATGGTTTTGTCTACGAGGTGATGAAGTTGTTGCCTCCTTATATTTTATGCCCCATGACTCTAGCGAGATTACCTTTAAAAGATACGCAGCATGATTGGTGATTGGAAAGTTTCCACTTAGGTGACCTAAGGTTTGACATAATTCCACTTTGGTACCCTATAGTTTCAATAATTCCACTTTGGAGCCCTGAGTTTTTTAACTTTGTTTCACTGTAGTGCCCAGTAGTTTGATAATTCCATATTGATGTCTTAGTTTTATACCTTTTTCATTTTGGTACCCTGAAATATATAGTTATGCTCATTTTTGTATTGTCCTATTTACTTTTTGCACAGCTTCAATATTGTAACTAAAATATCTCAAGTTTTGTACTACAAAAAATTATTAAAGTTATATGTTTGGAAACATAAAATTAAAACGAATCTAACAAGACCCCACATGACTATGTTCTGAAAATCAAAAAAGTAATTAAATTATAAGATTTCATTTGCATTATAAGATTTCAAATGGAACAAACAAAAGAAAACGAAGGGAGTTAACGTCTATAATCTTATTTCATTACAATGAAAATAATCTTACTACCTAAGTAATAAAATAAATAAAAAAAAAAATAAACCCTTTTGTTTTTTGACATTGGTGCCTTCGACTTATACTGGTTAACCTTGTCAATCATATTGTATAAAAAATAAAGAAAAAAGTTCCTCTAGCCTCTCCATTTAGAAATTTTTTTTTTTTTTAATGTACTTCACATTTATTTTATTCTTCAACTATTCTCTATTGAACATAATTCACATGGCCTTTTTTCCCTTTATAAGTAAATAAATCACATTCTATTCATATAATTATTTTATTCAAATTTTAATAGGGAAATAATATTACTAGTTCCTCAAAACAAAGTCACTTTTTATTTTGCTCATGGCTATTACATCGAGTGGATAACTTAACTCTTCCCTTATTAAAATTTAGAAACATTTTATTTATAAATGAAAAAAATTAGACATGGGATAATTGCTTAAATAAAGAGTCATCCCTGTTATAATAAAATAATTATAAACATAATCACTAGAAATATTTTTAATAATGAGATTGAAAATTGACAAAAAAAAAAAAAAAAAAAAAAAAAAGAGTTTAAAATTCAGGGCACCAAAATGAAATTACTGAAAACATAGGGCACTAAAGTAGAATTACTTCAACATCGCGGCTCCAAAGTGGAAATTTCCCTAGGTGATTTGGTATTGTAATCGTTTTTATAACCCTTCACATTGAGAGAAACTACTGCCCTTATTCATACTAATAATTTTTCCCTTTCCCGATGACAACTTCTTTTGTTTTTCAAAATACTATTGTGCACATTTTATTCAAGAACATGGAGCATGGGCACAAGGCTAAGTAAATATTGAGGAAAGAAGCATACCAACTCGAAAACTTGCCGAGGCTCAACAATAGACAACAAGTCATAACAAAAGAAGGCCAAGCTACTATTTAAACGCTTTGCTAAGCTTAACCCTTTCTTGCAACGCTCATGTACTTCAGTGATAAGACAATCATAGAGCTGTATAATGCACCTAAAAACTCCTTCTTTCAATTGCATTGGCGGGACATCTTCACCTGTACAATCAAACAAAATTATTAGCTTGGTAATTGATCATATTATGACTAACATGAGTGCCTCTATTTTTCTCTCCCGTCATCACATCACTCTCAAAATATTTTGTCTACACCACCCCAAATGTTCCAATTATTTTGGTTTGAAAAAATATTTGATTCCATTCAATATGATTTAAAGATAAATAATGAATTCAAGATATTTCTGAAAAACACCTTAACTTACCTCTCCTTCATTTATGGCTCACTTGGTTCAAAGATAATAAATTATTGAACCATGCGAAGTGAGTGATGAAAGTGACCTAGGTAACTTTCAAAATGTTTGTAACAAGCATTCCACAACGATGAAGGTCCTACAATTAATTTATTTTCATTGTGCGTATCTTTTGATAAGAGATCTTATCACAATTTATTACTATAGAGAGAGAACACATATTTTGCAACAGAGATCTGATTTTTCAAGACAAACCTCACACAAGGCATACTTAGTTAAACACAGACCAAATGTGCGTGCTGGGCAAGTCAGAGACCGAGTTCATCACCTTGGCATGAAGGAGACCCAAATGACGTGACTCAGAACGCCTTTGGCAAGGCACAAGGTTAGGTTCCAAAGCCGCCATCCGTAGAGAAGCATTTGAAAGAGAAAATTTTAATTCGAATAAAGACAGAATAATTTAAACTAATACCTAGGTTTTTGAATTATAAATTCGAGCACATCATATCATAATACCAACATATAAATAAACTCAGATCCTGTAGCCAGCCACGAGACAACAAAACTTCCATTCTAACTTTTCGTCAAGTGTCGTTCATGCCACGTCAACGACAATTATGCATTAGTATGATGTCTATGATGCCAAATAAGCAAAAATTAGATTATTTTTCCGGATAAAAAAGTATTTTAAAATTTAGTTTTTGATAAACTTCTAATATTTCATATGTATTAAATAAACTATAATTTGATAAAATACAAGTTTATCATTTTGTTAAACAAAGTCTAATTTATCAAGTGGCAAAATTGTAAATAAATCAACAACTTTGTACTTCCTCCATTTTTTAGTTGCATCACTTGGCAAATTGCGGACTCCTAGGCAATTTTTGGAGATGTGAGAGATAGAGAGAATTAAAAAAAATGGACCCATGTAATAGAAAAGAGATAAGGAGAATTTAAAAAAAAAATGGACCCATGTGATAGGAGAGAGATATAGAGAGTATATTAAATAAAAAAAGAAAGTGATGCAACTAGAAAGAAACAGAGAAAGTATTAAAAATGGCCCCCATAGTTGTTAATATAATTACGATAATGCCAAATATTTATAGATTTCTTTATATTTTTATCATAATGCGATAAAGAGGAGCTTCCTCCTATAATTTTCAATAAATATATTATAATTACGTTATTTCTATATACTACCTCCGTTTCATATTATTTGCAACGATTAGACATTTTTCCTCTCTACTTTATGTCAAATCGTTGCAAATAATATGAAACAGAGGTAGTAATAAAATTGTTTTAAAAAGTAATTTAAAACAAGATCCACATATAATATAATGTAATCGATAAAAAAAGTTCAAAATCTAATAAGATTGTTATTACTTCATAGTTTGTGGATCCAAAAATAGTCTAAACTATTAAGAACGATGGTGGTATACTTCTTATTTTACACGAATAATTATTAAGTGATTATTAATTCATGTTTAATAGATTGAAATAACATAGGTATTTTAATAAAATACCAAATATTACTTTGTGTTTTTCAAATACAACGTATATTTTAAAAGTATATAAATTATTCCTACATAAAATCAATGAATCTATGTCAAAATATCCTACAAGGATTATGTGCCTCTTACAAAATATAATCTATATCAATGATATGTGTTAAGATTTGACATTAGGGCTAAAATTAAAAAATTATCCTATAATTTAATCAACCCCACATATCCGATCACAAAACTAGTAACTAATATATAAAGTCGAGCAATACGAGCCAACTTGACATTCCAAATTATAGTTCCGATTTTGAATTTGGTCCAAATTGCAAAAATCTAATTACAAGTGGATTAGTTATGATTTTGGGAAATTTGAAATCAACTTGGACTTGACTTTCAACACCGGATTTTCAGTCAAATCAGAGTTAAATTTGGCCCCAATCCAAATTAAACTACGAATAGCCCCTAGTCATTTGCGATTTTAATACAATCTTACAAGATACCATATATTATCCATACTTCCTTCGTTCTTTTTTTTTTTTTTTCCTTACCGTATACTGTAGCAATTTGGAACATGAAAATTGGAAAGTGGGCCCTTCATTTGAGTTTTCGGGTAGAAAAGTGAATTTTTTAAGAAACATTGATATTATTATATAATAACTTATGGACCATGTGGTGGAATAAGGAGGTACATAAGTGAGTATTTTTTTACTATAAAAGGAATAAAGCAATAATAAGTTGATAAAAAAAAAAAAAAAAAAAAAAAAAAAAAAAAAAAAAAAGAAGAAGAAAAGAAAAGAACATATCAAAGCAAAAAGTGGAAAGATAAAAAAAATGAAAACTCGGAGGGAGTACTTTATTTTGTTCCCCCCTCACCTTAGATCATTTAAAGGGGCAACGTTGATATCCTAAACTTAGCTTCATTGCTTCACACAACAATTAAGTACCCTACATAGTTAGAGTTTCCTTGGACTTGCAAGGAAATATAAGGAACATGTTTAATCATAAAGGCCATTCAAATAAAGTGATGGCTATTTTGAGTTACACCCAAGTATTTTCCCATTTCCTTCCATCTATAATATCAATGTCATGAGTATACATATTTTCCTAACATAATGTGTATATTTTCCATTTATTAAAAAAAAAAAAGGAAAATATTACGGCTTAATATCAAATTTTGCACATTCAATGGAAAATATAGGCATATTATGTGAGTTTGTTTATTTTTGTAGATTAATCTTCTTATAAAGAAATATGAATATGTGATTAGGGGATGACTCTTATGAAACACCTCATATATGTAAAAACACTTCCTTATGTAAGAAGAATTATGGACCATAGATCGTATTATTATGGATATTTTCCCACCACACTTAGTCAACTTCCCAAATAATCTCCTTTCTCTCTCTTAAATATCCAATCGGAGAATTGAAAAGGCTTTACGCTCTTATTATCATTATCACAAAAAATGTCATGAATTGAAAAACAATCTTCATTTATTAGCTCTTCATAATTACATCTTCAATTTTGATTTTTTTCTCCTTTATTAAAGACCCATTTTCTCTACTCTAAAAATCCACTCTTTCTCCTAAAATAAACTCCATTGAAACAATAAGATTAAATTAAACAAATTTCTTTACAAATCAAACAAATTTCTTTAAATAATTTTCTATTATTCAACCTTGGATTAAATGGGTATTTGACTTTGTTTCTCTTCTAGACGATCTTTACTAAAAAATAGTCACTCTCTCCTCAAACAAAATTCAATTCATTCAAACTTTAAGCTTAAATTTATTTAATGAAGTTCTTTAAGTTCGACATAATTATTGACAAATTAATGAAATTCGACATCAACTTTCTAAATTTTGACTTTCTGGGAAGAGTTTCATGTCTTAGTCTTTCTAATTTTGTGAATGTAAATGAAAAGTATGATGTTAAAAAAACTACGTACTCTGTTGAATATAGTTGTAACACACCTTCTCGGCACGTATTTTGAGGAACGGATTAGAGAAGGTAAACGGATGATTTAATCTATAAAATTTTAACACCGATAAGAATAAAGTTATATAGATTAATTCGTCCATTTATCTTCTCTAATCCCTTCCTCAAAAAGCATGTAGAGAAGTGTTGCAACTACAAAGAAACGAAGGAAATATTACATATGTTCCAAAACTTGATTTTATTGTTATAAAACATAAAGGCTAGAAAAGACAACGAAAATAATTATTTAATATTTCTACAATCTGGCTTATTTAAGTTGAATTCAATATCTATGGATTAAATTTTCATTCTCTTTTTCTTAAAACACCCATCTAATATCAAAAGATTCTATTCTCCATTATTAGACCATCAAAGATCCATGCTCAATCAAACTCAATAGAGTTCTTTTAATTCAATACATTTCTTCACAAGCTTAACGAAATTTTCTAATATTCGACTTATTTAGTTTGAATTTTTACATTCTTATTGTTATTTAGACCACGTTCTAATAACATAATTATAATGTTCTTAATAGTATTACATATGTTATAAATCTTAATTTAAATGTTCTAAAATCAAAGGATAGTTAACTTTTGTTAAAGAAAAACATTACTAATAATACTCTACAAAAAATAAAAAATTAAAGCAATAATATCATATTGTACCCTTTAAGACTTAAGTCATGATTGACCTTTGATAATATTATAATAAATACAATGAAGCCATTAACAACAAATAATCTCAACCTTTAGCCAATCTTACTGATTAGATTAACACTTATATAACTAGTGTAGTTTTATATATATAGCAGTTGGACTTCTAGACATTTAAATGACCTAACCAAATAATACCTCCGATTTTTTTAGTTCACAGCTTAACACGTATTCCTTTTTAGGAAGTTTTTATTTAGTTGAAACGTTTCTATTTTAGGTAAGTTTAATAAATCAAAATGTCAATTTTACCCTCCCCAATTTCCTCAACTCATCTTTCCTCTCCGCCCTTTAGCTAAGAATCTGATTTAATTTCTCACACCTCCTTTATCTTCCCCACTACTCCACCACCTCCATCATCAAATTCATCATCTTTAGACCATCACCATCACAGCAACCACCACTACTTCTTCTCTCTCCTCTATTCCTTGTAAGTTGTAACATACCCAATTTACCAAAGAAAACCCCATTAAAAGACCCCATAGCTTCTCCTTGCTTGCATCCCATAACTCTGCCCAACCACCACCTCTACACCACTTGCCCAGCCACTACAACCTCGCCTCGCCGACCATGACGCCATAAAGGATAAACCGATAAAACCTTCAATTGTAGATATCTACTTGTATATGACATTTTTCAGCAATTTGTGCCTTTTTGTTTTAGTTGCTAAACGCAATGTAAAGAAAAAAAATTAGAAGTGGTCAAGAATGGAGGTGCATAAGACTGTTGGAAGAGAAGAAGAGAGAATGATTGTGAATGGTGATGATGAGAGAGAAATAGTGTAACTGGTAAGGGTGTGTCCGTGGGTGGGTGGAATAGGTATAAGGGTATTTTTGTCTTTAACTTTTTTTTTCCACTTCTCCTTAATATGTGCGCCAAAATGAAACATGCCAACTAAATAGAAACGGAGAAGTAATATTTTTTCCTTTAAGTACCTAGGTCCTCAATCCTACTTGATTGATCATCAAAAATACCTTTGTCATGTGACCTTGATCTTTTCGGTTTTTACATAAACCAGCTCAACATACAAAATTTAGTAACAAGCTTACCTACAAAATGTCCATGAAAATTGCTATCAAGACAAAATGAAAAGAATCACATGAAATGCTATTGAAAAATACCTGATGGAAGGCTATGATACAAAAGTCGTATTTGTTCCAAAGCCATCGACTTCACAATAAGCTCAAGAAAAAACCAAGACATTGCCAAGACATCATCATATACTGGTCCCACACGATAACCTTTTGCCTATAGACATAAAAACAATAAATCTTCACGGTTAGTTAACATGAATTGTAATGACCTATTGTGTTCAATTGCAAGAAAAATAGAAAATATAAATATAAAGTGGTTTGTTAGAACATTTTTTTAATTATTAATACAATCTTTTTTCATGGAACATTTTTCTTAGAAATGGAATTTTACACATACCCTTGTTTCCCAAATAAAAAACCACTACAAAACCAAATAATTAACATAAATGCAATGATTCACAATCCTTGCATACATAATGCATGGAGAGCATCTTCATCTAAATCTAACTAGATACCAAAGTCAACATACTAAAGGCAACATTTGCAACACATATTTCTGACAGGCAATCTCTCATGGTAAGATATAAGCCAATTATTTACACTCAACAACTATCTGCACTTCATCTTAGAGAGATATAAATAGATTGATTAAAAGAACTCCAACTATTCTTTATTTGAATAAGCAGCTATGACCTAATAAATGCACTGCCAATTTGCCAGCTTTATTTACGATTACATCTAACATTCCTCTGTAGCTGGCAAAATTACATTACTAATTCATAGCATGTACTAGTTTTTTTTTTTTTTTTTTTTTTTTTGGGAAGGATATTGCATGTGCTAGTTTATGTAAATATTTAAAAAATAAAATAAAATTGCATTCAACATTGTCCCCCCAATTTCATGCATGAAAAATGTTAAAAGGACATAGTACCTTACTACGTGCTAAACTTCCCCACACAGTGGAAAGACCAGAATAAACTGGTAACTGCGGCCACCAAAGTCATCAAAAGCATAATCAACATAGCTAATAAGAAATCGATTTCTTTCTGCATCATCTACCGATTCTTGCTGGACCCTGTGAACAATAGAAGTCTTTCTACTCACTAAAATGATGAGGAGTCAAATCCGTATCCGTCAAAACAAATAATGATTTAAAATGATCTGAAGCTCATAATAGCATAAGCCTCTAAATATAATAATAATTATAAATTACTAAAAAAAAACACACACACACACACAAGGATACATCAATGTGAATGGCTAAATGCAAATTGAATATATACCCTATATCTTGTTAGTTATGACAGCAACTAGTGTATTATTTTTTCTTTTCTAGTAATTTCTTGCATTTATTTTCCACATAATCTCATGGGAAATGCACATACAAGGAACATGACCAAAGATCCTCTACAAGAAAAAAGTATCAATGCAAAGAAGGAATGTCATGTAAACTGCAAAGCAGCAAATGCCAATCAGCAGAAATAAGTGTCACTGGAAAGAAGGAATGTCAATCAAATTGCAAACGAAGGAATGTCAAGTACATTGCAAAATTGTCTACAAGCAATCTCTTTGCATTAACACCACTAGTCCAAGGATCTGACGGAAAGACTCAATATCAGTAGACATAATAAAAAAAATTATTAATCCCAATTGAATTTTTTGTCTGCTCATAGTTTTACTTAAGGCACATATTTCTCCATACTACCTGTCTAACTGGATAATACTCAATCTTCCTACCTTTGAAACAGCATGTATTTATTATCCTTTTCATATATTAAAAAGTAATATGCCTATGACTTCTCTGTGCTTCCTATGAGATAATCCATGAGGAACATATAGTTTTAAGTGAATGTTTTCTCTACATTATCCTTTTTGCTCGTTCATCTCTTATACATGCTCTTACGTACAATGATAAAATTTAAATCAATAGCTTTGTAGGGCATGGACCCACTTTTCATAGATAAGCTCCACTTACATTAGCTAGACAAAGAAATCATGCCGTTTTGGTCATTTCGGGTCCACTATGCCTTTGGGTCGGGTTTGGATTGATTCGGGTTGGGTTGGGTCAATTTGAGTTTCGGGTATAATCGGGTCATTAGATGGTTGGGTCGTGTCATTTCGGATTAGCTAAAATCTCAATCTAAGATCGGGTCAAAAGAATTCTGGTCTAGTTCAGATCGGGTCATTCGGATCAGGTCGAGTATTAAGGTCAAGTTTGAATCAAATCATTTCAGATCGAGTTAACCTTTGAACATTCAGGTCCTTCAATCTAGTATTAATAAACTGGGTTGTTTAGAGCTTAATCTTAATCAATGAATTCAAGATTAATGAAAAGGAACCGAGTCAGTTTAGTTCAGGTTATTTTTTATTAAAGTCTGTTCTGGTCAATTATTTCTGGTTGAAACCATTTAAGGTCATTTCGTGTAATAGAGTCTGTTCAGGACCTTCAGGTCAATTAATACAGGTTAAAATCGAGCAGTTTAATTCAGGTATTGCGTAACTTTTGAGTCAGATCACTTCAGGTATTGGTCAAAAGCAGGTCAACTCCACTTTGGGTCAGGTCGGGTCGGGTTTGGTCACAAATCAGGTATTTTGGGTCGGGAAATCGGCTTGGTCAGTTTTCCAGGTCTACCATTAGCACACTACGTCACTTGCAAAAGTTTTGATAGCCCAAATAGAAACGGATAGAGCAAATTGCATGACATGAATAACACTTCTAGAACTACCGAGTCAAGACAGAGGATCATACCGAGTCAAGATATTAACCATAGCTCTAAATGCAGCAACCTGCATGCAAAGGTAAACAAAACTAAAATAAAAAAATAAAAAGAAAAAGAAAAGGAAAAAAGAAAGAAAAAAGAGCAAACTGTATGAAATCATAGCACTTTGAAACAAATCCTTGAATGAAAAAAAAAAAAACAGCAAAAACATTTTTTGTAAGTAATACACCCTATTCAACAGTTTTGGCATTTCTGATAAACTTTGATTTTAAAAAAGAAGAGGTATTCAGTGATATCAGATTCTTCTATAGCATTCAATGAATTCTCTATTGACATTAGGTTGCTGGCAACATCATATATATCACTAAAACCCCTACTGGCTACTGCACTCATACAAATCCATTCAAAATCCAGCCTTTGACTACCCATAATTTATCTGGGCAAAGGTTTTGCATGGTATTACTTAATTTAATATCTGGTAGGTGATTTTATGATCATTGACCAAACGATGCACAACCCAAAATCATGTCAATCGTCCTATACAAACTATCTTCTGCACGCAATAGGTGTTTCTGTTATTAGCCCTTTGTTTATATAAGAAAATTTGTTCCCCTACGCCCACCCCAAAGTTCATTAGATAAGAGAATATTTTATGATAGATTACTTGAGACTTTAGAGTTATGTGCTTAAACTCCTTTTAGAAATATATATAACCACCACTTCGTAATTATTTTAAAGTAAAAAGAGAAAGCAACTTTAATCAAGGATGGATCTATGAAAACGCCAAGTAAGGAGTTTGAAGAAATTATCATAGTTGAACAGATACTATAAATGATGGATCCATAAGATGCCAAAGACAGAACAAGGAAGCATACCTTAATAGTTCTGCAATGGAGAAATAGGAACAAGAATCTTCCAAGGTGTTAAAGAAAAATTGGGTCCTACCACGTTATACACAGTTTACTGATTGGCATGGGAATCCATAATTCCTGCACACTACTTTGTCCCATGAGTAGCATTATGGATTCCCATGCCAATCAGTAAACTTTGTATAATGTGGTAGGACTTCTTTTGAGTAAACTGTGTATAACGGGCCATGACTATACTCACTCAAGGTTGTATTACCAGACATTTAATAATTTCTCAACAACCACAAAACTCAAAGAGTGCCAAGACAATCTCCCAAATTGTTTCCTGCCTAATCTCAAAACATACATAATGACCTACAAACACGTCGCATATAATTTGAACACACAAACTCAAAAGAAATACCTAAAGAACATTTACTTATCTAAGAGTAGAAGTGTTCCAGAAGATTTTCCTATTTAATGTGAATAGATCGGAGGATCAAGATATCTAACAGACGGTCAATGCACACAATGCAGATTAAAGAAGGGTTGGATATCAGAATATGATGATGTCTATATAGCAATGTGATCAATGCCCGTTTTATTTTCAAGCATCTATGAAGCATTAGGAAGACAAGGAGTCCTCATGAAATAGTTGACTGAGCAGTACAAGGGAATAGAATAAGGAAACAGTGACGATCACAGCATCTGTGTTTCTTAATTACTTAAGCCATATATATCAAGGATGGATGAAAATATGGCAGCTTATATGCAAGAGAAATGAAACAAAGGAAAAGAAGCAATAAAATATTGAGCAATTTGTCCCTTGAATCTCAAATGACAATAAATATCTGTACAATGCACGATTACATGTTTGTAGCATCTAAACCATTAAACACCCACAAATTTTAAAAGATATTTCAACAAGCATGTGTTTAATCAAGACGTGTTTTCAAAAAATCACAATTCACTTTGTCAATTCAACAGATGCAGAAAATATAATAAGAGCACCTGAAGGGTTTCACCACCATTTCCAATTAGATGGAGAAGCATATTTAGTATTGGGTGAAGAAATTGAAGCAAGGCAGTGGAATCAACATTCTTGAAACTATTAATGGCCTGCGCAGAAGAAGAGGTGTAAAAATATAAGGATCAAGTAACGGTAACAATGCAATTTTCCACTAATACATAGAATTGGATTTTTTTTTATTTTATTTTTTTTTAATAACTATGAGGCTTTGCAACTTACTGAATTAGGTTTATGATATATATGGTACAAAGTAAAATAGAGATGTAACAAAGAGTAAATCATGGCAAAATAAAAAAAAGGCGTAGAAACAGAGCTCATAATTGTCTACTACAATTTCTGAAGATGGAAAAGGGAAATGAAAATTTTCAGTAACTGCGACAGAAACAAAATTTTGTATATAAATAAGATGGAAGAGATCACCACTAGAAAAATAGAGACTATGCCACCATATCTAAGATAATTATGACACATTTCTCACAACTGAAGATTTAAAAACTAAGGCCATCTTAACAGGCTTAAAAAACAAGAATTTAAACCTGAACTCTAGTAGTTGAGATAAACATGTTATTCGCCCCACTCAAATTTAACATCTAAGACAATTATGACACATTTCTCACTACTGAAGATTTAAAAACTAAGGCCATCTTAAAAAATAAGAATTTAAACCTGAACTCTAGTAGTTGAGATAAACATGTTATTCGCCCCACTCAAATTTTACATCTACAAAGTCTTTCCGTCCCTAACTAAAAGTCCCATCTCTCCCAAAAATATTGGCCCTAAATATTAGCCCCATGTCTCATTTGGGTTTTACACTTTCAATCCAAAATAAAATCCCTCTAATACCACTATACTTTCTCTCACAACCTCTAAAAACAATAAACTATTTCCACTACCTTCTATTTTTTATTCAACTTTAATCAGCAATAACCGACTACAATTCCTCCTTAAAAACATTTTTTTTTCAAGGAAAGAGGCAGCAATATGTTAGTAGCTGAAAAGTGCCTCAAAGAGCAGAAATTGTCCACTGATCAAGAATGTAAATTACATATTATGCCAGTTCCATTGAACCTCCTCAGTTGAATAGTTCTTAAGGACCTTGCCACCATAAAGATGTTAGATAAGCTACTTTGTCCCAGACCATTTAAAAGGGAAGCTCAAGATATAACATTAAAATTGTGGTATTTACAACACACCAAAAGATTTCTATAAAAGCATAATGCCACAACTTCTTGCCCTTACCAAGTCCACATAGGGGTGTCAATTTGGGTCAATGGTTCAATTTCAGGTTGAGTGGCATTAAAACGGGTTCAAATGGCTAGAGTGGATCAGTTCGGTTTGGGTTTTTTTTTTTAAAAAGTTTCTATTTGGGTCGGGTCCTAAACGGGGCAGGTTGCAATTCGGTTCAGGTCATATTCGATTTGGTTGAAATGGGGTTGGCTTGAATTTGAAAACAGGTTTACCCGGATTAGAACGGGTTTCAGCTCAAATCAAATCAGGTCATAACAGGATGGAGTAATAATCGAGTCGGTTATCTGGATAGAGGGTAAGAACAAGTCGGGTCATAAATAAGTCTGGTCCTAGACAAGTCGAGTTAATCAGGTAGTGGGTAGCAATGGGCCGGATCAAATTCGTGTCGGGTCCTAAACAATCAGAGACAATCATGCAGCGGGTATGAACAAATTGGGTCAAAATCGAGCCAAGACGTAAACAAGTTGGGTTGATCGGGTAACAAATTAGAACGGGTCGAGTTGTAATTGAGCAGATCATAAACACGCTAGGTTAATAGGTTGGAACATGTTCAGTCATCATTAATATGGGTCATGAACAAGTTGGGTTGATCAAATAGTGGCCAGAATGAAGCATAGAACTATGTGAGAGGGCAAAAATAATTATTATGAAATTTGTTGTATTTACTTATATTATACTCCCTACGCATTATTAAGTGCATGGTTCTAGTATTTTACAGGATTTAAGGAGAATGGAGAAAGTCTATGATGTTCTGGAATTTAAGGAAATTTTATATAGGAAGAAGTAAATAATGATATTTAATGATAATGATATTTAATGATGATCTCGATATATGTGTATTTTATACTTTATGAGCGATGTTGAATATCATTTAATGGCATGAAAATTTGAAGAAATTTATTTTGGGACAAAGGGAGTATTATAAAGATATAATTTGAGCACTAATCACACATGATCCAAATACCAAACCATACGGATAATAACAATTACACACAATTTAAGATAATTTGAGCAAAGAAAGTCTTAACTCTTAAGCATAGATCACAACTCAAAAGAAATAAGATCTAATTACCTCAAGAAGCTCTGATCCCCATGGAGGGCTTGTCCGAAGGATGTGCCTGTCATACTCAAGAAAGAAATCCCTTATGCGTTCATTAGTAGGATACAACGAGGAACATAACCTCAATCGCAATCTGAAGACATTCTTCCCATCCTCCAAATAGTCAAGCCTCTCCTAAATAACAATGTAAGTACATGGGTGTATCAGATTTTTAAAATATAAAAAATAAAAAAGAATGAAACAGATTTTCAAAATACAAAAAATTAAAAGAAAATAAAAAAGAGAAGTTTATTTAGAATTGGTTCTCACAGATATGTATATGTTTCGTGCGCTTACAGTAAGACCAATAACATTAAATCTTACCAGATTTGTTCTTTCTTCTCACTTTAGGCTCACACACACACACACACACACACACACACACACACCCCTTCCATAACAAAACAAGTCCAAAACGGATTTAATGCAACACTCATCAAAGTCAAATGGTTCATAGGGGACTTATACAACCAAGATCACATTGATAGGACCATTTAAATTTAAAATTTTTAAATAAAATAATAATGCAATGCCTGTTCAAAATTATTTTCTTAATTAAAAACAACGAATTTTGCACATGAAACTTCTAAAAATATAACCATAAATGTTAACGATGCATGATACTTATAGGAAAAAATTTAAGGAACACGATGGAGTTATACCTTCCCCGCATCTTGAAGATAATGTGGAACAAGCTCTCTCATGATGGGCAGTGAAATTTCAGATCTTGACCTGAGTTAAAAAACAGGAATCAAACAAAGATGTGTGTGTGTGTGTGTGTGTGACTCGCTGCACCTGCTCATTAGTCTTCGTCAATGCACGTCTTCGAGTGTCGTCTACACTTTCGGTATGGCTTATGCAATACACTTCTTGTTAATTATTTTATTTTCTATTTTCCTTGTATTAATTTCTAGGATTTTTTTTAAGATATTATATACTCAAAGAGACTTATTTCTCCTTTCAGATTGTAATAAGATATTTACATATACTTTCTCTGTTTTTTAATACTTGCAACACACACTTTTTCACAGTAATTAAGATACACTTAAATTGGGGGTGAGAGGTTGTTAAGAGTATAATTTAGTGAGCCATGAGCTTTTTAAATAAGGGTAATAGTACAACTTTCAACAAAATAAAAACTTTCCAAACATAGTGTGTTGCAAGTATTAAAAACGGAAGAAGTATATTTTATTAATTTTTGGCAAACTGGTGGTGGTCCTCCCTCTTCCTAATTTCTTATCTTCTCAGTAAGAAAAACTTCTGCCTAATATATTGTTTACTTTATTCTGCCACGTATGTTCCAAACCCCTCCCACTTATAACATAAATCCTTCTACACAAGTGGTCTATGATACTAATATAATGACTACACTTGATTAAATAAAAGAACTATGAAGATTAAGAAGCATAAAGGAGCTCTGACACTGTCAAAGTTAAGAAAATGACAATAAGACAATAATCAAATTATGAAAAGAACAAGTTCTTACTGAGCATATGTAGACAGTGGGAGTGCAGCATAGCCAATCACCACCTACAACAGAATATTAGATAGTACCATTCAGGCATGATGAAAGTAGGAGAAACGTGGACATCAAGAAAACAGTCGCAACCTCAGAAGTTTTGTTGTTTTTAGGATAATATACAGAATATACATAGCAACTAAGAGCTTACCGGTTTCGGAGCTTCCAATTTAGTTTGAAGGTCAACATGAAGGAAAGTGAACAAAAGGTGATGCAGTGGGGTCCACATAGGTGGCAAGGAGACTTTGATTTCATCATGATAGCAACCAACCCTTGCACCAACTGCAACTTGTGTATGAGCCCACTTCTCTAGTGATGCACCAGGCTCCCTGGGGTATGTTGCCTAGAATAAATGACAAGTAAACTTAGGGAAGAAACTTCCATGAGACAATTAACAGTATGATCAAACTATAGTTACTAACCTCCAGAGGCTGTCGTCGAATATCTGTGTCATCTTTTCGAAGCTCTATTCGTATGAACAGATTCCTTTTTCGACTCAAACTGACAGTCAATGGATACACATAG
The DNA here is from genome assembly GCF_001683475.1 of Chenopodium quinoa. Taxonomy (NCBI): domain Eukaryota; kingdom Viridiplantae; phylum Streptophyta; class Magnoliopsida; order Caryophyllales; family Amaranthaceae; genus Chenopodium; species Chenopodium quinoa. The sequence goes on from NW_018744367.1 coordinate 1,300,038, forward strand.
AGACAGTGGAAAAGTTGCAAGAAAGGTTCATTCCTTGTAGTTGCACGGAAGTCAAAGGCATGGAACTGCAATTTGCATTCAATGAGTAATTACTAATTATCTTAGCTTTACACTCCCGACATCTATTTTAGGTATCAATGATGTTTCTTTTTTCAGAATTTACAGACGAAGTACCAGGGTAAGAACAAAAAGGAACATCAACAAAAATAGTAGAGAGAGAGAGGGGCAGAGGAGAGGTTAGGTTTATTTAGTTACAAACAATCAAAATGAGTAATACTATAATCTTCCTACTTTCCAGTTAAGGGTATTCTAAATCTTCCTGCTTTCCAGCTAAGGGTATTCTATAATCATCCTACTTTCCAGTTAAGGGTATTCTATATCTTCCTACATTTGCTTTATATCTTCAATGGCAAAGGAAAATTCTTACTTTAACCCTTCCATAACAACACATGGTCCACTTATACTATATAGTAATACAAATGTCTCTATAATCTATAATCTTCCTACATTTGCTTTATACATCCCCATGTTCTACTTTGTAATGTTTACTCGGTATTTTGAAGTATTTATACAAGGGAATATAGTTTTTTGTTGAGTACATGGTGTACCAGTGTTACAAATTTTGGATTTTGCCATTTTCCATTAGCAAAGCCAATACTCTATGCGATTTATTATAAGAAAATAGCTCCACAAGATAAATTCCCAGTTTCCCACCAAAGCCTGTTTTATACAAAAGAAAAAAGGCAATCTAATGGCAAACCAGATTGATCTCAGCAATCAGCAACAGCATCAGCAGAGAAATTAAAACAAATACCACATTGATAATTATAGCAAACTTACTACCTCCGATTGGGAATCATGGTTCTCATAAGCCTTTAAACCATTTCGAGCAGATTCTTTTCCATCTGCAAAACAATTTTTTGATCTGGTGCTCTGAAACCTTTCCACATTGTTACTTGGTTCCTGTGATATATCATGAATACTCTCTCCCATATCAAAGGATTCATTAGTCATACTGCCACTCTCTGAGCCATTTTCAAAGTTGAGATGCCCAGCGTGTAGCTTCTCAATCTCCAGTCTCAACATACCTCTAACAGGCTTATGGATCTTTCTTTTAGGATCCTAGAAGAAAATAATGAACTTTCAAAAAACCACACAAATCAAAGAAAACAGAATGAAGGTAACAGAAAGTTTGTATTCTAATATAAACTACAAGCAACAACAAGAGGCACTATACAAATGGAAAAGCACATCAAAGTTTTTCAGCCTATCCAAGGCTACGCAGCACAAAGTTATCACCCAGAACTCCGTAGCTATCAAGCATATCAGATGATAAGAAGGAGAAATGATGATAAACACAACAGACCTGCAGAGAATCCTCTGTATAGCTCTCCTTGACTTTATTCAAATTTGATATTTCAACAATGATTGAACTCCCACTCAAATAACCCAACTTTCCATCTAATGTGATTTTTGTAGTAGACTCTGATTCACCCTCGTGGAAACTAGAACCAGATACACTCGGTGCCAGAGGGCTACTGGGAGAAGCAGTTCCACCAGAGGTTCCAGCGATGGTATTGTCAAATAATGGTACCATAGCCCACGCAAATGACTCTCTGTAAGGCATTACTCGAGACCAAACCTGCAATCTTTGCCTCTCTCTCTCACTAAGCTGTATCTGAAAATAAGTAAAGCATTATTTTAAGTCAAAGATTAAAGATTAACATAATAATGTGCTCAAGGCACAAGCATCACAAAGATTAAAAAAATTATTCTAAGTCAAATCTAGAAATTCAAAGCTTATAATAGATGGGATACGCACTGGTTCTTTTCGGGAGTAGACAGACGAAGTGATGCCTCCTTCTTCAGTGGCAGGCTTCTCCAGCTGGATCAACAAGCAAACTGATGCTGAGGGAGCATCTAGGTAGAATATTGCTCGAGAGTCATTTGAAATACCAGACTGCAAACAGGTGGAATATAAGAAGGCAGTAAGTGTCCGGAAGATTTTCATAGCTTACTCAAGAAATGCAGACTTGGATAAAGAATTTAATTCTGGAAGGGAATGCACAGTAAAATTTCTTTTGCTTTCCACTTTTAGAATTCAAAATGACAATGTGTCAAGATGCTGATCATGGCTTGAAATGCAATACTGCTCTTCCACAGCTTACATTTTCCATTTCTGTAGGGAGCACCTGGAAAATGAAATCCTCTGACAACTTCTCTCTTTTCTCTTTGTTATATAGGCAAATAGTTCCATAGAATGGTTCTGCAAAGATCAAATCAAAAATTTAAAAAGACATAACAGTAATAATATAGTTTGTAGTACACAAGAAAATTATAAACGATCTTTGCTAGATATTTTTGATAAACGATGCATGGAAAAAACAAAATACAGATGGTTCCAAGAAAGTTATACATTTTCTTCATTACTCCTCTTAGTTGACTTCTACACTACATAAATTTCCATACTGTCACCTTAATAGTGCAATTCAAATTCCAGATAATTTCTCAATTGTTTCTTTTTTTCTTCATTTCAATGAAATTGTTTTATGAAAGAATAATGGACACACAACCAAAGATTTCTAGGTTAAGTGTGGGACCAGTGGCCATGTATGAAATGTTCCTGGGGTTAAGAAATTGTAATTCTTGAGCTAATCATGGGTAGCATTTCCATGTATAACAGCAGGGCTACAAAGGCCAATGGCCGCACTCTGATAGCAAGTGAGAGAAACTAGTTATCCTAGACTAGGTAGGACGAAGTTTAATTCAGGAGGCTCACACCAGGCAGGTCTGTCAACTAAATTACATGGTTTTTCAAGCAAGAGCTTGCTTTAAGAGGTTTTCAACATATTCTTTCCCATATTTGTTCGATGAAAAGTTCAGGGAACCCCTCTTTTTGAATGGAAATGTGAGATTGTGAGTTTTTTTGGTTCCTTGTTTCTTCCCCTGCGCCTAACCATACTACAAAAAAGGTAGGGAAAGAGAGCCAAAAGTAGCCCCATTGAACTCTTGTCTTAGTTAAATTTTGATAGAAATAGGCTTCATGTTAGCAGAAGTTAGCTGTGCATAGATTAAAGTATAGTGGGTCTAGTACTACTAAAGTAGAGTTAGCCTTATTTTTAAGTTAAGAATAACTTTTTCAGATAAAAGACTCTTCACTGCAGTGTAGAGTGACATACAAACAACCAAAGCCAAGGTTCCTACCCAAAAAAAAAAAAAAAAAAAAAATCTAGCAATGCAATAACGGATTGAATGTAAAATAGTGTCACCCAAAACCCGCAATTCTAAACTTTGCCACATTTGAAAAACTGAGTCAATGAAGTAATGAACTTCAGGAACATTTTCATTAATTCTTTTCTGAGACTTTTGAGCTAAGAGCATTCTACAGATTAGATACATAATATATACATAAAATGAAAAGAAAAAAAAAACACGAATCAATTAACGTCTTTCATTGATTGAATTAAGGATTTGATTGATCCCTCCGAACATTTGAGCTAAGGACATTCTATACATTAGAGACATAATAAAACATAAATGAGAACAATGAATGTAGTTCAGCCAGAGACTCCTTCAAAACCAAACTTTCGACCCCTGCCAATAGATTTCACCAAAGGAACAAAAGAAACAGAAAATAAGGAAAGAAATTCAAATTAAAAGAGGAATTTCATAGTTGAGTATAGCACTAAGATAATAAGACATCGACTATTCCAAGAAGCTAAATAAGTAAACAGAATAACAAATTGCTAAATAAGGATATTAGTGAAGAATAAGATATCACTCAGTGGGGAATGGCGAAAGCAGCAACTTACTGTGCTTACATTACACCACCATGAAATGACAAATTGGAAACATTGTACTTCATCATGGTAGCAATTTTAGTTTAAGTGTTTATGCATAAAATAATTTGGATAAAGGCTTTGAAAGAGTAATCCTATTATGAAAAGGAATTAAGTACTAGTGTGTTATGAAAAAATACATCAAAAAATGTGTTTGCTGTACATGAATTTAAAATTTAAATACGTAATATGAATAAAATCAAACCTTGTTATGATGTATTTTAGATTTGAGTGCTGTAAATCAACTAAGTGCATCTCCTGTTTACCTTTTGTGTGGGGTTGAAGGCAGATGACTTGTTTGACAAGTACTTGAGTATGATAATCAAGGATTGTCTGAGGACAGCAACGTCTAGCCCAAAATAATATAAAAATAAAATATTTCTTTCTTTACATAGGTAAACATGAGTATGTTCAAGTGTTCATAATTTTGTGTGGAGTTTGAATTACATTTTAAAGACATGTAAGGAAACTTTATATTATAATTTTCAGGTATCGTTTTGTTTGATTGATTAAAGAATATGACAGGTTAATATAGAGTTAGATGTTTTGGCTTTGTATTATTTCTTTGGTCATAAAAGGGGAGGTAATATGTCCTCATGACCTAAGTTCTGCTTCAGTCCATATCATATGGGTCAAGCACATGAGCGTGTTGCAATAACTACTATTTCTTCATAACCTAAGTTCTGCTTCAGCCCATATCATATAGGTTGAGCACATGAGCATGTTGCAATAACTATTATTTCTTCAAAACTAAGTTCTGCTTCAGCCCATATCATATGGGTTGAGCACATGAGCGTGTTGCAATAACTATACCAATTATTTAAGGATGGAGGGAGTAACATAGTATTTACAATTTTCTAATATGAAATACAAAAGTTGAGCACTAGGAGTGAAAACATTAATGATTCTTATGTTAACCATATCAAGCTTAATAAGTTTGATACATGCCAATTGAGTTTTAAAAACATGTATTGAAGTTGGGCAGTCAAACAAATTGGAAAATAAAGTCGCTGTTTCTGAGAAACAAAAAGTTGTATTCTACCCTAAAGAATACATTAAACCAATATAATGAGTCATCACTCACCAACTAATCCAGCTTGAAACATAAGGGACTGAACTTTGACAGAGATCTTCAATCCACTGGAGAGCACAACATAACAGATCAATCACAATCACACTAGACAGAAAGGTGATGCTATAACAGTGAGTAAATAACAAAAACAATCAAGGAAAGTAAAACTCGTCAAACCTTCCATATTGTACTTGAGTTTCTGGAAGTCTTTGACCAAATACCATAGACCTCTCATTCTCCCAATCAAATGCTGGTTCATATGCACTCAACGGCGACAAACCAAGATGCTAAACAAACACCAGAAAATTCACATTAAATAATGACAAAGCATTAATTAGCACACGATATACATTGATACGACACCTCTCCAAACGGTCTTCCGGATGTGCTTGGTGATTCTTCATCAGCAGCATCTTCATTTTCAATTTGCCTGGCCTCAGCTAGATGCATCTCTAAAAGAAAAAAACTAAAAACATTAATGTGGTTTTTATTATTGCATTAAACAATGTGTTTGTTCAATTCGATGCCAATTGTATTCACCTGTTTCAATGTCAGTATCAGGCCCTTCATATATCTGATTTCGAAAACTAGTAGCACCAATGCTCTCATAATGCCCATACTTATTTTCATCTTTAATCCAATCAGCTTTGTAGCATTGCACATGTTCATGCAAATGCGGCCACTGTTCCACATCCTCGTCGAGCTGAACCGGTCCGTCTCTGAGCCCGGGCAATCGCCTCGGGCCCACGGAAAAATGCCCCAGTTTCATCAAAGGCTTCTGCAACACATTAGCAACAAAAATTTGATTCAACTATCAAACAAAGCTCATAAATTTAGTAGAAAAGGTACAAATTCATAGCTACATCCTAAAAAATAAAGGCAAATTATTAGAATCAAACATCAAATTAACCTCATAATTATACTCTAGTTTAGTAATTATGACTCAAATAGTTCAAAAATCGAGTTTAGAATTAGAACCCTAAATTGAGTATACTGAGAATTAAATTAATGATAAAAACCTACATTGTGAGCTTGATATACGATAATTACAAAAGCAAAACAACATCTTACCTCAGAAGCTGCTTCAATGGAAGATAGAAATCGCTTCAATGGAGAACGTTGAGTTGAGTGCACTTCAAGTGAAACTGAGTGAGTGAGAAAAAAACAGGACAGATCTAGGTTTTTGGTGGGTAACTTTTTCTTTTTTTAATACACTACTTTATTTGACAAATCAAAAAGGCTGTCTGTCTCAAAAAAAAACAATTTAAAAAGGGTGATTTCTTAGTCTTAAATAGATAAATAATACGGCAATTTCATGAAATGTCACTGAGTATTTAAAAAATTCACCAAATGTCATCGTATTTTTTAAAATTCACCAAATGTCACCGAGGTTTAGTACAATATCACCATATGCCATTTTCGTTAGTTGACCGTCAGTGCCCATTAATTGACCCCACCACTTGCCACGTGTCAAATTCTGATTGGTCTGTTTTTAAAAATAAAAATAATTAAACAAAAATTTAAAAAAAAAAAACCAATAGAAAAAAGGAAAAAAAAAATTCAAACCACCAGCCCACAACCACCGACAACACCTCCTTCCTATACCCACCCCCAAAACCACCACTCTCCCCTGCCCCATCGCCGAAATCGGCCTCCTCGGCTCCCTCCCCCCACCCCCGTAACAACCCCTAATCAGATCTCCATCCCCGCAACCGCCACCCCCTAACCACCAATCCACCATTATTAGAGTTAGATTGAATTTTAATTTCTTGCTCTTTACTCCCTGGTAATCATAACCTAAGCTCAGTTGCTTCAAGATGGAGGTCGTTTTCGTATGTCTATGACCTTGCCATTATTTCTTGACCGATATGCTTAAAACTACAATCAGATCAATCCTTGTTAGACAATTAAAGAAACGAAAGACTCTGGAGTTTGGTTTAACTGCTTAATTGATCAATTTGAATAAGACAGCTGTTTCGGGGTTTTCTGATGTCCTGCGGGAGAGTTACAATTTCGAGACTGGAACCGGACGCCTGCACCTGCAAAACAAACGGATGCTCCGGATGATTGGAGATCCGCCTCCAACGGTCAAGTTAGTACTTGATTAAGGATTAATTAATGCGGAAATTAAAGTGATTGGGTCTCTCTAGGTGAGAGTGTTTAATGTGTGTAATCTGCGTAATCTCCCTTAATGAGGATTAAGGAAGGTATTTATAACCTCGGGAAACGTGCCAATCTAGGTTTAGGTTAACCTTGGGCTGATTGGGCTTCCCTCGGAAGTTGGGCCTAGGTGACCGGCTTCTCCATTAGGCATGGAGTATGCCATGTGTCATGACATAATAAGTCCAGGGTGGACGAATAAGCGTGTGCCACGTGGCAAGCCCTGAGAGGTCCAACTGGGAGACACTTGGCAGGACCTGATTGGCCCACGTGGCGCATTCCGATTGGTGGGAGCAAAATCCCCTAATCATTTGCCCCTCACAGGTGGCACGTGACTGGTCACGTGTTACCTGTGACAGGTGTCGCCCTGTAACAGGCGACGACCTGCTACAGGTGTCACTCGGCGAGAGGCCGAGAGATTCTCCCGCCAAAATTTTGAATTCTGGAAGTGACCCTTCGCCTTCTCACTTCGCCTATATAAAGGAGTGTTGACTTCGGTCATTTTCACACTTGAAAACTTTGTGAGAGAACATTCGGACCCCTGAACTTGCTCTGACATTTTGGACCCTTTCTGCCTACCGCCAGCTCTGACAAGCCGACTGCAAAGGATTTTCAGAACTTCATCAATCGTCACTCGTTCAGGTAACCGTCGGTTCTCTTACTCTTAATTTTCTCTTTACTTTATTCTTTTTTGAAATGGCACCACGGAAGCACACGACACGACCTAGGTTAGTGATCAGCCGGTCACCGGAGACGGCTGAATCTAGGACTAGGAGTGCCGCCTGCCCTTTTCTGGACCCATCTTTGCCCTTTATACAAAGTCCGACTGTATCTGTGTCTATGCAGAGCATGATGGCCAGAACAAAAAAGACTGCCAGGATCTCAAACTCAGACGGCTCCTCCCACAGGGTGCCGATTAGTGAAACATCTGACCAGGCGCCAGATGTGGAAGTGAAACAAAGCGGCTTGAAAGCCGGCAGTTCTGAGGGAGGAGTCAAAGTGACCCCTTCCCATTTTACAGTTGACAATTCTACATTCTCTCCTGCTCCTTTTAAAGGAGAGGAGGCGGGCCCCTCCGGGAGAGGGGAGGAGTCGTCCTCTTCGGACTCGTCAGAGGACGAATCCAACTCTAGCTCTTCTGGCCATGCTTCTCTTGACACAGAAGAGAAAAACAGTCGCCTACAAGAGGCGAGGCTTTCTCACGCAGTTGAGAAGGGGGACGATTGGGCGGAGCCATCCGCCTCTCACCGAGAGAAAAATACCCCCTACTACTGCACGGTACCTCGGGGCCGGATCACGGCCATGCAAGAGAAAGTGGGGAGCTTTATCGCAAACCACACAATGGGCCCCGGCTTTTTAGTGTTCGTGCCGGATCCAGAAGACACAGTCGCCTGGCCGACTGGTACCAGTTATGATGGCGCCTGCTTTGGCTGCTACGAGGCGGCCATCAAGGCTGGGCTGCGCTTCCCACTACATCCGGCTGTTCAGCGGATCTTGGATGGGTATGAGTTGGGGTTATGACAGTTAGCCCCGAACTCCTGGGTCAACGTACTCGGCTATGTGGCCGGGTGCGAACTGCACGGGGTGGAGCCGAACTTCGAGGCTTTCGCCCACATGAACTACCTCAGCCAGACCCCTAAGGCAGGCGGTACCGGCTGGTATCAATTGACGAGCCACAGGGGCTACCTCATGACGAGAGGTAAAGCAAACAAATGGAAGGACTGGCGGAGCACCTTCCTTATCATTGAGAGTTCAGACACAGAGCTGAACAAGCGCTTCAACAGGTGGAACAGGAATCCGCCCCTTCTTGCAGGCGGCCGCAGCATGCCGCCTGTTCCCCCCAAGGCTAAGAAAGAGATCCTAGATAAAGGACTCTTCAAAGTAGAGTCGAAGGTGAACTCTACTTCAGGGGTACGAGAGAAAGTACCCCTGCACTGCGTCCCGAGCTACAAATGGCTCTACGACGAGTACTTTTTGGCCGCCTGTGGCCTCAGCAGTCGGTGCTCAAGAGGTAGCCGGCCTGTCGAATACTCTGTTGTTCCGTGCATTTCTTGTTATGACTTTTATTAACTTTGCTATTTGTTTTTGCAGCGGACGCCATGAGCAAAATTACCGCCTCCAAGACTGCGGCGACCATGTTCCGGGCCTCCATCATGCAACAGTATTCAACCGACTCCCCCAACAAGGGGGCACCCTTTGTGGGCTTCGAACCTTTCACCCTCTTTTTGGAGTTGTGTTTATGCATATACTGACTCTTTTCTTCTTTTTTAAACGGGAGCTCCAAGAGCTTCTTCTTCCCAACAGCCGGACCCCAAGGCCCGGAGGACGACTGTTGCGAGCTCTCCTGGTTCTGCCAGGAAACATGCGGCGGCTGAGAAACAGCCGGCCACTTCTTCTAAAACTCCAGCTGGGCCACCTAGAAGTATGAAATTGTCCTTGTAAATTTTAGACTTGCTCCCTCCTTTACTAGGTCTAATCCGTTTGTTTATGCTTGATGCAGCCGGCCCTCAGGAGCCTGACTTGGTCGAAGTGGCCAAGTCTATGATCAAGGCCGTACCTCCAGCTGAAAGGGAGGCGGTCAGGGGTGTCGGCACCCTTGACCTAGATGGGATTGCAGGGGTCCTTGCTGAGGTATACTTAGCATATTTTTGAGTATTTGAATTCCAGGACGCCTGTTTTCTTTTTTGTTTGGAAACTGACGCCTGTTCCCCTTTTTACTTAGGCCCTGCTCCGAGTGAACGGCCTTTGCAAGCCGCTTGACCGGAAGAACAAAGAGGTAAAGGCTGCAAAAGCTATGGCCGCCTCTGACTGTGATAAGGCAATGTTTCAAATTGCCCAAAATGAAGTTCTGACAATTGATATTCTTTATTATCAGGCGCAGGCTACCGCCGCTATCCGGGCTCAGTTAGAGGCAGCCCAGAAGAGGAATAGCGAGCTGGAGGCGACCATCAACAACCTAAAGACCGAGCTGAGACCTCTTCGCCAAAAGATGTCCTCATACGAAACCTTGGAGAAATCCTTGGCGAGCGTAAAGGAACGCCTGGTGACCCAGGAGAAGAGTCTTACTTAGGAGCTCTCGGAAAAGGCCGAGCAAGAAAAGAAAGAGCTGGTCCGGGAGATGATGGAAGACTTTGCTCAAATCCAGCGCATGACTTGGGGCCGCCTCTTCCCCAATGTCGACTTTGCCTCCTGGGAAAAAACGTACCGCCAGTGTTCTGATAGATATAATCAAGAGATCCTGGCGGCTGCTGAGGAAGAGGTGTTGGAGGAGGAGGAGCAGCCGGTAGTGGCGCTTGTGCCGCTTGGGGGTAATGCATCGAAGAAGGATGCAGCTGAAGCCGAGTCCAGCAAAAAGAGTGCTGACCAGGCGGCAGCTGCTAATATTGAAGATCTGCCCCCTTCATAAGCTTTATGTCTTCTTTCCCCGGCCTGCGTGCCGTTTGTTTGTATTTACCCGGCCAGGGGGCCGGGGCTCTGAATATTTTGCCGGTCTTTAATGACCGGCTTCCTTTTAATGAATATTTTTGTTTTGCTTCAAATTTGTTTAAGTATTGAATATTCTGACATCCAATTGTACACTATACCGACTGTTTTACATGGCCGATAGTTGCAGACAGGTACGGATAGTTAGTCACGCCGCCTATGCCCCTGGACGACTGGTTGTCTATTTCCAGGCTAGACGATCAGTCGGCCATTTATCCAATCGGTATTCGAACCATTTTAAAGACTGGATCCCCTTTAGGCAGGCGGTCCTGTCATTTGTAAAATTAACCAAGTAAGAAAGTGGTTTCCTACTTGTCATGTTTTTAGGCTAGAGACTTTAGGCCGTCTAGGCCGACTGTTCCCCACCATATTTAATCTAGTGTGAACAGGTGCTGTATGAACACCTTTTTAGTTTCATACTAAATTTTTAAGGAGTGACCAAGTAAACATGATTGTTACCTAGTCGCCAAGTAACTGAGTAGTAGAGGTATCAAGCGGTGGGTACCGGTTGTTCCCCTTTATTCGCCAATGTTTGTTGGCTTTTAACTCATAGGTTGTTAACCTAGCAGGAGTAGTGGTTGAGAGCCCCTGTTTGCTAAAAATAGGCGGACGACTCATACCTTTTAGGCTCCATACTAAGTTTGAGAGAGTGACTATGAGTTAACTTTGGTGTTACTCAGTCGCCGTCACTCCTGCTTGAGTAGTAAAGGTACCAGGCGGCGGAGGCCGGCTGAACCTTTTGATTCGCCAATGTTTGTTGGCTATTAACTCAAGAGGTACCCCCTGCATTTATCCCAAGTAATACAGGCGGTCATCTGACTCAGATGTCAATTGCTACCACTGGTTTGGTTAGTGATAGAGTTATCCTTGTCTCAAAAACGGCTACGTGGTTGCCCTTGGGGACAGTCGTATAGGTGCCGTGTAATTAGTTTATAGAGCAATGTTCCACCCAAAAGGGAGCTGCTCTCTGCGACGAATTTCATCCGGAGGGATGCCGCCGGACGCCTGCTATGATGTTGGGACAGGTCGTATTAGTTTTGAAGATTGGATCAGTTGGCATGGCGCCTGGTCTGATCATTCAGCCTGTGGCCTTGGTTAGTCCTTTGGTGGACGTAGGTGCTAAGTAAGAGGAGGGTAGCCGCCTGTTTAGGCACAGGGTCGGCCAGACCCTGATCATTTTTTAGCTAAGTATAGGGGGGGTGGCTGTCTGTTTTGGAACCGACTGTATGTCCAGACGGCATGCCCCTATGGTGATAGAGTAAAATATTCAATGGAGAGTAGCCGACTGTAAAGGTACAGGCGGCATGCCCCTCTGAAGATAGAGTAAAATACTCAATGGAGAGTAGCCGACTGTAAAGGTACAGACGGCATGCCCCTCTGAAGATAGAGTAAAATACTCAATGGAGAGTAGCCGACTGTAAAGGTACAGACGGCATGCCCCTCTGATGATAAAGTGAAATACTCAATGGAGAGTAGGCGACTGTAAATGTATAGGCGGCCTGCCCCTCTTAAGTAAGAATAAAAATTAAACATGGAGAGTAGTCGACTGTTTGTTAGTAGGCATGCCCCTCTTAAGTAAGAATGAAAACTGAGTATGGAGAGTAGCCGACTGTTTGTTAGTAGGCGTGCCCTTCTTAGTACAAAATTGAATATTAAGTATGCAAACTTTTATTAAGTAGCCCTTGACTATTTATATCATTCAAAAAAAATATTTCTTAACATTATCTACATTCCAAGTTCGAGGCAACGGTTGGCCGTCTGATGTTTCCAGACGGTAGGTACCGTCCCTGACCTCTTCACAGATTCGGTAGGGTCCTTCCCAGTTGGGAGTTAGTTTGCCAGACTCATTAGCCCTTCCAACTGCTTCCATTTTTCTAAGTACAAAGTCCCCCACTTTGAGTGGACGCCTGTGTACTTTTTTGTTATATGATCTAGTCATTCTCAGGCGGTAAATTTCATGGCGCAAGACAGCATTGCCCCTCCTTTCAGGAAGTGAGTCTAATGCCAGGCGCATGGCTTCCCAGTTTGCCTCTTCGTCATATAGCATTACTCGAAGAGTCGGCTCGTAGTGTTCTATTGGAAGAACAGCTTCCGCACCATAAGTTAGGAGGAATGGAGTTTCTCCAGTCGCCCCTTTTTTAGTCGTCCTAATGGCCCAGAAAACATGTGGTAATTCATCCGCCCATAGGCCGCCTGCTCGTTCAATCTTTTTCTTGAGACCATCTGAGATGATTTTATTAAAGGCTTCTACCTGGACGTTTGCTTGTGGACGGCCGACAAATGCAAAGTAGTGTGCAATTCCTTGGTCACCCAACCAGCTTTTGAGAACAGACGTCTCAAATTGGGGACCATTATCAAAAACCATAGACATGGGAACCCCGAACCGAGTGATGACATTTTTCCAAATGAATGAAATTACATCCTTCGTCTTGATTCCCTTTACAGCCTCCGCCTCTACCCATTTAGTGAAGTAGTCGACGACAACAAGTATGTACCTCCTTCCGCCTGTAGCAGGCGTATATGGACCCAGATTATCCATGCCCCACTTAGCAAACGGTAGTGGGCTATGAATGGCAATGAGGTCAGTAGCCGGACGGTGAATTAGCTTGCCAAACCTTTGGCACTTGTCACATTTTTTCACCATCTCCATCGCATTTGCTTCTAAAGTAGGCCAAAAGTAGCCCTGCCGCGTTGCCCGTTGAGCAAGCGTCCTACCGCCTATATGGGAAGCACAGTAACCAGAGTGAAGATCATCTAGTATCTCTCGCCCCTTTTCTGGAGTAACACACTTTAAGAAGGGTTGAAGGTACCCCCTTTTGTGAAGTTCTCCCTTTATTATTTCAAAACTGGTTGCTCGTTTTTTCAGTGCTGCCGCCTGTTGATGATCATCCGGCAGGGTACCATTTGTCAGATATGCCCTGATTGGATCAATCCAGGTTGAGCTTCTGTCTAAGATTCCAATAGGGTCTTCCTAAATGCTTCTCCTCTCCATTACTTCCCAAAAAACAGTTCGAGGAGTATCACATGAGGCAGATGATGCTAATTTTGAAAGTGCATCCGCCTGGTTGTTTTCTGATCTCGGCACTTGGGTCAGATGGAAACCCTCAAGGGTGCCGACTGCTTGTCGGACCGCCTGTAAATACTTGATCATGGCCGGATGGGTTGCTTCGTATTCGCCATTGTACTGACTCACTATCAATTGTGAATCGGAACAAGCGTCTATTTTCGGATCCACAGCCAGTTTATGTACCGCCAGGTCAGGACTAATGCCTGGCATTTCGTGGACTTCGAATGCAAAGATGTCCTTGTATTCTTTCAATAGTTTGTGAAAGTCGTCACCCAGGATTCTCAGAGCAGTCGTCCCAACTTTGACTGTTCGGTCAGGACGCGAGTCGTCTAAGATCAGGTCCGTATGCTCACCAGCCGGCTGAGGGCGGAATTCATCCGACCGCTCCTCTGCCAATGATTGCTATTTTCTGTCTTTTCTTGCGGCCCCTGTCTGGGATGCCTTTCTCTTCTTGTCGCCTGCTTCTTGAACAGGCGCACTCTCCTTGACATTGTCAAAGGTCTATTTTTCCACCGCTCGACCCAGTGGCCATAACAGTGGGCTTGACATCCGAGAGATAGCACTCTCGGGCCATCCTCTGATCTCCCCTTAGGGACCCGACTGTTCCATTATCCCTCTCAAACTTGAGCAACATAAGAGATGGGATTATAACAGCCTTGGAATTATTCAGGGTTGGTCGTCCCAGAATCATGTTGTAGGCCGAGAGTTCTTCTACTACCAGGAACCGGACTACCATGTGTCGTCCTTCCCCTTTTTCGCCCAGGCAGATGGGTAAATCCACTCGTCCCACTGGGTGGACGACTCCTCCTCCAAACCCTACTAAAGGGTGGGATGCCGGATGTATGCAATCAGTCTGATATTTTAGTTTCGACAGACATTTGCTACTGATGAGATCTGAGGAGCTTCCGGTATCTATGAGGATTCGGCCAACTCTCTGGTTGGCCACTTTACATTCAATAACGATAGGGTCGTCATGCGGCCCTCTTACCCCTCCTAAATCTTCTTTAGTGATGACAATCTCAGGAAATGAATATTTGGAGGGTCGTTCTTGGTGAACGGAATTTACATCTAACCGTCTGATATTGTCTTTGTTGCCCCTAATAGTGGGGCCGCCTCCTGAGAAGCCGCTTGCAATGGTGTAGACGACTGCATCATCTGTATCAGAGTTGTCGGCCTGTTGATTCTTTTTTGTCGACTGCTTTTTCGAGGAAGTGTTCCCCGTAGATTTCTTGACATAAGTGTCAAGGTCACCTTGCTCAGCCAGGCGGTCCAGATACCGCATGAGACTGATGCATTCATTGGTGTGATGACCAACATCTTCATGATAATCACAGAATTTTTCTTGGTTCCGATTGTTTGCAGAACCCTTCATGGGGACCGGCTTCTCAATTGAGATCTGTCCCTTGATTTCCTTTACGATAAATTGGCTATCCTTGTTAAACACATACTTTGGGGAGTATGGTTTGAATTCTTTTTTCTTCTTCTGGGACGGCTGTTTAGAGGAATCAGTTGCCCAGACCTCTTTTCTCTTCTCGTCTTTGTTTGACGACTGCTTCTGTCGTCCTTCTCTTTTGTCGGACCTTTTCCCGTCTGACTGTTTTACCGTACTACAAAGATCAGTCGCATGTATATAGGCTTCCGCTTCAATCAAGGCCTCTTGAAGAGTCGCCACCCTCTTTCGGACCAAATCAAATTTGAAGGTCGACCCGTCTTTGAGACCTCTGAAAAAGTCAGTATAGGCTACTTCATCCGGTAACCCTAGAATATGTATTCTCATCAGGTTAAATCGCCTGATGTAAGCACGAAGCCCCTCCTTCTCGCCCTGCTGAATTGTTCCTAAATCAAGGGTCGTCTTCTTCGCAGGGATGTTCATGGCGAAGTTGGAGGTGAATAAGTAAGCAAGCGTCTTGAAGTTATTTACACAACAAGTCGGCAGGTTGCCGAACCATTGTTGTGCGATTCCTTTGAGAGTCGCTGGGAAACACTTGCACCAAGTGGGATCATCCAACCCTTGAAGGTACATCAGGTTGGTGAATGCCATCAGATGGTCTTCTGGGTTAGTAGTGCCGTCATAGGCGCCTACTAATACATTTTTCACTTTGGCCGGCTGAGCGGCTTCAGTAATTTCCTTGGAGAAGGCCGACGGCTGTTCACCAAGTCTAAGCAACCGTAGCTGTCAGTCCATAGGTTGGGCATTTTTTGCTGCATGTCCACCAAACGGTGGTGGCTGTAAAAAATACTGTTGTTGCGGTACAAACGGTAAGTTTGGTACCGCCTGGTCGCTATGAAAGCCGGACTGACGGGAGGTGCCGCCTGACTGACCCTCATGATACGACTGAGTATGCCTCATCGAGGTATTTCGCAGACTGTCTTGGAAGTTTGAAGTAGAGGCCGACTCTGACAATCGGTCACTCTTCTTCTACTCTAGCAGTAGCCGAGCGTCTGTGTATGTTTTCCTCGACCCGTCCGCCTGAATATGACGAATAGGTTTCCTATTTCCTGGAGTAGGAAAACGGTATTTTGTGAAATCAAGGGCAGGTGGCTCCCACTTCCTAGATTTAGGATGAGGGGTCGCCTCTCGCCCTTGAACTGACTTCCTCTTCCGTGAAGTGGAGGGTTTCTTAGCCGACTGCTCCTTGTCCAGAGCAGGCGGCTTCTTGTTGATCAACTCTTGAATTTCTCCCTTGAAGTCCCTCATGAAGGTCATGAGTTCGTTCCTTGTGATGGGAGCAGACCCATCAGTCGGCTGCTGCCGAACAGGCGGTGCGCCTGCTGGCTCGCTTCCTGTTAGAAGATGTTCCCGTTCCCTTCTTTCGGTATGACGGGTACGTCGGGCCCTTAGGGTCCCGTCTGAAGCTGTGTGAGATTCAACTTCAAATTCATTCTCAGTATCGTGGTCCGACTGAACTAGAGGATCGTCCAGGGGACGTCTCTCTTCAGGAGCCGGTACAAACGTGGGTGCCATCTCAGAAGTACTCTCCCCACAGACGGCGCCAAAATGTTTCGGGGTTTTCTGATGTCCTGCGGGAGAGTTACAATTCCGAGACTGGAACCGGACGCCTGCACCTGCAAAACAAACGGATGCTCCGGATGATTGGAGATCCGCCTCCGACGGTCAAGTTAGTACTTGATTAAGGATTAATTAATGCGGAAATTAAAGTGATTGGGTCTCTCTAGGTGAGAGTGTTTAATGTGTGTAATCTGCGTAATCTCCCTTAATGAGGATTAAGGGAGGTATTTATAACCTCGGGAAACGTGCCAATCTAGGTTTAGGTTAACCTTGGGCTGATTGGGCTTCCCTCGGAAGTTGGGCCTAGGTGACCGGCTTCTCCATTAGGCATGGAGTATGCCACGTGTCATGACATAATAAGTCCAGGGTGGACGAATAAGCGTGTGCCACGTGGCAAGCCTTGAGAGGTCCAACTGGGGGATACTTGGCAGGACCTGATTGGCCCACGTGGCGCATTCCGATTGGTGGGAGTAAAATTCCCTAATCAACAGCTTGTGGGGGGGAAGGGAGGAAGGTCGGAATTCAGGATAGATACACGCACTTGAGGCATAGAGGAACCTGCACCAAGTTTTCAAAAAGGGATGTTGAAAGGGGTTTTGGGTAGGGTGGTCGAAATTCGGAGAAGGAGAGGGAGAGGGAGAGGAAAGGTGGTGGGGTTTCTGGGTGGTGGAGGAAGGGGGGTGGGGTTTCGCGGGTTAGGTGGTCGCGACGGGATAGGGGAGGGGAAGGGGAAGGGGAGGGGTCGTCGGCTGCCGGCGCGCCTTCCGGTGCTAGCCCCGACGGCAGGGGGTGGTGGTGGCTAGGGTTTTAGGGTGGGTAGGGGGCTCGACGGCAGGGAGGAGGTGGTGGCTGGCCACCTCTGAGTTCCTTTCTTTTTCTTTTTTTAATTTTTTTGTTGTTTTTTTTAAAATTTTTTAATTTTTTATTGTTTTTTTTTGTTATTTTTATTATTGTTTTTTTAAATATTTTTGGTTTTTTTTTTTAATTTTTGTTTAATTATTTTTTTTTTTAAAACAGACCAATCAGAAGTTGACACGTGGCAAGTGGTGGGATCAACTAACAGTCAACTAACGGGTACTGACAGTCAACTAACGAAAATGTCATATGGTGATATTGTCCTAAACCTCAGTGGCATTTGGTGAATTTTGAAAAACGCGATGGCATTTGTGAATTTTTGAAGTACTCGGTGGCATTTCATGAAATTGTTGTAAATAATAACACCACATTTTGTATCGTTAAAAAAAAAAACTTGTGTGCGACTGACCACATCAGTAACCGCTTATATAATAATAAAGTAACTCCTATAACACTGACCAAGTAACTCTTATAACACTGACCAAGTAATTTCTATAATATCGCCGAGTAACCCTATAACACATTAACACTGGCCGAATAACCTCTTTAACACCGATGAAGTAGTCCCAGCCACATATAAAAGTTTGTGTAATAATGAATACTCCTCCAATTTTAAATACTTGCTCCACTTTTCATTTCCGGCCGTTTTTAAATCCTTGCTCTATTTCCTTATTTGGAAAGCTTTTATAATATTTTATTAATTTCATGTTCTCTCTCCTCCAATTCTCTCAATTACTTTTGCTTTGTACAATTTTTTATTCTTCCATCTACCCCATTGCCTCCATATTTTGTTACTTTCTTCAATTTCTTCTAAAACTCCGTGCATGAAGAAATGGAGCAAGTATTTAAAAATGGAGGGAGTATATAATTATAATAATAATACTCATAAACAGAAATGTTAAGACCATCTCCCACCTTAGCACACAATCGAGGAAGATTATTTCCCTGAGAGGTAATGCCTCGGAAGACTTGAGAGTTTGTGATATATTCACCTCACAGTTGCTTAGTGGATGTGCCCCTCATAAATGAGCGCTTCCAGAGGATTCTTTGTGTTGGGATATTGAAAAGAACGGAGGAGGATTGAGGTGATGGAGGGATGGTTAGTCCCTCCACCCCCCCCCCAAGTGATTGGGGTTCGATTCCTCGCAGCCCTCATTCCTGTGATAGGGTTGGGACCCTCCCTCGTAGTTTACTGTTACA
Source organism: Chenopodium quinoa (assembly GCF_001683475.1). NCBI lineage: Eukaryota > Viridiplantae > Streptophyta > Magnoliopsida > Caryophyllales > Amaranthaceae > Chenopodium > Chenopodium quinoa. The sequence goes on from NW_018744367.1 coordinate 1,318,724, forward strand.
AAAAAGATTGAAAAGAATGGAGAATACTCAGTTCGTTCTACTTACGGTGCTATTGTTGGTGAGACTGATGACTAGGTGGCCTCGACATCTAGCCCATCAAGTGTATGGAAGAAGGTATGGCATGCTAACATCCTTCGCAGTATTAAATAAATTTTCTGGCGAGCATGCTGTGGGGCTTTACCTACTGCTAAGGGATTATTAAATAAAAGGGTGTCAAGCATCTCTTTTACTTGTTCTTTGTGTGGCGTGATGGCTAAATTGGAATTGCATTGTTTGCGAGATTGTGTTATTGCTAAAATGATATGGAATGATAGTGGCTTTGAGATGGATTTGGGGGGTTATTTCAGCGTGTTTGGTGATATGGCTTTCACTTGTTTAGATCGTTTGTCGAGGAGAGACCGTGGTTGTAATACCTCGTATTTTTATACGTACTTTAACTTAAATAAGTATTTCTTAAAGTATTTAAATAATTCGAAATGAATTATTTATGGTGTTTCATTAATTTAAAAAGTATTATTTTAATTAAAAGTTTATTTTTAATTATTTAACAATCTTGAAAATATTTTACAAAAAGGTAATTTTTTTTAAGTCAACGAGTTTTTAAAGAAAGTCAAAATACTAGTTTGAATAGGAAAGGGATCATTAAGGGTAGTAAAGGAATTTTAAGTATGAGGGTTTTTAAGAGAGAGTATAAATACCCATCATATGAGCAAAATCAAACTTTGCCCAAGGTGGAGAATACCCAAAGGTAAACACACACACACACACTCTCTCTCCTCTTATTTTCTTTTCGCCTTAATTTTTCCCCTTCCCCTTTAATTTATTTTTATTTTGTTTCATCACCACCCACACACACAGGTGGCTAGCCGCCCACCACCGCAACCACCACCCGGCCGATCACCGCAGCCACCAGCGAGCACGCCAGCAGCCGCGACGACCACCGGCGGGCGCAGCAGCCGCCCTGCCTTGTGTCGTGGCTGTTGGTGTTCGAAAAAAAAAAAATCTTCCTTTTTTATTTTAATTAAATCCACCCTTGATCTAATTATTGTTTTTGGGTTTTGTGATGATTTTTATAATGTTTGATAATAAGTATTTGGTATATAAATTTTCAGATTTGGTTTTGAATTAAAAAGCCTCAAATTATAAACCCTAGGCTTCTAAGTTTATGTATATTGATGGAAATTGTTTATGGGTGATTTAAATTATTGAAATAAGTGTTTTAAAACACAACTACTGCAATTTTAGATGATTCAACAAAGCTGGAATTTTTATATATAAGCTATAATTATGTTTCTTGAAAGGATTTTTAATTACCCATTAATTGGGAATAAAAGTAAGGGTTTTAAATTAAATTTTAGCTTGTTTAGAGGGTTTGTGAGTGATTTAAAGAGTGTATATATTGCTGAAAATTTGTGTGAAATAGGTATTAATGCCTCTTCGTAATTTTGGTTTGTAGGAGGTTTCCAAGTGAGTGAATTTATTTTAGTCGTGGCGATTTTGAGATCGTATTCAAAGTACGTTCGCGTACTCGATAATTATTTGAATATGTAGAAGCATGCTAGGCTTGATAAATTAATTCCAAGTAGTATCATGATAGGTGGTGGTTGGAATTTGTTGTATGATTGTTGTTGGTAAATGATTTGTGATGTATGAATTATTTATGATGAATTGGTGATTGGAATTTGTTTCGAGGGTTCTTAGAGTCCCTAGGGAGAGTTACAATCCTGAGTATGCGCGCCCGACCGTCTGTACCTGCAAAACCACGAAACTTCAGTTGGGTGGAGTTCCGCCTCCGACGATCAAGTTAGTATGATTCCGGATGGGTAAACGGGCGGAAAGTAAATGGGTTTTTCTCACTGATTCAAAGAGATTCCGCAATTAATATTGCTCGGGTTTTTGTGTGTGTATTTTTTTGAATGAGTAATAAATGAGGAATTTCCTCTATTTATAGCAGATGAGGATCTGCTCCCCCATTTGGGGTGCAATGCCACGTGTCAGTATCTGATTGGATCTCGTTGGGCCTCCGGTGGGCTGCCACGTGTCATCTTGCTACTGGGCCACGTGACATAGGGTATTTTTACCCTAAACATTTGCCCCTCACAGGTGTGACGTGGCTTAGCCACGTGTCACCTGTGACAGGTGTCAAACGGTGGGGAGGCGACGGTTGGTCTGCTTCCCGCCTTTTTTCTTTGAAGTTTGAATTCGAATGCTTGAGGCAGAAGGTGGCGATTCGCCTTCTGGGTTTGTCTATAAATAGAGACACACCCCCTCTCTCCTCTTCACTTTACAAACTTTTCAAAAAATTCTTCAGAGCTCTGATACCGGCTGCTTAATTGTGCAACCAGCTTCTTCTTTTGAACGCATCCGGATACCGGTTGAGTGCTTATTCAATTAACTCATTTAGGTATCGTCTGACTCTTGATTTTCTCTTGATTAGAACCACAGACGGTCTTACTCCGTCTGGGGCACCTTAAGCCCTTTCTTTCATGTCTTGCATTTGGTAGACCCACAGACGGTTTGGACCGTCTGGGGTATCTTCAAACCATGGTCTTCAAAAACAGACCCTCAGACGGTAATGGACCGTCTGAGGTATCTTCAAACAATGGACTTTCCAATAATGCATTCCAAAGGCCCACAGACGGTTACATGTCGTCTGAGTCATTTTCAAACAATTGTTCTTCAAAGCTAGACCCACAGACGGTTATGGACCGTCTGAGGTATCTTTTCTCAAATGATCTTCAAAGCTTGCATCCATTATACCCTCAGCCGGGCTTATACCGTCCGGGGTATGCTCGAGCTACATTCTTCATAACTCGCTCTTGACTTGCATTTGTAAGACCCTCAGCCGATCCTTATGCCGTCTAGGGGGTCTTTGAGCGATTCTTCACGGATACCGTTTGGGGTATCCTTGGAGAAGTCTTCAATAAAACCATTCAATGGGCCCTCTGCCGGAAATGTTCCGTCTGGGGCATTTCTAAGCAACCTTCATAAGTTAACCTTTATAGAACCACAGCCGGTCTTTATACCGCCTGGGGGTCTTTTGAGCAATCTTCATTGATACCGCCTGGGGTATCTTTGAGCAAGCCTTTGTGATGCCGTCTGGGGTATCTTTGAGCAAGCTTCTTTGATACTGTCTCGGGTATCTTTGAGTGATTTTCCTCCAAAATGCCTGACTGTTTATCTTTGCTCTTCGGCTTTTCATTCGCAACCGGACTGTTCCGCCTATGGCATCTTCAAGCCACATTTTGGAATCTCAGCTAAGTCTTCTACAAACGTCTTCACAAATTCAAGGTATCACCTTTGCCCCCTCGTAACCTTTTGAGCTTACCGGTTGTATAGGTTGTTAGAGAATCATGGACTCTCCCAATACACACACAGCACGGCCAGGACAGTTATCAACCGGTCACCGGATACGGCTGAATCTAGGACTGGGGATGCCGTCTGGTGGTATGTGGACTACCCTTACTCTTCTACGAATCCGACCGTATCTGTTTATGTGCAGGACAGAATGGCTTGGACAAGGAAAACGGCTGTTGACCCCGAGTACCAATCAGATGATTCAGCCGGAACTCTGGTTGAAGATGTTCCTTTTGACCAACCGAGCATCCCAAGTACGCCCGGTGATGAGATTCTTGAAGAATCCGGGAGCTCAAGCGGTGAGGAAACCGATCAGGAAGCCGGATCTACTGAGTCTACCATGACACCGGATGCCCCTCAAGATGATGAGGAGGTATATAACTGGCCTTCAATAACTAATCCAATGGAGGCGCACATGCGCGCCTGGGATGTTGTGACGTTAAACGCAACACTCCCGGCATTTTTGGAGAAGCGCCCGGTAGGGGTCGGCTGGGAGGTTGGCGTCTCGCTGACAAGCGTTAAATCTGTCGCTACAATCTAACTCTTAATCAAACAATACTTATACGAACACCCTATAACCAGTATAATGGCAAATAAAGGTTCGGTCCACGAAGAACGGGAGTAACTGCTAATCAATCCTAAAACCTAAGCTAGTTCGAAATCAATGGAAGATGGTGTTCTAAAATACTACTAATAAGATGAAAATAATCAATAAACTAAGACACTAGGGAGAACGGGAATCCGCCTAACCATTGGTAACTAAGCAACAAGGAATCACAGAGACAAACGGGATATGCAAAGACTATATGTCTGATCAATATCATGTGGTAGGAAGACAACGGGCAATACTAAGCTTGGATTTCTCATGCACTTAACATTACTCGATACATAATCAAACCACATTCAACAATGAAATACTCAATTCACAATTTCTTGTTCAAATCAAGAATATCATGCAATCAAATTCAAGATTCTAGTTAGCTACTCCTATTATAATGAATTAACATGCAATCGCATATAATCAAATTAATCACAATCCGTTTATCAAAATCAACCCTCAATTACATAGATTACCTAGGCCGGGTTTCATCCCGAAACCCTAGCTAGGAGACTACTCACACATATTCATAATCAAAGCAATAATGAATTCCAAAAGCATAATAGATCTAAACATGAATTTTGATTAAGGAATAATAAAGCTTGATTAATAAACAAGAATGAATAATACCAATTGTATTGATGCGAATCAATGACAAAGTTTGGAACTTTGATATCCGATGTCAATGAATAATACAAAGAATCCCAATGAATCTTGCTTCGAATCAATCCGGAAAACTACGATTAACTAGATCAAATCTATGGAATCTCAACTACGGAAGTGCTCTCTATCTCTCTACAAAGTCTCTCTGAAAAATACGTCTCTAATCTATCTCCAAATTCGTCTAGAAACAACCCTTATAATTGGGCCTTTTATATGTCTTCTAATCCGGAAAGTTGAATGCGCGACCCTTCTTGAATCAGCACGGCCGTGCTAGAAGTGGCACGACCGTGCAAACATGGCAGTAGCTGATCCGCAATATCTTCAATTTTGGCACGGCCGTGCTAATGCCTGGCACGGGCATGGAAATTGGCTGACACGGGCACTGGCCTGACTTGGCACGGCCGTGCTGATGCATGGAAAATGGCACGGCCGTGCTTCATCTCTGCACGGTCGTGTTGCCTGGTCAGAATTGCTGGGGCTGCTTAGCACGGGCGTGCCAAGTGTGGCACGGTCGTGCTACTTGTGCATCTTGTGTAAACTCTTGAAAAACCCCTTAGTTCCTTGTATACGACCAAGGTTGGCTCGATCATGTACCAATGGCTCGGGACCCGACTAAACTCGGTCAATTATACCTGAAAACACATCAAAAACAACCCGAAACCCGTGAAGCACGTAATACAAGGGATATAAGCATAACAAGGCAATAAACGACCAAAACGGTCCTAAATACGTCCAAAATCATCCTATTATATGCTCTAAAGCGCGCCCTAAAGTGCGCTTATCACCCGCCTACTACCGCAACCGTCGTCTGGGAAGAAGACCTGGAGCATGCCAACAATTATTTTGGCTGCTATGAGGCGCCATTCAAAGCCGGCCTCCGGTTTCCCCTCCACAGAACAATTAAAGCCATTCTACGGGGTTACGACCTTGGTGTCTAGCAGCTCACACCCAACTCTTGGGTGAATATTTTGGGATATATCGCCTCATGCGAGATGCAGGACGTGACGCTTAGCTGGGAGGCGTTCGCGCATATGCACTACTTGACCCGTGCCCCAGGCGGCTGGAATGCGTGGTACACACTCACCACGCATCCGTAATATATGATGACCTTGGAGAAGCCCTCCAAGTGGACTAGCTGGAAGAGCAAGTTTTATTTCGTCTCTTCCCCATCTACGGCTGCTAACCACCGGATGCGCCGTTACAATAAGAAGCCGGTCCTGCCGGGAAAGAAATGCGCCCTCCCAAGAGTGCCGGCTGCGGCTTGGAATGCCATTATGGAGCCGGGACTGTTTAAGAAGACTACATAGCTACTGGATGATGGGACACAAATCATTGTCCCCAAATTCTGGGTCCCTCATCCGGACTGGTTCAGAGACGAGGCGTTCCTTTCCGCCCGTGGTCTCAGCACCTTTTGGGACAAAGGTTTACTACTTAACCGGCGATTTATGCCGCCTGTATGGTGTTTGAATGTTCTTAACATTTTCCTTTTCTATTTTGTATAGAAAGGTCTAGAGATGACTCCTCCAGAAAAAACGTCGGCTAAGTCAGCCGCCAAAATAAGGAAGGAGTAGCTCGAGCAAAAAACGGGCCCAACTTGCGGCCAGAGGCGGTGGGGTAAGCACCGGCTGATATTTAATCGTCTGTATTTCTTGCAAATAGTTTTGATTCTAACTTGCGGCTTTGCTATTTTTTTGCAGACGGGGAGCCAGAACGTTCCTCTCTCCTTGAGGCAGATGGTAAGGAGGCCGGGGGAGGAACTCCTTCAGCCGGCTTCACAGAGGCGGAGGGTCTCAAGCGGCCCTGCACCAACTCCAGTCGGTAGGACACTGGCTCCTGAAAGGCCCACAACCGCAGGCAAAAGTCTGCAAAGCCTGGGTTTAAGCTCAGGGTCGGTTGAGGCCAGATTGAAGGAGCCTGCGGCTCCTACTGGCCGGGTGCTTGCTGGTGCATCCGGCTCAAATGCGGCTGGGGGTGGCGGCACCCCTCAGCCTGATAACCAAGGTATGGACTTCACTTTTGACCCCCCCCCCCCCCCCGGCCGCTTGGGCCAGTTCGAGTCAAGTCTCATGCTTCTTAGTAAGGAGATTCTTCCGGCAGCCGGCTGGATATAGGAGCTGTTTATGCTCAACACTTAACCGATATCTCTCATGGTGCAGATACTGCTTCTCGTTGGCCGGATATGCAAAATTACGCCAAGAGAATGCTGAGGACCCTCACCCGGTCCGAGAGGGAGGCGGTGCCGGGTATCAACCAGGTCAACCTTGACCGGATTACCTCATTGCTGGCTGAGGTAAAATACCGTTTGGGGTAGTTTCATGAAATTTTGTTGATTTACCGGATGGGATACTTTTGTGCAAAATTTTCGGTTTACTTATGATTGAAACTAACTTCTTTTCCGGCTGACTCTGCAGGCGTTGCTAAGGGTGGATGGGTTGAAAACCCCCTTGCAAAAGAAGCAAGAGGAGGTAAGGGATGCCTAGAAATGGGCAGCCGAATTAATTGATGTCTGTCAATACAACTCCCTAATGCTTGAAATCCAAACTAAAGCCCGGGAGATGAAACAAGAGGACCTCATCCGGGATCTTACGGCAACGGCTGATACAGCCAATCAAACTGTTGCCGACCGGCAGCTCCAAATTGACTAGCTCAAGACCGACATCCAGGCTTTGAAGGAGGCTGAAAAAGAAAGTGCTGGGTTAAAGGATGAAGTCACCCAGTTGAGGGAAGAGCTGGACAAGACCAAGGACAAGCTGGTTAAGTCCAAGAAGGAAGCTCTGGACCAGCTGTCGGCTGAGCAGACCCGGCTGGTCACCGAGAATGAGCGTGACTGCGAAGCACGCATGAAGATGGCATGGTCCATGATTAACCCGGACACTAACTATGCCTTATTCGACTTGAGGTACAAATACGCAACAAAGGTATTTGATGCTCAAGTACTCGGGCTTAAGCAGCCGGCGCCCTTCAAGGAGTGGGCCGGCATAGGGGATGAGCAGGCAAAGGAAGAAGTGTCGGGTGAGGCAAAGGAAGCCCAACCCCAGCAGACCCAGGATGCCCCTAAAGCCGGTCAGGGCCAGTAGCCGGAGCAACAACAACAACAGCAGCAGCAGCAACATAGCCAAACTACTTTTTTCCAACTCCTACTTTTTATCCGGCCTGCGAGCTGTGTATTTATGTATCACTTTCCACCGGACCCCACATTTGAATTTTTAATTTATATATATATATGCCGACTGTGTCGGTTTCCTTTGTTCACATCACTTCTTTTTTGCTTCAATTCTTGCAATTTTGCTGTGAATGAAATTTGCTATATACCGAAATTTATATATATACCAGATGCATTGGCTCTGACTGCCCCTGGATGGTTGTTTGCTTATAGTTACCAACTCTAAGCAGGCAACCGTCCATAATCATCCGGATGAACGAATAGGCGGTCCTTGACCGTTATACAACAGGATTGATAAACTCAGGGTACACGCTCGCCCGGCTGCAAGTTACCACTTGGGTACCTGTCAATGCCTTTGGTGTCATGCAGTGCGGCTTCGTGCCGGACGTATGTGTTTCAAATCAAATCCGGCTGTAATGCTTCTTCGCAAAAGCCGGTTACGTACAAAAATATAGATTACTGCCTGTACTGCCTTTGGGCAATAGCCAGGTGGGTGCTAAGGTCAACAAGGTTTGACCTTACATATGGGAGCGTGGGCCGGCTGGGGTTCTTTTTGGCGAAAGCCGGCTGCTGATCAAGGTGGATTGAACCATCTGCATTGCCTTGGGGAAATAGCCGGTTGCAATCTATGATGAAATTCACCGGTTGTATTGCCTTGGGGCAATAGCCGGTGACTTTTGAAGTCAATAGAGTTGTACTTCAGCATGGAAACGGGAGCCGACTGTAGTGCTTTTGGGAAAAAGTCGGCTGCTTAACAAGATTTAATGCATCGTCTGTATTGCCTTAGGGAAATAACCGGGTGTATCTTGATTGCGATAGGTCATTCAAACAGCCAAGGGTTATCTTTAACCTAACCAATTAAAGTCGTTTGAGTCAATGACCTGTAGAACAATGTACCACCCGGAAGGGAGATGTTCTCTTCGACGAATTCACCCAAATGGGCGTCGCCGGATGCCTGATCCTAGTAAGAGCAAGCGGTTTTTAAATATGCTGGCCTTGGACCTTTTGAATAGCTAAGTTAGGTACTTGGCCTTTTACTCATTTCGAGCAAACGAGTGCCCGGTCGTGCATTGCACAGGTGGGACTTAGAAGGTGCCCGGCTGTGCATTGCACGTGGGACTTGGAAGGTGCCTGGTTGTGCATTGCACGAGGGACGTAGAAGGTGCCCGGTTGTGCATTGCACGTGGGACTTGGGAGGTGCCCGGCTGTGCTTTGCATTACACATGAGACTTTATACAAAAATAATTGAAATAAAGTATTCTTTTCATTAATATACTCTATTTACAAAAATATTTACAACTCCTTAGAAGTAGTACTTTTTCAAGTTATCTACATTCCAGGTTCTGGCTAGCTGTCTGCCGTCTGGTGTTTCCAGGCGGTAGGTGCCGCCTCTAACTTCTTCAAAAATCCGTTAGGGGCCCTCCCAATTAGGGGTTAGCTTTCCTTGTTCATTCGCCCTACCGGTTGCCTCCATCTTACGTAGCATAATGTCCCCCACTTTGAGGGGCCGCTTGTGTACTCTTTTGTTGTAGGCCCTCGTCATTCTCAGACGGTATATCTCATGACGCAAGGCGACATTGCCCCTGCGCTCCGGGAGTGAATCCAGCGCAAGACGCATGTCCTCCCAATTAGCCTCTTCATCATAGAGCATGACTCGGAGTGTTGGCTCATAAAGTTCAATAGGCAGGACGGCTTCAGTGTCGTATGTCATGAGAAACGGGGTTTCACCGGTTGCCCCCTTTTCAGTTGTTTTGATGGCCCAAAGGACGTGAGGTAACTCATCCGCCCAAAGACCGCCAGCTCTTTCAATCTTCTTTTTTATGCCATCTGAGATGAGTTTGTTGAAGGCTTCAACTTGACCGTTTGCTTGGGGCCGGCCAACGGATGCAAAACAATGTGAGATCCCCTGATCTCCCAACCAACTCCTAAGGGTAGGCGTTTCAAACTGAGGACCGTTGTCAAAGACCATAGACATAGGAACCCCAAATCGGGTGATGATTTTCCTCCAAATGAAGGAGATGACATCCTTTGTCTTGATGCCTTTGACCGCCTCTGCTTCAACCCATTTGGTGAAGTAGTCTACAGCCACCAAAATATATCTTCTGCCGCCTGTGGCAGGCGTATAGGGACCTAAGATGTCCATGCCCCATTTTGCAAATGGGACCGGCCTGTAGATAGTAGTCAGGTCTGTTACCGGACGGTGTATGAGCCGGCCAAACCTCTGGCACTTGTCACATTTCTTCACCAATTCCATGGCGTCTGCCTCAAGGGTGGGACAAAAGTAGCCTTGCCGCCTAGCCCTCTTTGCCCGCCTATATGTGATGCACAAAAGCCCCCATGCAGGTCCTCTAGCACCTCTTTTCCCCTTCCTGGGGTAACACACTTTAGCAACGGCTGGAGGTAACCCTTTCTGAAGAGTTCCCCCTTGTACATTTCGAAGCTCAAAGCTCGCTTCTTCAATGCTGCCGCCTTTGAAGGGGCATCCGGCAGAGTGCCGTCTACCAAATATTCTCGGATGGGGTCCATCCAGGTAGAGCTTCGGTCAAGGACTCCAATGGGATCATGTTCAATACTTATTTTTTCCATGACCTCCCAGAAGACTGACCTAGGCGTATCACAAGTGGCGGATGAGGCCAGTTTGGACAAAGCATCCGCCTGATTGTTCTCTGACCGGGGCACCTGACTTAGATGAAACTCATCAAGTGTCCCAGCCTCCTCCTTGACCGCTTGCAGGTATTTAATCATTGCCGGATGGGTGGCCTCATAGTCATTTTTTCTTGTATATTATTTAGTTGTGTTCCTTTCCATCCCTTTCCCACCCTTTGGTCTTGTTTTAAGCATTAAGGACAATGCTTCATTATTCAAGCTTAGGGGAGAGGATAGTTTAATTTTTTCTTCATTTCTCTCCCTTTCTCAAAAAATGGATTATAACATTTTTCAAACTTTTATTATAACACCACATAAAAATCCAGAAAGTGGATTTCACCACCACTCAGCAATTTTTTGGATGGAATCCATTAGTGGGGCCCTCAAACGACATGTGTCAATAACCTATTGGTTAAAAATAAAAAAATTAAAAAAAAACAAAAAGAAAAAAAAAAACTTTAATAACTAACCCAACCAAGCCCCACCACCGGTATAACCTGCCCTAGTCGCTGACAACCCAAACCTAGTCGCCGACACCCCCTGCCCCCACTAAAATCGGTGACTCAACCACTTCCCCCCTTCCCCCTCCCCGAAAACCACCCAGCCCCGCAACCACCCCACGCACCGCATGAATCCACCAAAGCAAAGCAGCCCCCGCAACTACCTCGCGCACCGTACCGAACCACACAACCACCTCGCGCACCGCACCTCCCCTGTCATGCCCGGCAACCTCGCGCACTCAAGAGAGCAATCTAGGTTCAATTATAGGCAATTCTGGGTTTAAGGTTTGTCGATTCCGGTTGTTTTAGGGGTTGGGGTGGCTACTGTAGTGGTTTTCGGGGAGGGGGAAAAGGGGTAGGATCGGGTTTGTTAATTTGGAGAAAGGGAGGGGTGGTTTGGGTGGTTCTACCGCTGAAGCAGGGGGTTTCAGCGGCGGTGGGAGGAGTTGGGCTGCCGGCGTTGGAGGAGTAAAGCTATCGGTGGTGGAGGAGTATGGTTAGGTTGGGGTTTAGGTTTTTTTAATTTTTTTTAAAACCAATATAGCATTGACACGTGTCCAAAGTGAGCCCCACTAATGGATACCATCTAAGAATCCAGTAAGTGGTGGTGAAGTCAATTTTTTGTATTTTTATGTGGTGTTATAATAAGAGTTTGAGATTTTATGGTGTTATAATCCAATTTTTGAGAAATTTGTGGTGTTATTTCAAAATTTATTTCCTTATTTTCACTAGTAGAAAAAAGTAAATGGGAAGCCCCAAATGGGGAGCGGTTATTTGTGGGTCCGCCTCTAAATATATTATAAAGCATTTTCGATTGACGGATAAGTAGGGATGTCAGTGGGGCGGGTCAAGTAGGAGACCCACCCCATCCCCGCCTCAGTGGGGCGGGGATGAGTCTTGGTTTGGTGGGTGGTGGGGTGGGTATAGGGATAAAAATTATACCCTCCATGGGTGATGGGGCGGGGGTGGATTTTACATTGTACCCGCCTCATCCCCACCTCACACCCACATCTATATATTTTTAACAACAAAATTATATACTTTTATACTATTTTATATATAAAAAAAATTATAACTAAAAAAGAGTGTAATATTAACATTTTTCTTTTGTTTTTTGGTAATCTATATTAATTATGTTGGATTGTGTGTTGGGAGGTGGGGATTAGGCGGGTCTTAGGGGGGGATTTAGTGGAGATGGATATCTAAGTGGGGAGTGGGGCGGAGATGGTTTTGGAATTGTACTCGCCGGGGCGGGGATGGGGAAGAATTTTGGACCCGCCGCGGGGATGGGGTGGGGATGAGGATGAAAATTTTAGGTGGGGGTAGGGATGAGAAGGCCAACATCCGCCCCGCCCCGCTCCATAGACATCCCTACGGATAAGGCAATGCAAGGCTAGCAACAACAATGTTGTGCGACAGCGGAAGCAAAGGTCGTAAACAAACAAGAAAACAATAAAGAAATTCAATGCAAACAATAAGAACAACACCAAGAATTTACGTGGTTCACTATCGATGTGATAGCTACGTCCACGGGCACCGAGATCGAATGATTTCACTATAAACTGGCAAAGATTACAAAGATTACAATGAAGAACTTAATCACTCAAAGTATTCTCTCTCTTGTGTTTCTCTCTCCGTTACCCTAATAATGATAATAGGAAGTTTATATAGTAGTGATTCCTAATTAAGATATACTTAGGTTACAATATCACAATATGATAAATATTAAATTCGTAATCGCTGAAAAAAACCCAGATCGCCCGGTCGGGCGAAGGCCCGCCCGATCGGGCGCGAGAACACGTCTTTTCCAACAACCGAAGTACTCCAAAAAACCCCTTCCGCCCGGCCCGATCGGGCAATGTCCGCCCGATCGGGCGAAGGCTCGCCCGGTCGGGCGAAAGCTCGCCCGGTCGGGCGCGCGAGAGCAGCTTCTTCAACGAATTTGCCAGGCACCTCTTCTTCTTCCGCCCGGTCAGACCGGGTAATGTCCGCCCGATCGGGCGGACAAAGCAACGAAGTACGAGTCACCTAATACTTATCAACAAACAACTTGGAGTATGGAGGAGAGGTGGCAGCCAAAAATTATTGCAGAAGTTATGGCCATACTTCTTGGTCTTAAAACTGTGGTGGAGTTTGATTTTCGTTAAGTGGGTACAGAGCACAATTGTCTTCCCTAATTAACATTAAGGGCACATAAAAATCCTCAAGCAACAAGTTTGGCACATTACAACTCCACAAACATCACTCATAAGTGGTAAAAGTACAAGAAAATAAAATTTAGGGTTGAAGATATAATATCAATTTAGAGAGCAAGAAACAACAATCCAACAGTTGGCTATGAAGTTTGGGATGGCAAGAACCTTGTGACAAAATTTGGAGTCGAGCAAGCTACGTTTGACCATTTAATTGAGTAGATTACTGTAGCAACTCCAAGGAAGAACCACAATCTATACTCTTTGCCTATCTCTTGTTTTGTACGTGTGTTCTCTTACTAGTCATAAAAGTTTCCCCAACTTTTTCCACTTGAGAAGTCAACCCCCCTTCACATGTGTCCATATGCATAATCCATATATGGAATGTCAACAATAATACATGAGTAGCCCATATATAAGAAATCGGCTCTTCCTCCAAATAGGAGGAAATACCCAACATTTGTGTTTCTTCCAATTAATCAATGTGAGAACAAGTAATGGTAGGCTCGGTAGTCCACTACTAGGTATGATCCAAGGGCATTTAAAAGGGAGTATTTTACTACATTTGCTGGTACATAACAAGCAATGACGGATCTAGGGGATGGCCAAGCAGACCATGGCCCGCCCCATGATCCAAAATAAATATAATTAAGTTAACTTGCACATACATATTTGGCAAATAACTTGGTTGAGTTGGTTGGATCATTGTCCATCTAACTCTTGTGTTAGAGTTCGAAACCTGTAGCCAACAATTGACACTAGATTAACTTATGAATATACTTTAGAGATTTGCCCCGATCCATATTTAATTTCTAGATTCGTCCTTAATAACAAGGGATATCTTATACTAGTATATAATTTAAAAATCATTTTACAGTACCTAACCACAACACTCCAAAATCCCAACTCTCAATTCTCATGCACTTTTTTTTTTTTTTTTCTTTTTTGGAAAATAACTCCCACAACTCCAAATAATTAACTTTCTTCCCAAAAAAACCATAACTTCCTTGCAGTTTAAGCAATTTTATCTATCCGTGCTCATTGGGAGCAGGAAGTCTATTTGTGTTGCATTTGATCCACTCTAGAAAGTTATCAAGTGGGAATCCCGCTTCTTAAACCAAGTATTAGCCAAAATTAAGTCATATGATTGGGCAAAATCCATAATAGCCTCACCACTTGCGTCCCTCTGCCCATACCCAAAGCCTCCATGAACACTCTCATAGTCATCTCGGCTCACCCTAACATGTCCATTTATATCACCTCTAATTATGAGTGATTATGATTAATTAAAATAGGGGTAGCTTTGGAAGTTTAAAGTTTAATGAATTTTTTTTTTGGTGTTTAGAGAGCCAAAAGGGTGGGGTGAGAATCGATCACATAATCTCCTGAAATCGGGATATAAGCTCTAACCACTTAAATTATTCTTCACTCTCAAAGTTTAATGAAATTTAAGTTGTCCTAAAAATAAAATCTGCATTTGATACCACCCAAAATAAAAAACCGGCAAATTCATGTTAACCTACTTGATTGCTATACCAGGTAAATCTAAGGGCATTGCTGGTAATCCACTTACTTTACTCGGGGGCAATTGTGTACATTCCCTGTCATGACGTGGATTTTTTTGCCACGATGCCCATGCCTACACAACATATCGTTAAACGGCAGTTTACAAAATTTCGTCAAGTTAAACTTTTGTTCCGTTTTCTCATTGAACGTCAACGTTGGTTAATTTGTTAGGGTTTGTTCATATTTTTCCCTAATTTCAATTCAATTGTCCTCAACCTCATAATTGAAAATCTCCATTTATGGCCAGTACCCAACAATCGTAATTTGTGCTTGTTCATATTTTTCCCCAATTTGATTTGATTTTAACTGTACTCCTCCTTCTCTCTCTCAGTTTCAGTTCATCAACATCGCACTTGACGTTCTCCATCATTGAAGCAGCTTCCCAGATAACTTCCTTGTTATTTCCTTTTTGTAATCATCATATCTATTTCACAATCTAGGGTTTTATTTTATTTTTTATTTAATTGTCAGTGCTTAAGTTTAGGGTTCCAAAATCGAAAACAATATTATGAGCCTAATAAAATTATATGATTTTTCGAATCAAATTTGGTTGCTAATGTATTGCACAACCCTTTAATGTTAGGATTCAACTATGAATTATTCAAATTTGTTTGTTTACTGAATGTGAAAGGTTTTGATACTTAGACAAATTAAGGGTTTTTGTTTTTGTTTTTATTTTAGATATATCGCACAAGTTACAACATGTCTTCTATAAGAAATGCAATCTCTAAAAGGGAGTACAAGGAGCGATCGCAACCGTGAGTCTTCCTCTCTATTTTATACAGCTGCTATACAGCTGCAAATATTTGATATTTTTGTGTGTAGTTGAGCAAATATTTTTGTTGTGAATTCAGGGCTTCAAGGAAAAAGTTTGGGTTACTCGAAAAGCATAAGGACTATGTTGTTCGTGCGAGAGAATTCCACAAGAAGGAGGATATGTTGCGGGTAAATTTTTATGTTTTGTTATCTTACTCGTCGAACTGCTATCACGCTATTGGTCAATTCTGAATTGGATGTCCTTTTTTTTCAGAGACTCAAAGAAAAGGCAGCGAATAGGAACCCCGATGAATTTTATTTTAAAATGATTAATACTAGTACAAGGGATGGAGTTCATAGACCCGAGTAAGATATATGTTCTTGTTTTGAGAAATGCCTGGTTATAACCATTATGAATGTTTTGTTCATATCCTTTAATACTCGTCCGATCAAACTTCCAGAAACATAACTTTCACGATGGTTATAAATTAAGCATCATAGTTTCTTTGATGCTTATTTGATATTTTCTATTGGCAAATGTTCTGTTGTTTTTCACATTATTTTGTGTTTTTATGTAACCTTAGGAGTGAGGCTAACAAGTATACGCCAGAAGAACTTTTGTTGATGAAGGCACAAGACTTAGGATATGTGCTTCAGAAAATTCAAAGTGAAAAGAAGGTACTTCTAGCATTGTATTTTGAATAGTTTACATATTTTGTTGTGAAAGAGATACAAATGTCTACTGTTTTTTCTTTGTCGTATATATGCTGACACTATGTCTTCTTTGTTTATAGAAAATTGAAAAGCGTCAAGCTGTGCTACATTCTTTAGATAATCGGCCCTCGAGCAAGCACATTTACTTTGCAGAAGACAGGTTTGTGTTTCAATCATTGCTGTCAGGGAATAGTGGAGACGCCTTCCCCTCCTCTCTTTTCCCTATTTCTCATTTTGTATTTGTTTTCTCTCTTCTATATACCAAATATTTAGGTGCTTGTGGATTGAAATCCTTTTACGCTTTCCTTGGTTTTTCCCCAAGTGACGAAAGCCAAGTGCTAACTTAAGATATCCGCAAAATTTTTGTTAAACAGTGAAGAGGCGAATGAGATACTATCAAGATCATCAAACGATGAAGAGCTTCATACATCAGTGTCGGTGCCTTCTGCAATCAAGAAGTAAAACTCATTAATTTATAATATTGTTTTTTGTAAAATCTTTTGGCATTTTAGTCTTTCCTTTATATATTAACTTTCACTGATGCAAAAAGGATATACTCGATTATTACTCGTATTTTATCTGTTAATAAAAATTGATTATGTGGCACTTAGTTGCATTTTGCACAATTTTGAGGGAATGCTGGTTCAGCTGTCTTATAATGACTGAAACTGACATATTAGCCTTGGATCTTGAAAATTCAATTCGGCCTACTGGGGGGTTGTGGGATGCTCACATACCTATTCACCTTAAATATTTGGCCAAACTTGCATTTGATGACTAAACTCAGAATTTAAGATATATGTGATGTGAGCGTGTTGTAGCATGCATAGCTGTAGAATCTGAAGGTAGTTTGGCTTGTAGGCTGTAAACATGGCGTTAGTAATCCTTGCCTCGTGAGTTGTGATTTCCCCAATGGATTTAACATATGATTCATCTAGTAGAGAGCGATGTTATGTAATCTCTGTAGTATGCATTTATGCAAGAGTCCGTAATTCTAGATTGCGTTCAAAACAATTAATTAATTTTTTATGTAATTGGTTTTTGAGTTACTTAGCAATTTCCCAGTGGGGGTTCTGTGCATTTGCTGCACTTTATTTGCATGCTTGCTTATTATCAGCCGAAAATCATTGCTGAAAGGATGTTTCATTGGTTCTGGCTTTTTAAAAGCTTTTGAATTTGAATTTAATTTGGAAACTTGAAAGGTGCTACTGTTCTCTTTCTTCTGAAATTTAAATGGGCTAGTCTCTTTTGCTGTTGTATTCTGTATGTAGCAGTCAACTAATTTAAATGTAGAATCATGTATATTATTGTTTATTTGTTTGGCTTCACAATCAATGATATATGCCTTTTGTCAAACAAATAAGCATTGATTGTAAACATACAAAGTTGCTCATGTGATAGTAAACATTAACTAAAGAAACAAGTTTTAAGAAGTGAGAGTATTATTTAATTTTTCAAAATGGTATGGTGCAATATTTGTGAAAGTTCCTTGAAGGCAAGTGGTGCAATGTTAATAGAATGGAGGAAGTATATTTTTAACTATGGTCACAAAACCAGTTTTATTAGAAACTTGATAGGGAAAGGCATCTGTATTCTTTTTTTTTTTTCTTTAATAATCAATTTGGTTAGCGATCTTCTTTAACTTTGGTTCAGTATTTGTTTGCACTTTTTTGGTGCTTTTGCTCAACAAAGAGTGCATGTTGCCTCTCCCCTTTTTAAATTTGTTGATATTTTGTGTCTTCCTTTCCAATAGTTTATTTATTTTTTAATAACTATTTTCTTCTCCACCAGTCTCTTTTAGTTTTCCCCTGTTTCCTTTTTGGGATGTCCCTTTGCCAATTTGGCTCAGGAGTTAGTGTTTAGGGTAATGTCTTATTATTCTTCTTTTTCTGGTAGGAAGATGAATGCTTCCTACAAAGAGTTAGAGGCAAGAATGAAAAGAGTTGAAAATTTGGAGAGAGTATATGCAGAGATGGCCTTGCAGAAAGAGCTACAGGTACCAATCCGCTTTAAAATAAACATTAAAAATCCCCATTGATTATGTTTATGATATCTCTAAAGTATAGCCAACAAAGTTGAAGCCAAACCTGTTCAGATAAATGTCCTTGACATGTTAATTCGAGAGCCCCAAATGTACAGGACTTTTGGATGGAGATGCCGACCATGCCGTATAAACCAAATTTCTAATTTACTGTCTGTTCATACTTTACTGGGCTGTTCTATTATAGGGTTCTATATTATTATATGAAGTGTGGTTTTTGCTTATTTCTTGGCATTTGCTTATTATGACTAAATCAGTACTTACTAGATCTTCTGATAGAAATTTCCAATGATTGTAGAAATTAATGCCTTATTGAAAATATACTGTCTGATCTATAATGTGGTCCATCGCAAATATCTGTTGGGCCTAGGCACCATATGACACATTCTATATTTCAGGGATTTAAGTTATCATCTCCTAACTCCTAAGATAAAGAAAAGGTCCATGGGGTAATTATATTTTGTGGCTCTGTTTCTGTAAGTTAAATTTTATCTGTAATGATGCAGAAGAAGGGTAGGAAACGCAAGCTTCGGGAAGATGAGATTGTTTGTCCCACTGATAGGCCAGTGTACAAGTGGCGGGCTGAACGAAAGCGATAAACAAGCCTAATATATCTGGCTGATGAAGGACAGAATGTTCAACATGAGCAGGAAGCAAATTTTGGTTCAGTTATTTGGTTTTTAGTAGTGAGATGTACCCTAGTTGAGTCACATTGTAACCTAAACTTTGCAGATTTGAATCACCTTATTATTTTATGTGAGAATAGAAGTTAAGGCCTTAAATGTTACCTTTTGTGCTATTGTGCACTTCAATTTCTTGTTTTATCGATTGCATGGTTGTTGGAAGTTAAAATGGGGGAGCATTTGCCAAGTGATTATTATGGGGGGATCACTAGACACTAGTAAAATGATTAAAATGGGGGGATCACTGTAGATGTGTAGAGATGTCTGATCATCGCCTCATTGGCTATATTGCCGTCTCATCCCCTATACTAGAGTCGAAATCTGAGGTCCTGATTTCTGTTCAAATATTGACTTCGAATTCAAGTGTAAAAAGAAAGGATGCCTGATTGCGTATGCATTTATTTTCTAGGTTGTGTTATGCTAAGTTGTAGCTGGCTGCTGCCCAAACTTGTTGGTGTCCAAAGGTTTTCTCAGAAACCTTTAACAACCAAAGCAGGCCATTTAGTCAATTAATGGATGTGAAATAGACGTTTGGAACTCTGCTTGGCTGCCTGGTATGTCCTTGGTGATTGTACCAACACCTCTACCACTTAGCAATATGAATTTGAAAGTCTGCGACTTGATTGACCATAGTAACAGTTCCTGGTGTGTTGACATGGTGCATGCAAACTTCAATGTGGCTGATCAGGCACTTGTGCTTGCAATCCCGTTATCAGTCCAGAAGCCAAGGGATGAAATGTATTGGTGGCCCTCTAAGTCCGGTGAATTTAGTGTCAAGTCTGGTTATTGGCTGTCAAAACAAAGTCTTATGTCGCTGCAGGATCAGAATGGTGATGATATTTGGAGAACAATTTGGTGTTTAAAGGGTCCCCCAAAGCTCTGCCACTTTCTTTGGAGAGCTTGTGAGGGGTTCTAAGCTGTGAAGGAGAGGCTCGTCTTTCGTCATATTCTGAATGACAAGAGGTGCAGAGGAAGAGTCGATACTGCATACCTTGTTCTGGTGCTCTGCGGCTACAGAAATTTGGGCGGCTAGCAGTTTTGGAGATCTTATTTCACAGCCCCCCTCACCTGTTTCTCTGAGCTTTTCCTGTGGATGGCTACAAAAATGTCCAGAGATGATTTGTTGGGGTTTGCTGCGTTGGTCTGGGCTGCTTGGTGGTGCCGTAACATGGTGATCTTCGAACAGGTTTCTCCTAACCCTGTTTCTGTTGCTACTGGTCTGTGCAAATTGGTTCATGAGTATGGGGTGTATGCTGCAAGGGTGTTTGTTCTGCCTAGCTCCACTAACAGGCCATCTGCGAGCTCATGGAAGCGTCCTACAGCAAGTATGGTGAAGGTTTATTGTGATGCTCACATTGGTAGGGTGACTGGACTTGGGGTTGTCATAAGGGATGAGTGGGGGAAGGTTCTGTGTGCTGCTGTTAGACAGGAACCTGCTGGATGCCCTGTGGACATGGCTGAAGCAGCAGCCTGTCGCTTTGGGATTCAGCTGGCTGCTCGGTTGGGTTTCTCAGATATTCATATGGAATGCGATGCGCTTAATGTTGCTGCAGGGGTTAAGAATAAGGCAGTCTTTTAATAGCTTTGTTATTTCTCATGTCAAGTGGGTACCTTAGCTCACCTCGTTACGAGGTGGGACGCTAGAGGTTGTAACGAATATGTTTGTTTTAAAAAAAAAAAAAGTCAATTGAATCCATTAATGTGATGGTTATGAAAATCAATTGAAAAAAAAAAGATATATACAGCGCTTCAAGTTACATATAATAATAAAAAATTAAAAGTGCAAATTTAATTAAACTATTAGTTACATTGATATTAATTTATGAATATGCTAAGTCTGCATTAATAATTTCATGTCACGGAAAGTTTAATTTTCCTTAAATGTAGATTGACGGGATTTGTTGTAGCATTTTTTTACAGTATGTTATTTTATTAATAATTTAAGGGATTTGTTAAACATCGCCCACAAATTACTACATAAAGCCCACAAAATTCACTTGGTTTCCCAAAATTGCCCTTGACCTTAAAAAAAAAAAACACTCACACTCTCATCACTCACACTCTCATCACTCACACTCTCATCACTCACACTCTCATTGCTCATCTTCTTTCAACCTCTCTAAAAAAAAAAAAATTCAAAATAACGGCAATGTCGAGGCGGCAAGGCAAGGAAGTGGCGGCGGAGGGAAGGATGTCCCAAGGTGGAAAGGTATATTTTGTTTAAAAAAAAAAAAAAAAAAGGGGAAAACCGCCGTGAACGCGGTGGGGCGCCCTGGCTGGACGCCCAGCCGGCGGTGGTGGCGCCAGATGCAGACGCCGCCACCAGTTGGCTGGCGCCAGATGCAGACGCCGCCACCAGTTGGCTGGCGCCTGGGCTGGACGCCACCGCCACGGTTGTGGCGTTTAGTCTAAGCGCCGCAGCCGTGGCTGTGGCGTCCAGCCCAAACGCCAGCCAACTGGTGGCGGCGTCTGCATCTGGCGCCACCACCGCCGGCTGGGCGTCCAGCCAGGGCGCCCCCCCCCCATTTTTTTTTTATTTTTTTTTTAATTTTTTTAAAAAATTGTTTTGAATTTTTTTTTTTTTTTTTTTTTTTTTTTTTTTTTTTTTTGTAATATAATTTTGAATTGTTTTTATATTTTGTTGTTTATTTTTATAAATTTTTTCAATTTCGTTGTATTTTTTCTACGTTTATATTTTGTTTACTATTATTTGTTTGTTTTTAGTGTATTTGATTTGCGATGATGATTATTTATCGTATAAATTTTTGTATGTTTATATATTTTAAAATTTTGTGTAGGGTCGTCATGGTGGGGGGAAGAATATAGAGCTTCTTAGTAGAAGTTATTCAGTGGAGAGGTCGGGGCATATACATGTCAGATCCCGTGGTATTTCGGCCTCAGTTCGTAGAGAACGGATCCACCGTCGGGATGAGGATGACGATGACGATGCTGAGGAGGGTGACCAGGAGGAGGAGCAGGAGGAGGGCGCAGATGAGGATGAGGATGTGGACGATGGCAGTGGACCGTATGATGATTACGGTCCATTCAGTCAGAGGGTTGATGACATGTACGAGACGCATATGGTGGAGGTGCGTAAGGGTAGGGGTGGTAGGTTTGTTAGTAGATCTGGCACATCATCTGCGTCCACTGTCTCTGGGGCAAGCAGGAAACGGTCGAGGGCGGGTAATGATTCTTGGGTTGTTAGGAGTGAGGTGCCCGGTGGGCCTGTTGACGGGAGTGTGATTCCTAGCTTTCTAGGACACATAGCTGCCCGTATTTGGGAGGACCAGGAGAGGCCTTCAGTTACGGGGTTGTTGAAATGTCATACCCGGGAAAAGACTTGTAGTTTTTTGCGTACATGGGCTGAGGCCTGGCCGGCGGAGAGCGAGATGTTCGAGCGACTGGAGGGCACTGGGGTGAAGCACGTTCCTGCCACCATGCACGATAAGATTGACAGTACGCTGATCACGGCTTTCATTGAGCGATGGCAGCCGAATACAAACTCTTTTCACCTTCCGTTCGGTGAGATGACGATCATGTTACATGACGTCGAGGCCATTCTGGGGATTCGTGTTGAGGGTAAACGACTTTGTGCTGTGGCTGATGCGGATCAGGCAGATTCGCTGGCGGAGTTGTTGGCGGTGGACAGGGCTGCACTGTACACCGAGGCGCTAGGTGTTTGGGAACACGGAGGTGTGAAGATCGCATCTGTGTTGCAGCGGTGTTTGTACCCGAGTGCACGTAGGACGCCCGACGCACAGCTGAGTGCTTATGTTTTTCTACTCCTCGGATGTACCTTGTTTCCGGATAAGAGCGGCGGAAACAAGCTCAGGCCACGCAGTTGTTGATGTGCCATGTGCACAATAAGTGGTTCGATTCGGGAAACAGCTCTGCTATGGGGGCAAAGAGACCTCCCTCACAGTCGCTGACGATGGCTGCTGGATGAACATTAAGCCCGATGTAGTTTCTCAGCTTCTCCAAAACCCAATAATAACTTGGAGCCGTCTCATCCCTGATGATTGCATGACCAATCAGAAAGTTCTGGTTCGTTGGAGCCATCCCAACCATCTCAACCAGAGGGAACTTGTACTTGTTTGTCTTGTACGTTGAGTCGATCAAAATCACAAATGGCCAAGACTTGATCATATCAGCACAATCAGGATGCACAAGGAAAAGATGAGTCACCTCCGCTGTATCTTCATCAGAATCAAACCAGAACAGGTAACCACGTGATTGTGCCTGGTGTAGCAGCTGCTGTATAGGGTTCCTTCCCTCTGACCGTTCAAACCTGAGTTGTTGTCTGACGTTGTAGATGTGTCTTCGGTTTGGATGGTCTTCTGGAAATTTCTCTAACACAGATGCTAATATTTTAGCAGGCTTCACTTGAGCATCACTCATTTCTTTCACAACTAGTTTCGCAGCAGGACTTAAGCCGCTCAGTTGTCGATGACCCTCTTCATATACTATCATCTCATGGTTGTGATACCCCCATTTAGAGTAACCTATCACTTCCCAACCGTCACGACTCCGTAGTTGTCGAACCTTTACTCTGAACTCACACCCACAACCTTTCCGCTTTGTGTCAAACCGAGTGGCTGTACGAAAATCTCTTTCTTCTCTTTTGCGATAACGGTCACATCTCAAAATGCGATCCATTCTACCATCCCGTTGAGATTTATGAGTTGCTACTACCAAGCAAAATCCAGCTGCAATTGCAACCTGTTTTGCCCAATCAATCGCCTGTTGAGCTTCTTCGAATGGACCATCATGTCCAAATATCTCACTGTAATCATTTCCGTCTCCACCATATTCCTGCATCAATTATATATTACAATAAATACATTTAACGGATAATACATTTAATTTCTATATTTCCACATAATTAACACAAAAAAAAAACATAATTATATATAATCAAACTTAATTTTTATAAAAACCCAATTCGAATTTTCAAACTAAATTTAAAAATATACCATTTCGAATTTTCAAATTTAATTTTAAAAAAACCTATTTCGAATTTTCAAATTTAATTTACAAAAAACCCATTTCGAATTTTTTTAAAAAATCATTTTCGATTTTTTATTTTCACAAAAAAATTAAATAAAAAACAACAAAATCAAAAAGGAAAAAATAAAAATTAATTATTAAAGGTGGCGTCTGCCAGGGCTGCCACACCCACTGGACTGGCGCCTGGCAGGGCCGCCTCACCCAGTGGAGTGGCGTCTGCCCAGGACGCCAGTCTGGTGGTCTGGGCGTCTGGGCTGGACGCCACTCTGGTGGTCTGGGCGTCTAGCTTGGACGCCACTCTGGTGGTTCTGGCGTCCGGCTTGGACGTCCAGGCTACGGTTTGGGCGTCCACCCTAGGCGCCGTAGCCACTACGACGGTAAACCGTGAATTTTAGCGGTCACTTACCTCGTTTTCCGTCGACGACGACGTACCTCCGGCGTCCCCCGCATCTCCGGCCTGCCATCCGGTCTCCCCCGACGAGCCAATACGGCTCCACATTTTTTACACCGAGATTATCTCAATTTTAGCAAAAGGGCATAATGGTCAAATCATAACATATTTGTGGGCTTTATATGGTAAATTGCGGGCGATGTTTAGCGTTTCACTAATTTAATTACTGGTCAAAATGAGGTGACAATGTACAAAATGGAGAAAAAAGTAGTTGTAAGAGAATGACTTAATCTTCAACTGAAGTACTTGAACAAAAAAGATTAATACAAAATGGGATAACCATGAGTCACAATGAATTGCCTAATTGAATTATGAAATCTCCTATATTTACAGTTTCATAAATCGATACAGTACAACAATCAACAAACACAAATGACGTGTCTGTATCGGTTGCATGCCTCATAAAATTTCAGATTTGACAACGGCAAAACTAATTTATCATCTTCAACCTAGAAGAAACCGAGTTACCAAATCAAGTAAGCACTTTCCGGAGTTCATCTACAAGTTGTGCTCGACTCGATGAATCCACCTGAAATTCAAAATGAAAATATTAGTCTTACATTCTGATATCAAATAAAAAATATAAATATTGAAAAGAATTTGCAGTACCTTTTGAAGTAGGGCAGCAAGACCTTGAGGCAAAGCTTTCAGGTCTGAAGCCGAGTTGCTGATATTTGACAGCTGAAGCAATACCTTCTGAACACGCAATTCTGTAAGCTTTTCTTCATAGTTAGCAGAATCATTCTTCCACTTAAAGAAAGCCTCATCATCATCCCAAGCATTGGAATCGTCTCTAGAAGTATTAGCAGACTCAGAGAACCATTTTTTGATCAATTCAATGGCAGATTTATGGGGCAACCCTTCACCTGCTGCAGTTCGTACAGACTTGATCAGTGATTCCTCCATTACTCTTCTGTATAATCTCTTATAGAAGAATGAACGGGACATTTTCCAATCTAACACTTCCTTAACAACTCCTTTTGCAGCCATCCTTAGTGAAGTATCATGCAATTCAGCAAACTTCGTGGCTATTTGAGTATAAACAGGCAACAGTTGCTTCTCTCGAGCTGTGATTTGCTGTTGGAAAAGTTCGATATCAGCATAAGAATTGGTTTCCTTGGCTTCAATCAGTTTTTCCTTGAGACCAATAAGTTGTTGGTCGAGCCTTCCCATACACTCAATCAATTCGTTGGTTCTAAACTTGATCTCAATCATTCCTTCAGGCTCGAGTACATTTCCTTTAGCTGTTCGGTCAGCATACATTTCAATATGGTCTGAATTAATTCGACTATCCACAACAACCCATGCCCCTCCACGAAGCTCTCCCATCATGGGAATATAAACAAAAACAGGTTGATTGTAAGTCCTAAGGTTTTCAACAATTGTAGATCCAGCCTGAAGAATCCCTTCGAACAGGTCCCTTTGCCCACCTGAGAAGCCTCTCCAGTTAGCTAAAATGAAAAGTGGAAGTTCTTCCCGGTTGAAATCCAACAAGGCTTGTGCTGTCTTGGTAGCAGAATCTGGAAACCATACTTGCCCTGCTTGTGGTACCACTCTCTCATGAGAATCAAGTTGACCAGGATCTGCTGGGATAATTTGCATAACAGTCTGTGTCTCAACAGCAACTATGCCAACTGGAATCCCTCCAAGTTTGGCCCTTCCTGTGACAACTGTTCTTGCCCACCCTTCTAAAGTTTCAACAAAACTATCTTTGTCGAAAATACCACCAAGCCATTTACCTTTAGCATCAAGTATACCAGATATAGCACCACGAGGATCACAGGAGTTTTCAGGCAGATACTCAACCTGCCTTTCTGGAGGGTCTAAAGAGCGTGATATCGGAAGTTCACCACCTAAATAGGCTGGAACATAGCTGAGCCACTTCACAATAGCTGATATGCCTTCAAGATCATCAGAAACTGTAAGATGCACTACCCCATTAGTGCCCATAATCTTTGGACCACCAAGTTGCATTTGTGAACTGTATACCTCCCGCCCAAGTAGTTTATTTAATGCAGAAAAGCCAGTAAGAATTATGGGCTGATCAAGCCTCTGTATACAACGCATCCCAAGGCGAGCAAGATAGGCACCAATACCAACTGTTCTGCTGGTAACAAAAGTTAGAGTAAAGGTTTCCTTGTAAGCCCTTGAGTAGGCACTAGCTATAGCTCCACTTCCTGACAAGTTCTCAACACCTAGTCCGTCCTCATTACCTACAACAGTGTCAATAACCCATCGAGTTTCACCATCTTTAAGTTTTAACTCATGGGCTATAACTGATGACCCTATACGACCATAATCTTCAGGAGTTAAGTACACATACTGGAACCCACGCTCAGGGTTTGACTCATCAGACCAACCAACTTTGAAGCAGCTTTTTACCTCGTCAGCAACACCAAGTCGAGCCCCTGAATTCGCAGCCAAATAAATCAGAGGAAGTTTCTTAGCACAAGCAAGATTTGTTACTGCAAGGAAGAAAGCATCTTCTCTCGGTCCGAAAGATCCAGCCCTGAAGGTAATATCATTTGCTACGACCAATATTGTCCTTCCATTGGGGAATTCAGGAGTTGACATTTCCAAGCTCCAGGCCACCATACCAACATCATTAAGACCAGGGTTGCGATCCTTAGGAACAACAGGAGTTCCCCAGGTTCCTTTTGGATCAGCAAAAACTAGCTCTGTTGCTTTTATAAGTACTTTTTCAGAAGGTTTTTCCCCATCTGGCGCTTGAGATGCCCATGATTGCTCTAAGGCAGTCAAGAAAGCCTGAAAACAATAGCGCGAATAATGTAAGTCCATTAACATGCAACAAAAAATAAATGAGTGCTGCCATGAGCTATGGTAGCCTGGTCACTAATTTGATACAAGTCATACAACTCTCTGAGACTTGCATTTTGATCAAAAAGAATGAAGAAATGGTCAAGAACAGGTTTTAGGAGGGAGGGGATCAAAGTGATGGAAAATTGAAATTCCATACCAATGGGAAATCATAGCAATAAGTTGTGCTGCTTTTCATGGCCTGAAGTCGTTTACGGGCGATAACCCCTAGGGATTCATAGGATGCATTCACTGGTACTCCATGAAGGGGACCATGAGCAGACACAGAATGGTAGACCATTTCATGTAGGCTGTTATCCTCCAACTCGCGGTAAACCTGGACATCATTGATGCAATAACATTCATTAAATTCAAGACTATTCATGAGGTACATGGTAATATTGTATTTAACCACAAATGTAAGAAACTACTAATTATTATTCATGATCAGCACCAATATAGAAGCAAGCACCAACTAGACTTGGAAACATGCTACTGTAGTTTTGGAATTCTACGCATACCAACCATATTCGAGTATTATGTTTTTACTGTGAAACAACTAGTTACATTAATGTTTATCTAAAATTGGTCAAAGCAGATAATATATAACTTAACTTTGAAGGACAGAAGTTCAGCACAATTGCCATACTTTAATTTAAAGTGATAAAAGCACAAATTGGCAGCATTGTTTGGTAATAGATTCTAAGAAATGAATTCGACATCAGGTAACAATATCATTTCTGTCCATAAATTTTTTTCAGTTAGGTTTGGCAGTTAAAGCATGCATATTAAAGGATTTAGTAGGTGGGTAGGGTTTTGGTAGACGGTGGAGAGATAAAAATGAAATAAAGCAGATGGAGGAGAGTATATGAGTACAGTGTCCACATTACACAGGTTGAGTGAGAAGCTTCCTTTTTAAGTAACTGGCAGATATTATTTTGTTGGACATCACGAAAGCAATACAAATAGATTTTTATGGACAGAATAAGTACATAGCCACTGAACTATACTGCTCATCCTGCAACTTAAGGTTTAAAAAAAGGCATATAAATTGACAATTGTCACAAATTTTGATATACAATAAGCCACTGTACATTATGTACGGTCTCTAACGCACCCTTAGACAACAAATTTCACGTATACATTTCACTGCACCAAAAAAATTAATGATTTGCCAAGAGTTAGAGCTCAAAATTTGCAGCTTTCATCAACTAGCAATCCCATGAAAGTGTAATGAAAATTTTGGCTTCACGCTGATTTTAAAACTATACCTTTGACACACACACACACACACACACACATATATAAAATAAAAATAAAAAAACTTACTTGTACAGAGCAGGTCTGACCAGTCACATTAGTAACTGCGACTCTCCAAGAACCATTGGCTTGGCCAGAAGATGATATCCAAAGCTTCACTTCCCACTCACAAACATTTAATCTATGCATTCTTACACCAGCCAAACTGTGAATTTCACGAGCAAGCTCTTCCAAAAGGTTCTGAACAGCCACCTCTTCATGTTGGTCGTCGATGTTCAACTCCCTGGAAACAAATAGTTGATATAACTCTCCTTTAAGAGTAAGTTGCATCAATTACCACAAAATCAGAAAAAAGGAGAAATGGTGCAATAGATACCTGTGATATGGCACAAGATCATGTATTTGTTGCTCTCTAACTATGTACAGGTACATATGAGCATGATCAGGTTTCAAGGTAACATTATGTGCATTAAGTTCTAACTCTTCCATTGCAGTTGTTAAAGACCTCAGGATGCTTCTTGATGTAAAAGAGATGGGCCTTTGTGTTCGAAGAGTTCCTAGTTCGACTCCTGAGAACTCAGAGATGGGCTGTCTGACAAGCGTTCTCAAAAACATCCTCCGGATGGATGGCTTGTCCATGACGGTATACAGATGCCATTGGCGATCCCGGGAAGGAGTATATTTGATATTTTCATATCCCTTAAGCTTGTCCTGAATTCATTAAAATTAGAGGAAATCAACAATGGCTCAATTATATCATTTAGGTAGTATAACATTATGAAGATATTAGTAAGACCTAGATTGAAATAAAAGAGAATAGAACAAAGAGCATAAGAAAGACGACTCAAAACCTCATACCAGTTCAAGATAAATAGATAGAGGAGGTTCCAAATGACGTAGTAATGGTTCCTCACTGTAGTAATTTTTTTCTGCTGACCAATAAAATGAATGCCTCATTGGGGTTCTCCCTTCATCTCTCTGTATAATGCAACTAACCACCCCAACACCAACAGCACGGAGATCAGAACTGACTTCTTTATCTCTCAGAATTTTGGCCAACTTATCGATTCTCTCTTGAGCCTGATCTTCATCACCACTGCACAAATAACACAATTCAAAAGCTATTTATATAAGATACAAAATATTCATGCAAATCCACTCAACCACAAGACCAAGAAATCCATTGAGCTGAAACTGGGAATTTTCTTAACAAGAACGGATAAAAAAGTCAAGTACAGCGCTTAAATGAAGGAATTAAAGCATGGTGCACCATTAAGGGAAATTTCCTAACAAGCGCAGATAAAAGAGTCAAGTACAGCGCATAAATGAAGGAATTAAAGCATGGTGCACCATTAACATTAGTTGAAAAGTGTAAGTATAGAGTTTTTCTACCTATCCTGCAACAAGCTCATTTGGTTATTCACCCCCACAAGTGAAATGTGCAACATGTTGCCATGGCTGCCTGGTTCTAAAGAGGCACTGGATAGTGTTTTCTCAGAATTCTGAGTTGTTTCTTTCAGTGCAGCAGTAATCACCGATGGCAGAAACTGCAGAGATTTAATAACAACCATGGCCCCCCACTTTCTCTCACTGTGTTTCTCAACAATTGGTTGATTAGAGGATAGATCATCAGAGACGGTTGTTCTTTCAATCTGCTCCTCCATGAACTCCCAAGAAGCAATGAGGCCAGATCTATGCCACTGCATCCTCACACTTCCCTTGACAAGATAAGGCTAAGAAAAAAAAAAAGAAGAAGAAGAAGAAAAGATAAAGAGTTAAATAATTTAAAATTCATTGATAAATAGTAGTTGACTTTAAAATATTGAACTCTGGATTCACCTGATAAAGCCTCCGGACATAGGTTTCAACAACCCGCCTCTGTAGTGTATGATCACTGTGATCAAATAAGCCCACAAGGGCATCTTCAACAGCAAGCGGAGTACTCACAAGAGCTTCCATACGCTCATTTATAGCACTTTTTCTTTTTGGAGTATCCATGTTTTCACCATCTTCTGTAAACATTTCTAATTCAGAAAGGTTTCTAGCAATGTTAGAACGAAGCTCACTCAATTTGGTTTGTTCAAGCAATTGACTAGCCTTGAGAGCCAACTGCAATCATGGGAGGATTATGAATTAGTTGTTTGAGACTTCAACTACCACAGCAGCATAAATCATTATATAAGCGAAACTAACTTGAGAGCTCATCTCTGTATATTAGAAAATACATATCTGTGGCATAATGAGACAAGATAAGCACAAGTTGTGGGATCACCAACCTCAGAATACATTGTATGGTTCAGTTGTGAGAAACGAATAAGTTTCTCCCTGTATGCAGCAGGATTTGGGTAAACTAGTTGTTCCATGAGTCGTAGGACAAGTTTATTTTTATTTTTAACACCCTGAAAATCATAAAATATGGGATGTATGATGAACAAGTCTGGAGCAGAATCTACGAAAAGTAAGTATAACAAATCAACAAACCTAAAGTCACATTTTTTGAAGTTTTCAGCGTACCTGATGTGATAGTACGATATCCACAATTTTCAAGAGATCCTTTTTATAATGAAGGCGGAGACGTTCAATGACATCAGCCTGGACAGAGTAACACCAAAGTCACAAAGTAGCTAAGGCTGGACACAGTGTACATAATTTACAACAGACCATTAATTTAAGTACAAGCTCTATCATTTTCTTATGCAAAAAGAAATCAATTGTTTCTTCATCGAATGGCAACACAACTGATAGTGACAGAAACCAGGGAACAGGTTTGAAACTAAATTAGCACACAATAGATTAATGATTATTAGCAAATTCACAGTGTGGCACCAAACCCAAGCACTCAATCCTTAGTATAAAAAATTAGTATACATGCACTATAGATCAACGAACCTGGATATTGTCGCTGAACAATTCTTCAACGGACAAATACTCTTCAAACAGAGACTGAACAATAACACGAGCATGACTCTCTCTTCCACCTTCATAAGACTTTACAAGACTCATTAGAGGCTCGATAAGCCGTTCTTGAGCGCCTCTCTCTTTCTCAGGGCATGAGTTTAAATGGGCCTGTGAAGAATTCATACTACTTACGTGAGTAACTCTCAGGGTGATAATTTACAAAAGGGAATCAAAGGTAGGTGCTAACCTCTAGAACACCTTTCAGTAACTTAGCAGGAAATTCAACATTATGAGAATTGGTGATTCCTTCAAATTCTCTATACTTTGATTCCAACTGAAAGATAAAAAGAAAGGGAATGAGTGAAGATATAAAAGTATAGCAGACAGATACAGATTGCAAATTATTTCTCAAGCATGACTATAAAAGTAGAATGTAGAAACACACTTCATTTCTCAGATCTTTGGGAAGCCTGGTTGTCAGAACAGATAAGCATTCTTGCCATTGTAGGAAAGGAAGTTCAGGACTATCAAGGCAGACCAGCAAGCTCTGGACGACCTGAGAAATTACGTAACAAACAGGTAAGAATGGTTCCTCATAGGAAAGCAACAAACACAAAATATTACTTTTTAAGGACCTGCAACAGCCCCTTTAGAGGCCATCTCATCAAAAATTGGAATCACAATCAGTAATGTAACTATATAATTAAGTTCAAGGAAAATTAATTCATGAACAGAATACTTACTTCATCTATCTTGTGTTCATAACCTGCAAGAATCATCCGAACTGCATTTAAACTTGCAGCACATCTCTGATGAACTTTTCCTGATATTGCAGTTGGAGGTCCCAGGGTAGGAAAGCTACCACGGAAAGGTTCAGCTTTCCTTACAGCAGAAGGATCATCTAGCTCTAGTCTTGCTATAAGCTCACCAGCCTATACAACAAATCACATACATAAATTCAATTTTAAGATTATTTTCTTATTTAGTATATATACAATTTAAATGATGCTCACCTGCATAGCTTGACCTTCCGACATATGAAACTGTATTACACCAGATGCAGGGGAAAGCAAAGGCATACACATCTTCATAACTTCAACCTCGGCAAATGGTGTATCTGCATCTACATGGCTTTTATCTGGTACCAAATACCGCATCAGCTTACAAGGTGTCTCCGCGATTAACTTTGAAGGATCATGATCATTCTTAAAATAGAGAAGGTAAAAGGTTAATACCAGGCCAGATATGATAAAGATTTCGAGCTAAGATGCAGAGAGAGAGAGAGAGAGAGAATGTACCTGAAGCAAACAAGTTCTTCCATCAATAAGAAGACGAGTTCCTGCTGCTTCTTCTTCAGCATATATTACGTGACTGTTCCCATCCAACTGCGTGACATTTTAAGATAAAAACATTCAAGAGATTTAATATCAGCATATAGAGCTGAACAGCAATTGTTCCATATTAATGGGTGTAGGCGTGTAGCAATTAAAGTAAAAGAAACTCCTTCCAGGTCCAGCACCTTTGTAACGTAAACCTTATGGACAAGATGGTCTACTTATAACAAGCTAGGGCATTGGTGTTGGCATGATTATTTACATGCTATATGGTATAGCTTCAGGAATCCATGTCTTTCTCAAAAAAAGTGTCTAGTTTATGTTATAAAATTGCAAAGTATAATGAGCATGATGCATAGGGCTGACCTATAATTAAAAGGGCTGATGATAACCTAAATAATGACCAGATATTTATTGCAAAAGTTTTCAGCTTATATGGATTGAATTAAATGCCTCACTCTCTCACTTGATTATCATCCGTTTGTTATTTGTCATTGAAACTAGACAGAAGGTTGTGATTAAATACAGGGTCATATACATGTAGCATTAATATATATTATAGATACTGAACTACTGAAGTCTTATATATTAATGATGCAACTCTTACCTGCATCAAGAGACCACCATCTCTTAATGTATGTATTTCTGCCTCAATCTCAGACTCATTCAATTTCAATCTGTAGCTTCCTGGGCCACCCCTCACCATTTCAATCTGAGAAACAGCAACCATGTTATGGTAAATTACAGCGTCCAATAGTGCAAAATTTATAAACTAAAATTGTCATGAAGGTAGAATATCCTGAAACATACAGTGTATTTGCTCCCCTCAATATTTAGAGCAACTTCAGAGTGGACCAGTGAGATATGCTGCAATGCCCACAGCAGAATTAGTATGAGATACTGAAAGAAACAATGACACCAAAAATTATGTAAACCTCGACATTCTCTGGTGTATTAAGTACCTTTGGAGGAATTTGCCCCTTCTCAAGATAGCCGATATACTCTGAAACGGTGGCTGCACTACTAGCAGAAGCTTTCTGGAGAAAGACAGCAGGGAAAGGGAAATATCACTATTATTGCTAAGTCCAATGACTATGAACCATGTAGCTTTTCGAAGTAAGCAATGAGATAAGTGTTGTACATACATAGAGTGCTCCTCCCACAACAGATATGTACCAGGGGGGCCTTTCGGCTCTGACCCTCATTGCAATTCTGCTATCCAACCAACCTGTATGAAATTTGTTATCTCTGTAATCTGAAGACTGGAGAGAAGGAAAAAATATTAGGGTAAAAACTTCCGCAGCTTTTGGTGGCTTTAATGGATGGTGGAAACAGGGAATGAATATAAAATAAAATCTCATTAAGGCTCACATTTAACAGGTCAATGGTATAATCAACATTAGTGCGAATTTCTCCTCGGATTTGAATTTCTTTCAGGCCAAGAACCATATTTGCTATGGCCAAGCCTCTTGATTCACCAAATGCAAAGACATGGCCTGCAAAGAAGTTGATTAATTTTAAACTTTGTAAACTATAAACCAAGTTACCTTGAAACAAGAAAACTATAACCAAGTCACAACATAATCAGAGCCAGGAGAGATTTTATTTATTATAAAAAAATCCTCAGTAGAAGAGCCGACTGCATCAAACATGCTTTACAAGTATACACATTATAGCATATATCTGAATCTGACATACATGTATGAAATATCTACTATCTACTGTGACACATTATGAGGAACCTTTTCTACTCCTTGCATGTTGCTTAGTACATACCCCTACCCAGTTGTGATGAAAACATAGTATATTAGAATTTCCTCCAATCCATAAATGAATCCACCAAAGCATTTGTTTATTAGATAGTTTCACAATGTGTTAATCTAACAGATTTGTTGTATATATGAAACTAAGATGTAATATATTGTTATTTAAAAGCACATCACAAATAAAAGGCAATTAAAGATCTAATTCTCGTCAATTCTCATTATTATATTAACCTCCAAAGTATATTTGGGTGAACATTAAAAGTTATATTCTGCGTCTTAAGTTGGACTTTTGACTTACCAAATTGAGAATCTGAAAACTCATGGATGCCTCCTCCAGACTGCAATAGTAAATTTTGATCATCATCAAGCTCATAAAATGAGCCAATCAAAAGGATGACATTAAAAGTTGAGAAGAAAAGGTACCTTAACAGAGAAGTAGGCCCACACATTTGGTTTACTTTTGAAACTCAGCTCCTAATGAAGACACCCATGATATTAGATATCTTCAATACTATTACAAAGCAAGCAAGATAACAGATTGGGAAAGTACAATAAAAAAAAAAAAAAAAAACAAAACAAAACAAAAAACCAGGATAGTCTAACCTGTACTTTCCCACTAGTAGGCTTGAACCCATCATCTGGGTCCTCACTTGTCACACGTACAGCAACACAGTGACCTTTTGGTTTCACAGACTGGGCCTTGTCCATATCAAAATGCTTAGCTTCACTTGAAGTAATTCTCCAAGTATCATAACCCCCACCATGTTCCACCCCATAGAATCGCCTAATTTCTATTTTGATATTGCACGAGCAAGTCAGCTCAGAAACGAGTACAAAAGAGTACATATGTTAGATAAGTAAGGAGCAGGTCATTTTACCAGGAATTTTCCAAAGAGGAATACCCATGCCCACAGCGACCTGAGCAGCTGGAAGATTTATTTCAGCAATCCACTCAGTAACAGGGTGCTCCACCTGTGTTGAGCGAATACAAGAAAGGAAAATGAATTCATCAGAACTACAGAAAATAGTAGTTTAGCTATGAATAAGGAGCATACAAAGTATCATAGATAGTTCATACTTGTATTATTTAGAATTTGGGACATAGTAGCCTATTATTCTATATACAATTTTGAATATGAAGGTGCAATTGTATATAGCTTTACACGGCAGGATTCACATAAATTTAAAGACAATAATGGATGTTGATTTGTCTGAAATAAAAAAATGCAAAGCAATTAAAAAAAAATGCCATGCAAACAGGACATTGTGGAACATAAAAAAAATAATAAGGCCAGATGATATCAGGTTGCCATTTTGGATCCTGCTAGCCCTCATCATATCTACATTTTTTTTTAATTCATGATTTCACATCATAATTACTAATGAGAAGTTCAGGATGCTCCGTACCTGTAGTCGAGGATTCAGCTCAAGGAAGAAAAACTCGCCAGTTTCCATACTGTACAAATATTCAACAGTTGCTGCTCCTACATAACCTACAGTTTTAGCCAACCTTCTAGCTGCCTCCTCGAGTTCCTTTACTGTTTCTGGTGGAGCTACAGTTATTGGGCCCTCCTCGATAATCTGATCAATTGATATGACGGACAGATAGATTCAAAACCAAGCTTAAGCTAATCCATAAGATGTATATACATTTTTACAAAAAGAACACAAGTCCTTTTTAGATAAGCTTAAGCTAATAAGCTGTACTTGGAACATGCTAAGTTAGAAGTTAAAGATTTAAAGTTTATCGACAAATCAACTAGAGAGTTAGGGACAAACCTTTTGGTGCCTCCTTTGAACACTGCAATCACGACTATGTAATGCAGCGACATTGCCATAGTGATCACACAATAACTGTACTTCTAAGTGCCGACTCTGCAAGGCATAAATAATGCCTTCTTAGACAAAAATATATAGACAACCATTTTCATGAAAAGAAGTATGTATAGCTCATCCTGATAGAAGATTACTGTATCAATGTTGTAGGAATCTAACCTGTGAAGCCACCTTCATGATGAATATGGGTGAGCCAGGAACTTCACCCTGCACTTGCTTGAACAATGCCCTTACTTCATCATCATTGTGAACCTGAAAAGGAAAACAAAACCCACGAGTTTATGAAATGTTGGGAAAAGGTTATTTGACCACATCATCCCTAATATCTAACGCACCTTTCTTATTCCTTTCCCTCCGCCACCCCAAGAAGCCTTAATCATAGCTGGATAACCAACAACTTGACAGCTAGCAACTGCTTCCTCTGTAGTAAAAACACAGGCTGCCTTGTATATATCCTCAGGAATTGATACAATGCAGTCTTGTTTGGCAACTCTCACCTAAAGGACAGATACATAAATAATGTAATTAGCAAACTCCTAGCAGTAAGCAGAATTGTGAAGGCTACAAGAAAAAAATGTGCATACGTGAGAACCACTCCATGGAAGAGTAGGAACGTCAGCAGATTGAGCAATCAATGATGAACCAATTTTATCTCCAAGAGCCGCCATAGATACTGCTGGGGGTCCAAGAAATATAATCCCCTTAGCCATAAGTGCATCTGGCAACTCAGGGATCTCAGATGCGTGTCCCCAACCAGGCCAAACCGCATCAACATGTGTCATTTCTGCCATCTGAAAGAAAAGAGAACAAAAACAAATTAAGTCCCACCCAAAAAAATTTACCATCTTTGTCTTCAGATCATAGTTTCAAAAACAATTTTTACACTTAACAAACACGCAGGTGTAATGTAAACTAAACCAAAATGGACTATGGTTTTCTCGTAAATCTTGGCTAATATCTATTTTTAATCAACCCAATTACATAGGAAAATAACCAAAGAGGACAATGCTACCACAGCAAGATTCACGGTACCTCTACAATAAGCTGCACATTGGCATAGTTATTGTTGTTAGTCCCACCAGGGACTTCAACAAACTGGTCAGCCATTCGAATATGCTCCGCATTAATTCTCATGTCTTCTGGAGTAGCCATAGCAACTAATGTTATAGCCTTCTCCGTTCCAAAAGTCTCGTAAGCCCATGTCCGGACACTTCTTATAAATTTGACAGCTGCCATTCCATTGTTTGCAATCAAAATACTATGAATTGGATTCTTTCCATCAAGGGCATAACAAAACTCATCCACAATGGGATTTGTAGAATTCCTCTGTACAACTCTTCCATTCCTATTTGCAATTGTTGTCAATAATGTCGCCATCCTCGGATCTTCCTTGTTATCTTCCTTCTTTACAGGTTCACCCCCCTCTTGGTGTTGCCCAAAAACCCGGCCACTGCGCCTACGACTGATAATCAAACCAATAACAAAATCTCATCAATTACTGATCAAAATGCTTATAAACATCCCATTTTTTCACTACAAACTAAAACTCCCACTTATTACGTACAAGTACAATCTAATCTAATACATGGACTACACAAAATTCGCGGTGTAATTATATTTTATTTTTTTCCTTCCAAATACAAATCAAACCATACAAAAACCTAGTATATCATGAACCAAATCATCAATTCAATTAAATTAAGCTTCTAAATATATGAATATATGATCATTCACTACAACTATCAACAATTCGCCTGCAAAACTGGGTAATCATAAAATCCCACAATAACAAAGAAAATTAACAACAAAAACAATAGTTAAAATTACATACCAATTAAATAAAAGGCAGGAGTTGTATGAATGCTTATATTCAAAATTGATTTAAATAGAATCATACAAGTTTAAATTTATACAAGTCAAGTAAAATTCAAGAGTCAACAATTGAACATAGAAAAAAATTGTATGACAATCAAATGATGTACTTGTATAATTTAGACTACAAATATAAAAAACTTAAGTAAGATGAAGTCAGTCAACTAAAGCCAGCCACCAATATCAATCACATTTTTCTAGTAAATTCACACTCTTCTTCATACAAGTTAGCTCAACTACACACTACCAAATTCGAACCAACAAACTCGAATCAAAAAAGACTCGAGTTTAGTAAAAACGTACCCGTGTAATAATAGATGGGGTGGACTACATGAACCAAGTTCGTTGTTTGGGCAACTACTCCTAGGAAACTAAATTGGCATGTGGGGTGATTTTATATTCTTGAATCAAAACTAAGATCATATAATATAATGTGAGTTATAAAATGTAATATTTTGTGTGTTTTTGTGCACTATTTATTAATATTAATATTTAATAATATAAATAAAATATATAAGAAATAAGAAAGAGAAGAAAATCATTGAATTGAAGAAGAGTTAGGGGGGAAGAAGGGGGTTGGTTTGGTTTGAGGCGCAGGATGCCTTCTCTTCATTAACGACTCAATTAATTTGGGGTCTGTTGCACGTGGCA
Source organism: Chenopodium quinoa (assembly GCF_001683475.1). NCBI lineage: Eukaryota > Viridiplantae > Streptophyta > Magnoliopsida > Caryophyllales > Amaranthaceae > Chenopodium > Chenopodium quinoa. The sequence continues at coordinate 1,357,495 of NW_018744367.1, forward strand.
ACTGCCCACCTTTCAGCTACCATTATTCCTCCTTTCTTTTATGCTGCAACTACCCCTTTCATTGTCATCGACCCGTTAAAATTCCTTACTCCTTTCGTCTTTAAAAGTTCATATTATAATATTATTAAATTAAGTTATAATTGTATCATATATAAATTTACGTTAGGAAGAACTTCAAAAGACAAGTGAAGTAAGTTTTACCCCATTGTAAGAGTTTTTATTCATGTAGTTGTATAAAATGTGCATCTTAATAGATCGGAAGTGTAGATTTCATTTACACAAATAAATTTAGAAAATTACATTATTTTTACAATTGATTTATTATTTTGATGATAGATTGGTGAAAACAATAAATTATGAAAGTGACATATTTAATTATGTCGCGATGTCACATTGTAAATTTGTTTGATTTATGAAGGAACTTATACAAGCACAACAACTTATAAACAAAACAAAAATAAAAAAAAATAAAAAAATACATCTATGGCTAAAACATTTACTTCAAAGAAATCAAATCCTATTTCAACAAATCAACGCATTATACGTTGAAAAGTAGAATAAAACAACGAATGCTATTTTCAATTATGTCATTTTCACTATGTAAATCATGTTCGTTTTTAGAAGAAGCATTTACTAGTGCAACAAATCATACACAAAAACAAATATGGAATCAATCAATAAAATTAGCACATTTAAAAGAAATCAAATTCCCTTGTCTCACTTTTATTTGTAACAATGTAACACGCATATAGCATCGGTATACTCGTAACAAATAGAATAATAAACACAAACGTATCAATAATCAATAGACGTGACGATTAAAAGTTATTCCGTACCTCTTTTTTAGTTGAAAATTCATAATTCCTCTACTGCATTGTGACAATATGGGGTAATGTGAGGTTTTTGTTAATGGAAGGTATTTTCTTAATGGAAGATTAACAAGATCACAATGTTGAGAAATAGGTGACATCACCAAACCCTCAAAAATATTCCTATAATTTTTTTTTAATCGAACTAAATTGAACGATTAGTGAGTATTAAAGTATATATATAAGTCAAGAACAGGGAAATTAGAGTGAATAAAAATGTAATTAATTACAGTAATTATAGTGGAGGTGTAACAAATCACTGAAGTTTAGGGCCATGTTTTTAAAGGGGGGGGGGGGGGTATGTCAGCTTGATTTTTGTAGAACATTAAGCTATTTTTCCCTTGAATACGGCTACATCACTGACTAATTCTTCTTTTTTTTTTAACTTTTAAAACCCTAATTTATTTTGAAAAAAAAATAATTATTTGTATTTATTATTATTATTATTATTATTATTACGTATTATTATTATTATTATTATTTATCATACATATTATACATATTATTATTATTATTATTATTATTATTATTATTATTATGTAGTTTTCTTTTTAAATTTATATATTGTAATGTACTCGTAACAAAATCAATAAATTAAATTCTAAAAAATTGGAAACAACGAACGTTTTGACAGACCTATAAATATAATAACAAATCGTCTTTATAAGAATCAATAAAAAAAAAAATTAAAAAAAAATATTTATTTATTTATTTCTTTGGTGTGTAAGGTGAATGACCTAGCTAGAATATTGCCTTTTTTCTTTGGTGTGTAAGGTGAATGACCTAGCTAAAATATTGCTAAGAATGCTAAATATATTTAAGGGTTGTTTGGTATAGTAATTTTAGATGTAGGAAACGGATTCAATTAAGGGGACGCTTGGAATGGGGGTAATAAATTAAAGGGGTAATAAAAGTCAAACTAGGTAAATTATAGAGGTATTCAAGGTGTTTATGAATGAATTAAGGTTGTAGTGACATAAGGAAAAGAGAGGGGTGGAGGAATCATTACCCTCAAAATGAGGGTAATAGGTTACCCACCCTCCCCCAAGTGTAACTTATTACCCCCAAAATAAGGGTAATAGTTCCCTTTCTTCACCTATCACCACACCATCACTATATAAATCTTCTTACAATCACATCATCACTAGCTCCTCCTCTCCTATGTTTACTTTAATTTTGCTTGTTTTGACTTTTATTACCCCTTAATTTAATACTTCCAATCCAAGCGCCCCATAAGTGTTTCCATTTCTAGTTGTTTGGTATGGGTTAAAAGTAACAAATAACGTTTTGTTACCCTTGATAAACTAATGGAAACAAAATACATTTCCTTAATCATAATCTACTCAAATTATTTCCATTCCACGAGGATACTAAACATATAGTAAAAGTAACGTTTATCATTAACCTTTCCCTTACTTATTTGAATCCTTTCCGTTTCATTTACAATGTTTAAACAAAACACACCCTTAAGTCAATCTTCCCCAGTAATTAGATTTTTACCCTATGCAGAGTATATGTAATCTTTAGAATAAAAAGTTCTAAAAAAAATCAGCATTTATTCAGTCACTTAAAATAATATTTCTATCTCCTGTCAAAAAAAAAAAAAATTAAAAATATTTCTATCTCAATCCATACGAGTGATACGACTCAATTTCATAATCAGACTATATCAACTTTAATCATTATTCAGAAAAGTCATAGTAGAAATTATAATCTCATAATTTAATGATGATATGAGTAAAGATTAACCAAAAAGAACACATTTTTCTTAAATTATTTGACTTTGACTTTTGCATATTTCACTTAGTACGTACATTTCTACTATTATTGTACAAGCAACTTATGATCTTATTGTGTGGACGTAAATTTAATTTGAGGTGGAAATCTATGCTTTTTATATTATTAAAATTAAAAAGTAGCTTATCAAAAAAAATATTATTAAAAAGTATTCCTAAAAACGTTTATGCGTCACGTAAATCTGCACTAACATTATGTCACAATGTCACATCATCATTTAATTAGTATTGCGCTATGTTACCACGAGCATTGCAACATTATTCTATGTCATTATTAACGAGAAAAAAGCATCTCACGAGTTTCAAACAAATCTCGTGGATATACGATCACATTTCTTACCATTTTAGTCAATATTAATTTATGTCCTCTATATAAATATAAACATATACTTCGTATATCTTTAAGTACTCGTAAGCACTAAAAAGGATAACAAAAAATAATTTTATAGCCTAAAAAAAATGAATAAAGTGAAATAACCTCAACAATTCCAAGGCAATGGAGAATTATGTTATTCTCTTTAAATCCTCTTTTATGTTAACCTTACTCCTTATGTTTTAAAATAACAACCCGGTGCAACACTCAAGCTACACATTAGTTTGTTTATATAAGAAGTAAATAGACAATTATATTCACGCCTAACAAGTTCGCCATTAAAGCCTTAAGTTTTATTTTGATGTACAAAGTACCAATAATAATATATTTTCCCACTTCACTTCTTTAGTTATCAATAACTTTGATTCTGAACTTCGGTATCAAAAATTGTATATGATGTTAACAAGACCTTATTTAACGAGAAAATTCAAGTTGATCTATTGGATTGATGAAATACGTTTATCAATTAGGTTAAGAGTACATGTCATGAATTATTAGGGTGTATTATAGTAAATTTGACTGGTTGAGTTGGACAAATTGTCACATCTGCCTCCATTGAAGTCATGGTATAATGGCGTTTAAACTTTCGTCCTCATTGAAGCTCCCTCCTCCATTTACATTTCCTCCTTCTTCCTCATTATTCCTTCCCTAATCTCCACTATTTCCAACATTTTCGACACCATCTTCAAAAATTAAACTCAATGGTAACTTCAATGGAGGACATGGTCACCCCTATCATTTAGGGTTGACCATGCCCTTAATTTCACCCATTTTTCATAGGGTTTTCGTTTAACTTGGCGGTGAAGCCATCGAAGGTGGTGGTGACGTCGGTGGAAGGTGGAGACGAGGAAGATGGTGTTGAGAGAAGGTAGACACGATGAAAATGGTGTTTGAAAGGGTGGTGTCGATGGAAGGTATGGGTGGGTGAAGATCGGGGAAGGAAGAAGGAACGAGGAAGCTTCAATCGCAAATGAATTTCTTCAGTTAAGTAACTTGAAGTGTGTGTGTGCACAAAATTCAACAATACGAATATGATGTGGCCCAAAATACTTTTTCTAAAAATAACAAGAGAGCCACCAGTAAACAAAAAGTATTTGTCTAGAAGATCAATGGAGGCTCTCTCTTATTTAACTATGTTATTCCTACCATGTTGCTGGGGAGAATCACCAAGCAAAGCTTGGTCTAGTGGTAAGGTTTGCATCTCCCATGAGGTTGTGGGATCAAACTCCACTAGAGGCACTTTGGGGTGGGGTTATCCTTCCCCCCACTCCTAAAGTGCCTAACCCGCTAACCCAGACCGAGATGACCTGTGAGATGTTCCGGCCCGTAGGGCCCTTCTCCTACTAATAAAAAAAAAAAAAAAAAAAAAAAGGTTGTTGAAGAGAATTAGTGGTCAAATTTTAAGCTCTTAACTAAAGATACAGAGAATGGATACATGGTACATCAGTAGTATAGTTAGACCATAAAAACCAAATATACCAGATTAATTTGCGAAAAAAAAAAAGAAAAAGAAAAATGTTCCCTATTTTAAAGAGGAGAACGAAGTATTCTTTAATTGGAAATTGTAAATTTAAGTCTTCTATTTTCTAAATAGAATTTATAAATCAAAATAAATAAACAAGTACCAATACAGAGTAAGATCAGTGGACAGTGGTTGAACCAAAAATTGTTGGTCAAATGAAGCCAATATGCACTACAAGAATCACATTTCCGTCACTCTTACCATTACATTACAATTTTTTTTTTTTTTTGAATAATACCATTACAATACATAAGAATAAATTCATGATGCAATGATGTGATCTAGGGGATAAATAAAAATATATAAATTATACTTGTAATTAGAAAATTTATAGTTAGTTAAACTAACTTAAAAAAAAAAAAAAAAAAAAACTGCCTCAAAAAAAAAAAAAAAAAAAAAAAAAAAAAAGCTGAGGAGCCAATCCAGCCACGACTCCCACCACGAGGCCCATAAGGCCATGATAAGTGCCAAAAGATAACAGCGCGAGGATTAAATGCTGTTGGACTTCAAAGAAATAACGTGTACTCTATGGACCATGGTCAATCACTCAATCTGTTACTCATATTTTTCATTTTTCTTGTCACATACTTTTATTAAAGTTTAATATTTAGAGTTGTATTCATATATGTGTAACATACAAACATTAGTCCTTTTTTAGTACATCATAGACAAAGTTATTAATTTCCACAACTTAACATTAAAGCATTTAAATTTTGAAACGTATATATATAGATCATCAACACGACAACATTTCTATCTTATTTCCGAGTACACCTAAAGGGTTAAAGGTGTGTTTGATTCAAGGATTTTGGGATTAATTAATGAACTTTATTCATATTCATTTACAGAATTGAGCAAAGCTAATAAAATGAACACGAAAACTTTTATGGGTACACCAAGCTCTAGATACACCCGAGAACAACTAAGAATTTATATGAATAGAGAGATCGAGTAAAAACATACCGTTAATATAATCCAAAATGCAGAACTGAGAGATTGAATCAGTTCTAAGATCAAAACGCTGATTCAAAAAATGCAAGATAGTTCACACCATTTGATTGAGTTTGAATTTAGAGTTGTAACATAAAGCTTTATATTTGGGCGAAAAGAATGGGGGGTTTGGTTTGGTTTGATATGAGACAAAGGATTGGAGTTGAAATACATTTCTCAAAGTACAAATAAAACGGACTATTTATTATTGGTCACCGCTTTTACGTGGCATAAGCAACTTCCCACCTCTCAGCTACCGCTCTTCTTTATTTTTCAAACTAATTTCATTAATAAACAATCAATATTTTGAAAATGATTTATATAAAATTGAATATTACCTCGGTTAAGTGTTATGTGTAACTTTTGCCATTTTGGGATGATCAGAGTTATAGGCAACTCTCTGTTTTCTTTCTATTTTTAGTAAACAAAACCCTGGAAATTACATATTTACCCTTACTTAAAAATTTTGATTTTCTTAATTTTACCCTTATCTTATTTTAATCACAATAACCTTTTTAATCTAATCTAAAATCATTAACCTAATTCTACCCACCCCATTTATTCATCTCTTTCTTCAACCTCTCTTCATCTCTGTCACCCTCTTCATCTCTTTCACCTTCACCCTCTTTATCTCTTTCAACCTCTTCATCCCTCCTCCCTCACGAGTCACGACCACCGCCCTCCCACCACCATTCTCTCTCCTCCTTCACGACCACCTTCCATCCCACCACCGTCTTTCTCCTCCCTATGACCACGACCCTTAGCTCCCACCACCACGAACAATGCTGTCTCTCTCTTCGAATTTTCACAAGGATCTGCTTTGGGCTTGGAACTTGGTTCTCGAATTTCAACCGGATTGATGATGTGCTTTCTCTTTCTTCGACCGTTGGATGATGTGCGATTAACGATCCATATCATTTTTTTCGTATTTTTTTTGGATCTGCTATTGTCGATTAACGATCCATATCGTTTTTTTTCGATTTTGTACTTTTTTTCATTTTTTTTTGGTGATTTATGTTCGAATTTTCTGGGTTTTTTTCGATTTTCTGAGTTTTGATTTCGATTTTTTGAGTTTTGAATTTCTAGGTTTTGATTTCGTATTTCTGGGTTTTGATTCTGGGTTTTGATTTTCAAGGTTTTGATTTCGATTTTCTGGGTATTGATTTCGATTTTCTGAGTTGCTGTTCTTCGTCTGATTTTCTGGGTTTCTACGGTGGTGGGTGGGTATAGGGGGAGGGTGGGGTGGTGGGTGGGTTAGGATTAAGGGGTTTTCTACGGTGATGGGTGGGTCTGGGTACATGGGTGGTGAGGTGGTCTGAGTTAGGGTTGGGTCTTGGTGGCGTGGGTGGTGTGGTGGTCTGCGTTGGAGGAGGTGGGTTTGGGTGGTGGGGTGGTCTGCGTTGGAGGAGGTAGGTCTGGGTGGTGGGGTGGTCTGGGTTGGAGGTGGTTAGGGCTGGTGGTGGTAGTGGTTTCGTGGGGTTGGTAGTGGTGGTGGTTTTGTGGGGTTGGTAGTGGTGGTGGTGAAGGTGGCGGTGGTGTTGGTGAAGGCGGTGTTGGCTGGTCTTTGCTACTTAATTACATTCTCTCTCCACCTTAATTACATGCCACAAGTTACTTAACTTTTTCTAATCTTTGCCCCTTAACTTTTGCATTGGTTTCCGCAAACTCCCATTTAGTTGCACATAACATTTAACGGAGGTAGCATAATTTCCTCTATTTTTGTTTACTATTTATTTCGAGCTTAAATATTACTCTCATTATAACTGTGCAGATCTGTCAATGCATTACTTTAATTAAAAATATTGCTTAATTGCATATTAGTAATAAACTATTAAAAATATAATAGTTAATATTATTTGTAATAAACTATTAAATGAGACTAATCAAGTAAAACATATGTTATGTTTCATAAATTGAGAGTATTTTAGAAGATTTACAAGTGTCAAGATTCCAAACGAAAAGAACAAAAAGGATATGAGGGAGTACTTTTGTTATATTCGTTTATGTCTCTATTATACTACATATAAGTCAAATGCTTATGTGATGGATTTCTCCTTAAAAAATAAATAAATAAAAAAATATATCATAATACAGTACTCGTACCTCTTATGATCCAATGTTAACATTATAAACAAAAAACACCAAGATTTACTGTGACTTTTTTTTTTTTTTTTTTTCGAAAGAAGATTTACTGTGACTTTGTAAGTCATAAATAATTGACTTTCTAAATAATAAACAAAATTAATGACAAAAATGATTACAATTATTTATTTGGAAACAAATAAATGAAACATTTATTTTTTATAGTACTTATTCACCACAAATAATTGAAAAAGAATTATGTCAAATTTAATAATTTATGAAAGAAAAGTGTGCAATGAACTAAAATGCACTACATTAATTTCAAATTATATATGTTCCAATACAAAAATCTAATTATAAAAAAATATGGATGTGTTTGGTAGTAGCTTTTAATGATAAATCACTATTTAATAAAAAATTTGAGTGTTTGACAATGTGGTGGTTGATTTAATGTAAAGTAGTAAAAGTAGCTTTCGAAAAGTAGAGGTAGTTGTTGGTTTTCTTTTTTATATTTTTAAGTCAACCGCTATTTTACCAAATTAAATACTCATATTAAATTGTTTGTTATTTATATAGCTAACAGCTTGTTGACTGTTAAGTGAGCTAACAGTTAATAGCCACCTCTATAGCTACATTTGTCGATTGAACATGACCATACCCCTACCTTTTGAAAAGTTCAACCTATGAATAGTGTGTGACATTTATACCATAAAAATATTTAATTTGTTTACTTATTTGCTCTCGTTAGTGTTAATTGTCTCTTTTTTTGAACTCTTAAAAGTTGCATATATGGACATTTACACCCTAAAAAATATTTTCTACATATATTTCTTCATTAATGTTATCAAAAACTAAATTTGTGACATAAGATCAAACTGAAAGAGCATCCTGAACATGGCTAACTATGATTGTGCGTGCATTAGTCACCCTAGTAATAGAAAAAAATAAAGAATTGTAAGCTATAATTAAATAGGGTGCTAATTAAGGATTAGATTTATTCATACATGTCTCATGAATTTTTATTGTGACACTTTTAAAATCTGTTAAATAATATAAACTAAATGATATTAACCTAAATATTGTCTAAAAAATTGATGACAAAATTTCGCAATTGAATTCCTCTAAATAAATCATTCACATGATTTTTTCTATCGTTCATATTTATCCTTGGTTAGGGACTTAGGGGCCGTTTGGTTGGGGGTCGGTATTCATCAAAGGAAAAGGGAAAGGAAATCAACTGCCCTTATTCCCTTTGATATTGTTTGTTATGCATTTTTTTTCCATTCCCTTTACCCTCCCCATTCACCCAAAGTCTTCCAAATTGATTCCCCACCCCCCTAGATTTTTCCAATCCCTTTCCTTAGCTACCACTATACTACCCTACCAACACCAGCCACCATCCTCCTACCTTACCCCCACTACCCATCCACCTCGCTACCCCTCCCCCCCAAAAATCTTCCCCCATCCCCGCAAAACCCTAGAATCCCCTCTCCCTCCTCGTAAAACAATCGACCAACTAGGGTGGGGGGAGGTCGGAGGGGCAGCCGACGGTTGTACGAGGAGGGGTGTTTCTAGGGTTTTGTGGGGGAGGGGTGGCAAGGGAGTTTGGGTGGTGGGGTTGCTGGGTGGTGGCTGGAGAAAGTAGGAAGGTGAAGGAAATGAAGAGGTTGTTGTGTGGTGATGGTATGATGTAGTGGCTTGTTTCCCTTTGTTTATTTAAAACAAACAACATAGTAAATTTAGTGGATTGCTAAACATCGTCCGCAAATCTCCACATAAAGCCCACAAATCTATATTGAATTTACCTTATTGCCCTAAACCTAAAATAAAAAAATCTAACCCATACCCACACTCTAATCACCCGAAAATACGGCAATGTTGAGGCGGCAAGGCAAGGACTTGGCGGCCACAGCGGCGGAGGGAAGGACGACTCACGGTGGCAGGGTTTTTTTAAAAAAAAAATTTTAAAAAAAAACCAGAAGAGGTGGGGCGCCTGGCCAGGACGCCCAGCCCCTGGTGGTGGCGTCTGCTCTGACCGTCGGAACCAGGGGGCTGGCGTCTGACCTGGACGCCTAGCCACGGTTGTGGCGTTTTCCAGAGGCGCCACCGCCGTGGCTGGGCGTCCAGGTCAGACGCCAGCCCCCTGGTCCCGGCGGCCGGAGCAGACGCCACCACCAGGGGCTGGGCGTCCTGGCCAGGCGCCCTACCACTTTTTTTTTTTTTTTTTTTTTTTTTGTCTAATATTTTTTTTTTTGAAAAATCAGAATTCTTTTGTTAATGTTTAATATTTTTGTTTTATGTGTTAATGTTTTTATTTCTAATGTATATATTTTTTTTTAAATCAGAATTTTTTGTGTTAATGTTTAATTAAAAAAAACAAAAACTTTAAATAAAATTTAAAAAAAATTACAAAAAGTTTAAATAAAATTACAAAAAAAAAAAAAAAAAATTACAAAAAGTAGGGGTGGCGTCTGGCCAGGACGCCACAGCCATGGTGGCGGCGTCTGGCCAGGACGCCACAGCCACGGTGGCGGCGTCCTGACCAGACGCCACCCCTACTTTTCGTAATTTTTCCCCCGGATTATCTCGCTTTCCGGCGACGATGACAGCTCTTCGGTGTCCCTCGGCGATCCACTCCAGCTCCACATTCTTCGTGAGAGTGAATTACGGTTTCGGTAAAAATTAGAAAAAGGGCAAAAGAGTCAAAGTAAAAATATTTGTGGGCTTTATGTGGAGATTTGCGGGCGACGTTTAACAAATCCCTAAATTTAAGGATTTTTCATTCCATTCACCTTGTTTCCCTTAGTTGAGCTCATTCCCTTTCCCTAAGTTAAAATTAAATGGCCCCTTAGGATATTATCACAAAAATAATAATTTTTTAGTTAGATCACTATATATACGTAGTATCATGCATTTAATATTTTTAAAAAAAAAAATAAAGATCAGACTAGTTTATACAAGTGATCAATTGGTGAGAATTGAAATCAGATTAAAACATAAGTATGAGACCTAAATGTGTCAAAAATTGAGCCAACCAATTCGATTCAGATTTTGACTCGTACGGACACAATAATTTAGCATGACTCAACTTTGAAATGAACTCGGCCTGATTCGACCTCACCGAACTTCGTTTAATTAAATCGACATCTCTACTGAGATTCAACTCAAAAGAGAAGTAGAGAGTTTTTTTTTTTGTAAGTTAATAGGGTAAATACATTGGGACACTTAATGAGGCAAGTAAAAAGGATAGAGATGTTTCAAAAAAAAAAAAAAAAGAAAGAAAGAATAGATCGAGAGGAAAAAAAAAAATATATATATATATATATACTTGTATGTGTTTATTGAAAGTCATACCACGAATCTTTATTCTCCCTAATTCGACTACTTGTTATGAGAGAGGGACATTACTAGTCTAGTCTAGTACGGTCTAGCATATAATAAGATGGTCTTAATAGAGATTTGATTTGTAGGAGATTGAAAGAGATTATTAAATTAATTATTCCCTTGGTTTTGACTAATTATGATTTGATTCATTAGAGTAAAGGAATGAGTTTGAAGTCTAGTTTTTGTTTGTGGTAGGTAAGAAGAAGACCACTTAATCAAATTAATAATCAAATTAAATTAAAATCTCTGACAATTCAACTCGATCAACTCAGTTTAACGGACAAGATCCCTTAAAGGTAAGTTGGTAAGGAGAAGCCTGTGCTAAATGAATTCCCACTCTTAAAGTATCCTTAGTGAAAATCAATCGTATAACCTCATGTTTATGAATAAAGGTTATAAAATACAATTCTTATCACTAGACCATATACTACTGGACGTTTAAGTCTTAATCGATAACACTTTATTTTCTTCATAAGGTGATGTGTGACTAACAATTAATTAAGTACAATATTAAAAAGAGTAGTTACTAATTAGTGTTGAATTTCGGATAATTTAATAAGTATATAATAATATTATTAGTATTAATATTAATATACTCGTATGATACATTCATATAGTAACGTGTATTGACTGAGGGATATGATGATGTATTCCACCAACCCTTGAAGCTTACATCTCATTAGTTCACCGCTATGACCAATCCTCTTTGCCTAAGCTCCCAATTGTTTTATTTTACAGGAATGGTTGTTTGATAAATTAATGCAAAATGATAAAAATATAAATAGAAACTCTAATGATATTATTATAATTATATTGCCATATAATATATGTTAGGTTGTTAATTTTCTTATACTATAAATTACATTGCCCTATAAACACAGGGTAAACTGAACAAGTGCATAAATTTAGGGTAGGGGAGAGCTTTGAAAGGGCCGGGTTCGAGACGGTCACGAACTAGTTTAACTATTATTAAAAGAAGTCATTGCTAATCTGTTAACCTTAAAAATTTCAAGCTTGCAATATATACATATAAAGAGCCAAAGAGGTTTGAAAATGTACGGAAATAATACTTTTATTGAATATACTTGTATGAGTTACAATTCTGGATTTTTTTCCAAAGTGAACTTATTTCTAAAACAATTTTGTGAAGTGGATGCGTGGCAAAACTATTTACCAAACTAAGTTTCCAGGGTAAAACGCTGTCTCGGACAGCGTTTTATACCCTGGTTTTTCTTTTTTTTTTTTAAAAAAAAAATATCAATTTGTAAAACTACCTGTTGACTTGTTTTTATTTTTTTAAATTTTGTAACTTGTTATATTTAAAATGTGAAAAAATAAATAATTAAAATACAGTAAAATGCTGATTGAGGCAGCGTTTTACCTGATTAATAGAACGCTGCCTCAGACAGCGTTTTTATCGCTGCGTAACAAAGGAGGCATCGTCTCTCTCTTCCTCACATTCCCTCATTTCAATCTCCTAACCCAATCTCTCTCTCACTCAAGCTCTCTCATGCAACCCAACCCCCCCCCCCACCACCGTCTCTTGCCGACACCGCCAGTCGACGACCAGCCGCCGACAGCTCCGACGCCCCCTCTCTTCACTTCCTTGTCGAATTAAGTACTCGCCCCCTCTCTCTTAGGTTTTTAAAATCTAGATTTTTTTATAATTGTTGATATTTTTTGTGAATGTTAGTGTTGATGATGTTGAATTGTTAGTGTTGATAAAGTTAAATTGTTAGTGTTGATGATTGTTGGTAATGTTGAATTGTTAGTGTAGATAATTATTGAAAATGTTGAATTGGTAGTTTAGATAATTGTTGATAATGTTGAAAATTGTTGATAATGGTTGATAATTGTTAGTTTTTGAGTAATTGTGATAACCTACATTGTTGTTTAATAATGTTGATTTAGGGCTTCTAAGTAGTTGTAATTTCAAAAGTATGTATACATTGTTGTTTGATTGTGGTGATTTAGGGATGGTTTAGTGCCTTTAAGTAAAATGTATTTTGGTTGTTATATAGAATATGGCTGCACAAAATGTAGTTTTGTTGTGCCGGTGGAGAGGTGAAATTCTGTTTGTTGGACCAAATGTGGTGTACAATGGAGGAAATATGGAACCACTAACATTTGAACCGAACATGACTTTCAATGATTTGATGAACGAGGTTCATAGTAGTGTTAGTTCAAACCCAATGAACGTTCATCTAAACATTAAAATGAGGTTTGAGACTGTCAATGGGGTTCAAGTGTTACCTGTTTCTACGGATAAACATTTGAAAGCTTTGAGGAGCGTCGTTGCAATGAAGTGTGTTCCCACTGAGATATATGTAGAAATAATGCCTATATATACCCAACAAAGCACTCGGCCAGAACAACAAGCTACATATATTTCCGGTTACAACACAGAGTCGTTGCAAAGGCCCTCACACGACATTCCATCAACTGAATATGGGATGGGATCTTTCAGTCGAATGCTACACGACGATCAATTTCACATGCCATTTAGTTCTCATATAGCTTCACCTGTACATGGGGGGCATATGTGGCAATGATTGGCCAACCTGGTCCTTCGACATCAAACACCGTCACACCTTCACCGATGCAATTGCATAGTTATTTGCCTATGCAAGATGATGTTCAAGAATCACCGTCTCAACCTCTGCTAAATCATCTTGAAACTATTATGAATAGCGAATTGTCTGTGTATGATGTGTATGCGGAAAAAAATGATGAGGCCGAGAGCGGAGAGGAGGAAGATGGACTTTAGAACATGGATGTTGAACTTGCACACATGGAAGTTGGCGAGCCCCTGGTTAGAACTCCCGTACCTTGGTTCAGTCAGGTAAACAAGAACTATGAAGTTGATCAGTATTGGGCTAAATCGGGTAGCGATGTATCGTTTGTTCCCGGGGGAGAATTTTAGAAGGGCATGTATTTTGAAAGCAAGAAAATGCTTCAAGAAATGGTGAAGATGTATTCTATACAGAGGAATCAATTCTACACCACAGTGACGTCGAATGAGAGTGTCCTTCACCTGCGGTGCAAGAAGAAATGTGGTTGGATGCTACAGGGTACCAAATCAAGTGAGCACTCGCGTTGCTTTACCCTAGTCACGTACAAAGGCCCGCACCAGGAGAACTGTGTCACTGAAGTACTATCTACTGATCACCCACACTTGGATTCGTCCATAATATCATATCAGAGTATGTGAAGTCCTTTGTGAGGAAAGATCCGTCCTTGAAAGTTGAATTCATACAGGAACTCATCTCCAAGCAATTTCATTTCGACGTTCCGTATCAAAGAGAAAGGTATGCCAAGGTAAAAGCTATAGCTGAAATATTTGGGGATTGGGAGAGTTCTTACGGCAGACTTCCGCACTTCATGCAAGCACTCCAACAGTCAAACCCGGGAACCGTTGTCGTATGGAAACTGTTTGGGGTAAAAATACCCTAAACACGTGGCCCAATGGCCTAGTGACACGTGGCATCCAGCCGTTGGTCAGCAGGGCTCCAATCCTCTGCTGACACGTGTCCTCTAAACCCTAAAAGGGAAACCATCCCTTCCCCACTATAAATAGTGGAAGGACCCTCATTAATGGGAGGCTGGAACATTTGTTGTTCACATTGAATACTCCTCAAAAAGAAAAACACTTACCCCGAGCAATATTAATTGCAGAATTCTCCCATTACGCGAGAAGTAACTTCTACATTACGTGCATTCTACCTCCCGTATCTTTACTAACTTGATCGTCGGAGGCGGAGCTCCTACCCCCAGGAGTCTTCGTGATTTTGCAGGCACAGGCGTCGAAGGGCATTCTTGGAATTGTAACTCTCCCGCAGGACACATCAAAAAACCCCGAAACATTTGGCGCCGTCTGTGGGGAGAGTACTTCTAAGATGACTTTTGATACTGTGTCACCGAATCAGGGCAAACGGCCTGTGGTCGAGCCTGAGGTCCAGACGGACCATGAAAGTGGAGACGAAATTGAAACATATGTGGCCCCGGATGGGTCTTTCAGAACGAAGCACCCTCGTGCTAAAGATAGAAGAGAACGGGAAATCAGCCAAGCTGCTCCCAGCAACCCAGCCGGGCAACCGGCTGGAATTGCCCAAACGGTGGAGGGCTCAGCTCCCGTTACAAGAAACGAACTCATGTCTTTCATGAAGAGTTTCAAGGGTGAGATCAAGAGCCTCATCCGGTCAGCTACTCCAAAGAAGGGTCAGCCGGCCAAGAAGCCTTCTGGAAAGAAGGCGGTCAAAGAACGAGTTCCTACCCCTCATCCCAAGCCAAAGGAGGGGGAGGGCTTAAGGTTTGATCCAAGCAGACTCCGTTTTCCTCAAGGGGAGCTGCGAAAGGCCATCCGGCACGTACAACCGGATGGCTCCAAGAAAACATTCTCAGACGCCCGCACATTTCTCCAAGAGAAGCGAGGTCAGACGTCTGCGTCGGCCTCAACGTCGACCTTCCCGGACAGTTTCCATGACGTCTCACACAGGCGTACGGGAACGAACCTTGGGAGCCAGACGGGCGAAGCTTCTCCCCGGTCTGGACCCAAAGTGATCCAGCCTGGCCTATTCGGCACACCGAATGGGTTGGGTGGATCCCCTTTTATGTCACCGGGTCTTTTCGGTGGGCAAGCGCAGCAGCCGTTCCAACCCACGGACTGGCAGCTGCGCCTGCTAAATTTGGGGGAACAGCCAACGACATTCTCACCAGAGATAACCCAGGCGGCACAGCCGCCTAAGATCAAGAATGTTTTGGTGGGGGCCTATGACGGCACCACCAACCCAGAAGACCATCTAATGGCCTACTCTAACCTCATGTACCTCCAGGGGTTAGATGATGCCGTCTGGTGTCGATGCTTCCCGGCTACCCTCAAGGGCATAGCCCAGCGGTGGTTTGGTAACCTACCAGCCGGTTGCATCAACAACTTTCGAACTTTGGCGTACTTGTTTACGTCAAATTTCTCAATGAATATTCCTGCCAAAAAGACTAGCCTCGACCTAGGGGCAATACAGCAGGGCGACCGGGAGGGCCTCCGGTCATACGTCAGACGGTTCAATCTGATGAGAATTCAGATTCCAGGACTATCAGATGAAGTGGCCTATACAGACTTCTTTCGAGGTCTGAAGGATGGGTCGACCTTTAAGTTTGACCTCGTCTGGAAGAGGGTTGCTACCCTCCAAGAGGCGTTAATTGAAGCTGAAGCCTATATACAGGCGACGGAGCTTTGTGCTGTCAAGCAGCCGTCAGATTATAAAAAGTCTGACAAAAAAGAGAGCCGGCAACAGCATCAGCCGGCAAGAAAGGAAGAAAAGAGAAAAGGGGTCTGGGCAGCTGACCGATCAGGACAGCCGGCCCAGAAGATCAGGCGGAAATCAGAATCGTATGCTCCCAAATACGAGTTCGCAAAAGATTGCTCCACCATCCTCCTGGAAATCAAAGACCGGATGTCTCTCGACAAACCGGCTGAAATGAAAAGCCCCGTGAATAAACGGGACAAGAGCAAGTATTTCCAATACCACGAGGATGTCGGCCACGACACCGATGGCTGCTATAGCCTCAGGCGGCTATTGGACCGTCTGGCAGATGAGGGGGCCCTAAAATCCTACCTACCCAAGGCTAAGGGTAATACCCAGGCCAAGAAAGGGCAGGCGGCAAAAACCGGCCCAGCAAACTTCGAGACGGATGAAGAGACCATCTTCACAATAGCAGGCGGTTTTGCCGGAGGGGGTCCTACCATCCGGGGCACCAAAGACAACATCAGGAAGCTGGTCAACTCAGTGGATGAGGGCCAGGCGTCGAAAGACATCTTTCCTGAGGTCCTTATTTCTGAAAAGGACCGGGGCAAGGTCAGGCGGCCTCATGATGACCCCATCGTCCTCGAATGCAAGGTTGCCAACCAGAAGGTTGGCCGAATCCTAATAGACACCGGGAGCTCGTCTGACCTAATCAGTTATCAGTGCTTGACCAAGCTCAAGTACACATCCGGTAACATGCACCAGGCTCCTCACCCACTAGTCGGTTTTGGGGGTGGAGTAGTGCATCCGGTCGGAAGCATAGATCTTCCGATCCGGCTGGGTGAAAAGGGGCAAGGACGCCACATGATAGTCAAGTTTTTAGTTGTGGAGGAGCTGTCCGCCTACAACATGATATTTGGCCGTCCTACCCTCAACGCATCTAAGGCTGTCATCATCCCGTCCCTCATGTTGGTCAAATTTCAAAAGGATGATGGTACAGTCGGTGCCCTAAGCGGGGACCAGAAGACGGCAAGAGAGTGCTATCTCTCTGACGTCAAGACAACTATGGGTGCAGCCGGCCAGGGCGAGCCCATAGATATTGATAACTGCGACCCAGCAGTCCCGGCTCCAAGGGCAGCCGGTATGAAAAGAAAGGCGGACCAACTGGCACCCGTCAAAAAGGAGAAATAGCAATCACTAGCCGGGGAAAGGTCAGATGACCAACGACCTCAGCCGGCTGGTGACTGCCTTGATGTCATCCTAGATGACAGCCGTCCTGAAAGAACAGTCAAGGTCGGGACGGTAGCCTCCGAACTGTTGGGAGAAGGCTTGCTCCAGCTGCTGAAGGAATTCAAAGACATCTTTGCCTTTGAAGGGGAAGAGATGCCAGGCGTCAGCCCGGATCTTGCTGTCCACAAGCTAGCCGTAGATCCCAAAAAGCAGCCGGTTAGGCATAAAAAGAGGGATCATGGTGGAGAAAGATCTCAAGCGGCAGCGGCTGAGGTCAAAAAGCTGTTGGATGCTGGGTTCATTAGGCAATGCTACTACCCGGATTGGGTGGAAAATGTCGTTCTAGTAAAGAAGCCGAACGGTACTTGGCGGATGTGTGTGGATTACACAGATTTGAACAAAGCATGCCCAAAAGATAGCTACCCGCTTCCAAAGATTGACAACCTAGTTGACTCAACAGCCGACCATGCGTTAATGAGCTTTATGGATGCTTATTCCGGCTTCCATCAAATACCTCTCTGGAAGAAAGATCAGGAGAAGACGGCTTTTGTCACTGATCAGGGGTTATTCTGCTATACGGTGATGCCGTTTGGGTTGAAGAATGCACCGGCTACATTCCAGCGCATGATAAACACTGTTTTTATCAACCAGATTGGCAGGAATGTAGAGGCGTATATCGATGACATGATAGTCAAATCCAAGCTACAGACGGATCACCTAGCAGACCTGCGAGAAACCTTCACCACACTCAGGCGGCACCGGGTCATGCTTAACCCAAAGAAATGCGTATTTGGTGTTGAGTCTGGGAAGTTTCTCGGATTCTTGATTGACCAAAGAGGCATCGAAGCTAATCCGGAAAAAATACAGGCGGTAATTGACATGAAGTCTCCCCGCACTGTAAAAGAGGTCCAGAAGTTGACCGGTTGTCTGGCGGCATTGGGGAGGTTCCTCAGCCGGTCAGGTGACAAGTGCCTCTATTTCTTCCAGGCAATCAGGAAGAGGTCAAGGTTTGAATGGGGTGAAGAAGCAGAGGCGGCATTCCAGAGGCTTAAGCAGCACTTGCATTCTTTGCCAAGGCTAGTGAGCCCCCTACCCCGGGAGGTTCTGTACATGTACCTAGCCGTCTCTGATCACGCCCTTAGTGCCGTTCTCCTCGCTGAGAGAGACGGCATTCAGCTGCCGGTGTACTTCATCAGCCATGTCTTTAAAAATGCTGAGCTCCGGTACCCCATGATCGAAAAATTTGGGTTGGCCTTATTCGTAGCAGTCAAGCGGTTGAAGCCTTATTTTTTGGCACATCCGGTTGTGGTATACACAGATCAGCCGCTCAAGCGTACGATGACTGCTATAGAGTCATCCGGTAGAATGATCAAGTGGGCTGTTGAAATACAAGGCCTTGAGATAACTTTTGAACCTAGGCGGGCAGTGAAAGGTCAGGCGTTTGCCGACTTTATTGTCGAGATGACTAGGCCGGTGCACCCGGAAAATCCTGATCAGGTCTGGAAGTTATTTGTAGACGGCAGCTCTACGGTGAACGGTTGTGGTGCAGGTGTTATCTGTCATTCCCCGGAAGGGGATAAGTTTGAATATGCACTACGGTTTAAGTTCCAAGCCTCCAACAATGAGGCAGAGTATGAAGCCCTGCTAGCCGGATTGCGCATGTGTAAGGCAGCCGGTGCAAGAAAGGTCGACGCCTGCTCAGATTCACAGCTGATCGTTAGCCAATACCTTGGTGACTACGAAGCCACCCATCCGGCTATTATCAAATATTTGCAGGCGGTCAAAGAGGAGGCTGGGTCCTTCGATGAATTTCATTTGCGACAGGTGCCCCGGTCTGAAAACAATCAAGCGGATGCCCTCTCAAAGTTGGCATCATCAGCCTCCGGTGATGCTCCTAGGACGGTCTTTTGGGAAGTCATTGAAAAACGAAGTATTCAGAATGATCCCATTGGAGTCTTGGACAGAACTGCCACCTAGATGGATCCCATCCGGTCCTTTTTGACGGATGGTACCTTGCCGGATGACCCTTCAGAAGCATCAGCGCTCAAGAAGCGTGCTTCAAGTTTTGTTATGCATCAAGGGGAACTCCTCCGGAAGGGATACCTGCAGCCGTTTTTGAAATGTGTAACCCCGGATAGGGGGAGAGAAGTTTTGGAAGATCTGCACGCGGGGTTTTGTGCCTCGCATATTGGCGGCAGGTCCCTGGCCAGAAGAACCAGACGACAAGGGTACTTCTGGCCCACTCTTGAAGCGGATGCCATGGATCTAGTAAAGAGATGCGACAAGTGCCAAAAATTCGCTAAGTTGATACATCAACCGGCAATAGAACTCACGACAATCCATAGTCCGGTTCCGTTTGCTAAATGGGGCATGGACATTTTGGGACCTTATACGCCTGCATCAGGCGGCCGCCGCTACATTCTTGTAGCAGTAGACTACTTCACCAAATGGGTTGAGGCAGAGGCGGTAAAAGGGATTAAAACGAAAGACGTGATTTCTTTCATCTGGAGAAACGTCATCACCCGGTTCGGGGTTCCAATGTCCATGGTTTTTGACAACGGACCGCAGTTCGAAACGCCTGTCCTGAAGACCTGGTTGGAAGACCAAGGAATTTCCCATTGTTTTGCATCCGTTGGCCGTCCTCAGGCAAACGGTCAAGTTGAGGCTTTTAACAAGTTGATCTCAGACGGGATAAAGAAGAAAGTAGAAAGAGCCGATGGACTATGGGCAGAGGAATTACCTCATGTCCTTTGGGCTATCCGGACAACCGAAAAGGGGGCAACCGGTGAGACCCCATTTCTCATGACATACGGCACTGAAGCAGTTCTTCCCATTGAACATTATGAGCCTACTCTACGCATTATGTTATATGATGAGGAGGCTAACTGGGAAGCCATGCGGTTGGCATTAGACGCTCTTCCAGAGCGAAGGGGGAATGCTGCCTTGCGTCATGAGATCTACCGTCTGCGTATGACTAGAGCCTACAACAAGCGGGTTCGTAAAAGACCTTTGAAAGAAGGAGATTTTGTGCTTCGCAAAATGGAGGCAACCGGTAGGGCCAATGAACAAGGCAAATTAACCCCAAATTGGGAGGGACCCTACCGGATCTTTGAAGAAGTACGAGACGGCACTTACCGCCTGGAAACTCCAGACGGAAGAAAGTTGCCTAGAACTTGGAATGTAGATAACCTCAAAAAATACTACTAAGTATTGTACATCTTTTGAAAATTTTCAAATGATTAATGAGAATTACATTCAATTTTGTATACAGCCGCCATGTCTTGTGCCTACCACAAGCGGCACCAGTAACTAATTTTTTCATCCGGTGACACCCATACGGGTGAATTCATCGAAGAGAACATCTCCCATTTGGGTGGTAAATTGTTCTAAGCGATCACACAGGCGGACAAATCCACCTGACGATCCTTCGCACCAAAAAAGGGCAGGCTAGCAACCCCAAACTTGCAGCCGGCTCACTTTTTGGAAGGACAGCCGGTACTCAATACCGCCGCCTGACTCTCTAAGAGCAGGCCTTAAAACATTTGGTCTAGGCCATAATTCATTCAGGGGTATGCTTGCAAAAGCCCAACCGGTGAATGGACATCCTAAACTGGAGTGATTCTTTTGCGAAGTCCCGACCGGTAATTCAGTATAAACCGACTGGCTCCCGAATCTAATGTTGGCACTTAGTGTATATTCGAGCTATATCATATGGATAGTCGCCTGGCTTGCAAAGACCCAGACCGCTATCAAGGGGCAATTACCCAGACGCCATTCGGTTTGGTTTTGGGTCGAAATTTCTTCGCCTAGTTTGCGAAGACCCAGACGGCAGTGTTACCGGTGGGGTCTTCTAGGCAACCCTAGTAAATTTCTTTGCCTAGTTTGCGAAGACCCAGATGGCAGTGTTACCGGTGGGGTCTTCTTGGCAACCCTAGTAAATTTGTTCGCCTAGTTTGCGAAGACCCAGACGGCAGTGTTCCCGGTGGGGTCTTCTTGGCAACCCTAGTAAATTTCTTCGCCTAGTTTGCGAAGACCCAAGCGGTAGTGTTACCGGCGGGGTTCTTTTGGTTATCCTCGCAGAAATATGTATAAAAAAATAACAAGAATTCTAGTATTGAAGTGCAGAAACATAAAAAGCATTCAAAAGCCGGCTCAGCCGGTGAAAATGTTAATATTCAAAATAAAAATTATTACAGCTTAGCCCATCTCATCCGGTGCTATTACAAGATAATGCAAGGCGCGCAGGCCGGGAAGTAGTTGCTACTCCAGGCGAACAGTGAACCGGTCCTCTTCCGGTTGGTTCTGGGTTGGATCAGGGTGAGCGGCTGCGTCGGCTTCAGGAACAACTTCTTCCTCTTCAGCAGCCTCCGCCTGCCGTCGCGCAACCTCCTCCCTAACCCAAGCGTCATAGGGTCCGGGCCCCGGCTCATTCGCCTCCTCGGCCAGAATGGCAAGATCAGAATATTTGAAGGCGAGTTCCCAGACGGTGAAGTCCGCCTCCGGGTGGATGAGGGAAAACGCCCGTTGCATCCGGTTTGCACAGTCATGCTCATTCTCTTTAATGAGCCTCTCCTGCTCCGACTCCAAGGTGGCCTTGAAGTTCTCATTGGCAGCAGCCGCCTCTTTGCGCAGGCGCTCATTCTCTTTGGCAAGGCGGCCATTTTCAGTCTCCGCCTTGCTCAGCCGTTGGAGGGGCTCTTTCTGTTCCTCCAACTTTTTATTGGCATCATCCAGGGACGCCTTTAGTTGGTCAACTTGGTTTTTCAGCTGATCAATCTGCTGTTGGAGGGCCTTGGTCTTCTCCGCCTGTTCCATGCGTATAGATTTAGATTCTAAGCCATGCATGTACAAAGAGTAGTCAGAAACATTATGGGCGTCATCAACAGCCCGTTTGCTTCTCCTTACCTCTTCAGACTTGCGGGTATAAGCTCGTTTGAGCCCCTCTACGCGCAGCATAGCCTGCAAAAATACAGCCGGTTAATACTGCATATTTAAAAATGCACGTCAAGAAAATTACCGCATGGTTGTTGGAGCATACGTCGGCCAGGTCGACCAGCACCCGGTCGGCATTAAAGGAGTTGATCCCAGGGATCGCCTCCTTCTCGTCCCTGGGGACGGCTTTCAGCATGGCCCGGGCATATTGTGCCCCGTCCGGCCAGCGGGGAGAATTATCTGCACCAGAAACAGACGGTGAGAAACTCGCATATGCTCTGCCTATAGATTGCCGGCTGATTGAAGAATCCCCCGGCTGCGATCGAGACTGTGAATAAGACTTGACCCGCATGGGCAGGTTAAGCAGTGTAAGGTCGAAGTTACCTTGGCGGCCCGAACGGCCTTCAGAGGGACCGGTTGCGGTCCTCAATGGGATGGCAGAAAGCACATCCGCAGATCCAGGCCCGCCTGGGACCTTTATTGATTTGCCGCCGGTAGTTTGCCGGTCGGCTGTCTTCTGCACCTTGGATGCAGACTCTTGTTGGGTCGGCGGAGGCCTGACCTGTTTTTGAAGGGACCGGGGCATCTGCTTCCCGTCCTGTAAACGAGAAAAATATAAGTTATGGGATAAAAGGATTGAAATAAACGAGAAGGATCAGACGGTTATACCTTCCTCGCCGCCTGGGCAGCAAGTTTTTTCTCGAGATTGGCTTTCCGGATGTCGGCAGCCGACGTAGCCGGTGTCTTCTCGGTGGGCAGCATTTTCTTGGCTTCTTCTGCAGAGGAAGGCACACGGTTAGAATAATAAATAAGCAAGGAAATAAAAGCATCCGGTTCGAAAGAAACCGGCTGAGTTCCGAATACATACGTTTTTTAAACATGCTGCTTAGACCACAAGCGGACAAGAAGCATTCGTCCCTAAAAAATTCATGTTTGGGCACCCAGTTTCTCGGTACCCTTACTATCTCTCCGGATGAGAGGGTGTCAGGAACTAACTCAAAAAACCCGGAGTCAAGGATGGTCTCTCTATCATCCTCCGGGACAAGGGGCAGGCAGCACTTGGTCCCCAAGAGTTCTGGTTTCCGGTTGTAGATCCGGAATTCTCTGTTCTCTGCCGTAGTTGGGGCCTTAACCAAGTAGAACCGGTGCTTCCAGTCCGACCATTTGGATGGCTTGTCCAAGGTCATAAGGTATTTGGGCTGGGTGGTCAAGGTATACCAGGCTCTCCAGCCGCCTGGGCTCCTACTCAAGTAATGCATGTGGGCAAACGCCTCCCAGCCGGGGTTGAGGCCCTGCATCTCGCAGGCGGCGATATACCCTAAAATATTTACCCATGAGTTGGGGGTTAATTGCCAGAGACCTAGGCCATACCCCCTAAGTATGGCTTTTATTGTGTCGTGGAGAGGGAAGCGGACTCCGGCCACGAAGGCCGCCTTGTAGCACCCGAACCAAGAGTTCGCGTTCGGTTGTCCATCCTCCCACCATATTGTTCCCAGAGCAGCCGGAATTTTTATTGTATAGTCACCCCCCAGCGGCCGCCGTTTGATAAAATCTGGCAACGCAGCCCGCATGAGCTCGCGGTCCTTAGAGGAGACGGCGATCATGAGAGGATCGTTCCTATTATCCCAAGAAGGCCTCTCCGCCTCCTCGCTATCCTCAGATTCGGTTAAGTAGCTGCTACTGCTACTTTGAACGTGACCGGCATCAGAGCCGGGTGGGGAGTTGGAGACCTCCTTATCAGAGCCTACCTGCTCTCTGGTCTCCTGGAGGGGAGCAGTATCTTCGTTTAAAATGCTATCACTTGGGGTGCTAGGAGCGCCCCCGGGTGAGCCTCTCTGCTCTACCTCTCCTTGCTCTACTTCACCGCCTGAAGCTGGGACCTCAGGCGGCTGCTCATATGAGCTCCCACTTCTGTAGTTGGGATCTCTGGCAGTAGACCGGATTCTGGCCATTGTGTCCTGCACAGACACAGAGTCGGTCGATATGGGTGTTGAAAAAGGGTTGTCCCAAAGAACAGAGGCGGCAGACCCAGTTCTAGACTCAGCCGTACTAATAAACCGGCTGAGTTCACAGCTAGGTTCCGGGTATGGGTATAAGGGGTCCATCTACTTATGGGACCAATGAACAAAAATGCGAGTAAAAGACTCAAACGGAAATACATGAAAAAGCTAGAAAGAATAGAGACGGTACCTAGAAGAAAATCTGGAAATTCTTTGGGATGCTTGCGAAGACGCAGGCGGTTCAAAATCCGGCTGGGTTTCTCTGATTACCCTCTCGAAAACCTTTGGCTAGCTTGCAACGACCCAGACGGTCTGTAGACCGGTTGCTCTCAACGAATCTCAACTCCGAATGCTCTCAACTCTCAAATTGCCGGCTGCTCTCAAATTTTCAGAAATTTGGCAAAGTTTGTAAATGAGAGCTCGGGGGACATCTTCTCCTATTTATAGAATTTGTCCCAGAAGGTGAAAAGTCGTGACTCTTCGCTTTCTGCTTTTCCATCCTTCAAAAAGAATCTGAAGAGTTGTAAAAAAAAAAAAAAAAAAAAAAAAAAAAAAAAAAAAAAAACCTTTCACCGGCGCCACGTGGCACCCTGCCACGTCAGCACCAGTGAGGGGCAAATGTTTGGGGTAAAAATACCCTAAACACGTGGCCCAATGGCCTAGTGACACGTGGCATCCAGCCGTTGGTCAGCAGGGCTCCAATCCTCTGCTGACACGTGTCCTCTAAACCCTAAAAGGGAAACCATCCCTTCCCCACTATAAATAGTGGAAGGACCCTCATTAATGGGAGGCTGGAACATTTGTTGTTCACATTGAATACTCCTCAAAAAGAAAAACACTTACCCCGAGCAATATTAATTGCAGAATTCTCCCATTACGCGAGAAGTAACTTCTACATTACGTGCATTCTACCTCCCGTATCTTTACTAACTTGATCGTCGGAGGCGGAGCTCCTACCCCCAGGAGTCTTCGTGATTTTGCAGGCACAGGCGTCGAGGGAATTCTTGGAATTGTAACTCTCCCGCAGGACACATCAAAAAACCCCGAAACAGAAACACAAAGCTCTGGTGGATGGTGTATACTACATCAACATGGAAGTGTTTGAACGAGTGTTTTGGGCCTTTGATCCTTGTATTGACAGTTTTAAACATTGTATGCCTGTTATCTGTATCGATGGGACGCACTTGTACAGGAAGTATAAAGGAACACTGTTGGTTGCTACAAGTGTGGATGCAAGCTTCCAAGTATTTCGGCTAGCATTTGCGTTGGTTGAAAGGGAAAACACTTCCAACTGGTCTTGGTTTCTGGGCTGCATTCGAGTTCAAGTCACGCAACGAGATGGCCTCTGTATTATATTTGATCGACATCCTATGATCATTGCAGCAATGAATGATCCTAATGTTGGAGTTCATCGTTGGAGGTGATCCGATGCAGGGCGTTATGGATCCTCACGATCCGTACATGCTCTGGTACAGGTGTATTACACAGCGTTTTCATCAACCCTAGCTACACACCACCATCCACACATTACCATCAAGCATATGGCGTCATTAGCGGATATATGAGTTTCTTTTATTCTACTTATTTTCCTCAATTTTTAAATTTCTATATCATACAACTGACTGATTGATGATTACTGCAGGTGGCGGATATGGTGGCGATGGTTGATGCACTATCAGCCGCCCTTGCAGATGGACCCACCAGAGCCCAGGTCGAGCGGGTGCGAGGTATGGGCGTGGCTACCTTACAGAGATATGGTCACGGCTATCTCGTCCACCAGCGGGACAGTCATGATGGCCACTCCGTCCATTCACAGTTCGAGCTCGGCCAGAGTAGCGGTGGAGGTGATCCTACGTCACCCAAAGACGCAGAGGATTACATCATCCACAGTTCTGCGCCCAGCCCTACCCAGGAGGACCCATCGTCCAGCCTGCAGACTCCCCCACCGCCCCGAGACCCATTCACCACCATTACTCATTACAGGCGGTGTAATGTCAGACGGAGGGCCGACATACAGGATAGAGAACCGCTACCCCGAATAAATGAGTCGGGATAGTATTATCTGATTTATTTGTTGTAGCTGGATTTTCTAGAATGTTGTATATAACACTTACATTATTAATATAATAAATGTTTTTTGAATGAATCTGTGTGTAGTTTGAAGTTTAATTTCCTTTATTTGTCCAAATCGGATTTATGTCAGTCAAAATAGATCCTTCTAGGCCGATATATATCAAACATCAGACATTTGGGCTCCATAATGAGAAACAGGGTAGAAGTGATGGCCCGTGGTGGTTAATGTGGTGGTTCATGGTGGTTGTAGTGTTGTTGGGGGTGCTTGGAGTGTTTGGTGGTGGTCGATGGTGGTGGTAAGGTTAGGGCTGGTGGTGGTCGATGGTGGTGGTAAAGTTGGGGCTGGTGGTGGGGGTGGTTGTAGTGTTGTGGGGGGTGGTTGGAGTGTTTTGAAGTGCATAAGGGCGGTCGAAAGTGGCGAGAGGTGGTGGTTGGTGGTGGTCGACGTTAGGGGTTGGTGGTGGGGGTGGTGGCTGATTGAAGGCTGGGGGTGGTGTGTTGGGGGCAGAATTTATAGAAGAAAGCCTGCTAGCTGTTGGTATTGCGGTCCAGTAGAAAAACGCTGTTTGGGACAGCGTCTGTGTATTTGATATTTTTTTATTTTTTTAGAAATTAAGAAAATCATTAAAAAAAAAAATCAATAACTAAAAACACTGTCCAAGACAGCGTTTTACAAATTGATTTTTTTTTTTAAAAAAAAACCAGGATATAAAATGCTGTCCGAGACAGCGTTTTACCCCAAAAAATTAATTTGGTAAATAGTTTTATCACGCATCCACTTTGCAAATTATTTTCCCAAAAGGGCTTAGTTTGGAAAAAAAATCCTACAATTCTCGTATATGTAGTTCTTTTTGTTCCTCCTATCACAAGACCTTGTTGAGTTATTAATCTTATTATTATTACATACTAGCTTTAAAGAAATGGGTCTTCGTGACTTATATACCATTTGGGCCAATGAATTGAAACTGACCCGTTATTGAAAGCTTAGATAAGAGAATAAGATTATTCTTCTGATAATTGACAAATGACTTAACTTCTCACAAAATATTTTCCCATCAAAACTACTTCTGAGATCATTTTTTTAATTATAATTTTTTTATCCTATATTTGTCTTTTCAAGTTCTAAGATTCACAACTTCTTTAGGAAAATAATGAACTGTGCCTACATGTTTCTCAAATAAAGCGTAACAAAAACCATGTTTCAAAAGATGAAAAAAAAAAAAACCTAATACAATCCTGCAACGCATCGGGCTAACCTATGACGTACCGTTGTAATATGAGAGGGGGATGATAGAGGTATGAAAGCTAAAAATAAGTTCTTCCATGCTAATGTCAGCAATTCCTTCCTTGCAGTCAACATATTATTTGTACACAAATAATGTAATTTTTTTTTTTGTAATGAAATTTTTATTATGGTCCTGTTAGATTAATATATGATTTTCACAATCTTTAAAATAATATGAAAAGATAAGGTATAGAGAAACATAACCTTCGTTTGATCATATCATTTTGATCGAGCTCGGTTCAGGTTATTTAAATTTGCTATTGTGTTTGAATAACAAGTTATTCATATTTTTTCCTTAAAAAAAAAAACAAATTATTCAGATTTGATCAATTTTGAGTAATATAAATTAACTTATTTTTTTGAAGGAAATATATTAACTTATTATGAAAAATACATTGATTTTCGACTATGTTCGTATTATAATTAAAATTTTAGTCAATTCAATTTTGATCAAAGTTTTGTCATCTCTCTTTCAAAAAAAAAAATAAAAAAATGGAAAAAAGTTTTGTCATACTCCGTATAAAGTTTGGTATTAATTTTGTCAAATTTTATGGGCAGACCAAATGTGGCTGCACTCAGGGAGAATTCTATATGGAATTTCCATATAATGGAATATCTTTGATCTGGGCTTAAGTAAAATGAATTGATGACCAAGCCCACAACTAGATGAAAACTTTAGTTTATTGGCCCACAAAATCGGCTTGGTTCAGGTATTAAGATATTGGCCTGTCTTATGACTCCGTTTGTTTTGAAGAAAAACAATTGTCATGGAAATCACTTTTTAAGGAGAACAATTTTCAATAGAAAACATGAATTTCTACCTTATAAAAAGTAGGAGATTGTTCTTATGAATAGTGCACAGACCACTATACCCCTCAAAATGTTTGTTTACCTTCTTACCCCCATGTGTAATTTTGTAATTTTACTTAATACCCATCAATTAATTAGAAATTAAATGGAGAATGGAATAATAAAGTTTAAAATTTTCTATATTTAATGTAATAGGGGTTATGATTTAATTACATGACAACATTAGTCACTAGACAACGAAAGGTTGTTGCTTATGTGGGAGTTTTTTTTCTATATTTTGTGAAGGTCAAAATTAACAACTTACACATAATTGTGTTTAAAGGACATTGAAACTAATGAAATTAATCTATGATTGTGCCGAAATAGATGTAATAGGAAGAAAGGAAACCAAACTGACTACGGTGAAAAGGGGAAGAAAGCGAGAAGGGATTCAAGGGAATTCTCAAGGTAATTATGGGGCTGCATAGACTTATTTTACTGCAAAAGCAAATTGTTAGAAGCATTTTGTCCGAGTTCATTTTTTGATTATCTGTTAACTTTTGAGCATTGTGAAATCATGTGTATCTGAATGCTATTATATATTAATGCCACTACTATGGGCTGTGATCACTAGGCGAAGCACCGGTTCAAAACCCCCCTTTAGCACCGGTTTTGAAGCGATGCAGATTTGAGGGATGCTAAAAAAATACCTTTAGCACCGGTGCTAAAAACGTGTTATTCGCACCGGTTCTTGTTGTAAACCGGTGCGAATAATGGCCCAAAAAAATAAAAAAAACGTTTAGCACCGGTTCTGTTTCAAAACCGGTGCCCAAAAGCCCCAAAAAAATAATTTTTTTTTTAATTTTTTTTTGCATTTTTTTCACTTAAATTGATATAAAAACACTAACATATATATAAAGTTACATATTTTCATTAAAAAAGGTATAATATTACAATTTTCCTCCAAAAAAAAAAAAAAAAAATTTATACTAGGTGCTACTGTTGTTGTAACCTTCTGTTGGTGCTGTTGTTCGTTTGCTGGTTGTTGTTCTGCTTATGCTGTTGGCTGCTTTGTCTACTGTCTTTCGGTGCCCCTGGTCTTAGCTGCTGCTTCTGCTCTCTTTTCTGGTTGCTGCAGCCTAGAGTCCATCTTTATGGACTCTGAACATGTTAAGAGGTATGACTTTCTAAGAGATTCCTCTAAAGAACAAATGAATAGTAATTATATTAAAACAACATTATTGGCAGCTGATTTTAGAACAGTCTGAATCCAAATATGCATTTAACATACAATTTTTTATGTTCTTTGTGAATAGAAAGAGTGAGAAGTTGTGCTACAAATCAAGTCAGATTTCTCAGCGAATATATGTAGCCAACAGTTCAGTAAAATTTAAGTAGTAATAAGAAAAAAATTAGAAAAACTTAGGGAAAAGCTTGAAAAACTTGTATGGGATGATCAGTTAAAACAAACTACAAGTACCAACTCTATGAGGGGTGGATTCCCACTAAATAGTTTCTCACACTACATTCAACGTGAAGTCGTGAAATCCCTCTACAAGCACTTCCACTACATGAGCTACTCCACTGCTGTGAAGCACAATATTCTTTTAAACCAAGCATATATATTATCAAAAACCATCACTTTTTTTCCATAATAAAACGCTAACAAAAAAAAAAAAAATCTTTTATAAATTTCCACTCCAATCCCTGGGTATCTTCTGGAATAAGTGAGGTTAAGCAAGATTCGTAGCTAGTTGTCACCCTACTCAATTTTTCTATGAAGTAGCAAATTATACAATTCTTATAAGAATATTAGTTATTATGCACCCATGATGTTTCAATGTTGTATCATCTAAAAAGGAAATGAAATACATCATCTCATTTATACTCTATAATAAAAAAAAAAAAAAGAATAATTCTAGTCTCGTTTTATTGTCAAACTACAACTATCAAAGAAAGAACTTTTTTTTTTTTTTTTTTTTTTAAAAAAAAAAAAAACTATTTTGGCCAAATGGGCTAATATTATACCTAATACAAGTAGTCTTCGATATCAAAATTATCTTGGCATGTTCTTAAAATATGACAACACAAATGGGACAGAGTAATAAAATTAGTGAAAACAAAATGCAGTAAGTCTTTCCAACTTGAAATCAGGGAAGCTTTATATAAATTGATGACACGAACATTCCACTAGCAAAAAGAGAATCATGAAATAAAAACAAAGCTTAGAGCATTTATAATGTGTATGTGTGTGCATAGCTAGATGTAAATATGGGTGTATGATTTTTGGGAAAAAAAAAATGTTACTTTATCTACCTGGGAGGATCCAACCTAAGCTGCTTTTCCTGTTAATTTGTCAAATAACTTCTCATTTTCTTCATGCAACCTTTGTGATGGAAACATAACAGATTTATATCTTGGGGTAAAAGAAGGTTAAAACTCAAACAACAAAAATCCCAAGAAGAATACAAGTTCCGGTCAACTTTTCTCACAAGATACATGATCTAGATAGTAGAAAAAATGAAATAGGCACTGCAAAATGCGCACCGGTTTTTAAAAACCGGTGCGAAAAAAATAGGCGGGATGAGGGGAAGACTTTTCGCACCGGTTCTAAAAAAACCGGTGGGAAAAGTGAGTAAATCGCACCGGTTCGGTTCGAACCGGTGCGGAATCTATTGTTAAATAAAAAAAAAACCGGTCAGTGTTCTAATTCTACAGACTTCGAAGGAAAATTCTGGAGGAAAGCAAGCTAGAGGGAAAACAGAATATTTTTACATGCACTAGATGTAAATTTAAAAAAGGCAAAAAAAAAAAAAAAAACAAAAAAAAAAAAAAAAACCCCAACCCTTAGCCTTCTTCAACATCACCCCCTAATTAACTCCCTTGTTCGCAATCGGACGAGAACACCAACTTCTTCAAAGGATGAGGTTAACAGATGTCCAGTAGATTAGCAACAGCAGCATACTCCTTTTGAAGGCCTCCTACCCCGTGACATACTATACTAGTTGTACAAAGATTAACATAGACATATTATCAGCCAAAATATTAGTAAGTTATTTTTAGAAAATTTTCAAAACTAGAAAATCTAGAAGGAGATAGAAGGCTGATGATATTATCAGTCAAATATCAATAGATCAACAAGAACAAAAAAGGTTCTGTAACATTAGGACATTCATCAAGGATTGTAATCACACACATATGAAGGTAAAATAAGAAAATGCCATCTAATATTAATAACTCGGTAGACTAGCCCCACAACAAAAGAACAGTTGAATAAAACCACCGGGAAACTATACATCACCAATTTATAATCTATCACTATTACAATTATCAATCACTGAACATAAAATCAAGCAGAAAAACGAATTACCTTGTCATTACCCAGACAGTCACAGTACTTGAGCTTCTTCACATAGATGTAATCCCCATTACTCACCTTAAATTGATGCAGTCCAACCTACATCCCAAAACAAAGTAAGAACCCCAATTAAACCCTAAAATCAAAACACACCAAATATCAAACAAAAAGTACAAAATCATCAAAGGAGCCCCAAAAACCACAAAATAATCTAAGGAGACCTAAACACCACACTAAATTCTTGTCGCCTCAAAATATCAAAGTAAATTATACACATCAAAATTACAGCATCAAAATTGACCTTTAAAATTTCTAATAGCTTCACTAATTGTAGCCATAGTTCAATAATCTAGCATAGAACAACCAAAAGTTGACTTTTCTCACAATTACCTTAACGATAAACCCAAAACGGAAATTGATATTCGATGGTTTTGAAAAAGGGGGTTTCTGGGAATAAAAAAATTACAATAATCATCGAATAAGAGGGACAAAATCAAACTCAAAATCAAACATCACATACAAATTCAAACTCAAACACAACAACCAAATCACAAAATCCAAAATCAAAACCCAAAAACTCAACAAAATCGAAACCCTAACCCAAATTATACAAAATTAACAAAAAAAAGGAGGGATAAACCTTGTGAGGAGCAGCGTCGCTATTAGATGATTGCGGTGGTGGTGGTTGGTGGTGGGAGAGAGAGCAAGAAGAAAGAGAAGATAGAGAGTTCGAGAGGAGAGAGAGCGAGATGAGAGAGAGGTGGATGTGAGAGGAGGAGAGATCGAGGAAAGAGAAAGAAAGAAGACAATTAAAGGCCGGTTTTTTTTTTTTTTAACAATAGCATTTGTACCGGTTCGAACCGAACCGGTGCGATTAACATCATTTCGCACCGGTTTGGTTTGAACCGGTGCGAATTCCCCTTTCCCTCAATCCCGCCTATGCTTTTTGGCACCAGTTATTAAAAACCGGTGCGCATTTTGCGGTGCTCATTTCTGTTTTTCTACTAGTGATGTACCCTGTACTGCTATATGTTGTACCTTGTTTTCCAATTAGGTCAATGAGCGCAAAAGATATATTAGTATCATAAATTCCTATATAAATGTTAGCACATTGTGTTTTTTCATTACTTAAATAAGGGTGCAGCCTATTGTATCACATTTTCCAGAATATCCTACAACATCAAAGTCAAGAGCCCTCGGTAGCGGACGATTAGCTCCATGTGAAGTGCAAACACAGGCCAATCCAAGAAAGATTAAGTCTAAGAAATAGAGAGATATTCCTTTATCATTCCATTAACTCTATGTCAAGTGCAAACACAAGCCAAGAAAAATCAAGCTGAAAGGGCTGCCACCCCCCGCGCAACTCACGCTTTGGCTACCCTAGTTTAAAGAAAGTTTTCATTTGTTTGTTTGATTAGAGGATAACTTAAGGAGAAAAGGGAAAATGAAGTAAAAGAAAAGGAAGGATGAGAGTAGAGTATAAGGAGAAGTAATGAGTGAAGAGAGAAATGTGGCATACCTTATTTTTCAAAGGAAAAGAGTTTTCCTTTTTTAAAGTGCAATTTTCCACCTTTAGAATAATTGTTTTCCATCTCTTATCAAAACAAACAAAGGAAAATGGAAAGATGAAGGAAAATCATTTTCTAGGAAAATGTTTTCCACCAAAACAAACGGAGCCTAAGTTAGTAAAAACTATGAAAAGTTTATGTTTCGTATATATAACTAGGTATTGTTTGGCTGATATGGGAAATTAATTCCCATAGAAATTTGTATTTCATAAGAAGTTCGTTCCTTAATGAAATTCTTAGAAATTTCTTAATGTAGTGTTTGGAAACCTTGATTTCATATGAAATGAAAGAATACAATTCTAGAATTTGAATTATGGAAATTCAATTCCAAATATCATGTTTGGGAAATTCTAGAATTTATTCTAACATTTTCAATTTCACCAAAGTGTTTGGGAGAAATCTGCAATTAAAATTCAATAATTACAAACATTCAAAATTTAAATTCCCATAACCCCCCCCCTTTTTTTTTTGTGTCAACGAAATTATTAGGGGTGTAAATGAACTGAGCCGATCAGGCGATCAATAAACTACTCGGGTGAGCTCAATTGAAGTTTGTTTATGTTCGTTTAGTTAATAAATGAGCCGAGCTTGAACAAATTTTGAAGCTCAGTTAATAAATGAGCTTGAACACAAACATAGATATGCTCGTTTAGCTTCATGAACAACTCGTTTATTTATTTTCGCGAGCTACTCGTTTATTTATGTTCATGAATTATTGATTTATTCACAATTGTTAATTCAACTCTTAAGTTTATACTTTTAATTATTATGCTAATTTTGAGATTTTCAAATATCAAAATTACAAAGCTCGTTTATTATAAAGCTCGTTCATTAAACACTCATTTATCAACTCGTTTAATAAACTAGCCGTTCACGGACCGTTCGCAAACATATAGTGTACTATATGAGCTGAGCTTGAACATATTTTTGAGCTCGCTTGAAAGCTCGGTATTGTGCCTGGACACGCTTAAATTAATAAACTTGAACATGACAAGGTAGTATTCAGCTCGGCTTTACACCCCTACAAATAACTAACCACCTTACCAATTTCCATGAATTCTCAATTCCCCCATTTTATGATGTCAACCAAATAAGGTTTTATTGAAAATATATTTTGAGATAAATCAATAAACATTTTACAAACTAACATTTATTATAGTATGTTCTATAAAAATTTACGGTCAAGATATTGAAAGAGTTAACCTATTGCATCTAATTGGAAATATAGGGAACATTATTTTGTCTAGACTTACACTCCCTCAGCTTCATTTTCTATTAATTGCAGCAATTTTTATTTCCATAGTTTCTGATTGGTTTGAAGATTTGCAACACCATTATTTTAAACATTTTAAAGAGTATAATTATACAAACACTATTAATATGTTGATTATCAATATGGGATGAACTATAAGGAACAGAGAGAGTAATATATATAACAATATCCCACATGACAAACCAATGTATGAATTTGACCATTAATATGTTGATTATCAATATACAATAATACAATTGTAACATACTAATATTTGAAATCTTGAAAGTTAAAAGTATAAATTGAGATTAATTTAACAATAACCTACATGATAAATTTTTCTTTTTGTGAAGATCGAGTGTAAAAGTCAACATGGACCAATATTTGTGTGAAACACATGAAGTAGCTAGAAAAAAGGTTGGTGGTCATATCCATCATTGAGCCTTGTTTGAATGTATTTCGTTGTGGCTATCAAAATTATACAAATATAAGGTGTGTTATAAGGTAATATTTCATGTCATCCAAATTGGAACTAAAAGTTATAATTGAATTAGAATCTTCTCAAATAAAAATAACAACTTTTATTATAGTATGTCATACTATACAATAAGGTAATTCCCATATACATTCCCCAACACTCACGTGAGTGATAAAGCCACAAAACACGAAAGCCTAAATTGAGATATAATCTTGCACTTGGTACAAGCTTATTATTACATTCCTATGCAAAGAAGTAGAGAAATATATTGCACGAAAATCATGACATAAGGGATGATAATGGATACCGATGATGATGAAGATGAATGTGGCGGGCTTGTAGTTGTTGATGTGTCGTCGCTTGCTGGCGAAGGCAATGGCACCATTGTTGTTGCAATAGGTGTTTGTGGCAAAGGTGACGATGACCCAATTGGTGGTATTTTTGAGGGTGCTAGTGATGAAGATGATGGAGATGGCCCTGTTGTCGATGAGGCGGGTGGTGAAGGTGGTGACCCCATTTTTGGTGTGGTGGGTGGTGGAGATGATGGCCCTAGTGTTGATGAGGCGGATGGCGAAGACGATGGCCCCATTTTCGATGATTTTATGGGTGGCGAAGGTGATGGTGCCGTTGTTGGTGTGGCGGGTGGTGGTGTAGGTTGTGCCCTTGGTGTAGTCGCGTTGTGCTTGTTAGGGTCTTGTTGCTCACTAGGTGGTGATGAAGAGGAACTAGGTGGTCCTAGAATTAACACATAAAACATGAAATTAAAATTTAACATTATTTTATCAATAAAATACAAGTAGGAAAACATAATAAAGATTTTGTTACCATGCTTTGGAGAAAATATTGTTAATTAGCCAAGAAAGATTTCAAATACAAATTATGCTCTCATAGTATCTCTATTCCATCCCTTGATTTATTTCTTAATTATTATTTTAGCAATATATATGCATATTTCATTGAGGATATCACGAATGAAAATTTAATATTGTATTATTAATTTTTTTTTTTTTATAGATTGAGTATCACATATCTAGAAAGAATAATATAGATAAAATTCAATCTAAAGTCTTAGGTATTATCCCTAATATAACCAACAAAATCTGCATGACATACACATGGAATTTAATAATTAGACATCACAATGGCATCACCGTATCATGAATTTATATAGTTTAATATGTTAGTATAGATTTATTCATAATTAGACAAAATTTTATTAGTATTGATTTTATTAATAATTAGACAATTTTTTTTGATAAAGTTATAAAATGAAAAACAATAGAACTTACCGTTACATTTGCTAATGGGAGGAGCATTGACATTACAAGCAGAAGGAAGAGATGCAGCACGTCCAAAATCAATTTGAATTCCTAAACTTCCACCACTCTTCAAAGCTTCACACAAACATTCAGCATTGGTGCCTAATACAACTTTCAAACCCGAACAACAACTTGGGTCGGGTTTCGAATCGGTACCACCTTTGCTTATAAATGAAATACAACTAGCCATATTATTCATCATAAGATCCATACATGATAAACTGTTAGGATTTGCCGAAGGTGAACCTACGGCATTGACATGTACAATATTTTTTGAATTTACTGTTACAATGATGATGAATAGGGTAATGAGAATTGATTTTTGGCTATCCATGTTTTGGGAATGGGAAATGGCGTGAAATGATCAATTGTCACAGGCAATTTAAATTCAGAAATCTAACTAATATTAGATGTGGATAGGATATTTTAGATAACATTGTTACAAGAATAGGATAAAATTTTCTAAATTTACTTTGTTTTGAATAACTGTGAACACATTTTTTTTTAAACTGTTTTTATTTAGAAAGTTAGCCTTTTGTGTGATGTGTCGTCACAAGCTTATTGATACCATAACGTAATTGATTATCCCACCAAATCATTGTTGGAAGCCCCTTATTATTATGATACTAGATTAGTCTACTGTAATGTACGATTTGCTCAAATAAAGTTTTCTAAATTTATTTATTTGTTCATACCAAAATTAAAAATAAAAATGTTCCCAAAACAAATAAAACATCAAATATAAGAAAAAAAAAAAATTAGAGCTCATAGAAAAATTGAATGATGAAAAGGGTACCCAAGGAAGAAAAATTAAATTATTGTTGTTAAAGAGAATAGATTGTTTTTCAGAATTTGATACTAATAATAATGCAGCTAACAAGAATTTTAATAAAATAAAAAAAAATTCACAAAATAATGACATCATTTATACTTTTAGAGGGAAAATTTTTAATGACAATATGACATATGTCTAATTTTAAAATAGAATGACGTCAACGATTGTTACTTTAGTATTAGTTATTATAGATAAATACTAGCATAGCACCCATGCAACGCACGACTTACAAATCTTAATACTTATATTCATTTCACAAATATTAAGATAAGACGATTTAATGAGTAATAATGAATTTACTTACATTGATGTCTTAATTATGCATTTTACTCTCAAAATAATGATATACTACTTTAATACAACTTTTTTATTCTTAAATTGAATGTTAAGTTTTAAAATATAATGCAACTCAATGAACTGATAATCAATACCTACATTAAGTCATATATTTTTTTTTTTCTCATTTCTACTTGAGTCATTGGCCACTTCATTTTAAAAATGATTAAACTTTGTCCACTAACTCAATAAAGCACTTTTTCTATGTGGCCGACAGACACACATCAAAACATAAGCAACCCCTGATCACCGAGTAACCCAGACTGACTGAGTGACCCTTGACCGATCGAGTAACCCTTGACCAAGTAACTCCTGACCGATCGAGTAACCCCCAACCAAGTATTCTCGACCACACGGTGTAGCCAACCACATATGAAACTTTGTGAATTCAATATGTTTTAAAAAATTTACTATTACAATAACAACATGATCATTGTATATATAATAATATTGTATTTCGTATACCTATCACAAATAATGTCATATCTTTTTTCTCTATGTCCTCTAAAAATACTTAAAATTTAACGTGAAAAACTTCTAAATTAAAAATAGGACTTTTGATATTCTCATATAGCATGAATAAAGTCACATCTTTTTATAAACATTTGATATTTTTATTATGTATATAAACATTATTTCTCATATTTTTCATTCACTTGTGGAGGATAAAAATTATGAGATTATCTTGCCCCATCACCTACTACCTTTTTACATGATGAATCAACCTCATCACCAGACACATATTGCAGCTTCCATCCAAAAATTTCCCGTCTAAAAATCTGCAAAGGCACTAATGTTAATGCTTAGTATAATTGTCTTTTCAAAAATTGTAACCTCTAGCTGTAAATGACCTTAGAAGGATGCTTAGGTTTGCCCTTAATTATTTGATTAACTGTCTTTTTTATTATTATTATTATTATTATTATTATTATTATTATTATTATTATTATTATTATATGTAATCATTTGATATTTTTATGGCACATATATAATAGTGAAAAAAAATATATATACACATATATAAGAGAAGTAAAATAACAAAAAGAAAATAACAAAAAGAAAAAAAAAATCATATTATTCTTGTATTTCACCCATGATGACATATACAAAACCTACAACGCGTATTCTATCCGACTGGTACATCGTGTGACTGCTTGTAATAAAAAACAGGGTAACCCCTATGACACCGATAAATTAACCCCTGTTATACTAACAAATTAGAGTAGCCCCTTATTATACTTATTGAGTAAATCTTAAATAACAAATTAAATAACCCGTACAACACTGATAAAGTAACCATCATAACACTTACTAATAAGTAAGCCCTATATTATTAATTGAGTAACCCCTATAATACTAACTGAGTAACCCTATGGTGGTTGGCCACACACATATACTCCCTCTGTCCAATAACTGACACAATCAAATTTTGCATATATGTCGATGCAATAATTTGACCTAATTTTTATATAATTAAATATCAATAAAAATTATAAAAATTTTAATCGTGAAACCTTATATTTATCTCTATTTAACAGCTTATTTCATAATAAAATGTGAATTTATTACATTTATTTATATTAATCTCCATTTAACAACTTATTTCATAATAAATATGAATTTATTACATTTATTTAAATAAAAAAAAACACTAAGGTCAAAGTTAATATTATAAATAGTGGAAAAATTCTTATGTGTCAGTTATAATGGGACGAATGGAGTAAAAGTTAGTGCCGAACTCTTATTAAAAAAAAGAGAATTATAGTTTATCTTATAGGGTGGTACACGTAATAGATAAATTAATTTATGTTTATCATGCAAATTTATATTAGATAAATAAATAAATAAATCTTATGGATACTCAACAAACAATAGATACATAGTACAAAGTACAATAGTATCCCCATATATAGTACAAAGTATAATAGATACATAGTACAAAGTATAATAGTATCCCCATATTCACCCAATGAACGAAGTAACGAGCTTACAAACAATACCCACATACCAGTTCAGTACAAACAAACAATACCCACATCTAATATATACTTGTATATATCAACTTTTTTTTACAATTTGTAGATATTATGCATGAGTGTGTTGTGACTTTAGTTGTCGAATAAATGGTTTGATTAGGGTGGAGCAAAAGTTTAAAAACTTGTTATAATAATTTAGAGGTTTTGAGTTTAGGAGTTTTATAACAAAATATTATAGCAAAAACTGAATTATATATTTCTTTTTTTGAAGAAAATTTTGAATTATATATAGTATATATAATTTTTTAAATTTTTTGAATTATATATAGTATATATAATTTATTTATTTATGTATGATGTACCTAAAATCATATAGTAGAAAATTAGCAAAGTCATTATAATTGATTCACAATTTACATTTTTTTTTAGGAAACATAATTTACATATTTACCTATTTATAATTCACAAGGTCAAAGTTTTAAAATTTTGACCACGTCTAATTGTTTATATATAAGCTAGAAAGCACATTATTATCAAGTTTAATCTTATTAGATTAGTATTGTTATAACTTTTCAATATATCAACTTTGTATAATTTAAATTAATCCACAATTATATAAATAAATAAATAAATGGTCAAAATAATGCATTGGAAACCGCATAAAAGTAACATTACACTTAACAAAGTGGAGGCGTAGTACTCCGTATTATATTTTTTGAATAAGATAATTTATACAGATTAGTATATTTGAGTGATAATCTACATTTAATATTTAATCAAATATATAATCTTGACTTAAATGTTCATGTGTAAATTAAAATAATATAGAAGATTTTGTAGATAATACATATATATATATATACATATATATATATATTGTATATATATATATATATACATGTATATACATATATATATAACATATATGTATATATATACATATATATGTGTATATATATACATATATATATATATATGTGTGTGTGTGTGTATATATATATACATATATATGTATATATACACCCGGTAGTGAAAGTTCGACTCACTTACTATTCATGTGGTCAAAATAAAATAACTTTGACCATATTTAAATTTTATGAGCTATACAATATAAATAAATTAGCATGTGAGATCTTATTAGATTCCGCTTATTGTAAATAATCTATATATCAACTTTTTACAATTTTCTCTTATACACAGCCGGAGTTATTCATAGTCAAAATTGTTCATTGAAGACACAGTCGAACTTTCAGGAACGGAAAGAGTATATAGGTTGTATGTGTCGGTAACAATGTTTGTGGATGGAGGAGGGTGAGATCCATCAAGAAACGTAAAAAGGCCATATCCCCCAAGCGTAGTACAAAGTTGAAAACACATATCCCACAAGCATAGTACAAAGTTGAAGTTTTCAAGATAAAATAATTGGTTGAATTGAGTTTGATAATATTAGTGAGGGTTGACAACAATTGAGAGCACAATTAGGTTCAACATCATTAAAAGCGGCCATATCATAGGAATAATGTGGGGAAGGAACAACCTGCTGAAGGGCAGATTATAGAAGGGGCCGTACATGGGCTTGGCCCCCGGTACATTTGGAAAAAAAAAAGTGCAATGGAGTACAATAAAAGCTTGAAGTGTGAGATCTCAATTCAATATAAGGTTAAAAACGTGTAAAAAAACCCAACAAATTGCATAATGAGTATGATTGAATTTCTTTAAATTTTACCTAGGAAACCAATTCCATTTCCGAATTAAAAGTCTGACACGTACTCTTCCCTCTTTACTTCCTACTACTCTCACCAATCACAATCATCTACAGTATATTTTTTGTCCATTAATCCCAAAATTGCATTCAAATATTTACCCATCATTTCATCAATTATTAACGGAACAAGCTTTTTTTTTTTTTCCTTTAATCAATTTCAATTTATTTATTTTTCGTTTATTTTATTTTGTGTTATTATTTTATACTTTTGTTTTATTTTTTTCATGAATTTGATTTTTAAATTTATTTTCTCTATGAGATTGGTATATTATTGTCGTTTCGGGGCTTTTTGGAATCCCTTAGGATACTGGTCTCGAATACGACCGGATGAACGCAGACACCTGCAAAATAACGAATATTTCGTTTGACGGAATATTCGCCTCCGACGATCAAGTTAGTGACTGGAAACGGAATAAATGTAGAGAGAGAAAGTAGAGAGAAGTTAGAGCTTTTAGTGCTCTTAGAATGATATATCTTAATGCACCCCTCTCATCATAAATGTTTAGGGTATTTATAAGGTGGGAAACTGTGCTCTCTAGGGCTTGATAACCTAGGATGGCGTGCTCTGATTGGCGGCGCAATCATGTGAAGGCACGTAACCATATGGGGCCCGTTTTGCGGCTTTCTCAGGATTTGGACCTCCTGATGTAAGGAGGCCCTTTTCTCTCATTTCAGGTGCTCTTTATGCTTGACACGTGTCATCTTCCTATAGGGACATGTGTCGCCTTTTTAGTGTCGCAACATGTTGGGGTATTTTTTACCCTAAACATTTGCCCCTCAGAGGGGGTGACTCGTACCATACGGGCCGCCTCCTCTGATCTTTTACTCATTCGGTGTTGTCCGAGTGTCGGGCTGATGGAGCATTATCATTGGTGGAAGACGGACGTTGTCGTCCGTCTATCAGAGGGATTTCTCCTTCGGGCTGTCTGCCTTGTTCAGTCCGCCTGATTTCACTTAATGGACTTTGAGTCTTAAAATCGGACAAACGGGTTGTGCCGGCTAACTTTAAGCGGGACACCTGTTATCCATATTTAGCGGAATGGCGGTTCGAATTCCACTGACCTGGCCGTCTATGTTGACGCACCGTCAGTGTGTCAGTACCTTTTCCTGTCTTATATGACGGAGCGGTATTTTAACCGTTCAGCTTCTAGGTTAACTTTTTTCAAAAGTTACCGTTTGAACTTTTGGGCGGGAAAGATGATTTTACATTTTGCCCTCATAAATTTGGTCTATAAATAGAAGTTGTTTGACTTCATTTTGATACTTTGGAAACTTGAGTATTCTAGAGAGAAGTTAGAGATTTTTAGAGAGAGAGAGTTATTTTCCTCCCAAATCTTCGAGAGCTCCACCGTGTTCCGATCCTTGAGTTTGCCGGTCAGATTTTTGAGTTTTCCGGTCAACCCTCAAGATCTTCAAAGACTTTCAAAGTTTTCTACACGTACAGAGTTAACCGCCTGCTCTTCTTTACTTCTTCATTTTTTCTTTTACTTGTTTTATTTTTATAAACACGAACTGGCACAACACTCGGCTTCGTCCGCTTCTCCTCATGAGGCCGATTGTTCGACTGGGATTGAGGAGTATAGAGTGGACGGGGATGAGTCCTCCTCCTATGGAGTGGGTCCATTTCTAGTGCGTACCAACTTACCCCCACCTATTCTTCTCTGTCCCTGCAGTCGGACATGGCATGTACGAGACAGACGTACGAAAAAGAGGCCGCCAAGAACCCAGATAGTAGTAGGGTAGACCCTTAAGTCCCCTACGATCCGAGTAACACGGACGTGGGGGACACAAATACGACCACTACTAGTGGTAGTAAATGCTCCGTGGTCGAAGTGACCACCTCCTTTAAAGAGAGCCAAAATCGGCAAGGTACTTCTTCTACCAGGGAAACGTCTGGGCAAAATCCGGGACCACTCTTCTCATAATTCTCCAGCTTGGTCTTGATGCCGTCCGAGCTGCCATCTTCTGAAAGGCATCCTTCCTCTTTTTAGGCGGAAGCTAGGGAGTCTGCCTAAAATCCGCAACAACCCCCAATCCAAACTACCAGGTCGGCCAAGCCTAAAACTGGCATCCATAGTGCAAAACCGGCTGACCTGCCTCCTCGCAGCGGTCCTCCTTCTAGAAA
This sequence comes from Chenopodium quinoa, assembly GCF_001683475.1. Lineage (NCBI taxonomy): Eukaryota > Viridiplantae > Streptophyta > Magnoliopsida > Caryophyllales > Amaranthaceae > Chenopodium > Chenopodium quinoa. The sequence goes on from NW_018744367.1 coordinate 1,401,072, forward strand.
CCAGGTGGACGCTGGGGGAAAGAAAGATAAGGGCAAAAGGCCCTTGGTGCCTGAAGGCATCATAGTTAATGAAGGCGGCCAGGGCTCTGGGGGAGGGAGCTCGGCCGAGGCTGCTGAGTTGGAAACAGTGTTGTCCTCTAAATTTAGGGCCGCTCCTCAAGATGCTAAAGGAGAGGTTGAGAACTCGGACGCCAATCAGGCGGCCGAGGAACCAAACGCTGATAATTTCATGGACCCGTATGCCTGTACAGTTGGCGATACTGCCTTGACCTTCCTGCACTTAAAGTTTGAGGAGTATAAGAAGTTCCTCCACCTGGGAGAAGGCTACAAAATGGTAGCACCCACTCGCTCTTACTCAATGGCCACCTGGGAGAGAAAGAGGCAGCAGAGAAAATGCTTCAACGTCTATCGCGCTGCTTTGAAAATGGGCCTTCGCTTCCTTCTTCATCCGTTCGTCCAGGAGCTCCTAGACGAGTAAAACATTGCTATTTTCCAGCTGGTGCCAAACAGCTGGGTAAACATTTTTGGCTATCTGGTGACGTGCCTTTAGCAAGGCTTCAAGCTGGACGTCCCAGTTTTTTGTGAGATTCATTCCATGGTCCGCCTGGATGTTGGCACGGACGACTAGTTTATTTTAGCACCAAGAAAGATTATATGGCGGTGATGGATGGGCCGTCCAAGTGGTGAGACTGGAAGAACCGATTCTACCGCATAAAGATAAAGGATGAAGAGTTTAACTTGCGGATGAATCGATTCAATGCCAATCCAATTTAGCTCGGCCGCGGGCAGCATAGACCCAGCAAGCCGCCCTTCCACCTTGACTTCATGCACCAATTGCACTACTTCCAATTGGACTACTTCGATGTCAGAAAGGTAGTCAGGGATGGAAAGACAGTGGCCGTGCCACTCAATTAGATTCCTCTTACTGCATGGCTTAGGAACCTAGTTTTCATGTTGGCCTGTGGCCTATACTAGAACTACCCCCAAGGTGGAACCTTGTGACTTAGTCGTTCGAATGCTATTTGTAACATAAAAATATTCTAACATTTTTTCCTCTTTTTTCTTCCTCAGACGTAGCTCTTGGAATGCTGGATCCTGAGCAAAAGGGGGAGGTTGACATGTCCGAGCTGGACTTAGTGCGGTATATATATATATATATATATATATATATATATATATATATATATATATATATATATATATATATATATATATATATATATATATATTTATGTCGAGCTAATGTGTTGGAGGAAGAGTCCTTCCCCATTTTACTCGGACGTAATTCAAATTGTTTTTATGCCGAGTTAATGTGTTAGAAAAGACATCCTATCCGATTTCACTCGGACGCTGTATTTTGTCTATGTTTGCCGAGTTGATTGGTTAGGAAGGTGTTCCTTCTCAACTTTACTCGGACACTTGTTCATTTCATCTGACTTTATCCTGTTTCTTTCAGGCGGCCACTCCTACTCCCTGGTCGAAGAGAAAGCAGCCGACTTCTCCTTCCAGGGACGGCCAATCGTCCAAAGCCAGGAAGGCAACAACCTCAAGGGCTAAGTCTTCCACCAAGGCGGCCAAGGTCATGCCGCAGACTGCTTCAAAGCAATCTGAAGGAGAGCCACCCCAGTTGTCACATATTGGGGTCTCCAAGCCCATGGATCCGCAAACTGAGGCGGTTCACGATGAGTCCGTCCATGCGGACGATGGGGGTAAGTCGTCTTCGGCAAAAATGATCGGAAACTCAGCCTCGACTCCGAATATCGAGGTAGTAGATAAATATTAGTGGCAGAAAGCTGCTTCTCAGTCGGCTGGAGAACAACGCGGCCGCACACAAGAGGAAGGGGATGAACCAATGCCCCCTCCTTCATTCAACCTTCGTACAACTTTTACTTGTGTCTTTATGAACTTGCTCGTTCACTCTAACACTATTCCTTACTTTGTGCAGACATTGCCGAGGAGATGCACATGAAGCTACCCGGTCAGTCGCTCACAGGCGCTGACCGGAAAGATATTAGGGAGGCCATGCAGCGGGCCATCCCTAAGGAGCAGCGGGATAAATTTTGCGACATTAATGAGGGCTTCCTTGGCCTAATGATTAACTGCAGCGCCGAGGTAGCGTATCTTAATATCACTTGGCTTATTTTTGGTTTCATACTTAGACTATTTTCTTAGTTTGCTTTTGCTGACTTGTTTCTGTCCGAATGAAGATCTTCCTTAGGCTTAGTGCCTTCTTGGATTGGAAGGATAAGGAGAATGAGAAGATCAAGGCGGCCTAGGCCACCATCAACCGGCTACAAGACGAGAACACCGGTACCCTGGCCCTGCAGAAGATCCATTATGAAAGGGCCCTTAAGGCTCTCTCCGAGAAGTCGACTCGGAAAACTGAGGACATCTTCAAGATTGGTGATGCACTCCAACGAGAGCAGCTAGCCAGGCAGGCACTTCAGCTGGAGCGGAACGAGGCGATTGCAAATGCCTCTCAGTGGAAGGAGGGATTTGAAGCCTTCGAGAAATTGAAGAATGAGTTGACCTCGTCCCAGGAAGCTCTTCAGACGGCCCTGGATCAAGTAGAATCTCTCAAACTTGCGGTTGAGCGCTTGAACAAGTCCATTGCGGACTTGTCTGAGCAGTTAAAGGCCCCTCGACCAAAAGATCCCATGGAGGTCATCCGTATAAAGCATAGAGCCGAGAAAAAGCTGAAGAGCCGCTTCTGCGAGGCCTTCTCCCTGATGGTCGAAGAGAGCACGACGACCTACTATGAGGAGCGCTTCACTAAGCGCCTCAACTACGTCTGCCTCAAGGAGGAGGTCGAGGCTGTCGGCAAGCCCCCTCCCAAGCTTGTTGAGACTTCCTTTGACTCTGAAGTCGAGGAAGATGATGATGAGGAGGAGCAGAAGCCGACCGGCTAGGAGAAGCCGCCCGAGGAGGTGCCCGCCGAAGCTGTGACCGCCGATGGGAAGCTGGTCGAGGAGGAGCCTGCCAAAGATGATAAGCCGACTGAATGAAGAGCTCAGGTCCTCCAGCTGCTGTTTCTAAAGCTTTCTGTACTTTAGTTTTATTTCCTTGTTTTCGAACAATCTTATCTCTGGCCGCCTGTTTTGAGCGGTCTTGTAATATACTCTCTTTTTATTTTTGCCGTCTGTTTTGAACGGCTTTAATTTATGAAGCTTTCTTCTTTTATTCATACTTAGCATTTTTGAGCAATTTTTCATGCCTTATTTTTCTGTTTTTGCATATGAATGCTATTACCCTTTATTCGGCATTTCTCCTAGTCCATACTCAAGAAGGTTTGATTAACTTAGTAGATTTTATACCTTAAAAGGTATGACGACTAGTAAGTTAATCAAATCATAATAATGATTGCCCTTGGACTAGGTGAATGCCAAATCATTTTCAGTTAGTCGGCCGCTTTATTGGCTTGTGCTGAGTTATGCTTTAATACTATCTCTCAGACACACTCATGAAATTTCAAGTATTATCTCAACTTATTATTTCTAAGTGTTTATTAGGCTCGGACGCCTAGGTATTCCCTTGCCTTTTGGGTAAAAATACTTTAGGCAATTTTCGGGTTTTCATCCGTCCGACCGTTCTAGGGCCGAGTTGCCTGGCTGGGAGATGCCCTTGCTAGGCGTTTGACTCGGCCATTTGATCATGCCCCTTTTAGAGGACGGGCTGCTATGTAGCAAGCAACTTCGTTTCTCTTTTTAGGTGGCGTTGATTTTTCATCTCTGCCCTTGTCAGGGGCCGAGCTGCTATGTTGCAAGCCACCCCCGTTTCTGATTTTAGGCGACATTTCTGCTCACCAATAAGTAAACGTACAAAGTAAATGGCAAAAATAACAATGTTTGACTTTTTCATTAATATCGTCAAAATTACATTTTTTTTGGCCGTACGGCTTTAATTACATTACTCGGCCATTTAGACCTAGTTGTATATACAACTTTTGGCTAAGTACAAAAAATTTATACATAATATTTTTTCAGATTGTCCGTATTCCACGTACGAGGAATAGGACAACCATCTAAGGCTTCGAGACGGTATGTACCATATCAGACTTCTTCACTGATCCGGTAAGGCCCTTCCTAGTTTGGGGTTAACTTGCCATCCTCATTGGCCCGGTCTACTGCTTCCATCTTCCTTAAGACCAAGTCTCCAATCTTAAGAAGCCGCTTAGACACTTTACAATTATATGCCCTCGTCATCCTTAGACGATAAATTTCGTGTCTAAGCGCCGCATTGCCCCTAGCTATAACACCCTAGAAATTCCTTTCCTTTAAAATACCTATGTTTCCCTTTTTAAATACGAAATAGGAAAATCTAAGACATTCCAGCCACCGTGAAAACGGCTAAGGCAAATATCAAAGACACACACAGCGAAAGACTATCTTTAAAACCATTTAAAAACAAGTCAACTTCAAATTAAAAGTCAAACCAAACGAAAGTAAAAGTCAAACTAAGTCAAACAAAGTCAACCTACAACTTGGAACCATTGTAGACCCTCAAAACCAAACAATATAAAAAAACCTTTGCGTTAGTCTCATGGACAGAATAATAAATAATATTCAAAGAAAATAAAACACATCATATTCCTATGAGAACTAAGCATGATTCGCTCTTCACTCAAGCCCATCATGAATATGCTTCACCACCTGTAAAGCTTCTCTCTACTCGTCCCCACTACTCGCCATTAGAAATGGGTCGTCGTAGGGCCAAGGTAAAGACAAGGCCAAACAAATATACAAACACACAATTAGCAATGCTGAATACATAAGCGTAATAAAACACACTAACATGCTTTCATCCTATCAACACACAACTTACCAAGTTGCACTTGTAAACAAGCATACAAGACACTCAACACTTAACTAGACAAAGACAAATGTTCATTTAATTTTGATTACATATCGAACGGGTTTACAACCAAATCCCTGCCTCAAATAAATTGAGGTAAACTACACCGGGAGCTAACCGGGTAGGCAAATTTCATATGAAGCGACTAGACGTCCTGCGCATAAAATAAATAAAAAGGAAAATACAGCATCTTGTACTCCCAGTAGAAGTTATGGTCAAATATAAAGTGTTGGTGTGTAATCTCTTTCACTTTACGTTGTTTACATATTATTAGACTTGGTGATGTCTCTCAAACCATAGCACAATCAAACATTATAATTCATTCAAGCAATCAAACATACTAATTTAATTCTTGAATAATAAGTGTCCATATAAATTTAATAGTTGAACCCCTTTTAATCTACCTCGGTGTCAAAGACACCTTAAACACATAATGTTTAGGGGATTTTTCCCTGCCACGTGGACCAATCAGCACCTGCCACGTGTCATACTCCAAGAGGTCCAACATGGACCAACCAAGACATGCCACGTGGCACATGGATTGCCAACCTTGAAAACGGCCAACAAGGCTCGAATCCTTAGGCAAGCCCAATCGGTTTACCATTTAACCTAATATTGGGCATGTACTTCGAGGCTATATAAACAGATAATTAGCCTCCATTAAATAGTTTTTAACGGAACTAATCTAGAGATTACCCCACGTGCATACTTATTGTTAGACCTTACTTAGCATTAATTGCACACCTTCCAAGGTTGCCCACTGCAACTAGTCTGATCACTCCCCTCCTAGGAGGAACCAGATCACCTTTACATTCCGCACCTTTTACTCCTAAACACGTTCTAACTTGATCGTCGGAGGCGAAGCTCCCACCAACCGGAGTTTCCGTTGTTTTGCAGGTACAGGCGCACGGATCTTGTCCCGGAATTGTAACTCTCCCGCAGGACATAAAAAAACCCCGAAACATTTTGGCGCCGTCTGTGGGGAGAGTACTTTCGAGATGGCATCACAGTCTGTACCGATTCTAAGTGAGAAGCGTCCCATGGACGACCCCCAGGTCAACTCAGACCAGGATACAGACAATGAAACTGAGGTCGAGACTCGCACGGCCCCTGACGGGTCCCTCAAAGCTCGACGCACCCGTCCCACTAAAAGGAGGGAACGGGAGGACTGCCCGGCTGAATCCAGTAAACCAGCCGGTCCGCCGCTTGATCATCAACAGGCGGCCAAGGGATCTGCCCCCATCACCAGAAACGAACTCATGACCTTCATGAATAGTTTCAAAGGGGAGATCCAGGAACTTATCAACAAAAGGGCGTCGGTTCCACCAAAGGAACAGTCGGTCAGAAGACCCTCCCAATCTGGGAGGAAGAAGCCTATAAAGGATCAGGAGGCGACTCCTTACCCTAGGCCTAGGGAAAGGGAGGCGCCAGTGATCGACCTAACTAAGTACCGCTTCCCCTCACCAGGGAAGAGGAAGCCCATCCGTCATATTCAGCCGGACGGGTCCAAGAAAACATACTCCGATGCTCGAATGCTGCTCGAGCAGAAGAAGAATGACCGACTGTCAGAGTCGGCCTCCACGTCTGATTTTCAAGACAGTCTACACAATACCTCCATGAGATATTCAAAATCAAACTATGAGAGCCAGACGGGCGGCACCTCCTCTCGTTCTAGTTCCCAGAAGCATCATGCGGTTCCGTATGTGCCTCCCCAGCCATATGTTCCGCAATCTCAATATTTCATGCAGCCTACTCCCTTTGGAGGACAGGTGGCAAGGAATGTCCAGCCCTTGGATTGGCAGCTTCGGCTGCTCAAGCTAGGAGAACAACCATCCGCTTTCTCCAAGGAAATAACAAAGGGCGCCCAGCCGGCCAAAGTAAAGAATGTGTTGGTAGGGGCCTATGACGGCACTCCCAACCCTGACGAAGACCATTTGATGGGGTACACCAACCTTATGTACCTCCAAGGGTTGGATGACGCCACATGGTGTAAGTGTTTCCCGGCCACATTGAAGGGCATTGCCTAGCAATGGTTCGGCAACTTGCCGACCGGGTGTATTAATAATTTCAAGACCCTCGCTTACCTGTTCACGTCAAATTTTTCAATGAACATCCCTGCTAAGAAGACCACCCTTGACTTGGGGGCCATACAGCAGGGAGAGAAGGAAGGACTGCGCTCCTACATCAAGAGGTTCAATCTGATGAGAATTCAGATACAGGGACTACCTGATGAAGTAGCTTACACGGACTTTTTCAAAGGTCTGAAGGACGGGTCGAACTTCAAATTCGACCTCGTCAGAAAGAGGGTGACCACCCTCCAAGAAGCAATGATGGAGGCGGACGCCTATATTCAGGCGACCGACCTCTGCAATGTTGGAAAGCAGTCGGACCACAAGAACTACGACAAAAGAGAGAGCCGGCCAAAGCAGTCGGCTAATAAAGAAGAAAGAAAAAGGAAAGAAGTCTGGGTGGCTGACTCCACTGAACAGCCGTCCTAGAAGAAGAAGAAGAAGGAATTCAAACCATACTCCCCCAAGTATAAGTTTAACAAGGATAGCTATGCCATCCTCAAGGAAATCAAGGACCAGATCTCAATTGAGAAGCCGACTGCCATGAAGAGTTCTGTAAACAATTGGAAAAAGATAAATATTGCTATTACCATGAGGACATTGGTCACGACACCAATGAGTGCATCAGCCTCAAGCGCCTTCTAGACCGCCTGGAAGACAAAGGGGACCTCAATTCCTATATCAAGAAATCAAAGGGTAACCAACAACCCAAATAGAAACAGGCGGGCAAGAAGAGGTCGACACCTGCTGATAGTTCGGACACTGACGAAGCACAAATCTATACTATAGCAGGCGGCTTCGCAGAAGGAGGTCCTACTATCTGGGGCAACAAGGACAACATCAGGCGGCTGGAGATAAACTCAGTCGATCAGGGACAGGCCTCCAAGAGCTCGTTCTCTAAGTTGTCATTACTGAGTAATAATTGGGAAAAGTCAGGGGGCTGCATGACGACCCCATAGTAATTGAATGCAAGGTGGACAACCAGAGAGGTGGTCGGATTCTTATTGACACTGGGAGCTCATCTGATCTCATCAGTCACAAGTGCTTGACAAAGCTCAAGTATAAGCCCGAGAGCATGCACCCGGTCTCCCATCCCTTAATAGATTTGGAGGAGGGGTCGTGCACCCAGTTGGACGGGTGGATCTGCCTATCTGCCTAGGCGAGAAAGGGGAGGGCGTCACATGGTGGTTCGGTTCTTGGTGGTCGACGAACTGTTGGCCTATAACATGATCTTAGAACGACCCACCCTGAATAATTTGAAAGCTGTCATCATTCCCTCTCTTATGCTTCTCAAGTTTGAGAGAGATGATGGAACAGTCGGCTCCTTGAGGGGAGACCAGAAGATAGCCAGGGAGTGTTATCTCACTGATATGAAACCCACTGTGGCGGCATCCAGCCTCAGTTGAGAGACTACGGACCTTGTGCAAATCAAGGAAGCCGCGCCTGCCCCAACAGTAGTCGGTAAGAAGAGAAAGACCACCCATCTGGAGGTCGAGAGCAAAGAAAAACAATAGCAATCACTATCCGAGGAGCGGTCAGATGAATTTCGCCCTCAGCCGACTGGTGAGCACGCAGACATCGTCCTGGACGACTCTCGCCCTGAGCGAACTGTTAAGGTCGGGACGATTGCTTTTGCTGAACTTGGTGCTGACCTGCACTAACTGTTAAGGGAATTCAAAGATATATTTACCTTTGAAGTTCATGAGATGCCAGGCATAAGCTCGGTTCTGGCCGTACATAAACTCGCTGTGGATCCCAAAAAGAAGCCGGTCAGGCAAAAGAAGAGGAACCATGGCGAAGAACGAAGCCAGGTGGCAGCCGCCGAGGTTAAGAAATTGCTGGACGCAGGATTCATTCGACAGTGTTACTTCCCAGACTGGGTTGCGAATGTTGTACTTGTAAAGAAGTCGAATGGGACCTGGCGCATGTGTGTAGATTACACAGACTTGAACAAGGCATGTCCCAAGGACAGTTACCCGCTCCCAAAGATCGACAATCTGGTCGACTCTACAGCCGGCCATGCCTTGATGAGCTTTATGGACGCCTACTCAGGCTTCCATCAGATACCCTTGTGGAAGAAAGACCAAGAGAAGACGGCCTTCGTCACAGATTAGGGGTTATTTTGCTATACTGTCATGCCGTTCGGACAAAAGAATGCGCCTGCAACCTTCCAAAGAATGATAAATACGGTCTTCTTCAACCAGATTGGAAGGAATTTGGAGGCATACATAGATGATATGATTGTTAAATCTAAACTCCAGACGAACCCCTTAGCTAACCTCCGAGAAACATTCACCACACTCAGGTGGCACCAAGTCATGCTCAATCCTAAGAAATGTGTTTTTGGTGTTGAGTCTGGGAAGTTCCTCGGATTTCTAATCAATCAAAGGGGGATAGAGGCTGACCCCGAGAAGGTACAGGCGGTCATAGACATGTAGTCCCCCCGCACTGTCTGTAAAGTTCAAAAGCTTACGGGTTGCCTGGCGGCATTGGGGAGATTCCTCAGCCGGTCGGGTGACAAGTGTCTCTACTTTTTTTAAGCTATCAAGAAGAAGACCATGTTTGAATGGGGGCCGGATGCAAAGGCGGCCTTCTAAAGATTGAAACAACACTTGCACTCCTTGCCAAGGCTGGTCAGCCCTCTGCCCAGGGAAGTGCTATACATGTATTTAGCGGTCTCTGACCATGCTATTAGTGCCGTCCTTCTTGCTGAAAGGGACGGCTGCCAGCTCCTGATCTACTTCATCAGTCACCACCTGAAGAACGCCGAATTACGGTACCTTATGGTTGAGAAGTTTGGCCTTGCCCTCTTCATGGAAGTTAACAAATTGAAGCCTTACTTTCTAGCACATCCGGTTGTGGTCTACACCGACCAACCAATCAAGCGGCCACTGATAACCATGGAGTCGTCAGGCCGAATGATCAAATGGGCCATCGAGATCCAAAGTCTAGAGATCACTTTTGAGCCAAGGAAAGCAGTGAAGGGGCAAGCATTCGCTGACTTCATAGTAGAATTAACCAGGCCTGGAAAGTCTATGTGGACGGGAGCTCCACAATGAACGGTTGTGGTGCAGGCGTCATATGTCAGTATCCTGAAGGGGACAGGTACGAGTATGCACTACGGTTTAAGTTTCAAGCCTCCAACAATGAGGCGGAATATGAAGCCCTATTGGCTGGCATCCGCATGTGTAAGGCGGCCGGGGCAAGGAAGATAGCCGCCTGTTCTGACTCCGCAACTGATTGTAAGCCAATACCATGGTGACTATGAAGCCACACATCCGACCATGATCAAGTACCTACAGGCGATAAAGCAGGAGGCCGGGACACTTGAAGAGTTTCACCTAAATCAAGTGCCCAGGTATGAGAATAACCAGGCGGACGCCCTCTCTTAACTGGCATCATCAGCCTCCTGTGACACACCTAGGACGGTTTTCTGGGAAGTGATGGATAAAAGAAGCATCGAGGAGGACCCTGTTGGGATCCTAGACAGAAGCACAACTTGGATGGATGACATCCGGGCATACCTAACAGACGGCACCCTGTCGGATACTCACTCAAAGGCAGTCCTACTAAAGAAACGGGCGGGCATCTTTGAAATGCATAAAGGGGAACTCTTCAAAAAAAGGCTATCTCCAACCCTCTTCAAATGTGTCACCCCAGAAAAGGGGCGAGAGGTCTTTGAAGACTTACACTCGGGATTCCGTGCCTCTCATATAGGTGGTAGGTCCCTGGCTCGGAGAGCCAAGCGGCAGGGTTACTTCTAGCCTACCCTAGAAGCGGATGCCATGAAAATAGTGAAAAAATGTGACAAGTGTCAAAGGTTTGGCAAGCTAATCCATCGTCCGGCCACTGATCTGACGGCCGTATATAGCCCCCTACCATTTGCCAAGTGGGGCATGGATGTCCAGGGTCCGTACACACCTGCAACAGGCGGACGGAGGTATATCTTGGTAGCGGTCGACTACTTTACCAAATGGGTAGAGGCCGAGGCTGTCAAAGGCATCAAGACCAAGGACGTTATCTCATTCATCTGGAGAAACGTCATTACACGATTTGGGGTGCCTATGTCTATGGTCTTTGATAATGGTCCTCAGTTCGAGACGCCTGTTCTCAAGAATTGGCTGGGGGATCAAGGAGTTTCGTACAACTTTGCTTTAGTCGGTCGACCCCAAGCAAACAGCCAGGTAGAATCCTTCAACAAGATCATCTCCGATGGTATCAAGAAAAAGATTGAAAAAGAAGGTGGCCTATGGGTAGAAGAACTACCACATGTTCTCTGGGCCATAAGGACGACTGAAAAAGGGGCGACTGGGGAAACCCCATTCCTCTTGACTTATGGGGCAGAAGCTGTTCTACCCATTGAGCATTATGAGCCGACTCTTCGTGTCATGTTGTATGACGAGGAGGCCAACTGGGAATCCATGCGCCTAGCATTGGACTCACTCCCTAAGCGTAGAGGCAACGCAGCCCTACGCCATGAGATCTACCATCCGAGAATGACAAGAGCTTATAACAAGAGAGTACACAAGTGTCCACTTAAAGTGAGGGACTTTGTACTACGAAAAATGGAAGCAGTCGGTAGGGCTAATGAGTTGGGAAAGCTAACTCCCAACTAGGAAGGACCCTACGGGATCTATGAAGAGGTCAGAGACGGCACCTATCGGCTGGAAACACCAGACGGCCGGCCTCTACCTAGAACATGGAATGTAGATAATTTGAAGAAGTATTACTTCTGAATAATGTGATTGAACAAGAGTCATTAATAAAACTTGCAATTATTTCAATACTTTGTACTTTCATCAGAGGGGCATGCTGCCTGTACATTTGCAGTCGGCTACTCTCCAATGTGTATTTTACTCTTATCATCAGAGGGGCATGTCGCCTGTACATTTGCAGTCGGCTACTCTCCACTTTGTATTCTACTCTCCATTAGAGGGGCATGTCGTCTGAACATACAGTTGACTACTCTCTATAGAAGAGGGTCGTCTGAACCCAAAACAGACGGCTACTCTCCTATACTTTAAGCCTAAGGTATCTTAGCACCTACGTTCACCATGAACTAAACAAGGCCTATGGCCGGATGATCAGCCCAGGACCAAGCCGACTGATCTTACCTTCAAATTAAACTAATACGACCTATCCCAACATCATAGTAGGCATTCGGTGACATCCCTCCAGATGAGATTCGTCGCAGAGAGCAGCTCCCTTTTAGGTGGAATAATGCTCTATAAACTATAAACAAACGGACCCGAATGACTGTCCCCAAGGACAACCCCATAGCCGTTTACACTTGAGACAAAGATAACTCTACCACTAACCTAACAAGTGGTAGCCAGTTCACATCTGAGTAGGATGACCGCCTGTCATTACTTGGGATAAATGAAAACGGTACCTTTTGAGTTAATAGCCAAGAAAAACTTGGCGAATCAAGAGGGCAGTCGGTCTACGTCGCCTGGTACCTCTACTACTCAAATCAGTGACGGAGACTGAGTAGCCCCGAGGGAGACTCATAGTCACCCAGTCTAGTTTGGAACCTAAAAGGTACAAGAACATTTGTTTTCTGGCAAACAAGGGTATTTGGCCACTATTCTAACTAGATCCACCAACACATGCGCAGTTGTACAGACCAGACGCCACGTCCACATGAACAAGCGGCCTGTCTCTACCAAACATCAATGCCTAGTAAACTGCCGAAACATTTTGGCATAATTTGGGTTAATAGCCAAGCAAAACTTGGCGATAAAGGAGGTCAAGCGGCCTCCGCTGCTTGACCCTCCTACTACTCGAACAAAAGAGGTGGTGACTGGATAACCAGTCGCCCTCCCTAGAATGGAACCAAAAGTATGAAAGGACTGCCTATTCTTAAAAACAGGCGACCGTCCACTACTATTTCATCTAGACCTAATAAGGGAACGTCTGTAGCCGATACAGTCGGATCCCATCAAAACAAGCGTCCCGCCATTCTCTAGAACCTATACAGACGGCCTATTTCCTTCAAAACTTGGTAAATCGTTAAACTAACCTAGCGTCTAACCACCTAGGTGGCGCCACAAGGCCGACTATCAAAGAGGATTGTTCCTACTTTTCTACCACTAATAGCCGGGTGATTTTGAAATTAGGCCAAAGTCAAACGCTGACTACCATTGTGCAACTGGAACTATGTTAAGAAATATGCTAATAAAGAACAAATTCTAATCTTAAGAATCTGAGAAATCTGAAATTACAATGTAATATAATACCAATTACAACAACAACCAAACACCAACAAGTTTAGAAAGCAAAAATTACAGAGTATCAAACTAAACTACAAGTATGAAAAACTATACGTGCCTCACTCCAAGCCAAATGAACATCCAAGAACATGAGAATACCATGGACCACGTGAGTCTTTGATACTTTATACTCGTCTAAGGCTTGAGAACACTTTCCTAAAGCGTTAATTTCCCCCACAACGGTGCTTGGGTTGAATTAGAAATACGCTTTGAGATACAATAGACGAACTCTACACTTTAAGCACTTAAATGTGTAGAAAGATGATCAAATTGTCAATAAATTAACTTAAATGATAGAGGATTAATGAAGAGATTGCAAGTTTCTTCAATAATGGTGTAGAGAGGGAAGAATTTCAGAGAGGAAGATAATTTTCTGTGTATCGAAAAACAAAAGCCTCGATACAATATAAAGGAAATAACCGCAAAACCGTAGAGGAGGGAGAAGGCGCGGGCGCGCACGAAGAGGCGCGGGCGCTCCACCATAGAAGCGCAGGCGCGCCACCTTCGTGCGCGGGCGCTCCTCCCCATTTTGCCAAATTTCCAATTTTTCCAAAAACCTGGGGCGATTTTGTCGCGCCCTAGGCGCGGGTCGCGCCAAACTGTGGCGTGGGCGTGCCAACCGGAGGAGCGGGAAAGATTTTCCAGAAACTCAGCGCGATTTTGTCGCGCTTTCGGAGCGGGTCGCGCCTGCCTTTCACGAGCGCGCTAACAAGTGGAGCGAGCTCTCCACTTCAACACTCTAAATAACTCAACAATCCTCCCCCATTTAGAGTGTTCCTTTAAAACCTTCTCTACTTCGATCAATTAAGCTTCATCTCATGCTTAAATGTCAATGTCCCTACGGATTGAATTGACACTTAGTATAACACACTTAACGATGATCATATCCCATGATTTCCGTATGGATTGAATCACACGGATATCTCTAACCATTCGAAGGTGAAATACACACAAGATAACTCGAATTTAACATCACTTGACACTTTTATACAGCCATGTGTCTGTAGGGTTTCGTAGTGACCCGACACTACGCGGAAAGAAACCCCCCAAGACCCGCCCCTTATTTAAAGAATTAAAAAGCATAATAAACTTAATCAAGCAACACTAAGAACAAGAATTATACCTTTGTTGCGTGCTTCGCTCCCGAAGAGCTCTTACTTCAAAATCCCGAAACTACGAGATCTCCGACGGATCGTACCCTCGACCCGACCCGAGCGTCCCAAGTCTTGAAGGTTAGTCAAGACCCGGACAAACAAAACTATGAGTTTTACGAATCGAAGGTTTACTCTAATTACAAGAGTTGCCTTTTTAATTCCACTCAAGGTTGTGTCTTTCCCAATACCATGCCTTTGGTATTTATAGGGAAATGCACCCTTGAACTTTATTTCCCAACCAATGTGGGAGAATGAATAATTTTGATAATTAATTTATTTCCAAAATAAATTAATAATTAATTCAATCACAATGCAACAGGTGTCAAAAGGAGAGAGAGGGTTAGGTGAGGACCATGAACCTTGGGGGGACCATTGCCTTGCTCCCCAAGGCATGCTCCAAGCTCTTTGGTCCCCACTCCCTCAAACCGCCTCAAGCATGCTGTGCTGGCAACTTGCCTTGCTGGCCAGCCAGCCCAGTCTGTCCAGCTGGCACGCATCACCCAGCCCAGCACTTGCGTGCTGCTAGCGAGCCACACCTTGTGTTGGGCGCTGCTGCCTGGCTATTGCACACATACGCACATGCACACGCACAACCAGGCTAGCTGTTGCGTAGTGCTGCTGCCTAGCATCCCAGCATCCCCATCGCACGCACACACGCACCAGCCCCACGCATCATCGCTGCTGCTGCTTACTAGCCAGCACGCACTGGCACTCGTACACGCACACGCACAGGGCATTGCCTGGAATGCTGCTGTGCGAGGCTGCGAGGCACACACGCACACACACGCAAGCCCCTGGCATTGCGATGGTGGTGTGCGTGGCGCCATGCCTGCGATGGTGCCTAGGCTGCGTGTGATGGTTCGATAGCCCTAGGCACAAGCACACGCACGTACGCAAGCCCTTGGCGTGGTGATGGTGCTGTGCGTGGTGCGAGGCCTGCGATGGTGCCAGGGCACTCGCACGCGCCCAGCTTGCTGTGATGCGAGGCAAGCACCCGTGCTAGTACTTGGTGCTAGTGATGGTGCTGCCATGCTATGCACGCACGCACGCCAGCACCTAGTGTCAGCGATGGTGCACCTGGTGCTTGTGATGGGCAGCGATAGTGCCTAGGCATCATGCTAGGGTTGCAATAGCGCCTAGGCATGATGCTAAGGCTGCGATGGTGCGCCTAGCACACCTAGTGTGCTTAGGCTTGCGCCTAGCCATGCTAGGTGCTTGCTAGCTCGAACTAGCCTAGCATCCACATGGCTAGGCCAGTGTGGTGCTAGACTATGTTCATGCTTGTCGCTTTGTGATTTTGCGACGCTCGGTCTCGACGCCCTAGGCTCGATATCCGACGTCTGTATTCGTAAAACTCTGTCGACTCATTACATCCTTTCAGATTAATTCGTCGTCTCGGATCGGTGATTCGATTGGGTTCGACCCGAAGGGTTCAGTTAAGATTAAGCTGTAATATCAATTGTACCTCGATATTACTGATCGGAAGCGGCCTCCACCTAGGCATTTCGATCACTTGATCTTACTGAAGTATTAACTCTGTAATAATTCTGAACCCTCTATCGGAAGATTACACTTGTTGGAAGGACACCATTCCTTTCAATCTCCCACTTGTCCTTCCGGACAAGTGTGCATACAGTGTATAGCCCATTTCCTATGTCTCTTAATGTTTCTTCGTGAACTATAAGGTAAGATTCATCGTCATCCTTATTACGTTCAGAAGTGTTTCTCGATCTATGAGTTCGACTGTCAATAAGCAGATGATTTCTAAAATCCATCTGAGCACGACCATGCATTTTCACAACAAAACATTTTCCCTATTGTTAATAGGGGGACAATTCCAGTCTTGCATTGTAAGTTCCTTTTACTAAGAGGACTTAGTCTCCCGAGTGTTCCCGTTATGATCCCCAATTACGGAAGACGTTAGGAAACATCAAAGAGTCTAGTACTCAAACAAGAAAACTTCACAATACTCATGGTCGGAGGAAACAGGTTTCGATAATTTTAATGAGAAATGTACTTATGACAATTTTGAATTTCTTAAAGTACTCTCATAGGTCTTATCTAGTACAGTTCCAAACTGTACCTGTGCAAATGATTTATGACTGTCACGTCCTAGCAGCACAAGAAACGGTGCTGTAAATCATACTACACACTAATCTATGGCGGTCATCAATCGTCCATCTGTTAGATGACCTCGGTTAGGGACAATTTTCGATTTAAATATTCAATGTTCACTTAACAGGTGTTTCTTTATCCAAGACATGGTCTTGATACCCTGTTTTGAATATTTCCGTAAATCGAATGGACATATTATTTAATTCTAAACCACAATTAAATAGCAATGGAGTGAATGATAATTTTGCACAAAATTAATTACTCCATAAATGAATGGTTTCATTATAGTGTCTTACATTAAACATCGTATTTAATTAAAACACATGTACAGAGAATTTCAAAGCCAGTCTCCAACATGCTTGATTCCCATTGCCTCAATGTGCTTGTTGTGTTTCACCTAAGGCAGCGGTTTAGTCAAAGGACCGGCCACATTATCATCTGTGCCAATCTTACAAATTCTGATTTCACCTTCGGATTTCCATTCCCTTATCATGTGAAATCGCCTTTGCACGTGTTTGACCTTCTGGTGTTCTCTCGGCTCCCTAGCCTGAGCGATAGCTCCATTGTTATCACAATAGAGGTCTATCGGCCCTTTGATTGAGGGTACAACACCAAGTTCGCTGATGAACTTGCGAATCCAAACAACTTCCTTGGCAGCTTCTGAAGCGGCCAAGTACTCGGCTTCAGTTGTAGAGTTTGTAGTGGTGCTCTGCTTGGCACTCTTCAAGCTAAACGCTCCTCTATTTAGGAAAAATATGTACCCTGACTGTGACTTGAAGTCGTCTCTGTCAGTCTGGAAGCTAGCGTCGGTGTAACCTTCAACAACCAGTTCTTTGTGGCCTCCATACACAAGGAATTTATCCTTGTTCCTTTTCAGGTACTTTAGGATATTCTTGGCCGTATTCCAATGCGCCTCTCATGGGTTCGATTGGTATCGGCTCGTTGCACTCAGGGCATACGATACATCTGGCCTTGTACATATCATGGCATACATGATGGATCCGATCAGCGAAGCATATGGGATCTGATTCATTCTTTCTCGCTCAACAGGTGTTTGTGGACACTGTTTCTTGCTGTGAGTTATGCCATGGGACATGGGTAAATGCCCTCTCTTGGCATTCTCCATGTTGAATCGAGCCAGTACCTTATCAATGTAAGTACTCTGGCTCAATCCAATCATCCTCTTAGATCTATCCCTGTAGATCTTGATGCCCAATATATACTGTGCCTCTCCTAAGTCCTTCATTAAAAAACACTTTCCCAACCAGCCCTTTACGGACTCCAGTAATTTTGTGCTGTTTCCAATGAGAAGTATGTCATCAACATACAGGACTAGGAATGCAATATCACTCCCACTGACCTTCTTGTATACACAAGATTCATCTGGAATCTTGATAAAACCAAACTTGCTAATGGCTTCATCAAATCACAGATTCCAACTTCTGCTTGCTTGCTTCAGTCCATAAATGGACTTCTTCAGCTTGCAAACCTTTCCAGCGTTGCCTGCATCGACAAAACCTTCTGGTTGTGTCATATACACAATTTCTTCCAAAATTCCATTTCGGAAGGCGTTTTTGACATCCATCTGCCATATTTCATAATCGTAATGTGCAGCAAACGCTAGGATGATCCAGACGGATTTTAGTATTGCAACTGGTGAAAAAGTTTCGTCATAGTCAATCCCGTGGATTTGTCTATAACCTTTTGCCACCAGTCTAGCTTTGTATATCGATACATTTCCATCCTTGTCTATCTTCACTTTAAAGATCCATTTGCAACCAATGGGTGTATAACCCTCGGGCAAATTCACCAAGTCCCAGACTTGATTTTCAGACATGGAGTCCATCTCGGATCTCATGGCCTCTTGCCATTTTGCAGAGTCGGGGCTCGTCATAGCTTGCTTGTATGTCGCTGGCTCATCACCATCCATGACTAGGATGTCCAGATCATCGGTTAAGACGATACCGAGGTATCTGTCTGGTTGAGATCTTTGCCGTTGCGACCTACGAAGGGTAATCGGTTGAGCATTTTCATTGTCAGTTTGATTCTGACCAATCTTCTTAGATGTATCCAAAGCATCTAGATTGTCAGTTTTGTCAGGTTTACATTGTTGCTCGTCCTCTCGAACTTCGTCGAGTTCGATTTTTCTCCCACTTGTCATTTTGGAAAGGTGGTCCTTCTCCAAAAAGACACCATCACGAGCAACAAAGACTTTGTTCTCGGACTTATAGTAGAAGTAATACCCTTTGGTTTCTTTTGGATATCCCACAAAGAAACATTTATCTGATTTGGGGTGAAGTTTGTTCAAAATTAATCGCTTGACATATGCTTCGCATCCCCAAATCTTGAGAAAAGACAACCTAGGAGGTTTCTTAGTCCATAATTCATATGGAGTCTTTTCAACAGCTTTTGATGGAGCTCTGTTTAGTGTTAGTGCTGTAGTTTGTAGCGCATGTCCCCAGAAAGAGATAGGGAGTTCACTAAGACCCATCATTGATCGAACCATGTCTAACAAGGTTCGATTCCTCCGTTCGGATACTCCGTTCCATTGAGGAGTTCTGGGAGGTGTCAACTCTGAAAGAATACCATTTTCTTTCAAGTGATCGTCGAATTCATGGCTCAAATATTCGCCACCTCGATCTGATCGAAGTGCTTTAATTTTCTTGCCAAGTTGATTTTCAACTTATTTCTGAAATTCTTTGTATTTCTCAAAGGATTCAAATTTATTCGACATTAAGTAGATATAGCCATATCTACTAAAATCGTCGGTGAAAGTGATGAAATATCGGTAACCTTGTCTTGCGGGTGTACTCATTGGTCCACATACATCCGTGTGTATTAGACCTAATAAGTCACTTGCCCTTTCTCCCAACTTGGAGAATGGTTGTTTTATCATCTTGCCTAATAGGCATCCTTCGTAATTTTCAAACGACTCTAAGTCGAATGAGTCAAGAACACCTTATTGAAGAAGTTTCTTGATGCGTTTGATGTTAATATGGCCAAGACGACAATGCCACAAGTAGGTTTGATTCGACTCAATGGTCTTAGCCCTTTTGGCAGTATTATCGATGTTATAAACCTGTTTGTCTAGTGAAAGCACATAAAGACCATTTTCTGAATGTGCTTTACCATATAAAACATTATCAAAATAAATAAAACAAATATTGTTTTTGATTCGAAATTCAAATCCTTTGACGTCCAACGCTGATATTGAAATAATGTTTTTGGTCACTCTTGGAACATGATAGCAGTTTTCAAATTCTAGAATAAGCCCTGAGGCAAAGACAAACTAAGAGTTCCAACGGAGACGGCAGACATCCTTGCTCCATTGCCGACCCAAAGATCGACCTCTCCCATCTCTAGCCTCCTATTTATCCTTAGTCCCTGAGCATTGGAACAAAGGTGTGAGCCACATCCGGAATCTAATACCCACGATGTTTTGCTAGCGAAGTTTAAGTCTATAACGAAAATACTTGATGAAGAAGCAACGTTGCCGTTCTTCTTATCTTCCTTGAATTTGAGGCAGTCCCGTTTCCAATGTCCCTTCTTCTTGCAGTAGAAACATTCGGAATCAGATTTAGAAGAGGCTGCCTTTTTGTCCTTGCTGTCCTTGGCAGATTTTGACTTAGGCGGGAACTTCCTCTTTTTCCCTTTAAAGCTCTTCTTTTTGCCCGGACGTTTGAATGGCTTGCCCTTCCTCACCATGAGCATGTCATGCTTGCCCTCATCCTTGAGGGTTTGCTCGGCTTGCTTCAACATACCATGAAGCTCGGTGAGGGTTTTCTCCATACTATGCATATTATAGTTCATTTTGAACTGATCATAGCCTTTGTGAAGCGAGTGGAGAATGATGTCAATTGCCATCTCGGTTGAATACCCAGCATCAAGCCTTTCCATGTTCTCAAATAATCCAATCATTTTGAGGACATGCGGGCTGACTGGCTCTCCTTTCTTGAGCTTGCTCTCAAGGATATGCCTGTGGGTTTCGAACCTTTCAGTTCGGACCTGCTCTTGAAACATATTTTGAAGCTCAGAAATGATCTCAAAAGCCGTCTCCTTTTCAAAGAAAGTCTTTTGAAGGTCCGGAGACATAGTGGCCAACATGATGCATTTGACATCCCGATTGGCACTTTGCCATCGGTTAAGGGCAGCCTGAGTGACCTCCTCATTGGGAGCGTCGGGCATTTCCTCATCAAGGACGTATTCCTTTTGCTCTTGCATTAGTACAATGCGCAGATTTCTTTGCCAATCAAGAAGGTTTGTCCCGCTCAACTTCTCCTTGTCGAGAATTGAGCGTAAAGAGAATTGGTTGTCGTTTGAGTTACTTGCAGACATGGTTCTAAAATTGAAAGAATTTGAAGTGAAAAACCATTCATAAATCAATAAGTTGAAATTTAAAACGTTCATGCATATTTTCAATCTCATTGAACATTTTATCCAAGCCCTTATAAAATTGTCCCTTTTAGCCGAGAATAAAATGATTCCGAGATCCCAAAGATCAAGAAATGGTTAAGCATGCTTTGGCTTGTCTTAATCATTAAATATCTTAAGGTAAGTAATCCAATTGCCAATAGATCCAAGCTACTCTCGGTTTGATAAAATGTCGCATCTAATGCATCCTTAACATTTTATCTCTTTTGCCACGACATCTTAGGACTCCTTACTGATATCCTTGAGTTTAACCAAGACAACTTGTATACCTAGTATACCTTACGTTCCTAGGGAAGTAGTGATGTCTCTCTTTGGCGTAGTCCATCACGTACGCGCATTAGTTCAGTAAGTGTTGTTCTTGGAACGGCAAATTTTAGCTCAATATTATTAAGGGACCTAGGGTTTCTATGTTGGTTGATTTAAGTGAACTTAAATAATCGTCGCAACATATAGAAATCCTAGACATGCATCTAGCAATCATATATAATAACAAAATATATAAAGCATAAAAATAGATGCACTTGGAAACTAGCATGACCCCTTGAAATCTTCAATTTACATGGGTCTTCATCTTGGCTCGTCTTCATCGAAACGCCGTCTTGAGACATCCTGGCCAAAATAAAATAAACTAGCTAGAACGACTAAGATTAATCTAATAGTACAAAAATACTAACGGTTCGCAGACCGTATTTAGATTTACAAAAATACATAATGGAACGCAGTCCGTATTTTCTATCCTAGTCGGGCCCCACTAGTTTCCATTTCATAGACCTGTTTTGAATAACAATCTTCCATTCATCCATTCACTATTTGTGAATGGCCCATGCAATTTTACGAAATACATAATTAAACACACAAAACTAGTAACTAACTTTGGTGGTTAATCCGATTAACGCGCCTAACTAAAACTAGTCAAAGTTGTTTAATCCATTATTTCTAAAAGGAAAATGCTCACGTAATTAATTAAGCTCCCACTAAATTCCGCATCCATACTTAATTAATCTGATTAATTAAGTCGGCATAACCCATAATTTGTCAAAATCAAAAATTTTGCAAAAGCCGGAAAAACCGAGGTCTAACCTCGTTAAAATAATTACATAAATAATTAAAAGAAACGGCAAAATTTTCGCAAAATTGTATAGCTCAAAATCAAGCAAAATCCCACACAAGTGCTTGGTGGGTGCGCAGCATGGCTGCTAGGCAGCTTATACCTTGTGTTGTGGTGCGTGATGCTAGCATGCTGCGCCCAGCACGCAAGCCACGCTGCTAGCACCAGCAGCCTGCCAGGCATGCTACGCATGCTGGCTAGCAAGCTGGCGCCTGCCAGCAAGTGGTGCGCTGGGCTGGTGCTTGCTGCCATGCTGCCCAACAGCATCCCCTCGCAAGCCAGCCCCCTACCACTACTCCACGCACATCAGCCCCAAGCCTCCCCGCCACACAGCAGTGCACAGCATCACCATGGCACACCCCTGTGCGCACCATAGGAGCCACATGTGGGCTGCTACGCAGCCCGGCTAGCCTTGGTGGCGCTTGGGTGTTTTTGCCTTGATCTGCGTGCCATTTCTCGGAATTTAATTCCGATTTTTGTGTGACAAAATTAATTCTAAATTACATTTTAGAATTAATTTGAGGAAAAATAAAATAAGACTTAAATAAACTTATTTTTATTGGTGCACAAGCCTAAATTATCCAAAAAAAATTTATTTTGAACAAAATTAGGTCTTTCTTTATGCTTAAAATAAAATGAGCTATGTCCATAATTAATCTTGCCAATATGCAAAATTAATAATGAATTTGACAAATGGGAGTTGGAAAAATAAACTAATCATCTAATGAAATTTTTTCCAACTTTCATACTTGTGTAAAATACCAAGATTACATCTTCCAATATGTAGATTAATCAAATTTTACTCACAAGTATTTGAACTTGATGGATTTTAATCAATCAAACATGAAAAATCAAAACTTTGTTAAATATGGAATTTAGGGTTAGGGTTCCAATCATTTAAACCTTTAAAGATTAGAACTTTAACATTATAGGAACTTAAAATTACTAGTTCACAACAAGCTTTCACATTTTATTGCAATTTATTTGCAAAATTTGTGAAAAACAAGTTTATGTGAAAAATGGCATATCAACTTAAGCACTAATAAAAACACCATTATTATACTTAAGGATATTTTTAAAACCAGTAGATTAGTGATGCAAATGTGCATTTAATCTAACCTTGTAATGCTTGCATTAATCAAGGCTTAAAAAGAATTAAAATTTTCGTTGAAACCCCAGAAAAAATGGGTTTCTGGTTTGAATTTGGCTTCTGGACAGCCCTCTAAAAGGGTTGAATCTGTTCCAAAATGTCGATTCCACCCAAAAATCACTATTTTTGAGCCAAAATCTGGGTTCGACAGCCAAATCGAGAATAAAACCGAGTTTTAAAATTAATTAAAACGAGCATCTAATCTAATTAGAAGAACATGAACCAGAAAAATAAATTCTTTTAAAACACCTTAATTAATAAGTAATTGCAAAGATTAAAAGGAGCATGGCTCCGATACCGCTGTAGGGTTTCGTAGTGACCCGACACTACGCGGAAGGAAACCCCCCAAGACCCGCCCCTTAATTAAAGCAATTAACAAGCATGATAAACTTAATCAAGCAAGAATAATAACAAGAATTATACCTTTGTTGCGTGCTTCGCTCCCGAAGAGCTATTACTTCAAAAGCCTGAAACTACGAGATCTTCGACGGATCGTACCCTTGACCTGACCCGAGCGTCCCAAGTCTTGAAGGTTAGTCAAGACCCGGACAAACAAAACTATGAGTTTTACGAATCGAAGGTTTACTCTAATTACAAGAGTTGCCTTTTTAATTCCACTCAAGGTTGTGTCTTTCCCAATACCATGCCTTTAGTATTTATAGGGAAATGCACCCTTGAACTTCATTTTCCAACCAATGTGGGAGAATGAATAATTTTGATAATTAATTTATTTCCAAAATAAATTAATAATTAATTCAATCATAATGCAACAAGTGTCAAAGGGAGAGAGAGGGTTAGGTGAGGACCATGAACCTTGGGGGGGGGACCATTGCCTTGCTCCCCAAGGCATGCTCCAAGCTCTTTGGTCCCCACTCCCTCAAACCGGCTCAAGCATGCTGTGCTGGCAGCTTGCCTTGCTGGCCAGCCAACCTAGTCTGTCCAGCTAGCACGCATCACCTAGCCCAGCACTTGCGTGCTGCTAGCGAGCCACGCCTTGTGCTGGGCGCTGCTGCCTGGCTATCGCACACACACGCACATGCACACGCACAGCCAGGCTAGCTGTTGCGTAGTGCTGCTGCCTAGCATCCCAGCATCCCCATCGCACGCACACACGCACCAGCCCCATGCATCATCGCTGCTGCTGCTTGCTAGCCAGCACGCACTGGCACTCGTACACGCACACGCACAGGGCATTGCCTGGAATGCTGCTGTGCGAGGCTGCGAGGCACACACGCACACACACGCAAGCCCCTGGCATTGCGATGGTGGTGTGCGTGGCGCCATGCCTGCGATGGTGCCTGGGCTGCGTGCGATGGTTCGATAGCCCTAGACACAAGCATACGCACGTACGTAAGCCCTTGACATTGCGATGGTGTTGTGCGTGGTGCTAGGCCTGCGATGGTGCCAGGGCACTCGCACACGCCCAACGTGCTGTGATGCGAGGCAAGCACCCATGCTAGTACTTGGTGCTAGCGGTGGTGCTGCCATGCTAGGCACGCACGCACGCCAGCACCTAGTGCCAGCGATGGTGCGCCTGGTGCTTGTGATGGGCAACGATAGTGCCTAGGCATCATGCTAGGGCTACGATAGCGCCTAAGCATGATGCTAGGGCTGCGATGGTGCGCCTAGCACACCTAGTGTGCTTAGGCTTGCGCCTAGCCATGCCAGGTGCTTGCTAGCTCGAACTAGCCTAGCATCCACATGGCTAGGCCAGTGTGGTGCTAGGGCTATGTTCATGCTTGTCGCTTTGTGATTTTTCGACGCTCGGTCTCGACGCCCTTGGCTCGATATCTGACGTCTGTATTCGTAAACTTCTGTCGACTCATTAGATCCTTTCGGATTAATTCGTCGTCTCGGATCGGTGATTCGATTGGGTTCGACCCGAAGGGTTCAGTTAAGATTAAGCTGTAATATCAATTGTACCTCGATATTACTGATCGGAAGTGGCCTCCACCTAGGCTTTCCGATCACTTGATCTTACTGAAGAATTAACTCTGTAATAATTCTGAACCCTCTATCGGAAGAATATACTTGTTGGAATGACACCATTTCTTTCAGTGTCCGTATCTTTCATAAGTTCATCAAAGTCTAGACATCTTGAAGCGGAAAACTTCGAACTTATATAGGTAGGTTCTCATATACGTAAAAATGTCCTTGTGACAAGACACCATCATCTAGAGCTTCTCAAATCTAAAACTTTGAGAACTTTAAATAAACGCTACTTAGCACATCACCAGTATCATAGCAATTCGGGTCATCAAATATTGCTAACAAACAACAAAAATGTAATTCAACCACATTGAATCTAAGACTTGATGTTTCTTCAAGCGTTAGATTGGGTTTCACAAATTTGTGTTTTAGGACATAAACCCATTCCAGTCAAAGAAAATATGATGGAATGTCTTGGCATTGCTTTAGTAAAGCAATCCGCCAAATTCATTTTCGTAGGAACATAGTCAAGACTTATGACCCCATCATTGATAAGCTCTTTCACTAGGCTATGCCTTAGTGAAATATGCCAAGACTTACCATTATACACTTGACTATATGCCTTTATCAAAGCCGAATTCGAATCACAATGGATTGCCACCGGTGAAATTGGCTTAGGCAATAAAGGCAACTCTAACATGAGATTTCTCAACCACTTAGCTTCCTTACTTGCTGAGGCAAGAGCTATGAATTCTGCTGCCATAGTGGAATCGGCAATGCAAGTTTGTTTCTTGGAAGACCATGAAATGGCACCTTCCCCAAACATCAACACCCAACCACTTACAGAAGAGTCATCCTCTTTGTAAGTGATCCAGCTTGCATCAGAATATCCTTCTAAAACCGAAGGAAATCCACTATAAGACAAACCATAGTCCAATGTACCCTTAAGGTACCTCAAGACCCTCCGAACTGCAAACCAATGCTGTGCACCCGGGTTACTAGTAAATTTACTAAGTTTTCTCACAGCTAATGCAATATCCGGTCTTGTACTTGACATGGCATACATCAAGGATCCAATTATCCTTGAATACTCTAATTGGGAAATCGTTTTCCACGAATTCTTAACCAATTTAACATTAGGTTCCATGGGGGTATTCACCGGACTCTTATCAAACATATTAAACCGTTTGATCATTTTCTCAATATAATGTGATTGACTTAAAATAAGTCTATCATTGTCCCTAATAATCTTGATGCCCAAAATGACATCCGCCTCCCCCAAATCCTTCATCTGAAAAGATGAGGTTAAGAATTCCTTGGTTAATTCTACCTGTTGTAGACTTGTACCAAAGATAAGCATATCATCAACATATAGACAAATGATGACACCATGACCTTTGTCATCAAATTTTCTATATATACACTTATCAGCTTGATTCACTTTGAATCCAAAGGACAAAATCGTGTCATCAAATTTCCGATGCAACTGTTTTGGTGCTTGTTTAAGTCCATACAATGACTTAACCAATTTACACACCTTATTTTCCTGTCCTTCCAAAACAAACCCTTCGGGCTGTTTCATATACACTTCTTCCTCTAGATCTCCATAAAGGAATGTCGTTTTGACATCCATTTGATGAATCACTAGGTTATATACCGAAGCCATTGCAATCAATAACCTTATTGAGGTAATTCTTGCAACTGGTGCATAGGTATCGAAATAATCAACACCATGCTTTTGCCTAAAACCTTGGATAACCAATCTGGCTTTAAATTTCACTATGGAGCCATCAGGCCTCCTTTTCCTAGTGAAAATCCACTTGCAACCAAGAGGTTTGCAACCAAGAGGTAAATCCTCTAAGATCCAAGTGTCATTTCCCATGATGGAGTCCATCTCATCATTTATAGCTTCTTTCCAAAATGCACTATCTTTGGAAGATATGGCCTCACTATAAGTTTTTGGGTCACTATCCACATTAAAACAATATGGAGTAGTGGAACTAAGGACATCCCTAGATCCTTCAACCAAATAAATTATGAAGTCATCTAGAGGATTCCTAATTTTCCTTTGTCTTTTACTTCTTCTAACATGAGGAGTCTCATCCTCATTATTAGATGAACCTACATGAGAATCAAGTTGATCATTATAATCAACAATTTCCTTCCCTTTGGTACTTACTTGTAGATCCTTAGGTCTACTCATTGATGAAAATCGATTTTCATCAAAAAGTGCATCTCTTGACTCAATAATCGAATGTTTCGAAATAAAGTCACTTTGTTCTATAACATAGAACCTATAGGTTTTGCTATGCTCAGCATAACCTATAAAAATGCATTTGAAGCCCCTTTCACCGAGCTTTCTCTTTTTGTTACCGGGCACTCTTACAACTGCCCTACAACCCCAAACCTTGAGATACTTCAAGTTTGGTTTCCTTTTGTACCAAAGTAAGGAGTGGAATCCTTTCCCTTAGTGGGAACACAGTTAAGTATGTGACAAGCCGTCAACATAGCTTCACCCCAAAACCCTTCACTTAAACCAGAGTAAGATAGCATGGAATTAACCATTTCTTGAAGAGTTCTGTTCTTCGTTTCAGCTACACCATTTGATTGTGGTGCATAACCAACTGTAGTCTCATGAATAATACCCAAAGATTGGAAATAAGCAGGATCATAATACTCCCCTCCCTTATCGGTTCTCAATCTCTTAATTAAAGATTCTACTTGCACTTCTACCTCTTTCTTATAAATATCAAATTTAACCAAGGCTTCATCTTTGGAATATAAAAGATACACATAGCAAAATCTTGAAAAATCATCAATAAACGTAACTATGTATCTTTTATTTCCCAAAGAAGGTGTACTATAAAAGTCACACAAATCACTATGAACCAATTCTGAGATCTTAGAACATCTCTCAACTTTCTTAAAAGGAGTTCTAATGATCTTATTAAGCATGCAAGTAGAACATTTATTAAGAGAAATATCACATGGAGGAATTAACTCTAGTTTGGATATGAAATTCAACTTATTGTAATTAACATGACCCAATCTAGAATGCCATAATTAAAAAAAATTCACTCCATTGTCATTACCAACATTCATACAAATATCATTCATCAATACACACTTCTCTCTTAATGAGAGTTTAAACAAACCATGAGTCAAGTAACAACGTCCTATAAAAGTGCTACCTCTAGTAATAATACATCTATCTGCTTCAAATACTAGCTTATATCCAAGTCTATTCAGGGTAGGGCCTGATACAAGATTTCTAGAAATATCCGGAGCATATAATACATCCCTAAGAATGATACTATTGCCTGAACTAAACATCATCTCAACTTGTCCTCTTCCTTGGACCATGATGGAAGAGTTGTTCCCTATATAGAGCTCTTCACCATCAACAACCTTGTGAAAGGTTTTGAACCAATGCTTCACCTTGCATACATGCCTTGAAGCCCCCGAATCCATCCACCATGAGTCATCATCCTGTACCATAAAAATGTTAGGATCCGTTGCATTTAAATCCATACCGGAATTAAATTCAACCTCATGTAAAAGATTACCTTTGGTGGATGAGTCCTTGCTCTTAGAAGCTTGACCCTCCTTGGATTTCTCCATTTTCTTCTTGAAAATGTAGCAATCCTTCTTGCGGTGTCCCGTCTTACCGCACTCCCAACAAGCATTCTTATTGTTGTCCTTCTTTTTCTTGGACTTTCTCTTGGAAGAATTAACATTCTTCCTCTTTCCACTAGTTGAAGCAC
Organism: Chenopodium quinoa; assembly: GCF_001683475.1. Lineage (NCBI taxonomy): Eukaryota > Viridiplantae > Streptophyta > Magnoliopsida > Caryophyllales > Amaranthaceae > Chenopodium > Chenopodium quinoa. The sequence goes on from NW_018744367.1 coordinate 1,429,915, forward strand.
CAGATTTTCCTTCCTCCACCATATTGATGGTAGAAGAGCTAGGATTTCCATCCTTAGCCTTTTCCATGGCCCTAATCCTTTCTTCAATTTGAAGATGGGTGGCCAACTCGGACAATGACATGTCCTCTTTCTTGTGTTTAAGCTCATGCTTAACACTTTTCCAACTAGAAGGCAGCTTATCAATAACACTCGAAACAACAAATAATTCATCAACATTAATTCCATGTTGTTTCAAGTTACTACATATACGTTGTTCCTCATGAAATTGATCCATAATTGATCTACCATCAACAAATTTGAAATCATTAAAGTTACTCACAAGAAATTTCTTGCTTGAAGCATCCTCCGCCATATACTTACTCTCCAACGACTCCCATAGCTCCTTAGAGGACTCAACATGTTGATATACATCAAACAAATCATCCTCCATCCCATTGAGAATATGACCCCGACATATAAAGTCATAATTATCCCATTTCGATTTCTCACGCGCATCCTCCATGGTTTCATTCTCATGTTCCACCAGCCTAGGAGTGCTAATTACATAGGCAACCTTCAACGATGTAAGAAGAAAATACATCTTCTTCTTCCATCGTCGAAACTCCACACCGTCAAACTTCTTTAGTTTGACAAAGTTTGTGGTAAGTTCTTTCACACTAGACATGTTGTTCTTATTAATGCTTTAGATTGTTAGGAATATGCTAATAAAGAACAAATTCTAATCCTAAGAATTTGAGAAATCTGAAATTACAATGTAATATAATACCAATTACAACAACAACCAAACACCAACAAGTTTAGAAAGCAAAAATTACAGAGTATCAAACTAAACTACAAGTATGAAAAACTATACTTGCCTCACTCCAAGCCAAATGAACATCCAAGAACATGAGAATACCATGGACCACGTGAGTCTTTGATACATGATACTCGTCTAAGGCGTGAGAACACTTTTTCCTAAAGCGTTAATTTCCCCCACCGACCGACTGTTCATTAAAAAGATACAAGAATATTGAAGAGTATCAACCCTCTTCAATACCCGAAGTGTTTAAGCGGCCCTCCTTTTCGTCGCCCTCTCCCTGGTCCTCATCCCCAGAAGTGGAGTCGGCCTCCTCATCCTCCGCCTTCTCCTCATCTTCCGCCTTCTCTTCCTCTTCATCGACCGCCTGCTGCATAATTTTGATATTATATTCACCAGTGCAGGCGGCGAATTTGGACTCCCATTGCTCATAGGCCGATTCTGGGAAGAGGGCCGCCCAGTTCATCTTCATAATGGCAGCAGAGTCCTCCATCATATCCTGGACCAGGGCCATCTTCTCGGACTCAGCCTTAGCGCTGAGTTGCTGGGTCAGGGCCATCTCCTGGTTTGCCAGGTGCTCTTTGAGCTTCTGGTTCGATTTGCGCAGTTCATCGGTCGCATGTTTTGCATGCTTCAGCGGCTGCAATTAGGCTTGGAGGTCCTTCACAGCGTTCTCCAACTCCTAGTTCTTCTTTTTGGCCGCCTCTAATTGATTTTTGACCTGCAAGGTGGCAAACGCCTGATAATACAGAATGTCAGTGGTCAATATTTCATTTTGGATAATTTGGAATATTGCCTTGTCACAATCAGAGGCGGCCATGGCCTTCACAGCTTTTACCTCCTTGGTCTTTTCATGGATGGGTTTGCGGAGACCATACACTCGGAGCATGGCCTGCAAGACACCAAAACAGGCGTCAGAAGTGATCTTATAAACAGGCGGCTAGGAACGCCACTTATCCTAAAAAACGAAATATTAAATCAAGTTTACCTCAGAAAGAAGAGCTAGGATTGACTCTAGGTCAAGGGTGCCGACTCCCCTGATAGATTCCTTCTCCTCGAGGGGAATTGAGCATGGACTTGGCCATTTGAACCAGGTCCGACTCCTGGGGGGCGCCTGCAATGACAAAGACAATTAATATGGCATATGAGAATGAGGGGCAACAAGCCGCCTGATTTAAGGAAACTTGAAGTTGAAAGAAAGCGAGTTCAATACCTCTTGGAGGCCGACTGTCCCTAGGCACGTTTGTTTGCTTTGCCCCACTTTGGGGGGTTCGCACTTGCTTATCAGCAGGTTGCTTCCTGGAAGAACCAGGCGTACTCCCAGTCGTCTGCTTACGGGCCTTGGGGTCCGGTTGGTGGGAGGAAGGAGGTCTGGGCGACTCACCCTGCAAAAAACAACCAAGTCAAAAAAAAAACCAAGGATATCAGAAGTTCACCTTGGACGCCTCCTTTGAAGGTGAGTCAGAGGAAGGCCGCTTCTGGCCAAGAATGGCAGCGCGCAGAAGGGCGGCTGCTTTCTTGGAGGCATTAATTTTATCCATGGATTCACCTACAAACAATGCATCACAGAGTTAGTAAAAATACAAACTAATCAAAAAATGCAAGAACACAAAAAGGGCCGGCTACCTCTAGTGGTCCGTTCACTAAGGCCACAGGTGGCCAAGAAGTACTCGTCATACAACCAACTAAACTTGGGTATGCAGTTTAGGGGTATTAACTCTCGTACCCCTGTAGCAGAGTTGGCCTTGATCTCTACTTTGAAGAGTCCTTGATCAAGGATCTCCCCCTTAGCTCAACGAGGAACAGGCGGCAGGCCAGAGCTGCCTGCGAGGAGAGGCGAATCCCTATTCCACCTGTTGTACCTCTTGTTTAAAAGTTTGTTGGGGTTGGAGACAATAAAGAAGGTGTTCCTCCAGTCCTTCCATTTGTTCTCCTTCCCCCTGGTCATCAAATAGTCCTGATGGCAGGAAATCTGGTACCAGCCGGTACTGCTTGCTTTGGGGGTCCAATTCAGGTAGTTCATTTGGGCGAACGCTTCAAAATTTGGTTCAACCCCATGCATTTCACATCCGGCCACGTAGCCCAGTATGTTGAACCACGAGTTTGGGGCCAACTGCCAGAGCCCCACCTCGTACCCATCCAGTATTTGTTGAACAGACGGATGCAAGGGGAATCTTAATCCAGCCTTAATGGCCGCCTCCTAGAAGCCAAAACAGGTGTCCTCATAGCTGGATCCCTCAGGCCAGACCACTGTATCTTCAACATCCGGCACAGTTAAAAAATAATCAGGGCCCATTACATGGTCCGCCTGAAATGTCCCTAATCTCTCGGCCATGGCCTTAATCCTTCCCTTTGGGACATGGCAATAGTAGGGAGTGTTTAACTCCCTATGAGAAGCAGACGGCTCATCCCAGCCATCCCATTTTTCAACAGCATGAGATGCTCTCGCCTCATGAAGACGAGAATGCCTCTCTTCTGAATCTGGAGAATGTCGGCTGGACGAGCTAGACTTAGAGTCGCTTGAACTCCCAGAAGAGGACGACTCCTCATTCTCAGAAAGGACCGGCTATTATCCGGACATATCAACAAGAACAGGAGTGGCCGCCTGAACCTCCTCAGATTCCCCCAAAATCGAATCACTTGGAGTGCTTGGGGTACCAGGCGGTCGGTCCAAAAGCTCGCTCATTTGAACATAGTACGAGGAGCCGTCTGAATTTGAGTATCTGGTCGTCCTCTTTGTTCTAGCCATAGTGTCCTGCACAGACACACAGACAGTCGGACTTGGAGCACAGGGCAAAGTTTGGTCAAGAAAGGGGCAGGCGACACTCCTAGTCCTAGATTCAGCCGTCCCCGCTGACCGACTGATCACTAACTTAGGTCGTGCCGGGTGCTTTTGGGATACCATATTTTCAAAAAAAAATGCGAAGGAATGAAAAAGTGCAAGAGCAAAACAAACGGTTACCTGAAGTATGTATCCTGAGAAAGGAGATGGAAGTCTTAAACAGCCGGTCACCACAAACAGTCGGCTAGCGAAAACAGTCGGCTAGCGTAAACAGTCGGTTGATTAACAGTCGTCCAGAAGTCTCAAAGAACAAGTTTAGGGTTCCGAGTTCTCTTGAAAAGTTCACAAATGTGAACTAGACTTTGGTCGAATGCCCTTATATAGGGTTATCCAAGAATTTGAAGGGTCACACCCTAAATTCAAAAATAGGCGGGAAAAATCAGACGGCCTACCACAAGCCGACACCTGTCACAGGCCGTCGCCTGGTTACGAGCCGACACCTGTCACAGGCATCACGTGACAAGCCACGTGACCACTGTGAGGGGCAAATGTTTAGGGGATTTTTCCCCGCCACGTGGACCAATCAGCACCTACCACGTGTCAATCACGTGGACCAATAAGGGGCTGCCACGTGTCATACTCCAAGAGGGTCCAACATGGATCAACCAAGCCACGCCACGTGGCACATGGATTGCAACCTGGAAAACGACCAACAAGGCTCGAATCCCAAGGCAAGCCCAATCAGTCCTAGGTTTACCATTTAACCTAGTATTGGGTACGTACTTTGAGGCTATATAAACAGATAATTAGCCTCCATTAAACAGTTTTTAACGAAACTAATCTAGAGATTACCCCACGTGCATACTTATTGCTAGACCTTACTTAGTATTAATTGCACACCTTCCAAGGTTGCCCACTACAACTAGTCTGATTACTCCCCTCCTAGGAGGAACCAGATCACCTTTACTTTCCGCACCTTTTACTCCTAAACATGTTCTAACTTGATCGTCGGAGGCGGAGCTCCCACCAACCGGAGTTTCCGTTGTTTTGCAGGTACAGGCGCACGAATCCAGTCTCGGAATTGTAACTCTCTCGCAGGACATAAAAAAACCTCGAAACACATAATGCGCCGCAAATCCTATCCCTCGGTGTTAGAAACACCTTAAGTAAACATAGACACCGCAATATAATCTATTCTTGTGTACTAAGACACTTAATAGCTCAATTCCCATGCTTAAAGCATCAAAAAAAATTTATGAACCATAATAAAATTCCCTTTTCATATTCCAAACCAAATAAAACATTTAGTTTAATTACACATGCTCTCTAACATGCCAATAATAAAAGTGTGGTTCATAATCAACATGCCAATACAATTAATTTCAATCACCAATTCTCCATAAATAATTCATACATCACAAATCATTCACCAACATCAATCCAATCAACAAATTCCAACCAACACCTATCACGATACTACTTGGAATTAATTAAACAAAGCCTAGCATGCTTCTACATATTCAAGTATTTACCAAGTACGCGAACGTACCTTGAATATGATGTCAAAATCGCCATGACTAAATAAAATCACTCACTTGAAAGTCTCCTACAAACCAAAACTACAAAGAAGTATTAATACCTCTTCCACACAAATTTCCAGCAATATATACACTCTTTAAATCACTCATAAACCCTGTAAAATAATCTGAAATTTTATTTAAAACCCTTACTTTTATTCCCAATTAATGGGTATTTAAAAATCTTTTCAAGAAACATAATTATAGCTACTATATAAAAATTCCAGCTTTATTAAACCAAGTAAAATTGTTGTAATTATGTTTAAAAACATCTAATTTAATAATTTAAATCACCTACAATCAAATCCCATCAATATACATTAATTAAGAAACCTAGGGCTTTCAATTTGGGGCTGTTTAATTTAAAACCAAAATCTGAAAATTTATATACAAAATACTTATCACTAAACATCATAAAATCATCACAAAACCCAAAAACAATAATTAAATTTAGGGTAGATTGAATTAAAATCAAATGAATAATTTTTTTTTTTGAAAGGTGAACACGAACCACCATGGCTGGGCGGCTGCCACGCGCCCGCCTGGTGGCCGACGCTACTGGCGTACGCATGTGGTGTGGCCGCCGGTCAGTGGTAGCGTGTGGTGGTTGTCGGCCGGTGTGGTGGTGTGTGTGGGTGGTGATTGAAACAAAAAAAATAAAAATAAGGGGAAGGGAAAAAATTAAGGGGAAAAGAAAATAAGAGGAGAGATAGAGTTTACCTTTGGGTGTACTCCACGTTAGGCATATGATGGGTATTTATACCCTCTCTCAATATCCCTCCTACTTAAATTCCTTTACAACCCTTAATGATCCCTTTCCTAGTCAAACTAGTATTTTGGCTTTCTTTAAAAAATTCATTGACTTTAAAAGTTTCCTTTTATAAAATAATATGCCCCAATGTTTTTAAATCATGAAATAAAATATTTTCAAGATTATTAAATAATTAAAAATAAACTTTTAATTAAATAATTCTTTTTAAATTAATAAAAACCATAAATAATTCATTTTGAATTATTTAAATACTTTAAGAAATACTTATTTAAATTAAAATACGTATAAAAATACGGGGTATTACACTAGCTTTTGGAAGGAAGTCTAGGGAGGTCTTCATGGCCTCCCAATTGGCCGATTTATGATATAACATTACTCGTAGAGTGGGCTCATACATCTCAATTGGGAGCATGGCCTCAGCGCCATAGACCAGAAAAATAGGGTTTCCCCTGTTGAACTTTTTGCTGTCGTACGAATGTATCATAACACATTGACCAACTCACAGCCCACAGGCCACCCGCTTTCTCAAGCTTACGCTTGATACAATTGGAGATTAACTTGTTTTATGCTTCAACTTGGCCATTTTCCTTTAGGCGCCCGACCGAGGCAAAACAATGCGTTATGCCCTGGTTGCTCAGCCAATCTTTGAGTTGGCCGGTCTCAAATTGTGGTCCATTGTCGAACACCATTGATTGCGACACACCAAAGCATTTGATGATGTTCTTCCAGGTAAAGGCAGACACATCTCTCCATTTGATTCCTCGGACGGGTTCAGCCTCTACCCACTTTGTGAAGTAGTCAGCTGCTACTAACACATACCGCCTCTATCCGGATGCAGGAGTATACGACCCCAAGATGTCCATGCCCCATTTTGCAAAGGGAAGTGAACTACTTATGGCCGACAAGCTATTTACCAGGCGGTGTATGAGGGTTGCAAATCTCTAGAATTTGTCACATTTTTTCACCATTTCCATGGCCTCTGAATTCATGCTCGGCCAGTAATACCCCAGATGGGTAACTTTTTCAGCTAAAGCGTATGTGTGATCCGCAATGCCCCTGATGAAGGTCGTCCAACACCTTCTGCCCTCTCTTTGGCGTAATACATTTCAAGTAGGGCTTCACAAAGACTTTTTTTAACAAGTCCACCCCCTTCATCTCAAACTATGCCGCCTTTTTATTCATCAGCTAGCTCTCTTTTGGGTCGTCCGGAAGAACTCCATCCTTGAGGTAGGAGATAGTTCCGTCCATCCATGTGGAGCTTTTGTCAATGATTTTCACAGGCTCAACATCGATACTCCTCTTTTCCTTGACTTCCCAGAACACAGATCTTGGAGTATCACATGATTTCGAGGAAGCTAGCTCGGGGAAGGCATCCGCCTAATGATTCTCGGACCGGGGGACTTGTTGCAGCGTGAAGTGCTCTAGGCTCTTCCCCTCATCCTTCACCTTCTAAAGATACTGCATCATGGCCGACTCCCTCGCCTCGTAGTCACCATTCACTTGGCTAACTATCAGCTGAGAGTCCGAGCTAGCATCAATTTTTGTTGCCTCGGCAGCCTTACACATTCTAAGGCCGGCCAGAAGTGCTTCATATTCGGCCTCATTATCAGAGGCTTGAAACTGAAATCTCAACGCATATTCAAACTTGTCTCCTTTCGGAGATTTACATATGATACCAAAGCCACATCCAGTCGGTGTTGCACTTCCATCCACAAAAACTTTCCAGATCTGATCCCCCGTCGGCTATAAGTCCGGCCGTGTCATTTCGGCCAAGAAATCTGAAAAGGCTTAGCCCTTGATTGCTTTTCTGGGTTCGAATGTGATATCAAATCCTCTCAATTCTAAGGCTCATTTAAGCATTCGGCCACTGGCCTCCAATGTTGTGAGCGACTTCTTCAATTGTTGGTCCATGTCGACCACAATCGAGTGAGCAAGAAAGTATGGCCTTAGCTTCTTTGATGCCATGAACAATGCCAAGCCAAACTTTTGAATGGGTGGATACCTAAACTCGGCATTGTGCAGAACGTGGCTAATGAAATACACAGGGATCTGATGGCCGCCCTTTTCAGCAAGCAGGACGACACTTAAGGAATGATCTGAAATTGCAAGATACATATATAGCTTCTCGTCTTTGAGTGGACTGAAGAGCCGAGGAAGGGTATGCAAATGATTTTTCAACTGTACGAAGGCTTCCTCGGCCTCCTCTGTCCACTCGAACATTGCTTTCTTCTTGATAGTCTGGAAAAAACAACGGCACTTATCCCCTGATCTTGACAGAAATCGTCCGAGTGCAACTAAACAGTCAATCAGCCTTTGAACTTCTTTTATGGTTCTGGGCGATTTCATGTCTAAGACAGCCTAGATCTTCTCAGGGTTAGCCTTAATGTCGCGCTGATCAATTACAAATCCGAGAAATTTGCCGGACTCAACACCAAAGATACACTTCTTTGGATTTAACATCATTTTATGCCGCCTGAGTTCAGTAAATGTTTCTTGAAGGTCCTTCAGATAGTCGGCCAGCCTCTTTGATTTAATAATCATATCATTAATATAAGCTCCATTTTCCTGCCAATCTGATCTCTGAAATGTGGCAGAGGCATTCTTTAGGCCGAATGGCATAACCTTGTAGCAATATAGCCCTACTCGGTCACAAACGCTATTTTCTCTTGATCTTCTTCCCACAAAGGAATCTGGTGGAATCTCGTACGCGTCCATAAAGCTCATCAGGGCATGCCCGCCCATTGAATCAACCATACGATCAATTTTAGGCAAGGGAAAGCTATCCTTAGGGCATGCCTTGTTGAGGTTGGTGTAGTCTATGCACATTCTCCAAGTTCCATTCAGCTTCTTCACAAAAACTACATTTGCTACCCAATTAGGAGAGTGACATTGCCGAATAAAACCGGCGTCCAGCAGCTTTTTGACTTCAGCTGCGGTCGCCTAATTCCTTTCTTCACCATGGTTTCTCCTTTTCTGTCGAACAGGCTTCACAACCGGATTCACAGCCAGCTTGTGAAGAGCTAAGTCTGGCTGATACCCGGCATCTCACGAACTTTGAAAGCAAACACATCTCTGAATTCTCTTAACAAAATCACCAAGTCATCTCCAAGCAAGCCCATGGCCATAGTGCCCACTTTGACCATCCGATCAGGCTGGTCTAGGTCAAGCACTATGTCCTTATGTTGCCGGCCGGCTTTGGCCTTAACTCTTCTTGCCGGTCGACGGTCATTAGCTGTTATGCTTTCTCTTTCTTGATCGACTTGCGTTTCTGGCCTACGTGGTATGCTTGGAGTGACCCTTCTTCAGAATTTTGCTCGGACGCTTTCCCATGTCCACGCGCTGTTGGCTTCATGGCCAACTGATTGCATTCTTTTTCCATTTTCTGATTTCCCTGAATGGAACCTACCTTTCCGTCCGACCGCTCAAACTTCATCAGCATCAAATGAGGGAAAATTACTGCTTAGCTGATGTCAAAGTTGGGTGGCCGATGATAACATTGTAGCCCGTAAGCTCTTTAACAAATAGGAAGCGGACGATCATGTCCCTTCCCTCTCCCTTTTCCCCAAATCGGACGGGCAGGTCTATCCGTCCGACCGGGTGAATGATACTTCCATCGAACCCAACCAACGGGTGGGAGATATCTTTCAAGGCTTCCTCTAGAAAATTCAAATTGTTCAGACATGCTAAACTGATTATGTCTGTGTCTATTAGCACTCGTCCAACCTTCAAATTGGCAACTTTCAAGATGAACACCTTGGGGACATTGTGAGGGGCTTTGATATTGACTCGGTCGTCTCACATATCGTCACTTCTGGAAAGGGCTCGGCCTTTACCCCTTCAGTGTGCATTACATTTTCAAAATTCCAAGCATCCTTCTTGATTCCCTTCATGGTAGGGCAACCTGCAGCAAAGCCGCCTGATATGACGGCCACAAGCCCTGAGTCTGTGCTGTTTCCATCATCAAAGCCATCTTTTTCCTCTCGGATTTGTTGTCTGTTCGAGAGTAGGTGAACTTGGACTTTAGAACGTACGAGTTGAGCATGCCCTTCTCGGCCAACTTATCCAGCAACCTATTCAAATTGTTCCAGTCCTTCCTATCATGCCCCACATCTTTGTTGTAATGGCAGTACTTCTTCTTGTTTTTGTACTGGGCCGGCCCTCTCAAAGGCAGAGGCTTCTCAAACTCGAACTTGTCTTTGATTTCCATCAAAATTGAATAACAATCCTTGTTGTACTCGAACTGAGGCTCGTACGTCTTAGCTTTCTTTGATTTTATCTGTTGGCAGTAGGTCGCCCAGACTTCTTTTCTTTTGTTGCTTCCTTCCTTCTTTTTGTCGGCCGAGTCTTGCTGAGAAGCTTGTTTTGTCTCGGCCCCCTTGGCCGGCTCTTCTGATTTTATAAGAGAACAAAAATCAGCTGCCTCAATATATGATTCGGCCTCCCGCAGAACGTCTGCGTATGTCCGAATCTTTTTCCTGACCAAGTTAAACTTGAAACCATTATGCCTTAAACATCGAAGGAACTCCGAGTAGGCCACTTCATTCGGCATATTCTGAATTTGAGCTTTCTCCTGATTGGACGTACGAGCGCAACCCCTCTTTCTTTCCTTGGATAATGGTCGCCAAGTTAAGACTAGTCTTGTAATACTCCGTATTTTTATAATATTTTTATATATAAAAATTAATTATTTTATTTATTTTTATAAATCAAAATGATTCATTTCATTTAAAAAGAAATTAATTATCAAATATTATGTAAGTGTGTATAAAATAATATGAGTCATTAATTGAGGCAATAAAAGTATTTTGAATTGGGTCATCTTTATTTAAATAGTTAGATCAAATTGTTGGGAAATTGAGGACACTTAAAAGCCCAACAAGTTGACCCCAAAGGAAGAAGTCAAGGGGGAGTAGGATTTAGTAATGGCAGTTTTGTAATTATGAGTTTTGTTTTAAAACCGGAGTATAAATACTTCAAAACCCCAAGGTTTTTCACTCTAAAATCATAATTGTCAGATTTCACAAAAAAAATCCCAAAAGTTTTCTCTTTATTTTCTCTCTCCTTTTTTCTCTTTCTTTTTCCTCTCTTTTTCTATCTTCTTTCACGCCTCTCTCTCTCCTCTTTTCTTTCCCGCTGGCGCACCGGAGGACCACCGGTGTCCATCAGTGGCCAACAGCAATAGCCGACGACCCAGCTAGCCACCGATTCTCTCTCTTCCTTCCCCCTCCTTTTCGGTTTGGTACAAAAAAAAAAACCTCTTTTCTCTTCCTAATTTAATTCTAGTTGTTTTTATTAATTTAAAGCAAAATTTTGTTTATGTTTTGGTATTGATTTTGGGTATTTGATGTTTGTTAAATTATTCATATAATTTTCAGATTTTTATTCAATCAAAAACCCCAATTTACAAACCCTAGAAATTGGAAATTTATGGTTTATGGTTAGGGTTTGATCCTAGGTTGTTGTTGTTGTTTAATTAATGGTTTAAACATGTTTTTAATGAGTTTAAAGCCCTCAAATTAATGCTAGAATTTATTTATGCACACTACTTTTTAATTATTGAGTTAGGGTTTGATTACCCATAAAAGGGAAAAAGGTTTTAATGATTTAAATATGATTTCCTAGTCTATTAGTGATGTTTTATATTAAATAAGTATGCTTGAATTTTATTTAAGTCATAAAAATTAAGTCTTTTTGAAAGGATTTGAAGTACCCACTTAAAAAAAAAGGTTTTATGGCTTTTATGTCATTAAATTGGGTTAATTAGTAAAGTTTAAAGTGTATTATAGTTGCTAAAAATTTGTGGGAATAGTAAATTAATTATAGTTATGTATTCTTATTTGTAGGAAGCTTCGAGCTAAGTGATTTCTAGCGAGTGTGGCCGAGTTTAGGCATTATTCAAGGTATGTATGTGCACAAGAATATTTGTATACGCGTAGTATCATGCTAGGATTGTAAAGTATGATTTAAGTGATGAATTAGTAGTATGTTTGGTTGATTATATGATTGGAATTGATGTTGGTTGAGCATGAATTGTTATGCAAGCATGTGAATATGTTATTTGAGGCATGATACAAGTTGAATATGTATGAATCATGGAAGTATGTTTTATTTTCAAGTATTAAGAAGGCATGTATTTAATAAGCAAGGCTTATATATGAATTAAAGAGCTAAAGTTAGAATTATTGAACATGATTCATGAATTTATTTCTTACCCATTTATTATTGGTGTTGAGTCAAGAATTTAAATTATTTATTTACTTGCTCATGTAAGTTGAGTTTGAGTCAAGGAAGTTTAGTAGTGCATTTTATGCACCAAGGTAGTAATCGTGCAATTTTGTGCACAAAACTAGGCAAGGAATCTTAATTAAAATAAATAGTATGTGCTCACAAATTAATTCAAGAATGAATTGGAAGTATGTGTTGATTGTTGCTATGTTTATTCTTGATTGATTGGTTGGAGTTATCACATGTTAAATTGGTAAATCACGTAAAGTGTAAGAGAATACGCACCAAAACTCTTCGAACGCATACACCTTGAGTATGAACATATGGGGGGAGTTATGGGGTTTTATATTTAACCATAGCTTCTACATGGGTACAGGACGCTATACTTTCTTTTATTATTAATGTGTTGGAATTCCGTCACAAGTGTGACATAGTAGGTGCCAATTGGGGTAGCTCCCTGATTGGAAGTTTAATATTTAAATGGGCTATTTTTAAGGAAGGAAACCCGTTCGATGCGTAATACAAAATTATTATTAATAATTAATATTGTTGGTTATGAGTCAAAGGTAAGTTGACTTGAGATTGTATAGCGAGCATGTTTTAATTATATTTATTTTGATGCTAGGATATTCATGTTAGTGTGGTGCATATGTACTCAACTTTGCTGATTCGTACTTTTGTGTTTGTGTTTGACTTTCCTTTGGATTGGCTCTACTATGACCCATTTATATGGTGAGTAGAGGGTTGAATAAAGAGGAAGTAACAGGTACTTGAAGCATGATGGGATAGAGTGCAGAGAGTTACTTGTTATGTTTCTTAGTCTTAATATATTTGAATTATTGGTTTGTTTATGGACTAACGATATTGTGTTTATTTTTAATTGGTTTTTAAGAAGGGTCATGTTTGAATTGGTTCCAACTTGTGAATGTTTTATTCTAATTTTGTTCTGAGGTTGTGAACTCAAGTTTTATTTTGAAAGTTGGTTTTTATTTTTAGACTTCCGCTGTGTGACTTTAAAAATTAGCCTTAGCCATTATCACGGTGGCGATAATATTTTGGTTATTTCCTAAAAGGGGTTTTAATTAGAGTAAAATGAGTATTTTTTAAAGAAGGAAATTTCCAGGGTATTACAAGTCTACCGGGGGGTATGTTGTAGGAGAAGTTTCCAACGAATAACAGACTAAGAGTTGTAAAACAATTGATGCATCCGGTCGGCAGACTGTTGAACCAGTCTTGTGCCACACCCTTGAGGGTGGCCGGGAAGCATTTGCACCATGTGGCATCATCCACACTTTGCAGGTATACATCAGGTTCTGTATGAGGTGGCGTGTGGCGTGCTTTTTTGGGTTGCTTGTACCATCATCGGCACCCACAAGTACACTCTTCCCTTTTGCTGGTTGGGGAGAGTTGAGAATTTCTTGAGAAAACAAAGGCGACTTGTCACCAAGATTCAACAAGCGTATTTGCCAATCAATGGGTTGAGGTTGTGCGGTCGGTCCGCCTAGGTAAGCTGCCTTGTCGTATGGCTGGCCATACTGCCTGTACTGTCCAAAGAAAGGGGGAGCAGGCAGCAGAATTGTGCCATAATTCTTGGGCACCTGATATTGAAGTGGTTGAGTTATAGGAACTAGAGTTGGAGTACGATGAACTTGACTTCTGCTGGTCCTAGCCAAGTTGGTATGCTTCGAGAGGGTGTGGTTTGAGAAATCATCCGGTATGGTAGGAATGGAGGCAGTGTCTGAGTAGTGTGCCTGCTCCTGCCGCTTGTACCGGAGATAATCCCTCGCATCCTTCCAGCGTTGGGACGGCTCGGTTGGCTCCCTCAGAGGCTGCCGGAGTTGCCCCCCAACCGACTGTGTTTTCTCAAGGAGCCTGGACAAGTTCGTCCGAGGCACCCTTGGTGACCTTGCATGTCGTCGAAATGGGGTATTCCTAGCATCTTCAGCATTGACCGCCTTGCTCTGAGTTTTCTTTTGAGCACCTTCTCCTTCCCTTCTGAATGGATGTCTAGAAGAAGAAGGGATCTTACTTTCAAGCTCCCTTTGGAGCTTGCTCAAATCGGCCTTCAAGGAACAAGCAGTCATCGGAGGATCCTCGGCCTCATGGAATGAAGCGATCAGAGGATTGTTGGTTTTGATTGTAGCAATGAGATTCTCTACATGTCTGTCCTCACCAAGACCAGGTATCTGACCATCTTTAGTCATTTCAGACGAGTATCCCCACAGACGGGCGCCAAATGTTTCGAGGTTTTTTGGAATCCCTTGGGATACTGGTCTTGAATACGGTCGGATGGACGCGGACACCTACAAAATAACGAATATTCCGTTTGACGGAATATTCGCCTCCGACGATCAAGTTAGTGACCGGAAAAGGAATGAATGTAGAGAGAGAAAGCAGAGAAAAGTTGGAGCTTTAGTGCTCTTAGAATGATATGCCTTAATCCACCCCTCCCATCATAAATGATTGGGGTATTTATAGGGGTGGGATAGTGTGTTCTCTAGGGTTTGATAACCTAGGATGACGTGCTCTAATTGGCGGCGCAATCAGGTGAAGGCACGTGTCCATATGGGGCGCCGTTTTGCGGCTTTCTCGGGATTTGGGCCACCTAATGTAAGGAGGCCCTTTTCTCTCATTTCAGGTGCTCTTTATGCTTGACACGTGTCATCTTTCTATAGGGACACGTGTTGCCTTTTAATTGGGCCACGTGCCTCTATGGAATTGGCCACGTGTTGGGGTATTTTTTAAACTAAACAATTATAGTAATTAGAATAGATAATTATATGTGACACGAAGTTATCAAAATTTATCAATATCTCACATAAAAGTATAGAGTAATATCTATTCGTAGTAGTTCACAACGTGTTTTTAACTTTTTCAATACTTGTGAATCAAATCATGATGCATAGATGGTAAATAAATTAAGGCACTAATGACTGATGAACATATAAACCTATGACAAATTCATTGAAGTGTTATTCATTGAAGACACAACATCTGACGAAGATAGTCATCCAATTACGTTAAAAATTATCGGCCCTCAAAAGAAATCCTTTCAAGATCCGCCACTAAACCTACTCTAATACCATGAAAGGGTTAAGATTGATTGTATTATTCACAAAGAATTACATCCATTTATATTACAAGTCTAAATCATATACAACAGTTGTACGTATGCTAATAAGGAAAGCAAAAATATGCTATACAAAATAAGAGAATATACTCTCTTTGAATTAAGCAATCTAAAGTCAAATCAATCGGTCTTGCGTACAACCGGCTTACATTAGTGTTAATGTAAAACCTGATTTCGCACGTGCCATTTCAATATAAATAGCAGCGCATTTCTTCTTCCCTCAACTTTGTCTTGTTCATCTCTCAAATATGCAAACGCACTTCTTCTCTCAAATTCGCTGCAAATTCTCTGTAAAACATCAATGGATTCCCTAATTCACAAATTATTACAATCTCAAAAACAAATTCAAGCTCCAATTTCAAACGTTCTGCAAACTTCAAAAGAAATTGAAGTTGATTCTGCAATTGATGTTGATTTAAACAACGATTCTATGCTTAATGTAGAGAAATTGCAGAGAAATATGAACAGTTGCGGAATTGTTAAAATTGAAGTTTCTGTTTAATAAGTAAAAGTAAAATTGAAATTGCATACTTGTTTAATTTATAGTGTAACTTTAAGAAATAGAAGTGTAACTTTAAGAAATAGAAGTGTAACTTTAAGAAATATAAGTGTAACTTTAAGAAATAAAAGTGTAACTTTAGGAAATATAAGTGTAACTTTAAGAAATAGAAGTGTAACTTTAAGAAATATTAGCGTAACTTTAAGAAATATAAGTGTAACTCTAAGAAATATAAGTGTTGTTTTGTTTATGGCATAAAAGTTATAGTTATTATTGTTAAAGTTACATAATATGGCTTAGAAGTTATTTAATAAAATAGTGAAATTAGTGATCACACTGTCAAAGTTAACTGATATGGCTTAAAAGTTACTGTATTACTGGATTATAGTTACACTTTTTCGTAAAACAAAAATATGAACAAAATTACGATCAAAAACAAAAAATCCAAAAATCAAACTAATATACTTACGAATACAACAAATTACAACAAAAACAAAGAATTCTACTTAAAAATTGAAATAAAGTAGAGAATTACAAGTTAATAATACATATGTAAAATGAAAAACCATAACAAATCAACAATTACAATTTACAACAACTATTGAACAAATGCGATTAAAAACAAAAATAATTTAAAAACTAACCTCAAAAACCGATGAGAATCCAAAATTCAATTCGTTAACTAAAGAAAATCAACAAAACAAAGGAAGGATGAAGATAAATTGCAGAGAAATATGAACAGAGGAGAGAGAAATTGCAGAGCAGAAATGAATGAAGAAGACACGCTAAAATGAAAAACAAAAAAAAAAAAAAAAAAAAAAAAAAAAAAAAAAAAAAAACGAAAAAAAAACAATAACTGCTAGACTGCACGTTTGAGCCCAGTCCAGAAGAGAGAAGTGGGCCGGTTTTACACTAAATGTAAGCCGACCTTTTTCAAGAATTTGTGAAGTCAAATGATATGGACTAAAAATATGCTGAATATCCGTGAATAATATTGATTGAGAAACAATATTAAGCAAGTCAAGGATATTATCTTAGAGTATCCTTAATAATAGTATCTTTGAAAATTATACATTCTACCCAAAAAAAAAAAAAAAAAAAAAAAAAAAAAAAACAGGGACACGTGTCATCTTTGGAGCTAGTGTACCCTGTTTTACTATATTACTAGGTTAGAACCCGTGAAACAGGGACAGGTGTCATCTTTGGAGCTAGTGTACCCTGTTTTAGTATAGTACTAATTAGAACCCGTGCGATGCACGATTTATATAAAATCTATTTTTATAATTTGTATATTTTTAAAAAAATGGATAAATATAAATAAGAATTATTCATCTTGTACAAAAATATTTAATTTTAAAATTTTAGATTTTCCTCAAAATTATGATATATACACATGTTCAACGTCGCCTAATGCATATTTCAATGTAGGAATCCATTTATTAGTGTGCTATTACAATTGTTTCATTTTTTTCGGATAAATTGATAGGTTGTAGTTGTAATGTAAAAGCTTCTAATATTCAAATTTCAAAATTGTTAAATATGGTAGCTCAATAAAAAAAAAATGGCATCTCCATTGAAGTAATGACATAACGTCGTTGAAGCTTTCACGTAGGATGCAAGCCAACTAACGAGGTATCATTCAAAAGAAAATTCCAAATCATGCCCTTAATTTCACCCTTTTTATAGGGTTTTCGTCTAATTTGATGGAGAAGTTGTCGGAGATGATAGTGTCATTAGTGGAAGGTGGAGACGAGAAAATGGTGTTGATGGAAGGTGGACACGATGAAGATGGTGGTGGCGGTGGAAGGTGGGTGGAGGAGGAGAAAGCTGAAGCTTTGGTTAAGTTGACTTTGGTCAACTCATCACATTTGTTGTGCAACTCATCACATTTGTACAACACATAAATGATAATTTGTTTTAAATAGAGAGAATGAGGAGAAAATGGAGATAGAATATTGTATTCCTATTCATAAGCAAAAGGGTATTTATCGAATTAAGGTTTGTAAAAGCTGTGAAATTCAGTTTTCAGGTTTGTTTATAAGCTAAGTTTAGGAAGCTTGAAGTGTAGGTCTTACACTTAGGAAAGTGTTAGTTAGTCATACAATTGAATTAGTGGGTTGTATGATCAATATATTTGGGCTTAAAGCCCATTAATTGACTGAATAAATTAGGCTACCATTTAATTGTGATAGATTTGTCCAACATTTAAATATTTTCCATTACTCTACCTGTTTTATACTTTCTCCATTTTTTAATACTTGCAACATTTCCCTAAAATAAAATGTTATTATACTTGCAACATACTACAAACGGAAAGTCTTTTTTTGCTAAAAGTTTTACTATTGCATTTCTAATAAAGGAACTAAAAATGGAAAAAAATGGCAGAACTTCTCAGGTTCTTGTTCTTCTTCTATCCTCTTGCAAACTAACAAAACAAAAAAAGGCAAATATTTTTGATGAAGGATTTTATAATATGGAGCAAATCTTAATGGAAGAGGAGCATATGTTTTAGTCAGAAACTGAAGAACAACTCAGTGAGCCAAACAAGAGACGCAAAACACATTTAAAGCTTCACCAAAAAAAGGCAACTAGTTGGCACTATGTTAGCAATGCAATAAGATGGGAAGCTGCCCAGGGGGGCCAAATCATCAATTTCCAGAGAGTATCATGTTCACAAGTGTACAATAACAAGACTTCGGGATTATGTATGCAAGTAAAGACAAGATGGGGGTAGTTGATGTCAGTTCAAAAGCAATTGGCAAAATCGGGCCCCAAAAGAGTACTCTGAAGAATGGTTGTAGTCAGTTCCCCTCAATTTGAGGACATCTGAAAGAAGCTATGCAGGGGCATTAAAGATCAGTCATGTCACAATTCACAGGCTAAAAAGAGGGGTAAATTGAGGTGCCATACAAGCAAAAACCACCAAGCTTTAATAGAAGCCCACAAGCTAGCAAGATTAAAGTGAGTTTTGTCACACATCAAGCGTGCTGCTCTTACCCCAGGCCAGAATCAAATCCTACTTTTAATTTGATGACATGCAAAATGTAGTACACATAGATGAAAAGTGGTTTTATCTCAGCCCCAAGACAAGAAGGTTCTACTTAGGATAATCCATATAGATGTCAAGTATCCAGAAAGTTTAAGATCAAGGCTATGTTCATGGATTTGATTTCAAGGCCAATCACAAATCACAGTGGGGTGATGACACATGATGGTAAGTAAAAGGATTTTTCTCTTTGTTTACCATTAAACAGCAAAAAAAAAAAAAAAAAAAAAAAAAAGGGAAGCAAGAACAGAAAGAAAGGAACTTTGGAGGTAAAAGCATTGCATAATGTTAGTAAGGAAGTTATCAGGGAAATGCTTATCAACAAGTCATACCAACGATCATGCAAAAATGGCCAGTGGATATGGACCAAAACATCTTCATCTAGTGGGACAATGCCAAACCCCATCAGATGCCAAAAGATGAAGAGTTTGTTGCAGCATGTACTAAAGATGGATTCAACATATATTTCATACATCAACCCCCTCAATCTCCAGACCTGAATGTGCTAGATTTGGTCTTATTCAGGGTAATTCAATCCATTTAATACCATTCATTCCTAAAAAACCTAACTGAGTTAATTGAAAGGGTTGACGAGGCATATGAGTGGCTTAACCCACAGGTAAACAAAAATAGTTGGTTGACTTTACAAGCATGTATGATTGAGATAGTAGCAAAACAAGATGGTAACAACTACCCTCCTTCCTTATAAAGGCAAAAAGTGACTTGAAAATTTGGGATTGTTTCCTGATAATTTGGAGGTGGAGAATGAGTTAGTAGATGAAGTTGTGCAGTACCTTAATGACAGGCTTATAGATAGCAGTAGACCCAGATTATCATGCAGAGGAAACACACCAAAAAGTGGATGCTGATTAAGCAAGAACTGACCACGTAAAGACTTCCACACATAATCATCTTTTGGTTAAGCATATGAGTGGGGACTCAAATATGATCTGGTTATGTGTATAAACAAAGGTATTTTGGGTATTCTGTTTACGATTTTTTTTTTGGACATCTTTTGAACCTCAAAGGCAGGTAGTCATGTAGTGATAGCTATGGTCGGATTAGTTTGTAAACTGTTCTTAATGAATGATATTTAATGAAAAGAGCATTTTGAATTTCAGCATGATTGACATTCTAGCACATTCAGGTCATAAGAGTATGTTTTACAAGTTAATGTACACATTGAACCATTCATGAGTGACATCCTAAATCCATCAAAGAGAGTGTGATTTGATCACATGAAATGAAATCCTATTTGTTACCTCAACAATGTTATAATTGGAGCAAAATCAAACAGGCCATTTATAATTTCAAAATAACAGAGAAACAAGAAGAGAGAGAGAGAGAGAGAGAATAGATGAACCGAGTGAGAAGTGAGGGATGCTCAAATGGAGATCTGGTTGTTTGAAGAGACAGAAAACAAGGAAGATGTAGAACATGAAGAGTTAGGGTTTAATTTATGGAAACATCACTTGAAGGTTCATTGGATGAATTTAACAAGTTAGTTGGGAATTGGGATAATGAATTTAATTTGGTGGGAATGGTTAGATAAATGATGATAGATTAGTAATTTATTAAGTATACTATTCAAAATCTAATTGGAGTTATTAAATTTTAAGTAAGGGTATTTATGTAATTTCCTTAAAAAATTTACTAAAAATGGCAAAATTTGAAAAGTTACAATAAATGTGTAGCGGATGTTTTTGGCAAAAGTTGTAAAAAATGTGAAACGGAGGTAGTAAAACATATGAGACCAACTTTTCTCAGATACCGTGAAAAAATATGTGTTGCAAGTATTAAATAATGGAGGAAGTATATAAAATAAATGACTTCACTTTATAATATAAAATCAATACTTTCTTTCAATTAGTCAACTCTTCATTTAAATTTTAATATAAATTTACTAATATTATGAATATCATAAAAATATATTATAAAAATTCAATAAAAAATGCGAGTTTATAGTTTTAATCACGTAAAGTGAAAGTAAGAAGAGAAAAGTAGCTCAAGAGGGTGAAGATTTAATTGAATTGTCTTGTTAGATGTTGTTCTATTGATGCACTAACTATGGAATTTTTTTAATGTTTTTAGTAAGTTAATATTATAGATTTGACTCTTTGATTTAGTCTTAGTTGTAATACTACCGGTGTGGTGTTGTGAAAGCGCATTATTTTAGTGAGAGTGTGCACATAGGAATTCTTAAATTTCGACATATGATCAATTATTTAGGTTGACGACCTTATACGGTTATAAATAGTGAGAGAATGCAGATATATACTATTGTTCTTTTTTCTAAATGACTAAAAGATTTTCGTGCAATATTAATTAATCACGAAAATTAAGTTGAATTTATATGCTCAAAATTATATTCAAACTTAAATATCTATATATTAACGAGATCAACATGAAAAAAATCCGACGCAAACTAGTTCCTCTAGGTTTTTCTTGGAGTTTTTTTGGTTCTTGAAGGAATGTGTCTTCACAGTTATTATTCGATAGAGTTCAGATTATTAAGAGTATTCTTCAGTAAGGTCAAGTGATCGGAATGCCTAGGTGGAGGCCGCTTCCGATCAGTAATATCAGGATACAATTGATATTACAGCTTAATCTTAACTGAACCCTTCGGGTCGAACCCAATCGAATCTCCGATCCGAGACGTCGAATTAATCCGAAAGGATTTAATGAGTCGACAGAGTTTTACGAATACAGACGTCGGAAATCGAGCCTAGGGCGTCGATACCGAACGTCGCAAAATCACAATCGACAAGCATGAGCGTAGCCATAGCTAGGCTAGGCTAGCTCATCGCAAACCTAGGTGCACCATGTGTGTGCTAGGCGCACCATGGTGTGCTAGGCACCATCGCAGCCTAGGCGCACCCTAGCAGCCCATCGCAAGCTAGCATGGGTGCCTAGGTGCGCATGGCAGCCATCGCAAGCTAGCATGGTGCCTGGGTGCATATGGCGCCTATCGCAGGCCATGGCATCACCAGGCGCACCATCGCAAGCACTGGGTGCTGCGTGCGTGCGTGCCTGGCCTGGCAGCACCATCGCAAGCACCAGGTATATGACACAGCCAGAGGATTTTGTCGATCCAGGCAACGCTGGAAAGGTTTGCAAGCTGAAGAAGTCCATTTATGGACTAAAGCAAGCCAGCAGGAGTTGGAATCTGCGATTTAATGAAGCCATCAGCAAGTTTGGTTTTATCAAGAATCCAGATGAGTCTTGTGTATACAAGAAGGTCAGTGGGAGTGATATTGCATTCCTAGTCCTGTATGTCGATGACATACTGCTCATTGGAAACAGCACAAAATTGTTGGAGTCCGTAAAGGGTTGGTTGGGAAAGTGCTTTTCAATGAAGGACTTAGGAGAGGCACAGTACATATTGGGCATCAAGATCTACAGGGATAGATCTAAGAGGATGATTGGATTAAGCCAGAGTACTTACATTGATAAGGTACTGGCTCGATTCAACATGGAAAAATGCCAAAAGAGGGCATTTACCCATGTCCCATGGCATAACTCTCAGCAAGAAACAGTGTCCACAGACACCTGTTGAGCGAGAAAGAATGAATCAGATCCCATATGCTTCGCTAATCGGATCGATCATGTATGCCATGATATGTACAAGGCCGGATGTATCGTATGCCCTGAGTACAACGAGTCGATACCAATCGAACCCAGGAGAGGCGCATTGGACTGCGGCCAAGAATATCCTTAAGTACCTGAAAAGGAACAAGGATAAATTCCTGGTGTATGGAGGCCACAAAGAACTGGTTGTTGAAGGTTACACCGACGCTAGCTTCCAGACTGACAGAGACGACTTCAAGTCACAGTCGGGATATGTATTCTATCTGAATGGAGGAGCGTTCAGCTGGAAGAGTGCCAAGCAGAGCACCACTGCAGACTCTACAACTGAAGCCGAGTACTTGGCCGCTTCGGAAGCAGCCAAGGAAGTTGTTTGGATTCGCAAGTTCATCAGTGAACTTGGTGTTGTACCCTCAATCAAGGGACCGATAGACCTTTATTGTGATAATAATGGAGCTATCGCTCAGGCCAGGGAGCCGAGAGAACACCAGAAGGTCAAACACGTGCAACGGCGATTTCAAATGATAAGGGAATGGAAATCCGAAGGTGAAATCAGAATTTGTAAGATCGGCACGGATGATAATGTAGCCAATCCTTTAACTAAACCTTTGCCTCAAGTGAAACACAACAAACACGTTGAGGCAATGGGAATCAAGCATGTTGGAGACTGGCTTTGATATTCCCTGTACAAGTGTTTTAATTAAACAGGGTTGATTTAATGTAAGACACTGTACTAAAACCATTCATTAATGGAGTAATTAATTTTTTGTGCAAAATTATCATTTACTCCATTACTATTTAATTGTGGTTTAGAATTAAATAATGAGTCCATTCGATTTACGGAAATATTCAAAACAGGGTATCAAGACCATGTCTTGGATAAAGAAACACCTGTTAAGTGAACATTGAATATTAAATCGAAAAGTATCCCTAATCGAGGTCATCTAACAGATGGACGATTGATGACCGCAATAGATTAGTGTGTAGTATGATTTACAGCACCGTTTCTTGTGCTGCGAGGACGTGACAGTCATAAATCATTTGCACAGGTATAGTTTGGAACTGTACTGGATAAGACCTATGAGAGTACTTTAAGAAAATTAAATTTTGTCATAAGTACATTTCTCATTATGGCTATCGGAACTTATTTCCTCAGACCATGAGTACTGTGAAGTTTTCTTGTTTCAGTACTAGGCTCTTTGATGTTTCCTAACGTCTGCCGTAACTGGGGATCATAACGGGAACACTCGGGAGTCTATGTCCTCTCAGTAAGAAGAACTTACAATACAAGACTGGGATTGTCCCCCTACTAACAATAGGGAAAATGTTTTGTTGTTTAAAAGGCCGCTCGAAGAGTGAGACTGTAAAATGCATGGCCATGCTCAGATGGATTTTAGAAATCATCTGTTTATTTGGCAGTCAAACTCGGAGATCGAGAAACACTTCTGAACGTAATAAGGATGACAAGGAATCTTACCTTATAGTTCACGAAGAAACATTAAGTGACAAAGGAAATGAGCTATACACAATATGCACACTTGTCCGGAAGGACAAGTGGGAGATTGAAAGGAATGGTGTCCTTCCAACAAGTGTATTATTCCGATAGAGGGTTCAGAATTATTACAGAGGTAATTCTTCAGTAAGGTCAAGTGATCGGAATGCCTAGGTGGAGGCCGCTTCCGATCAGTAATATCAGGATACAATTGATATTACATCTTAATCTTAACTGAACCCTTCGGGTCGAACCCAATCGAATCTCCGATCCGAGACGTCAAATTAATCCGAAAGGATTTAATGAGTCGACAGAGTTTTACGAATACAGACGTTGGAAATCGAGCCTAGGGCGTCGATACCGAGCGTCGCAAAATCACAATCGACAAGCATGAGCGTAGCCATAGCTAGGCTAGGCTAGCTCATCGCAAACCTAGGTGCACCATGTGTGTGCTAGGCGCACCATGGTGTGCTAGGAACCATCGCAGCCTAGGCGCACCCTAGCAGCCCATCGCAAGCTATCATGGGTGCCTAGGTGCGCATGGCAACCATCGCAGGCCACACAGGCACCAGGCAGCCCATAGCAGCTAGCAAGCATGCTAGCATGGTGCCTGGGTGCATATGGCGCCTATCACAGGCCATGGCATCACCAGGCGCACCATCGCATGCACTAGGTGCTGCGTGCGTGCGTGCCTGGCCTGGCAGCACCATCGTAAGCACCAGGTGCTGGCATGGCAAGCTGCCTGGCAATGGCGCGCCATGTGCGTGTGCTTGAGTTCTAGCCTTCGCATGCCAGCACTAAGCATCGCAGCACATGCGAGGGGCTGCGCGCCAGCTCGATGTTAGGGCCTGGCACTCGCAGCCTCGCACACTAGCCTCGCACAAGCAGCCTCGCATGTGATGTGTGTGGGCTGGCAGTGCGTTGTGCGTGGCGCATGGCTGGTGTGTGTGCGTGCAATGCCTGGCTAGGTGCTAAGCAGCAGCGCCACGCATGCGAGTGCGTGTACGTGCGCACATGCCTCGCATCAAGCACAAGCAGTGCTAGGCACTGGCTAGTGCTAGCGTAGGCATCGTGCTAGTGCGTGTGTGTGCGATGGGGTATGCGAATGGTGCGGGGGGGGGTGTGGCCAGCATGCGTGGCTGTGCTAGCAGTGAGGCGCGAAGAGTGAGTGTGTGGGCTGCTGGGGCTAATGCCAGCACTAGGTGCTAGCAGCGCCCAGCGCCAGCACATAGCACCAGCACAGCCCAGCAGCAGCGTGCACTGGCTGGCTGGCTGGGTGCTGGGCAGCAAGGCACGCTAGCTGGCAGCCCCAGCTGGCACGCTAGCTGGCAGCCAGCTAGCACACCTTGACCCGGTTTTGGGCATGGTGTGTGGGGACCAATACATGGCCTTGGGGATCAAGGCAAGTGTCCCCCCAAGCCTTGGTCCTCACTTGGCTTTCTCTATATTTGTGCCATGTGTCGATTTGTGATTGAGTTGATTAACTATTTAATTTTGGAATTAAATAATTATCATTTTACCAACTCTCCCACATTGATGGGAGATTGGAAATCAAGGGATCATTTCCCTATAAATACCAAGCTTGGTAATGGGATTTGATACAACCTTGAGTGGAATTAAAAAGGCAACTCTAAAAGGAGTAAACCTTTGATTCGTAAAACTCATAGTTATTTTGATCGGGTCTTGACTAACCTTCAAGACTTAGGACGCTCGGGTCGGGTCGAGGGTACGATCCGTCGGAGATCTCGTCTTTTCGGGATTTTGAAGTAAGAGCTCTTTAGGAGCGAAGCACGCGTCAAAGGTATAATTCTTGTCCTTAATCTTGTTTGATTAAGTTAATTATGCTTGTTTAATTGCTTTAATTAAGGGGCGGGTCTTGGTGGGTTTCCTTCCGCGTAGTGTCGGGTCACTACGAAACCCTACAGCGGTATCGGAGCCACGCTCCTTTTAAGTTTTGCAATTATTGTTTAATTGAGGTGTTTTAAAGAATTTATTTTTTTGGTTCATGTTCATCTAATTAGATTAGATGCTCGTTTTAATTAATTTTTAAAACTCGATTTTATTATCGATTTGGCTGTCGAACCCAGATTTTGGCTCAAAAATAGTGATTTTTGGGTGGAATCGACATTCTGGAACTGTTTCATCCCTGCTAGGATTGTCTAGAAGCCAAATTCGAACCAGAAACCCACTTTTTCTGGGGTTTTTCGTTTTTCAACGAAAGTTTTAATTTTTTTTAAGCCTTGATTAATGCAAGCATTACAAGGTTAGATTAAATGCACATTTGCATCACTAATCTACTGGTTTTAAAATATCCTTGAGCATAATAATGGAGTGTTTATTAGTGCTTAAGTTGATATACCAAGTACTCACATAAACTTGTTTTTCACAATTTTGCAAATAAATTGCAATAAGGTGTGAAAAACTTGTTGTGATTTTGTATTTTGAGTTCCCAAGTAATGTTAAAGTTATAATCTTTAAGTGTTTAAATGATTGGAACCCTAACCCTAAATTCCATGTTGAACAAAGTTTGGATTTTTTCATATTTTGGTTGATTAAAATCCATTATGTTCAATTACTTGTGAGTAAAATTTGATTAATCTTCATATTGGAAGATGTAATCTTGGTATTTTACACAAGTATGCAAGTTGGAAAATTTTATCATTGGATGATTAATTAATTTTTCCAACTCCCCTTTTGTCAAATCCATTATTAATTTGCATATTGGCAAGATTAATTTTGGACATAGCTCATTTTATTTTAAGCATAAAGGTTGACCTAATTTTGTTCAAAATTGATAATTTTGGATAAATTTGGGCTTGTGCACCAATTAAAATAAAATTGTTTAAGTTAGACTTAACATTTGTTTTATTTTATTTTTCCCTCAAAATTAATTCTAAAAATTTGATTTAGAATTGATTATTGTAGCACACAAATCGGAATTAAATTCCGAGTTAAATGCACGCAAAACGATGCAAAACCGCAAGCGTCACCAAGGCTAGCCGGGCTGCCTAGCAGCCCGCATGTAGGCTGCCTGTGGTGCGCATATGGCTGTGCATCGCTTGGTGCGTAGCTGTGTGGCGTGGAGGGGCTGTTGTGTGGTGTATGTGCTGGCGCGCAGGGGCCTTAGGCTGCCGGTATGCTTGTGCGGCTGCTGGGCAGTGAGGCAGCAAGCCCCAGCCAGCCAGCCCCTGATGCTTGTGCAAGCAAGCTACTAGCATGCATAGCATGCTGCTGGTGCTAGCATGCTAGGCAGGCTGTGCTAGGCGCACCTGCTAGCTGCCAGCACCACGCACCATGGCGCAGGGGCCATGGGCTGCCTAGCAGCCATGGTGCGCCAAGCATCATTGGATGATGCTCTTCTTGCTTAAGGATGAGCTATGATTTTGCGATTTTTTCCGTATTAATAATTTTAATTAATTATTTTAACAAGGCTATAAACCTCGATTTTCGATTTTGCAAAATTTTGACAAATTATGGGTTATGCCGACTTAATTAATCGGATTAATTAAGTACGGATGCGGAATTTAGTGGGAGCTTAATTGAATGCGTTGGCATTTTGCGTTTAGAAATAATGGATTAAACCACTTTGACTAGTTTTAATTAGGCGCGTTAATTGGATTAACGACCTAAGTTAGTTACTAGTTTTGCGTGTTTAATTATGTATTTCGTAAAATTGCATGGGCCGTTCACAAATAGTGAACGGGTGAATGAAAAATTGCTTTCAAAACAGGTTGTTTGAAAAATGGCAACTAGTGGGGTGCGACTAGGATAGAAAATACGGACTGCGTTCCGTTATGTATTTTTGTAAATCTAAATACGGTCTGCGAACCGTTAAGTATTTTTGTACTATTTAGATTGATCTTAGTCGTTCTAGCTAGCTTCTTTTATTTCATTTTGGCTAAGAAGTCTCAAGACGACGTTTCGAGGAAGACGAGCCAAGATGAAGACCCATGGAAATTGAAGATTTCAAGGGGTCATGCTAGTTGCCAAATGCATCTATTTTTATGCCTTATATATTGTTATTATATATATGTTTGCTAGATGCATGTCTAGGATTTCTATGATGTTGCGATGATTAGTTAAGTTCACTTAAATCAACCAACATAGAAACCCTAGGTCCCTAAAAAATATTGAGCTAAAATTTGTCATTCCAAGGACAACACTTACTGAACTAATGCGCATACGTGATGGATTATTCCAAAGCGAGGCATCACTACTTCCCTAGGAACGTAAGGTATACTAGGTATACAAGTTGTCTTGGTTAAGCTCAAAGATATCAGTAAGGAGTCCTTAGATGTCGTGGCAAAAGAGATAAAATGTCAAGTATGCATTAGATGCGACATTTTATCAAACCGAGAGTAGCTTGGAGCTATTAGCAATTGAATTGCTTACCTTAAGATATTTAATGGTTAAGACAAGCCAAAGCATGCTTATCCATTTCTTGATCTTTGGGATCTCGGAATCATTTTATTCTCGCCCATAAGGGACAATCTTAAAATGCGTGGATAAAATGTTCAATAAGTGTGAATAAATGCATGAACGCTTTAAATTTCAACTTATTGATGTATGAATGGTTTTTCACTTCAAATTCTTTCAATTGTAGAAATCATGTCTGCAAGTAACTCGAACAACAACCATATGTGCCCGGAACTCCCCGAAAAGTTGGCCTTTCCCTTAAACTTGGTCAACTTTAAGGAATGGGAAGAGGAACTCAGGAGAACTCTCCGGAATTGTTCCTTTGAGTATACTCTTGATACTCCCATTCCAAGCTTTTTTGCTAAAGGGATCATGACCGACGAGGCTCATGAAGAATGGTCTTCCAATTGCAAAAGGGTCTCACGACTCATGGCAAATTCCATCCCGGAAGATTGGAAGGAAACTCTTTCCTCCTACCTTCCGGACATGTTCCTCAAAGCACTTGAGGACGTTGTCAATGTAAGAGTCACCAAGAGTGACAATGGCAACTTTGATAGACTCGTGTTTGACTTGACCAGGTCACTTTCAAACATGAGAATTAAGCCACCAAAAGTTGGGTGTCTTGCTAAAGAAAGGCAACGGCTTTGGACCAAGGTCTACAATGCTAAATTGAGACCAGGTATGCCCCTCCGACCTCATGTGCTTGGTATGACTAGGCTCTTCAAGCACATGCAGCTTCTCGGAATTCCATTAGAAGATGAGATGGCGGGGCATATCTTGCTTGCTTCACTCCACTCGGGCTATGATGCACTTAGAGTGCATATCGCTGCGGGAAAGGAGACACACTTCCTCAAGGAGGTGGTGCAACTACTCAGCCAAGCCACTGCCTATGGAATGACCAAAAGGCCCTTGAGAGCTAAGAAGAAGGAGTTCAAGAAGGTCAAGGCAAAGATGAGATGCTTCCATTGTGGCATGCAAGGCCATTACAAGAGGGAATGCATGCTCATCAAGGAAGAGGGGATCATTCCGACCACCTCAGGTATCTTCCTTAAACACTTGTAGATTAAGCTTATCATAAGGTATTGGATACCAAGTATGACTCACTTAATGTTGCCTTTTCAAGGACCAAGTGAGAAGCTTATCAAGTGTTGGTGCATGGGCAAAAGACGACGAAGATGGTTTTTCGGTCGTGCTTGCATGCACTATTTTTTCTATGACATGTAGTTAAAACTATTTCTAGTTTTATCATGCTTTGAACATATTATCCATGGTGTTGGACACCTAGGAACTTCAAGTGTAAAACTTTTAACAATAGTTGTTTCAAGTTTACAAATTTATGTTCAATTAAATTGCATGTTTTACATATGACAAAAATTGATACCACTGATCTAAGACCATCGAGTCGAATCAAACCTACTTGTGGCATTGTCGTATTGGCCGTATTAACATCAAACGCATCAAGAAACTTCTTCAAGAAGGTGTTCTTGACTCATTCGACTTGGAGTCGTTTGAAAATTGCGAAGGATGCTTATTAGGCAAGATGATCAAACAACAATTCTCCAAGTTGGGAGAAAGGGCAAGTGACTTATTAGGTCTAATACACACGGATGTATGTGGACCTATGAGCACACCCGCAAGGCAAGGTTACCGATATTTCATCACCTTCACCGACGATTATAGTAGATATGGCTATATCTACTTAATGTCGAATAAATCTGAATCCTTTGAAAAGTTCAAAGAATTTCAGAAAGAGGTTGAAAATCAACTTGGCAAGAAAATTAAAGCACTTCGATCGGATCGAGGTGGCGAATATTTGAGCCATGAATTCGACGATCACTTGAAAGAATGTGGCATTCTTTCAGAGTTGACACCTCCTGGAACTCCTCAATGGAACGGAGTGTCCGAACGGAGGAATCAGACTTTGTTAGACATGGTTCGGTCAATGATGGGTCTTAGTGAACTCCCTATCTCGTTTTGGGGACATGCGCTACAAACAGCAGCACTAACACTGAATAGAGCTCCGTCAAAAGCTGTTGAAAAGACTCCATATGAATTATGGACTAAGAAACCTCCTAGGTTGTCTTTTCTCAAGATTTGGGGATGCGAAGCATATGTCAAGCGATTAATTTCGGACAAACTTCACCCCAAATCGGATAAGTGTTTCTTTGTGGGATATCCAAAAGAAACCAAAGGGTATTACTTCTACAATAAATCCGAGAACAAAGTATTTGTTGCTCGTGATGGTGTCTTTTTGGAGAAGGATCACCTTTCCAAAATGACAAGTGGGAGGAAAATCGAACTCGACGAAGTTCGAGAGGACGAGCAACAATGTCAACCTGACAAAACTGACAATCTAGATACTTTGGAAGCATCTGAGAAGATTGGTCAGAGTCAAACAGACAATGTAAACGCTCAACCGATTACCCTACGTAGGTCGCAACGGCAAAGATCTCAACCAGACAGATACCTCGGTATTGTCTTAACTGATGATCAGGACATCCTAGTTATGGATGGTGATGAGCCGGCGACATACAAGCAAGATATGACGAGCCCCGACTCTGCAAAATGGCAAGAGGCCATGAAATCCGAGATGGACTCCATGTCTGAAAATCAAGTCTGGGACTTGGTGAATTTGCCTGAGGGTTATACACCCATTGGATGCAAATGGATCTTCAAAGTGAAGACAGACAAAGATGGAAATGTATCGGTATACAAAGCTAGACTGGTGGAAAAAGGTTATAGACAAGTCCACGGGATTGACTATGACGAAACTTTTTCACCAGTTGCAATGCTAAAGTCCGTCCGGATTATCCTAGCGATTGTTGCATATTACGATTACGAAATATGGCAAATGGATGTCAAAACCGCCTTCCTTAATGGGATTTTGGAAGAAACTATGTATATGACACAGCCAGAGGGTTTTGTCGATCCAGGCAACGCTGGAAAGGTTTGCAAGCTGAAGAAGTCCATTTATGGACTAAAGCAAGCCAGCAGGAGTTGGAATCTGCGATTTGATGAAGCCATCAGCAAGTTTGGTTTTATCAAGAATCCAGATGAGTCTTGTGTATACAAGAAGGTCAGTGGGAGTGATATTGCATTCCTAGTCCTATATGTCGATGACATACTGCTCATTGGAAACAGCACAAAATTGTTGGAGTCCGTAAAGGGTTGGTTGGGAAAGTGCTTTTCAATGAAGGACTTAGGAGAGGCACAGTACATATTGGGCATCAAGATCTACAGGGATATATCTAAGAGGATGATTGGATTAAGCCAGAGTACTTACATTGATAAGGTACTGGCTCGATTCAACATGGAAAAATGCCAAAAGAGGGCATTTACCCATGTCCCATGGCATAACTCTCAGCAAGAAACAGTGTCCACAGACACCTGTTGAGCGAGAAAGAATGAATCAGATCCCATATGCTTCGCTAATCGGATCGATCATGTATGCCATGATATGTACAAGGCCGGATGTATCGTATGCCCTGAGTACAACGAGTCGATACCAATCGAACCCAGGAGAGGCGCATTGGACTGCGGCCAAGAATATCCTTAAGTACCTGAAAAGGAACAAGGATAAATTCCTGGTGTATGGAGGCCACAAAGAACTGGTTGTTGAAGGTTACACCGACGCTAGCTTCCAGACTGACAGAGACGACTTCAAGTCACAGTCGGGATATGTATTCTATCTGAATGGAGGAGCGTTCAGCTGGAAGAGTGCCAAGCAGAGCACCACTGCAGACTCTACAACTGAAGCCGAGTACTTGGCCGCTTCGGAAGCAGCCAAGGAAGCTGTTTGGATTCGCAAGTTCATCAGTGAACTTGGTGTTGTACCCTCAATCAAGGGACCGATAGACCTTTATTGTGATAATAATGGAGCTATCGCTCAGGCCAGGGAGCCGAGAGAACACCAGAAGGTCAAACACGTGCAACGGCGATTTCAAATGATAAGGGAATGGAAATCCGAAGGTGAAATCAGAATTTGTAAGATCGGCACGGATGATAATGTAGCCAATCCTTTAACTAAACCTTTGCCTCAAGTGAAACACAACAAACACGTTGAGGCAATGGGAATCAAGCATGTTGGAGACTGGCTTTGATATTCCCTGTACAAGTGTTTTAATTAAACAGGGTTGATTTAATGTAAGACACTGTACTAAAACCATTCATTAATGGAGTAATTAATTTTTTGTGCAAAATTATCATTTACTCCATTACTATTTAATTGTGGTTTAGAATTAAATAATGAGTCCATTCGATTTACGGAAATATTCAAAACAGGGTATCAAGACCATGTCTTGGATAAAGAAACACCTGTTAAGTGAACATTGAATATTAAATCGAAAAGTATCCCTAATCGAGGTCATCTAACAGATGGACGATTGATGACCGCAATAGATTAGTGTGTAGTATGATTTACAACACCGTTTCTTGTGCTGCGAGGACGTGACAGTCATAAATCATTTGCACAGGTATAGTTTGGAACTGTACTGGATAAGACCTATGAGAGTACTTTAAGAAAATTAAATTTTGTCATAAGTACATTTCTCATTATGGCTATCGGAACTTATTTCCTCAGACCATGAGTACTGTGAAGTTTTCTTGTTTGAGTACTAGGCTCTTTGATGTTTCCTAACGTCTGCCGTAACTGGGGATCATAACGGGAACACTCGGGAGTCTATGTCCTCTCAGTAAGAAGAACTTACAATACAAGACTGGGATTGTCCCCCTACTAACAATAGGGAAAATGTTTTGTTGTTTAAAAGGCCGCTCGAAGAGTGAGACTGTAAAATGCATGGCCATGCTCAGATGGATTTTAGAAATCATCTGTTTATTTGGCAGTCAAACTCGGAGATCGAGAAACACTTCTGAACGTAATAAGGATGACAAGGAATCTTACCTTATAGTTCACGAAGAAACGTTAAGTGACAAAGGAAATGAGCTATACACAATATGCACACTTGTCCGGAAGGACAAGTGGGAGATTGAAAGGAATGGTGTCCTTCCAACAAGTGTATTATTCCGATAGAGGGTTCAGAATTATTACAGAGGTAATTCTTCAGTAAGGTCAAGTGATCGGAATGCCTAGGTGGAGGCCGCTTCCGATCAGTAATATCAGGATACAATTGATATTACAGCTTAATCTTAACTGAACCCTTCGGGTCGAACCCAATCGAATCCCCGATCCGAGACGTCGAATTAATCCGAAAGGATTTAATGAGTCGACAGAGTTTTACGAATACAAACGTCGGAAATCGAGCCTAGGGCGTCGATATCGAGCGTCGCAAAATCACAATCGACAAGCATGAGCGTAGCCATAGCTAGGCTAGGCTAGCTCATCGCAAACCTAGGTGCACCATGTGTGTGCTAGGCGCACCATGGTGTGCTAGGCACCATCGCAGCCTAGGCGCACCCTAGCAGCCCATCGCAAGCTAGCATGGGTGCCTAGGTGCGCATGGCAGCCATCGCAGGCCACACAGGCACCAGGCAGCCCATAGCAGCTAGCAAGCATGCTAGCGTGGTGCCTGGGTGCATATGGCGCCTATCACAGGCCATGGCATCACCAGGCGCACCATCGCAAGCACAGGGTGCTGCGTGCGTGCGTGCGTGCCTGCCTGGCAGCACCATCGCAAGCACCAGGTGCTGGCATGGCTAGCTGCCTGGCAATGGCGCGCCATGTGCGTGTGCTTGATTGCTAGCCTTCGCATGGCAGTACTAAGCATTGCAGCACATGCGAGGGGCTGCGCGCCAGCTCGATGCTAGGGCCTGGCACTCGCAGCCTCGCACAAGCAGCCTCGCATGTGATGCGTGTGGGCTGGCAGTGCGTGGTGCGTGGCGCATGGCTGGTGCGTGTACGTGCGCACATGCCTCGCATCAAGCACAAGCAGTGCTAGGCACTGGCTAGTGCTAGCGTAGGCATCGTGCTAGTGCGTGTGTGTGCGATGGGGTATACGAATGGTGCGGGGGGGGGGGGGTGTGGCCAGCATGCGTGGCTCGCTAGAAGCACGCATGCTGGCTGTGCTAGTAGTGAGGCGCGAAGAGTGAGTGTGTGGGCTGCTGGGGCTAATGCCAGCACTAGGTGCTAGCAGCGCCCAGCGCCAGCACATAGCACCAGCACAGCCCAGCAGCAGCGTGCACTGGCTGACTGGCTGGGTGCTGGGCAGCAAGGCACGCTAGCTGGCAGCCAGCTAGCACACCTTGACCCGGTTTTGGGCATGGGGTGTGGGGACCAATACATGGCCTTGGGGATCAAGGCAATGGTCCCTCCAAGCCTTGGTCCTCACTTGGCTTTCTCTATATTTGTGCCATGTGTCGATTTGTGATTGAGTTCATTAATTATTTAATTTTGGAATTAAATAATTATCATTTTACCAACTCTCCCACATTGATGGGAGATTGGAAATCAAGGGATCATTTCCCTATAAATACCAAGCCTGGTATTGGGATTTGATACAACCTTGAGTGGAATTAAAAAGGCAACTCTAAAAGGAGTAAACCTTTGATTTGTAAAACTCATAGTTATTTTGTCCGGGTCTTGACTAACCTTCAAGACTTAGGACGCTCGGGTCGGGTCGAGGGTACGATCCGTCGGAGATCTCGTCTTTTCGGGATTTTGAAGTAAGAGCTCTTTAGGAGCGAAGCACGCGTCAAAGGTATAATTCTTGTCCTTAATCTTGTTTGATTAAGTTAATTATGCTTGTTTAATTTCTTTAATTAAGGGGCGGGTCTTGGTGGGTTTCCTTCCGCGTAGTGTCGGGTCACTACGATACCCTACACCCCTGACTAGGGTTTCTCCCTTGGGAGGATTTTCCTAGCCTCCATTGCTAGGTTTTTTCACTTTTTTTTGAAGGTTTTCCTTCTCCCTTCTCCCTTTTCTCTCCATCTTTTTTCCTCTTGGTCTCAGTTGTGAATTTTTGTAGGGGCTTCCATTGGTGTTCTTACCGGTGGTAAGCCCCAAAAACTTTTAATTGCTTTCAATAAATAGATCTCATCCTTGAGATGATGAGTTTTCTCTTGAGTTTATTTTCTTTTTACGTTCGTATGGCGAGAATTGAAGATTTGGGGTTTCATAATCTCTAAAAGTATAGGAAGGACCACATGAGTATTTTCACTCAAACGACTACGCATCAGTGGATTTCAAGTCGAATCAATGCAAACTCACTGATTGTATTGCGTCAGATGAAGTTTTTTATTAAGGCGATTGTTCATCAAATCTACGATGTATTCAGTTTTAAGGTGTTATGTACTTGTGTTAGAATTCTCGATTTCTTAGGAATTATATGTAAGTGTCGTTTGGCTATATTTAATTAACGAAATCCTTTTTCTTCTTGTCAAAAATAAAATAAAAAAATAAATAAAAAATTTACGAGATGCAGTTGGAAGCGAATTACTTAGTTTATCTATTTTGGGAGCTAGTCTCTCTTTCTCTTTTCAATCTATAATCTATTACTCTATACTAAACTAGAGTCTTTGTTGGAGGAAATTTTCCCTCTAAAACTCTACTCTCTTTTTTTTACTTTTCTTGAGAACCATTAATTTGTATAGGAAATTCAACATATTTATTTATTATTATATTATAATTAATGTACTATTGTATGTATTTCTCTAGAAGCTTCTATATATCAATAACACTTAAAAATCACAATAACACTATAGTTCATCTACTACATTTTAATTATTATATAAATCAAATTAATTATAAAGTCCATATTTTATAATTGTAAGATTTCTTATACTTACTTTCTTTTCCTTTTGAGGAAAATAATTACTGTCTTATACAAAGAAAAATTTTCCTAATATGAATTTTTAAAAAATAGCAATGGATGATCAGTTTAGATCATCTACATTTTACGGTGTGGTATATTTAACCCTATATTATTACGTTTAACATTTTATATGTTTAAATGTATTCTTTATATGATATATGTTTGAGAAGTATTTTAGAAATTACTTATCATATGTAACAAGTTGGAAAAAAAAAATAAAAAAATAAATAATATTATTCACAAATGTATTTGGTTAAATCCGTGCATCGCACGGGTGTTAACCTATTACTATACTAAAGTGATTCATTTTTTTCCTCCAAAAGACCTTAAAGTTCTGCCCATTTTCTGGGTTTTTTTTTACTACCTATTTTTTTTTGGTTAAGAGATATAGAGTAGTTATTGTTTGGCTTCTAATATAATGCTATAATTAAATATTGCTACTGTATTACCAGCCAAAATTACAATATTCCGTTGATAGTATATTGAAGTAAGTTTTTTTTGTTTTTTTATTTATTTTTTTTCTAATATTCTACAGTAATAACAACTAATCTGAATATGTTAACACTAACTTTTTTTTACATAGATATACTAAATTAACATCTCGGGCATTGCACGGATAATACCTAGTTTTTCATTATTTTTGTAGGTTAGGTGGTTTTTTTTTTTTTTTTTGAAACGGGAATTAACTTCTAGGTTAGTTTATGTGACTTGGCTGGAGTAAGATTGCATAATAAGAATAATCCACTTAGTCAACAGACAATTTAATATTTGTTTATTTTGTATTGGATTTAAGTATTACCTTCGTTTTTTTTTTAGTTTTACTCACTTTCCGTTTTCATCCGTTTTTTTAAATCTACATACTTTTACTTTATTTTTTTTATGACAACTTTTTATTCACTTTAAATCATCCACGTCCTCACTTTGTGGAGCTCAAATTTATTTAAAATCTCTTACTCTCTTCCTTTCCTCTTTAATACAAAAGTTTCCACATGTATGGTCCCAATTTTACTTTTCTTTAGTTTGTGGAGATATAGTAACTGAATAAAACTCAGCAAAACAAAGGTAGAATTAGTTTATTTTTGGTCTATAATAATAGACTTTAATTATATCACTTGTTAGAAGATGTGGTTTTAATTTCATTGTTATTTAGGTAACACTCCAAAGGTTTAAAAGGTTATTTTTAAATTAAAGAAAATAGAAAATTTTGATTTAATTGAAAGGTTTAAATTTTAGGGTGTCACAAATTTACAATATACTTTTATCAATTTGGTTCATGACATACAACCAATACCTTAGTGCCCACCTCCTCCAACATTGACATCATACTTCCAATAATAGAGGCTTCTTTAGTAAACCAAGATTAGCGGATAATAAATGCTATTAGTATATTGGATATAAAGTTGTTGCTTAGCTCAAAAGAACAAAAATCAAAATTAGTAGGAATCTATTGAGGCAATGACATCTTTATTCACCAGAATCCTTAGTTCATTTTTCTTTAAATATTACTTCTTCGTAGTGACTAATTAAGTATTTTGATGACTCCACAAAGTTAAGATAAGATAATCGAGTGCATTAGATGCTAATTAAAATTAATTAATTAAACAAAAGTTAAGAAGAATGTGATTTCAGCAATTGAAGGCAAACAAATTAAATGACCACTTGCTTTAAGTTGCTTTCCTAATTTGAAGTTGTCATAGGTACGGTAAGCAATTTTTAAAGGAAAAATTTATGGCAATAATCCGACCTTTAGCTCATTCTTTTTTAATAATACGACCTTTTAATTATTATTTAATAATCCGGTCTTTGGGGGTCTTTAATTTTTATTGGTCCCAACAGGTCATGTAACCTGTTATAACAGGTTACATAACACATGGCAGCCTGTGATTAGTCAAAAAAAATTCAAAAAATAACAAAAAAATAAAACCAAAAAAAAAAAAAAAAACCCACTGCCTTACCCACCAGCCCCCTCCCCTCCCCCACCAACGCAGCCTAACCGCCACCCCCACTGCCCAGCCCCCAACCACAGCACCGGCGCCGACATCGGCGTCGCGACCGATCCCCTCCCCTGAACCACCTACCCCCTCCCTCCCTCACGCGGCGTCCCTTTACCCTCGAAAAACCCTTTCCCGTCCCGATCCCAGCCCCCTCCCCGTCCCCCGTCCCTTAACAGGCCACGCCGACCTTCCCTCCCTCATGCTTGAATTGGTTGGAGTTGTGAGTTGCATGGCTATGGTGGTCGGGTTTGTGCGTGGCTGGTAATTAGTGGTGGTTGGAGGGCTGGAGGAATGGAGGCTTGGAGCTGTGAGTTGCGGGGTCGCTTAGGGTTGAGCGTGGTTGGTAATTGGTGGCTGTTTGGGGTTGTGTGGCTGGTAATTGGTGGCTATTTGAGGTTGCGTCGTGGCTGGTAATTGGTGGCTATTTGGGGTTGAGCGTGAGAAGGGAGGTAATTATATGAAGTGGAGGGTTACATTGGTTAGGGAAAGGGGTATGACCGGCGCCGGCGACCAAAGGAGGAGGGGTCTGGGTGCCGGCCGGCGCCGAGAGCAGGAGGTTAGGCTGGGCGTGGTAGCAGTAGGGTGGCTGGCGTGGGGAAGGGAGTTTGATTTTTTTTTTTAAAAATTTTTTTAATTTTTTTTAAGTTTTTTTTTAAAAAAAAAATTTAGACAAATCAAATTGTGACACGTGTCAATTAAACTTAAAAAAATAAAAAATACCTCTTCTACCGGTTTCTGGTCAAATGGGACCAATAAAAATTAAAGACCCCCAAAGGTCGGATTATTAAATAATAATCGAAAAGTCGGATTATTAAAAAAGAATGAGCTAAAGGTCGGATTATTGCCATGAATTTTTCCATTTTTAAATTTAGTTTATTTGTATAATTTTTTATTTATTTTATTTTTTGTTAATATTAAAATAAAATTGCTTGACCCCAAAGATGAATAGGCATAGTTTATTAGCTCATGGCCTCATGGCCTCATGGGGTTAAGTACTAGAAATGTTTATTATTAAAAGTTTGGTAAATTTTATTTGGATGAAAATGAAGGTAAAGTGCATACTAGAACTGTTTATTATTAAAAGTTTGGTAAATTTTATTTGGATGGAAATGTTTATTATTAGAAGTTTGGTAAAGAGAATACGGAGCAAGATCTAAAACTAATGGTGTCAACCTGATCAATTTTAATAAGAAGTACTTTGTATTTTGGTTATTATAATAATAAACAATTTCAAGTACATCACATGAACTTTAAATAATCTTACATAAAATCTCAATCGGCTCAATTTCAACAATTAAGCCAAGACCTTATTAGTATTAATAGATATTGCTAATTTGAAACTTAATTTGATAGTATTGATACAAATAACAATGTTTGATTTTGTCTTATATTATCTAGTCTAAGATTCGGTCGACAATTAATTAATTTTTACAAAAATGACCTAACCAATTGTTCAATTGTAAGAACTTGCTTGTAATTAAAATAAAAAACCTAACTACATGCTTACCATTGGAGAATAAAAAAATGAGCAACATGCAAGTTATTGTAGCCCAAACAAGCTACATGCTTGATTGAAAAAAAGACAACCAAACTCCACTAATAGTGTGACACGTGTGGAACCAATTTAATTTTTTTTAATATTTTAATTTTTGCAAATTACATAATGTTGAGCTTATTATTGGAACACTTTGTAACTTAAAAGTATTATAGCTTAAAAATTAACGTGGCAAATCAAGCTACAAGGCATTGTAGCTTACCATTAAAGATGCTCCGCATCTCCAGTGGTAAGCTACAATACTTTGTAGCTTACCTTGCCACATCAAATATTCAAGCTAGCATATTTTGTAGCTACAAAATTAAAGTACGTGCTCCAATGGTTAATTGTAACATAAAGTAGCTTGGAATAAAAATAAATAAATAAATAAAGTTTTTATTGTATACATGTCATATCTTAAATGGGTGATGTTATCTTTGAAAAATCAAGCAAAGTAGTTTGTTTAAGCAATGTTGCTTAATCTAGCTACATCAATTTTCTACTCCAATGGTAAGCTACATGCTTATAATTTTAATTAATTTGTAAATAAGTCCCTTTGTATACATTGGAGATGCACAAAATATCGTGTATAATGGAAGTTGCATGCGTCTAATGCCTTTCCACGGAGAGTGGACGAGAAGTTGAGCAAATTGATGAACAAAGATAAAGAATTTGTACGTGGATGATCATTAATCAGTATGATCAACGTTAAAAGATTTAGTGTAAAGTTTGTCTACATCAGAAAAGAGGTTTAAC
Source organism: Chenopodium quinoa (assembly GCF_001683475.1). NCBI lineage: Eukaryota > Viridiplantae > Streptophyta > Magnoliopsida > Caryophyllales > Amaranthaceae > Chenopodium > Chenopodium quinoa. The sequence goes on from NW_018744367.1 coordinate 1,470,288, forward strand.
CATACACTTTTGTGCAGTTGATGATTGCATCATAGCAAGTACATCTAGTTAGAGTATACTAGTTCTCCTCTTCTCTCATCCTCCATTCCTCTCTTTTAGGGTTTACTAATTTTTAGCCGTTTAATTAGGCCGGAAATAGTCTAATTTTTTCGGATATTAGACTATTTTCGACCCTTTTCCCTTAATTTTCTTTAGGTTTGCATTTTAGGTTTCAATAGATCTACACGAGTGGTGTAGATGTTCGTTCGTCTCCCTATGGTGGAGTCGTTAGTTTTTGTTAGTTTAGTTGTTTGTTTTTATTTAGGGATCTTTTGTGTGTTAGGGTTTATCAAAAGGGTAATCATCTTTTGCCCTATTATCAGTTCGTTGGTAAAGATTTGTTCGTGATTGTGACGGCTGTCGAATTTTCAGATACGTTCAAGTGAATTAGATGAAAATCATCTTCACGGCTACAACAAATCGTTAAACCGTCTCTCCAAAAAGGCTGTATATTCCAGCGATGTGCGAGAGATGTACCATAGTGCAAGATCAATTCAACGATCGTAACTTCGATAAAGAAAACCCTTATTTGATTCAATTTTATATATTTGTTAATTTAGATTTCATTTGTAGATGTTGTATGACTTTTTATTAATGAATTGATTTGTTTCAAAACAAAAAAAAAAAAGTTAGAGTATACTAGGTTAGTTATACAATGATTTTAAATGAACACATTTAGGCCACGTTCTCTTTATCTTAAAACAGTAATATTCATTTAAAGTAAAAATAAGTTTATCACTTATAAAAATAATTTTAATTCTGTAAAATTAAATTTTAATCAACTAAAAATTTAATAACTTTAAAGAGCAAATGTAATTAAAATAAGTAAATTAAATTTTAATCAGGGTTTAAAATAATTTCAGTTCTTCAAAATTAGGTGAAGAGAAAAACGTCTTATAAGAGTGGATACATATCCCCTAAAAATAATGAAAAAAGCACACTGTCGGTTAAAATAATTGTTTCATTATAACAGATATATATTGTATAATTTTAATATTAGTATTATTGAGCCAAGTTTTAATTGTTACACTTGCATTGTCTTTATTGGATTTTTTATTTTTTGATGTGTTGCACTTTTATTTATGATATAATACCTACTGCGCTTAATATTCCACTTTAAAAGGTGGGGTGGATAAAATTCGAACCCGTGACCTCTGTGTCACACTAGCTTTAGATACCATGTTAGAGAATCAATTCAACCAAAAGTTTAAGCTGATGGTTGTGTCATAGGAATATGATTTATACTCTATCAATACTCCGTACATTTTAATTCTTGTATACTTCTTATTATATGTCTCCGCCCCTCTCATTGTCCATATTATTCCTACTTCTAATAATTTCTCACCTCTCACACCTTGTTATTTTTCTTACAATTTTTTTATCACCCAATGATCATACCCCACTTGTATCCTATTACTAGGGATTCCAACGTACGCGATTCGTGCGGTATGGTTAGCCCTTTGAGAAGAATTAATATCGATAACCTTTATGCCATATGTCTACTTGCATGATATTTTAATATTACTATTTGCATACAACTGATAAATGAGTTGGATGTTGTGTAGGTTTGCAGTGTTTGAAACTTTAATAGAGCTAGAGTGAGAGAATGGTAAACATATAGAGTTCTAAAAATATAAATGTCTAATAAATTTTAAGAAGTTATTCAGACAAATTGAATAAATTAAACAAGACATCACACAATTATATAATTCTTGTAATACATAGATATTAAAATTAATTTAGAATTTGTTTAATACTTTGTATTAAATAGGGACCAAATTCCAAATCAGAAAAACAAAAAAGAAATGAAGAGAGTACGTAAAAGATGGCTTTAAATATTAAAATAAACACAACTTTTTATTTACAAATAATTAATCAATTTAGGGGATTTAAGAGACAATTTTAAGGCTTTTGAAATCAAATAAGAGCAAATATGTAAAAGAACATTTTTAGGGATTTAAATTTCCATGCACTATTTATAGGAGTTATGTTAAACTTTTTACAAGGTAGTGTTAACAAAGTCAAATAGACATCTTAAGGAGAGAGAGGGTTTCTTAGCTTACCATCCATATTAGGTTTCCTTACAAAATATAAACACTTTTCAAGGCAAAACCACTAATTGATCAATTGACATTTTATTGTTAAGTGGTTAGTCTGGTTACTTGAAAAATCTCAATGAATTAGTAGTTTTAATTTATTCTTCATTATATTACCAATTCAATGGTTTTACCTTACATGAAACCACTATAGTTCATTTTTTTATTTACCTATCACGAAACCTTCAATTCAATCAAATTTCTGCCTTTTGAACTTTGCAACTATTAGTGAATTGATCGAAGTGAATTGGGAAGATGGGACTTATGGTTAAAATAAGCAAGAATTGCTATTTCAATGCTCAAATTACATAGCATAAGTTGCAAATGATATACACATAGAATTCCAAACCTACCATTATATTCAAAACCTTTCATCATACATAGTAACAACCGGTAAATCTTTACAAGCGTGCATTACAAATATGAGATGATTAGCCAACAGCTGGTAAATCTTTACAAGCGTGCATAACAAATATAAGATGATTAGCCACGACCACAATTCAGATACCGTAGTCGAAATTCCAATTTTGGCCCCACCTCCCATAATAATAATATCAAGCATAAAGCTTCCATTTTTTTTTTTTTTATATATTTATATTCTTGTAAGTGGGAGAGGGAAAAAAAAGGAAGGAAAAAAAAAAAATACAAAACTCGTCGTTTTGTGGTAAATATCCCTTACAACGCAGCGATTTTCTCGGGTTTGGAAGAAGAGACAGGTGTAGGGTGAGATGAAGAAGAATTGGATTCTTTAGGAGTGCATTTCTCTTTCCTCTCATCTTGTGTCATTTGCTGTTGCCGGCACTCTAAACTGCAAAATGCACTATCTCCTCTGCATAATTATTTTTTTAAAAAATAAATTAAAAAAAGTCAAAATTATTATACTCTAAAAAATAAAGAGACAGAAAAAATAAATTAAAGAAAATCCAATTACTTAAGATTTGATTCTTTTTAAGATTCACTCAAAGGTGGCAATTAGTGAAAACTAAGTTATGCCAATTTGCTCACCTAAATTAACTCTTACTTCAATTGCATGAATATAATAATAATAATTATGTTACATTTGCAATTATAATATAATATACAATTCTCCCCTTATAAGGTATTACTCTTTTATAATCGGACTCCTATTTAAATTTATATGGTGTAGTCCCTGACACTTAAATTCTTTGCTCACCCCTAGTTACATGTATCAAAATAAAAGATCACTAAAAATTTATTTTTTATTTATTTATTTTTATTTGTTGGGATTGAAATCTGAGTTTATTTCTTACAGGAATCTTGTTAGTTATAGTTGATGCAAAATTCAATTTTAGCATATGAAAACATTCGTACTCAAGACTGATTGTAAGGATTTTATTTTATTTTTATTTTTATTTTTATTTTTATTTTTTTTTGGGAAAGGTTGTAAGGATATTATTAAAGGTAAATTCATAATTTTGAATTAAAATAATGATCTTATAATGACCTACGGAGTACAATTTAAGAACGGACAAGATAGTGATATAACCTATTATATATACAAATACTTATTCAAGAAAACAAAAATAAAGACAAAAAAGTTTTTGATTGGGATTGAGACAGTTATGGATTGTATAGAAAGGAGGGGCCTTGTACGCAAGGGGAAAGGAACAATTTTCTTTTTCCAAACAAAAAATAAAATATAGATTTCATAATTTATATATATTTATTTATAGAGAAAGCATTTCTAATGAAAGATCTATATTTCTCAAAATTCTTGTTCTTATGCAAAAGCCATATATATTGGTAAGAGTTAATCATCCACTACTTATTTACTATGTACTCAATTTAAATCAACAAAACCTCATTTAATCTTCTTTTTTATCCACTAATATTGATACAACTATTCCCAAATTGCAATACCTTACAATTCTCTCCTAACATCCCATTTTCAAAGGAAATAAGGCTTTTTTTTTAACTGAGACATTTTGAAATGTTCCATTTGTCCCCAAATTATTGTTTTATTAGGTTGGGACACACATTTAGAGGTAAATGGTACAATGGTGTTAAATATTTTTTTGTAGATAATGTAAAATTAATAAGTAAATTAAAAATAGAATGATTGAGTTTTAGTGGAACACCCTATGCCACATAAATTTAGGTAAATAGAGAATGAAAGTGAGGTAACTAGTGATAGGACCCCGTCAATTAAGTTGAATGAGTTGATTAGGTAATGAGCAAATAATTCTCATTAAAAAATTAACCAATTGAAAATAGTATACAGGACAATTATTTGATAACAAAGAGAGTATGCTCTATTATGAGAAAATAAATAATTAAATAAAAAGTCACAATCAATTGCATAAGTAATTTAACAAAAAAAAATGAAAATAATTAGGCATCATGCTAAGTAGAATAATAATGATATAACATGATTATTCCAAGTTCTAGTGTTGAAAGAAATTATGATGATTCTTTCCTAATCAAACTCGTAACCCAGTTGTACCACCATGGCCCATAGTGTCCAAAATTATTGCTACGCAGAAAACGACTATAATTTTGACACATCATCATATAAAAACAACGCCTACTCAATAAAAATCATTCTAATAATTGCTTTTTAGACCCGCCACAAATATACATAGTACTCCCCAAATTAATTTACGGTTTCGTTTCGTTATATACAGTTTTTAGTCTTCGTTATATACGGTTTTAAAGACTAATTATAAGCATTAAATTTACAATCGTACATCATTAATATTATAATCAATAATACATTGAACAATCTTCATAATTATAATATTTTTTTTTTACATTATATATATATATATATATATATATTTTTTTATATATATATATATATATATATATATATATAGTTACTCATTAGAAATTCTTTATATTTTCATAAATAAAATTGATTTTTTTTTTCTTTTTTTTTTCATACAGAAAGTGTAGAATACAACTCGACCACATGAAAATCGTAGCGAATAAATTTTGATCTGGCGTACTAAATCCAAATTCAAAAGTATAATATAAATATTCTTTTTTTTTTTAATAATAATGGCTAACAAATTTAATTGATTAATTTTTTTTTTCATATTTATTACAAGGAATCTATAGCGGACCAATAGAAAACATTGCATAGTTTGGCCAAAAACCAATGGAATAATAATATGAGAAGAATAAAAAATAAAAAATAAAAAAAATTATGAGAAGAATCCACTGTCCTTTACCCTTTTAGACTTCTTTTTATTACAAGTAAATTCCTCAATTATCTAAATCACAACCATGTATATTGCTTAAATAAATTAAAAGCCAGGGGCCGTAAACTGACCACTCATAATATAAAATCAAATCTCGTCTACATCAGTACCATTTTATCGACACTAAAACATCAATCATCAATGAAATGAAATATAGTAGTAAAAAGAACTTATAGATTCCACAACATACCTATACATGTAGATATTACGGCCGGGAGCGAGGCGTCGGCTACAAAGGCAGCAAGTTCTGAGGAAGGTATTGTTAGTAGGAGAGCTGGAAGATTGAAGAGCAAAATCAGCAGAGTTACGCCTATGGATCCCTCTAGGAGAAACAAAACCCATAACTTTATGAAGGTGTTGAGTGTTATAAGCATGATCTAGTGCAACAACCCCGTCACGGGGTTGATCGGATGACGAGGATGGTGGAGGAGGATGAGGATGGATGATGGAGAGATCGTCGTAAGAGAACTCCGTCATACTGGTGGTTCTCTTCATAGGGTGACGACGAGCTCTCTTACCCAACAACATCGTGTTAGTCGTTGTCGTCGATCTCTAGAGGGAGGGAGGGAGGGAGGGAGGGGTGGGAGTGAGGGAGGATAAAAGGAGTATGGAGTGGGAAAATAATAATAAGAGCAAGAAATGAGGAGGGAATCTTGGCCGTTGGTTGAGGTTTTAGGAATGGGAAGTATGGTGGAGAGTGAGAATCAAGTGTGTGAGTGGGTTGCTTCCTTTTTTATTTTTATTATTATTATTATTACTAATTTAGTAATTTATTATTAATATTTCTTCCTTTATTTTTTTAATAAAGCCATATTTTCATTAGTACGCCTTTTTTAAAGAACTAGTAATTAGAAGAGGTAAACGAATTCGTAATTTCTTACCAATAAAAGAGGCATTGTGTTATCAATGCTTAAGCTATTATGTTGTTAATTTGTACGTTCATCACAAATTTTCATACGTGGTTGGTTACACGGTGTGACCGGAGTTACTCGGTTAGGGTTGTGTGATGGGTTTATTCGGTCAGAAATTATGTTGTCGGTATTACTTAGTCGGTTAAAAATTACCTATAAGGTTTTGGTGTGTATTTCAGCTTGCCGCACGATATGAGTGACACACCAAACAAGAGTGCTGTGTGTCGCAGAGATATGTTATCTTTACAAAGGAAGGAAATACAAGTACTCCATATAATAATTGTATAATGTAAATAAATAAATAAAAGAGTTTGTCTTACTCCGTATTAATGTGATATGGAGAAGGGAGGAGAGGTGGGGACAATATAATGCAGCCAAAGAATAGCTGTAGGAGAGGTTAGTTTAATATTCTAGTGTAGTCAGTAGTGTACTATAACTTTATGAGAAGCGCAGTAATTTGAGATGCTATCTGATCATGTATGTGTGTATTTTTGTACCCTTTTATCCCCTGAGAATCTTACAACTATTTCTTCTAAATCCACTGTTTATGTGGTACTTATTTTTCATTTAGTCCAATGCAATCTTTACCAAGTAATCACTCGAGTACATATTAGCGCATAGGCGCTATGGATGAAGGAAGCAAATAGGAGGGTAGCAGTGTCATTTACCAAGCTTAAGAAATGCAAAAGTGGAGGCTGACTCACCAAATACCCGTTATAATTTAAAATGTAACGGGGTTGGTTTTTTTGAATATGAAAAGGATATTTTTCATTAAGTAGCAGGAAAGCATTCTCTCTCCTCGTTTTCTCTTGTTCGCTCCTCCAGCTCCTCCCTGTAGTTATTGTACTCTGTTACAAAGAAGAGACTACAACGGTGGTTGCTGCCGGAGCTAGAAAAGAATTTTGGTGCGTGGTAATCATGAGCAGTTGCGTGAATTGTGTACCGGCAGTCGTTGGTTCCTTTGATTGAAGGTATGGTCTCGAAACCGAGTGTAACAACTTTGCTATGGACGCATTTGTTGGTTATTAAGAAATTTAAAAAGCAGTTGTAACTTGTTTGTTGTTATGAAGTTTTAGTTTTTGGAATTTAGGGTTTTTTCAGTGAATTTAAAGATTTAGGGTTACCTGTGTTGTTGATTTGTTTAGTTGGGGAAAATGTTAGTGGGCGTGGTTCTAAAACCCTTAATTGGAATGAATTTGTTGTTATGATGTTTTAGTTTATGTGATTTACGGTTATCCACTGAAAATAGCGAAGTAGGGTTTCCTTTGTTGTTCATTGTTATAATTGGGATTAATTTGAGGATGTGAAACCCGTAATTGGAATGAATTTGTTGATATGATGATTTAGATTATGTAATGCTTTGTTAGCCACTGAAATTTGCGACCTTTTGTTGCTTAATTGTAATGAACAAGCAAAATTGTTTTGGGTGCATGTGGTGGTAGGAATGTTGAATTAAAGTATTTAATTTAATTTGAATCCATGTAAATGAGTGATTAATTGTGAGTTTTTGTGGTGGTAGACGTATTGAATTATGAATAAGTGATATTGTTACATTAATAAATTATGACTGTTGTGGTATGTATATGAGAATATAGTGGAGAAATTATATGTGAAGAGTTAAGGGTTTGTTGAAATGGTTTTATGTAGTTGGGAAATCCCATTTATCGAGCGTTCATTTGAACTTGGCAGGAGGAAATAATGCCGAGGAAGAGCAAGGGATGAGGATTGGTGAGTTATTGTTTGTTGGAATTAAAAGATTGTGTGTTTGCTTAGTGATGGTTGTGTGTTGTAGTTGATTGTTGGTGGCAAATATTTGTGTTTGTGTAGGCGCGGTCGAAAGCCGTGAATGAGGAGGCGCCTAAAAACAGAAGTAGCTAGTAAAGGGAAGAAGAAACTGAAATCTGATCCAGTTTTTGAGGTAGAGTATTTAAAGGAGTCCGATGAAGCTGGTTTTGATGATGGTGGTTATGATGAATCTAGTGGTGATGAATCTGGTTCTGATGATGCTGATTCCACAGCTGGTGATTATGAGGTAGATGAGGATGCGAAGGACGACGGTGTAGGTAGTGAGGAAGAATCAGAACAGGACAAAGTGAGCTACCAGGAACTCCTGATCAAGTTATTGCGGGAAAAGGTTGAGAAAGGGAAGCACAAGCGAGGTCATATTGAGAAAAGGACAGGAAAAAGGGACAAGCTAAAGGTATGTCATGTTAGATGGAAATGATAAAAGCTAATTTGTTGTGTAATACTTGGATGGAGAAATGAAATGTGTAATGTCATGTGTAGGTCGAGAAGACAAAGGGAGAGGTGGCGAAGGAGAAAGGGGTTGTCGTTAAAACCCAATCAAGAAGTACGCAGAAGGTACTCTCTGAACATTATTTGATATCCATGACATGGAAATGTTTGTTGGGATTTATGTGATTGGGCCTTTGTTTAGGTAGTTGGGAAAATGAACTGAATTACTAAAGATTAATTGTAAATTGTACTTGAGTTGTAAGTTAAGTATGAATATTGTGAGTCCTTAGTACGTTGGACGTGCAAGATTAATATCCCTTATAGAATATTTGACAAGCGCACTTTAGGGCGCGCTTTAGAGCATATTTTAGGATGATTTTGGATGTATTTGGGGCCGCTTTGGCCAATTATTACCTTGTTATGCTTACGTTCCCCATATTACGTGCTTCACGGGTTTTCGGTTTGTTTTTGATGTGTTTTCAGGTAATATCAACCGAGTTTAATCGGATCCCGAGCCCTTGATGCGTAACCGAGCTAGCCTTGACCGGAGTCCGAGGAGTTAAGGAAGTTCAAGTGCCGTGCATTGATTACATAGCACAGGCAGCACGGCCGTGTTACCATAGGCACACCCGTGCTGGCCTATAAGCAAGCAACCCCAGGCAAGGCAGCACGGCCGTGCAAGCCAATCGCACGGCCGTGTCAGTTTCCACGCACCCGCACGACCGTGCAGGCCATTAGTACGGCCGTGCCAGATGTTGCCCGTGCCCGTGTCAGCTTCAGTATGAGCCCCGTGCTAGAGCATATTCAGCACGACCGTGTCATTTTTAGCACGGCCGTGCCAGGAAGCTGCACGGCCGTGCCATATATAGCACGGCCGTGCCAATTTGAAGAAGAAACCCGGTTTACTTACTAACAAGCTAGCACGGCCGTGCCAAATACAGCACGGCCGTGCTGATCCAGGGTTAACTGCGCGCTTGACTTCTCCGAATTAGAAGACGTATATAAGGCCCGACTTTAAGAGGATTAAAAGACAGTTTTGGAGAGATAGTTTTGAGAGCCTTTGTAGAGAGTTATTGGAGAACGTTCTTAGTATTAGAGATTCATTAGTTTTCTTAGAGATATTTCTAGAGATTTTAGTTTTCTTGGATTGATTTGAAGCAAGATTTGCGAAAATTCTTTGTATTATTCATTGACGACGGATATCAAAGTTCTGAACTTTTCCATTGATTCGCATCAATACAATTGGTATTATTCATTCTTGTTTATTAATCAAGCTTTATTATTCCTTAATCAGAATTCATGTTTATATCTATTATGCTTTTGGAATTCATTATTGCTTTGATTATGAATATGTGTGAGTAGTCTCCTAGCTAGGGTTTCGGGATGAAACCCGGCCTAGGTAATCTATGTAATTGAGGATTGATTTTGATAAACGGATTGAGATTAAATTGATTATATGCGATTGCATGTTAATTTATTATAATAGGAGTAGCTAACCTAGAATCTTGAATTTGATTGCATGATATCCTTGATTTGAACAAGAGATTGTGAATTGAGTATTTCATTATTGAATGTGGATTGATTATGTATCGAGTAATGTTAAGTGCATGAGAAATCCAAGCTTAGTATTTCCCGTTGTCTTCCTATCACATGATATTGATCAGACATATAGTCTTTGCATATCTCGTTTGTCTCTGTGATTCCTTGTTGCGTAGTTACCGATGGTTTGGTGAATTCTCGTTCTCCCTAGTGTCTTAGTTTATTAATTTATTCCATCTTATTAGTAGTATTTTAGAACACCATTTTGCATTGATTTTGAACTAGCTTAGGTTTAAGATTGATTTGCAATTACTCTCGTTCCTCGTGGACCGAACCTTTATTTGCCATTGTACTTGGTTATAGGGTGTTCGTATAAGTATTGTTTGATTGAGAGTTATATTGTAGCGACCGATTTAACCCTCGTCAAAATGGCGCCGTTGCTGGGGAACGGTGTTTGTTAATTGCTTTTTGATTTCTTGAGTCTAGTTCATTGTAAAAATCACAAAAAGATTTTTCCCTTTTGGCTACACTTGTAGCCTTGCTATTTAATTGGTTTGGTTAGTGTGTATGCGCAGGTCTAAACAGAGAGAATTAATACCCTTCGATCCAGAAATCGAAAGAACTTTGAAGAGCAATCGTAAATCTCGATTGACGTCATCAAACTCTCAAGGAAAGGAACACAACACACAACAGGTTCCAATGGCAGACATACCGCGCCAACCCAATCGGCCAGCACCACGACCCCTTAAGGAGTTGGGAACTCCTGGGGCGTACAGAGCTTCAAGTGGGATTGCTCCACCCACTACTGAGGCTAATGATTTCGAGATCCGGCCGGCTATGATCACCCTCATCGAGAGAAGGCAGTTTAGTGGTGCCAAGCATGAGAGCCCTTTGGCTCATTTGAACGAATTTGAGAAGTACTGCAATACCATCAAGGTTAATGGGGTGAATCAAGAGTTCGTGAGATTGAAGCTTTTCCCCTTTTCACTTATTGGGAGAGCTCTCGAATGGTTAGAGAAGGAGGTGAAGTCGAACTCTCTACACACTTGGGATGATGTCACGACAGCATTCTTGGGAAGATTTTATTCCCAAAAGAAGACGGCCGATGCTAGAGCTTTGATCCAGGGATTTCGGCAAAGGAGTGGGGAGTCAATCTACGAAGCCTGGGAAAGGTACAAGGAGTATCAAAGAGAGTGCCCACACCACGGAATCCCAACATATCAAGTTTTACAGATTTTCTATGGAGGATTGAGTCCTCAAGGGAAGACCAGTTTGGATGCGGGAGCAGGTGGCCCCATTATGAACAAAACCGAAGAAGAAGTCATTGATATCATAGAAGATGTGGTACGACACCACATGGATTGGCAAGATGGAGATCGAGAGGCCATGAGCAAGAGTGGAGGAGCGGTCTATTCGGTAGACCATCTTAATGCAATCGGGAATTTGACATCGCAAATTGTAAATCTAGGTAAGGAAATGTCAATTATCAAAGAGAAGCTCAACGATCCACCGCATCAAAATCTTCCATCCTATTCTAAGGGAGCAGGTATGCACTCTAACTCTAATAATATGCCTGCTGGATGTATATTCTGTGAAAACTGTGGGTCTTATGACCATGATACCTCTGCCTGTAACGTAGATTCCCAATTTCAATCCAACTATAATGATGGTAATGAGTGTGATAATGAACAAGTCAATGCCTTGTCTTATGATAATAGACCTAGGAATGACAATAACAGATATTTACCACCTAATCAAAGAGGGAACAATTATAATCAACATGGTAATAATTCTGACTACCAACAGCAAAACCAGTGGGGAAACAGGAACCAAAGGGACCAAAATCCCCAAGGGTCTTATAATCAACATGGTAATTTTGGTAATCAGAATAATTACCAACAAAATGCAGGTAATCAAGGGCAATACAATCAGAGCATGAATGCCAATAACAGGGGAAATTGGAATAACAATGGTAACAGGAACAACTTCCAAAATCAAAATCCCCAACAGTCTAATGCGCGTGGCTCCCGAGCCTCTAATGACAACTACAATGCTCAAGGACCATCGCAAAGGACTAGTTTGGAGGAGATGATGGAAGCACAGACCAAAATGTTCAACACTTTCATGGCCACCAGTGACAAAAAGTTTAATGAAGTGATGACACATAATAAAATACTTGAAACCCAGATTTCTCAGTTGGCTAGTGCTATAAAGGATGGGGTTGGAGTGTCAAAACTCCCACCTCAAGGTATTGACCCTAAAAACTCTGTAAATGCTATCACCACTAGGAGTGGAAAGACATTGAGGGGAGCGATGAAGTAGTACCCCCTAGGAGTCAATCTGTGACTACACCTACCACTGATACTGTTATAGAGAGTGAGGAGGAGAGGACCGGAGAGAATGATAAAACTGTAGAGGTCTTAAATGAAAAGGAAGTAACACAAGTCAAAGAGCCCAATCTATTGCAAAAACTTCCTTACCCCCATAAGTTTGTGAGACATAAGTTGGATGTTCAATTCGGTAAGTTTTTAGATACTTTGAAGCAAATTCACCTTTCCATACCATTCACCGACGCTATAAAACAAATGCCTAACTATGCTAGGTTTTTGAAAGATATTTTGAGTGGCAGGAGGAATTGTGATGGGGTGGAAACTGTTAACCTCACCGCGAATTGTAGTGCAATCATCATGAACAAGATGCCTCCCAAATTGGGAGACCCAGGTAATTTCTCAATCCCTTGTGCTATTAATAAAATGAAAATTGATAATGCATTATGTGATCTTGGGGCTAGTGTTAGTCTTATGCCATATTCTGTATATCAAAGATTAGGGGTAGGAGAACTTCTTCCTACCAACATTACCCTACAGTTAGCTGATCGTTCGATCAAATTTCCTAAGGGTAAGGTAGAAGATGTTCCCCTACGAGTTGGGAAATTTGTGATACCTGTGGATTTTGTAGTTTTGGAAATGGATGAAGATAATCATATACCTATTATTCTTGGGCGACCTTTCCTAGCTACCTCTGGTGCTCTCATTGATGTGAAGAGTGCCAAGATTTCTTTAAAGGTAGGAGAGGAGGTCCTTGAATTTGATCTGAACAAAAGCATGCAATATCCTTTGTCTACTTCCGAAAACTGCATGATGATTGACACTATTGATTTGATTGTCTCTAGTATGCATACACTATTGCTTTCTACTAACCATGATCTTGAGCCAAGTGATACCGATGAGAGCAGGTACATAGAGGAGCAAATGCTAGAGGAAGATGATGGTGATAACGGTTTCAAGGAAATTACACCCATGTATGCACTTGCTGAGGCCACCACAAAAGAGGTAAACGAGGCCCCTAAAATAGAATTGAAACCTCTACCATTACATCTAAGGTACGAATTTCTTGGCCCTGATTCAACTTATCCTGTCATTGTGAATTCTTCTTTAGATGCGGATCAAACTCGGAAGTTGTGTGATGTATTGAGAGAGCATCAAAGTGTCATAGGTTATACCATTGATAACCTCAAGGGTATTAGCCCCGCTATATGTATGCATCACATAACTCTCGAGGATGGTGCGAGGCCTTCTATTGAGAGGCAGAGGAAACTCAATCCTCAAATGGGGGAGGTGGTGAAGAAAGAGATCACCAAACTTCTTGATGCAGGTATCATCTTCCCCATTTCAAGCTCTAGATGGGTTTCCCTTGTGCATGTTGTCCCTAAGAAGGGGGGAATGACTGTATTTGAGAATGAGAATGGTGAGCTCATCTCAACTAGAACGGTGACCGGCTGGCGGATGTGCATAGACTATAGACGTCTAAACGCATCTACCAAAAAGGACCATTTTCCCCTCCCTTTTATTGATCAAATGCTCGAAAGACTAACTAGGAACAAGTATTATTGCTTTCTTGACGGTTATTCGGGTTTTTTCCAAATACCTATAAACCCGGATGACCAAGAGAAGACGACTTTTACTTGTCCATATGGTACTTTTGCCTACAAGAGAATGCCTTTTGGACTTTGCAATGCACCGGGCACCTTTCAACGGTGTATGATGAGCATTTTTGGGGACATGTTGGAGGCCGAGATGGAGGTTTTCATGGACGATTTTTCTGTTGGGGGAGCCTCCTTTGATGATTGCCTAGTGAACTTGGGGAAGTGCCTACAACGGTGTGAGAGAGTGAATTTAGTCTTGAACTGGGAGAAGTGTCACTTCATGGTTGAAGAAGGTATTGTTCTCGGTCACAAGATCTCAAATGCAGGCATAGAGGTGGACAAAGCAAAGGTTGAAGTTATAGCAAAGCTACCACCACCGGTCAATGCAAAAGGGGTAAGACAATTCCTAGGGCATGCGGGGTTCTACCGGCGATTCATAAAAGATTTCTCTCTTATAGCCAAGCCTTTGACTGCCTTATTGAAAAAGGAAGTCGACTTCAAGTTCGACAAAGAGTGCCTACAAGCTTTTAACACACTTAAGAAAGCTTTGATTTCGGCACCGATTGTGCAAGGACCACGGTGGGATCTACCTTTTGAGTTGATGTGCGATGCTAGTGATACGGCTATTGGAGGTGTTCTTGGGCAACGAGTTGAGCAGAGGGTTCACGTGATCTATTACATGTCCAAGACCTTAAATGAAGCACAAAGGAACTACACCACTACAGAGAAAGAGTTCCTAGCCATTGTTCATGCATTTGAGAAATTTTGGGACTACCTCATTGGTTCCAAAACGATTGTTTATACCGACCATGCTGCCATTAAGTACCTAATTTCGAAGAAGGAATCCAAACCACGCCTCCTTCGATGGGTCCTCTCTTTACAACAATTTCATGTGGAGATCCGGGACAAGAAGGGAGCCGAGAATGTGGTTGCGGATCACCTTTCGCGCATGGAGAGGGAGCAACAAGAAGATGATGGGCTGCCCATTTGTGATGAGTTGAAGGATGATGTTTTATACCTCTTCAAGGAGAAGATTCTACCATGGTTTGCGGATTTGGTAAACTACTTAGCTTGTGCGGAGTTTCCCCCCGATTACTCCAAGCACCAACGGAAGAAGATTAGGAGAGATGCAAGGCATTACATATGGGATGATCCAATTTTGTTCAAGAGAGGTGTAGATGGTCTCCTAAGAAGGTGCGTTCCAGAGGAAGAAGTTCATAGTGTGCTGAAAATGTGCCACTCCGACCCTTGCGGAGGTCACATGGGGGCTAATAAGACAGCCCAAAAGGTTTTGCAATGTGGGCTATGGTGGCCCCATATCTTTAGGGACGCGTGGGCATTTGTGAAGACTTGCGATGCTTGCCAACGGAGTGGAAACATTTCCAAGAAGAATGAAATGCCTCAAAAACCCATACTTGAACTTGAGATCTTTGATGTGTGGGGCATTGACTTTATGGGACCCTTCCCTTCCTCCCGTGGGAACCAATACATACTTGTGGCTGTGGATTACGTGTCTAAGTGGGTGGAAGCAATTGCCTCCCCTACAAATGATCACAAGGTGGTGGTGAAACTCTTCAAGAAGATTATATTTCCAAGGTTCGGGGTTCCTAGGGCGGTTATAAGTGACAACGGGTCACACTTTGTGCATGGGGCCTTTCAAAGGATGCTTCGAAAGAATGGAGTACATCAAAAGTTCGGGACAACCTATCACCCTCAATCTAGTGGGCAAGCGGAAGTCTCCAATCGACAGATAAAGTCCATCCTTGAGAAGACAGTGGCGAAGAATAGGAAAGATTGGTCCGATAAGCTTGATGATGCACTTTGGGCATACCGGACTGCTTTCAAGACCCCAATAGGCACCACCCCATACCGTTTGATCTACGGGAAAGCATGTCACCTCCCGGTCGAACTAGAGCACCGCGCTCAATGGGCTATCAAGAAGATAAATTTTGATCTAGCAAGCGCGGGAGAGCAACGGATGTTGGACCTTCATGAATTGGAGGAGCTTCGGATGGACGCATATGACAGTGCGAACCTATACAAATCCCGATCTAAGGAGTTCCATGACCGGAAAATAGAGCGGAAGGTGTTCAATGTTGGTGACAAAGTCCTCTTATATAACTCTAGGATGAAGCTCTTCCCCGGTAAGTTGATGTCAAGATGGAGGGGTCCATTCACTGTCAAAGATGTTTTCCCTTCCGGTGCGGTTAAGCTTTATGATTCTAGTGGGTTGCAATCCTTCGTGGTTAATGGGCAAAGGTTGAAGACATACTATGAGGGAGCCCATGTTGGTGTGATAGATGTGTTCGAATGCGGTCACAAGAGTTGAATGTGACCACGTCAAGCTATCGACGTTAAACTTAGCGCTTCCGGGAGGCAACCCGATTTTCTTGCTTTTACTAGAGTAGTTTCTTTTGTTTTGTAGTTGGTTTAGCTCCTAATTTGTGTGAGTTTTGTGTGCTCTTGTGTGTTTTTGTGCAGGTAGAAGATTGGTTAGAAGTCGGAATGAAGAGAGTGATGAGTGCCTTGAAGGAAAAGAAAACCTGCAGACTGCAGCAGACAGCACGGCCGTGCCATCAGACAGCACGGCCGTGCCAGAATCCAGCACGGCCGTGCCAAATTCTGCACGGTCGTGCCAAACCTCAAAAGCCCACTGACATTCTAGCACGGCCGTGCCATTTTCAGCACGGCCGTGTCAAGTACTAGCACGGCCGTGCTAATTTTAACACGGCCGTGCCATCTGAAATTCAATTTCGCAAAAAGCCTGCCAAGCCAACACGGCCGTGCCAAATTCGGCACGGCCGTGCCAAACCTCAGCACGGCCGTGCCAGTTATAGCACGGCCGTGCTATCTGAAATTCAATTTCGCAAAAAGCCTGCCAAGCCAACATGGCCGTGCCAAATTCGGCACGGCCGTGCCAAACCTCAGCACGGCCGTGCCAGTTATAGCACGGTCGTGCAGCGCGGGTTCCGGATAGTTTTTCGTGTTTTTTAAACACGATTTCACTCACACTCTCTCATTATTCTCCAACTCTCCTACCCTTTTTCTCTCTAAACTAACCCAAACCCCCAACCTCCTCCCTCAATTCCTCAAATCAAACCCTAATTCCCCATACTCTTCTTTCAAGATCTCGGCACCCTCCTTGCATTGGAGCATTTTTCAAGTGATTGGACGCAAAATTCGGCCCTCTTTGAGCTCGCCACAACTCCACTTCGTGGAGTCCTCGGTGAATTCGTTCTTAAACTCATTGATTTCCGCAATTTTTGTCCAATTTCATTCGTTTTATTGAATATTTGTTGTTGAATTGTGCTTTATTGTTGCAAGTTTGGGTGAACTAGTAGTGTTAGGGTAGTACATTGCATGCTAGGATAGTTTCTTGTTTGTTAATTGGTATATTGTGCTTAATTTCTTGAATCAAACATGCCTAGAACAAAGACATCGACTAGGAGACCGGGTCGGGACGATGCATCCTCATCCATGGTTCCACCCACGGTGGACACCATGGGTATTGTTTTTAATAACCCGTCCTTTTTGGACAAATTTGTAGGATTATCCCACCGACCGATCCGGCCTACCAAGTTCTACGACCCTTTAGCCGCTAGGGCTCTAGGGATCGAAAGCGACATGGTTCAACTATTTTCATTTACCAATTTTGATTCTTTCCTTACCATGCATGCTCTCACTTACAAGAGGCTTACCCTCGAGTTTTTGTCTTCTTTGTACGTGCATCGGGATGAGAATAACTCACCCCGGTACTTGTCCTTTCAACTAATGAACTCGGGCACCATTCAAATGTCGGTGGCCCAAGTTAATGCCGCCTTTGGGTGGACATCCGACCTGAAATATGGTCCTAAGGATGGCCACTCAAAACACTACAACTCCGGGTTGTTTTGGCGGCAAATCACGGGGAAAATGGATAGAGATCCCCGTAGGGATAAGGCGACTTCCATCGTCAATCCCGCCTTTCGGTTGTCCCACAGGACCTTCTCCTCTACTATCTTTGCTAGAGGAGATAGTTCGGGTGTAGTCTCCATTAGGGAGTTACAGTTTATTTGGCACCTCACCCGTGGGGACGGGCGTCTAGACATGGGAGCGTGGTTACTAGACCACCTCGACGGTGTAGCCCGGGGTAGGGGTGATATTACTATCGGTGGCATGATCACCATTCTTGCGCAATATAATGGGATTGATTTTTCTGAATTGCAGGCTATCCCAGGCACTACGAGGTTTGATATGCGCACCTTGAGAGCCATGAGTGGCTTGAAGGGACATCCCAGCCGGATTGCTATTTGTGGCTCGTAGCAGGCAAGCCATACGCCTACTTGCCCGATCCGGAGAGGACGGTGGTTTACAACAAAGAAAACTGGATCTTCGACCCCGACTTCGCCTGGAACGAGGACGGAGGCACGGAGTATGTAGACCGCAATCCCCAGCCTCACCAGGGGGATGAGCAAGCCCACGGGGGCCAAGGAGGTGACGATGCTGATGATGATGATGATGACGAGGAGGGTGGCCCGGATGCGGCCCAACAGATCCCGGCGCAAGACTTCGCCTGGCTCCGCCAAGGAATGGAAGATTTGAAGCTCGAGGTAGCGGATTTGCGCCGGTCGAACGAGGATATGACCTCCGCCTTCAGAGACCTGAAGAGGAGTGTTGATGATATGGCCTCCCGTTTCCCTTATGGCCCGGGCGGGCCTAGCTCGTGATCCCTTTCCCTTTCCCTTTAGTTACCTCCCTCTCCTTACTATTGTAAGTCCTTGATGTGTAAACATTGAGGACAATGTTTGATTCTAGCTTGGGGGGTCTTACTTGTATTTAGGGATTTGGGTTTTTGGTAGTTTAGTTTTTATTTGCTTTCGAAAAAAAAAAAATAGAAAAACAAAAACAAAAACAAAAAGATTTACTGCTTTCCTAGACTAACCTTAACTTGTTTGCTAGTATGTCTTTCCTTTTTGCAGATTGGGAACATTCGAGACGCGGCATGAGTTTGAAGAACGATGCTATGGCCGTTAATTGGAGCTCCCGGGAAGCAAATTTGGTGAGATCTTTTCTTTTTTTTGTGTGCTTAGGATAGTTTAGTTTAGGAAGAAGTTGAATGGTTCGAGGATGTTTGATCGGTTCTAAGGAACCTGGGATCGTTGATGTTGATATCATTCGATCACTTGTTTGTCGATTGGGATTATTATGTGATTTTCATGCCTCTTTATGAGCCATTTAGCTTGTTTAGATTACTTAGTTGTTTATATATGTGTGCAATATAGGAAAAGCTTCTGTTATGAGAATGTGTAGTCTAGTTTATATGATTTGCCTCATAGTCTTTTCCTATATTTTTGGATCGTGATAAACTTGTCTAATTGCATAAACTTTTGGAATAATGCTCATATTTGGATTCGAAACGTGAATGAATGTGTGTGGAATATCTATTTCTACTTAAGCCAGTAATGAATGCACAGTTTGAGTCTATTGTTGATCAATGTAGACGAGTCAAGGCGAAGGTAGTTGGTTAGAACACTTTTGTCATGTGAAACTCTATGCCTTTGGGCTGTGGTAAGATGGAGTCGCTTCCCATTTGTGGATTTGATCCCCTTAATTGGTAGTTGCTTTGTTTTTTAGATCCCGTGAGGTTTATTTGTTCTAGCCTTCATCATTCTTGTTGAGTGGCATATTTGGATCCTTGATTACGCATTTTTCGATCTTTGTGTTGACTAGTAGCTCCCGAGACCGACTTGACACTTTTAAGGGAGGAAGAGGGCACCTTTTTCATTTTTCTTATTTTGTTCCTTTTGTTTTGTTACAAATTAATTTTCTTTTTACATCATCTTACTTGCTAACCATGTTGAGCCTTTAATTCCATTCTTGGTTACCCATGTTACAAACCCGATGGCCGATGTTTTACCAACCCTTAGTTGTGAAGCGTTTACCTCGCAAGGTTTGTTTGAGCTTATTGTGTATAAATCAAGAATAATGATCGATAGTTGGTTTGAGCAAGTTTGAAAGTGAGCTTAATTGTAAAGATGTAATATGAAAATTTGTTTTTGAAAAAAAAAAGGAAAAGAAAATCAAAATAAAAAAAAAGGAGAAAAGTCGTCCGAATTGTGAAAAAGGCAAGGACACATAAATAAAGTTTTGAAGTTTGAAAGAGGTCATTTGAGTGTGTATTATATGGATAATTCGGGATGTGTAAGAATGTGAATCAATGAGATTGTGGAAAGTGAATTACATCTTTTGAACTATTGTTTTTGAGAATTGTGATTCTTGCGCTTCATTTAGGAATTAACCCCACTTTTTTAAATTGTTTTCACCTACCTTACCCATTGCCAATACATTACAACCCTTTTAAGACCCTTAGACTTTAGAGGTGTTCGGTTCTCAAACGGTGGAGGGAGATACCTTTCAACCCTATGGAAAGATTATGCGTAATCGAGATGTCGGGGTACCTTTGTTATTTCCTCAAAATATCACTTTTTCCGGTTCCTTCGAGGAATCACGAGGGGCCAATTAGGGTGGTGATTTGAAGCAAAAGGGGAGGACGTGGCCGGTTTGGTTGGGTTTAGAGGGAAGCATGACTTCTTTGTTCTCTATGCTTGGTTTAGGTTTTGTTTGCATTTTGATCAACGATACCTTGGATTGTGTGTCTCGTTGCTTGTTTGAGTGAGTTTTCATTCCGTGCATGGTTGTTCTAAGTAGGATCCATTGACTTCATTCCGTGCTAAATTGGATTTATATGTAATGGCAATAGTTTATTTGATCCTGTGTGTGTGTGTATCCCTTGGTTTTTGCTCGAGGACTAGCAAAAGTGTAGCTTGGGGGGTTTTGACAAGCGCACTTTAGGGCGCGCTTTAGAGCATATTTTAGGATGATTTTGGATGTATTTGGGGCCGCTTTGGCCGATTATTACCTTGTTATGCTTACGTTCCCCATATTACGTGCTTCACGGGTTTTCGGTTTGTTTTTGATGTGTTTTCAGGTAATATCAACCGAGTTTAATCGGATCCCGAGCCCTTGATGCGTAACCGAGCTAGCCTTGACCGGAGTCCGAGGAGTTAAGGAAGTTCAAGTGCCGTGCATTGATTACATA
Organism: Chenopodium quinoa; assembly: GCF_001683475.1. Classification (NCBI taxonomy): domain Eukaryota; kingdom Viridiplantae; phylum Streptophyta; class Magnoliopsida; order Caryophyllales; family Amaranthaceae; genus Chenopodium; species Chenopodium quinoa. The sequence continues at coordinate 1,491,335 of NW_018744367.1, forward strand.
GCACAGGCAGCACGGCCGTGTTACCATAGGCACACCCGTGCTGGCCTATAAGCAAGCAACCCCAGGCAAGGCAGCACGGCCGTGCAAGCCAATAGCACGGCCGTGTCAGTTTCCACGCACCCGCACGGCCGTGCAGGCCATTAACATGGCCGTGCCAGATGTTGCCCGTGCCCGTGTCAGCTTCAGTATGAGCCCCGTGCTAGAGCATATTCAGCACGGCCGTGTCATTTTTAGCACGGTCGTGCCAGGAAGCTGCACGGCCGTGCCATATATAGCACGGCCGTGCCAATTTGAAGAAGAAACCCGGTTTACTTACTGACAAGCTAGCACGGCCGTGCCAAATACAGCACGGCCGTGCTGATCCAGGGTTAACTGCGCGCTTGACTTCTCCGAATTAGAAGACGTATATAAGGCCCAACTTTAAGAGGATTAAAAGACAGTTTTGGAGAGATAGTTTTGAGAGCCTTTGTAGAGAGTTATTGGAGAACGTTCTTAGTATTAGAGATTCATTAGTTTTCTTAGAGATATTTCTAGAGATTTTAGTTTTCTTGGATTGATTTGAAGCAAGATTTGCGAAGATTCTTTGTATTATTCATTGACGACGGATATCAAAGTTCTGAACTTTTCCATTGATTCGCATCAATACAATTGGTATTATTCATTCTTGTTTATTAATCAAGCTTTATTATTCCTTAATCAGAATTCATGTTTATATCTATTATGCTTTTGGAATTCATTATTGCTTTGATTATGAATATGTGTGAGTAGTCTCCTAGCTAGGGTTTCAGGATGAAACCCGGCCTAGGTAATCTATGTAATTGAGGATTGATTTTGATAAACGGATTGTGATTAAATTGATTATATGCGATTGCATGTTAATTCATTATAATAGGAGTAGCTAACCTAGAATCTTGAATTTAATTGCATGATATCCTTGATTTGAACAAGAGATTGTGAATTGAGTATTTCATTATTGAATGTGGATTGATTATGTATCGAGTAATGTTAAGTGCATGAGAAATCCAAGCTTAGTATTTCCCGTTGTCTTCCTATCACGTGATATTGATCAGACATATAGTCTTTGCATATCCCGTTTGTCTCTGTGATTCCTTGTTGCGTAGTTACCGATGGTTTGGTGAATTCCCGTTCTCCCTAGTGTCTTAGTTTATTGATTTATTCCATCTTATTAGTAGTATTTTAGAACACCATTTTCCATTGATTTCGAACTAGCTTAGGTTTAAGATTGATTTGCAATTACTCTCGTTCCTCGTGGACCGAACCTTTATTTGCCATTGTACTTGGTTATAGGGTGTTCGTATAAGTATTGTTTGATTGAGAGTTAGATTGTAGCGACTGATTTAACCCTCGTCAATATTCACAAGTAATTTTAATGGGATTGTATAATTAGTGTCTCTTTAGCTGGTTTATATGGAAAGACAGTTGCTGTAATTTGTTGTAATTTAGTTGGAAATGTAAAAAATTGAGGTAACCTAGAAAGGAATTATTTATAATTGAAGAATTTGAGTAACCTAGAAGGAATTTAATCGGTTAGTGGTTTTATTTTGTGAGGCTTGGGCCGGTGTCATTTGATTGAAGTTTGTCTTGTTTGAATGTAATGTTGTAGGCCCCAAATTTGCATGGTGTGAAGGCTTTTGCAACCGCAGTGAAGAAGTTTGATGACTCTAGGAAGAAGCTAGTCACATAAATGGGTTTTGGAGGGTTGTTAAGTATACCCCTAACTTTTGTACCCCAGAAGTTTGTGTACTAGCTGTTGACAAGGGTGATTGGTGATGGTTCGATAACTTTTGGAGATGAGTGTGTGCTTCCTTTGAGTCTTGTTCAGGTCGAGTACGTACTTGGGATTCCCATGGGGTCGAAGGCATTGCCGTGTACGATTCCTGATGATAAGCAGGCAGAGCATAGTAGAATTTTGGAAAAGTTTGGGAAAAATGATAGCATTTCATTAGTAGCTGCTTTGGGGGCACTAATTCGAAAGGATGAGGAAGGTAATTAATGTGTTACCACTGTCGGATGACGAGAAGGCTGATTTCAAGATAGCCTTTCTCATAGCTGCTCTGGGCTACTTATTGTGTCTATGGCAAATACAAGTTATCTTGGGGTGAAGCTGATGAAGCTGATGAGTATGACTAGTGCACTTATGTATTTAACTGGATGATTGTAGCAGCCAGGAGTTTCCAAAAGAAATTTGCTTGTGATGGATATGTTGCAGGTTCTGGGGGTTGTATCCTTTTTTTTGTTGGTGAGTAAAATTGGGTATTTGCCACCGTACACCAAAAGCTTTTTGAGTAATTTTATTAAATTTTTGCAGTGTTATCGTTTGTAATGGTTAGTTGAACTAAACCATCCATCCTGTCCATTTTTTGTAGATTTTTTTATCTAGATCACCTAAGTCACGTCCCTCAATGAGGTGGGGTGTGAGACCGAGACTTGAGGCATGGTCCGAAGAAAAGAACAATTAGGCGGTTGGCGATGATAAAAAAGAATCTGGGGAATTCGGAAAATTGCTGGTTAGTATTAGTTTGAGTTTCATTTGATGTGAATACTGTTGAAGCTGTTGTGTTTGATTCTTTTGCAGTCTCTGGATATAGCATATGGGGAGGAGCATCCATTGACTCCTCGGGAGGTTCCAAGGCAAAGGGTGGAAAGAGTTGACGTGCAACAGACTACGCAGGAGGTAAACGTGGAAAATATTACGCGGCAAGTATAATGCAAGTCAATGATAGTTTTAGATGTAGCTTTGTATTTTATAAAATAAGTGACATTTCCTATGCCAGTTGTTAATAGTTTGTAATATGTTTTCCTGAAGGTGTTGGATAGAATTACTCCAAAGTTGATGTCTGTGATAGACTTGAAATTAGGTGACGTTATGAAATCAATGCATTAGTTGATGTCACAGTGTGTTGACGCAGCTAATGATTAGGGGGAAGCCAATGGAGAGGGAAGTTGTTGTGCATGAAGATCAGGCTTTGGGCAGTTGTTTGTTGGAGAAAGAACAACTGAAAAAAAGGTGGAAAAGGACTTGGTGGGGAAGATCCTTCTGCTGATATAGTTTCAGGTGAGGATGACCTGGACCGTGTGGTTCAAAAGATTTTGGTTGATCCATCGTTTGCAGAGGCTGGGGGTGAGGTCAAGGTGGTTGGGGATGAATCCAAGGTGGATGGGGTTGATGAAGGTGTTGTCTCAGAGTTCCATGGCTGCTGTTCTGATTCTGAAGTGGAAGATGAGAACATGGTGCCTGGACCTGAAATAGTTGTGGGCTTGGTTGGGACGAGGGGAACTACTGTGTTGGTTGATGCTCAGTGCAGTTTGGCAAATTCATCTTCATCTGATGAGGAAGATGAGTCCATTGGGAAGGGGGGCAGAACTGCGGATAAGAGGGTGGTGAAACCTACAAAGGCAGCCTTGTCAGCCATGTTCACCAATGTGTCAAACACCCGACGCCATACAACGGTCTAGGCACGTCTGCTGCAATTTGTAAAGCGCTCTGGAAGGACCTGAAGGATCCACTTAGGTAATTCAGAAACGTGTAATTGAGTGAAAAGTCTTTTTTGTGCATGCCTTTTGTAAATTTTTTATTTTAATTGCAAATTCTAATATGTTTATGTATATACTTGGTGTTATGTTGTTGCTTCACTTCATAACCCTGGTATTGTGCTGATAAAGTGTGACCACATGGAAGCGAACCAGAGGGATTGCTATGAAGTGGTGCACCATAAATCGCGGGTTTCTAGTGATTATGTTAGAATGGCCAGTGTGCTATACACCAAGCAATGGGCCACCAAAGACTTATGGAGCAGAAGCAAGCGTATTTTGCTTGCCCCCAGCTTTTCGGTAAGTGGTTCAAGGTTCATTTCAGCTTTGGGGTGTCATATTTACGTGCACAAATGATGATCATGGTTGTTGTTTTTTTGTTTGGATTGTAGAATCGACTGTTGTTGAACGAAGGAAAAGATGAACATATTTGTAACAAGTATGCCAAATATCTCCTGAGCTTTAAGCTGTCGCAGATTCGAGCGGTCAGCTACTTACTCCCATAGTTCAATACTCTAGGTTTAAATGTGTTTCATGTATATACTCTAAATTGTGCTTATGGCATCGACATTGTCATTTTATTAGGTCTTTGTCCCAGTGCTCGAAAATCCTAAGGATTCCCCTGACGAGTTGCACTGGTGGTGCTTAGCATTAGACATGAAGGCTCGGCAGTTGTGGATGATAGATTCTATATACCCTGACCCATTCACCACACATGCCAAAGAGTTTGATCTTCTGGTACTAATACTAATGCCTTTCATTCTAAACAAACATGGTATTTACTGGGACCCATTTGTTTATGTTTAATGTGTTTGTCAAACTACAGGTTAGTGGTATCGACGTCCTTTTTCGACTCTGTGACCCAGCATGGAAGACTAGTCAGCTACATTCTTGGACGAGATGCACTGTTGAGATCTTAGAGCCAAAGGATAAGTAAGCACTTGTTTCCTTATTTGCTTACCGTGCCAATAACTTTTAGCCTAGCTTTAAGGTCAAAAGAACGTATGTTCAACTTTTTTGTTGATTGTTGTCCTCCAATGTGCAGCTCATACTGTGGTGTTCTTATGCTGGCGTGTGTTAAGTTCTTTGCCAGAATATTCACCACGAGGTTTAGTGTGGTAAGTGGTGTATATAATTAAGGGTGTTCAAAAGAACCCGACCCAGTTGTCCCGTCCCGATTATCCGATGACCCGCAAAAACCCTGATGGGCAGGGTCGGGTACCCGTCCCGCTAAAATAGCAATTTCGTGGGCCAGGACATGGGACAAGCTTTGCTACTTTCGGGTACCCGGATACTCGTTAAAAAAAAAAATCGTATGAAACTACCGGATTTAAGGCCCAACCCACTTAGACAAATAGACAGTTAGACCTAGGGTTCCAATATTCCCCAAAAAAAACAAAAAAAACACTGTCAGACACTACTCAGACCTCAGAATTCTTCTTCTCTTTCTCTTGCGCCTCAATCTCGATATCTCCTCCCTTAAAAATTCAATCAATTCCGTCAAAAAATCAATAAAATTCGACTCGATTCATTCTCAAACTTCATCAGGTTAGTTTAATTTGTACTATTTTTGTGGTATTTTTGAAGTTTTTTTCATGGTATTTAGTTAGTTAATATTAATCTAATTATTTTCTTTAACATCAATTGCTAGATCTAAATCATTTCGTGGTCCCGCTCATTTTCATTAGTTCACTCAATCTTCTCACCACCTTAGGTTAGTTTGTTGTAATTTTTGTTCATTATAATTTGTTGTGTTGTTGATTATGGATGGTGGAGTCGGTGTTCTTTGGGTTAGGAATTTGATGGGTTGTTGCATGTGTGTATATATATGGTCTGATAGAGCCATGAATGGGTTACCCGTGTTCTTGAAATTCTGTTATGTGGTTTGATTAGGTCAAACTTGTTTTAGGGTTTTTAGATAAAAAGTTTTCTTATAAGGGTTCGAATGTTGTAATTTTGTTGAGCTCCTTGGATGGCTCGTTGGGCATTATAGGTGTGGTAATGGTACTGTATTATGTTTGGGGGATCATTTAATTTTTGAAATTAAGGTATATAGTAAGATGCAGGTAGTTGGACTAGTATGCTTTCTTAGGTTAATTTGTTGGGAATTGGACTCGTATGCTTTATTTGCATTAATTGAAGCCAATTTCTCATACATTCGACTCCTAGATTAGGAAGTAGCAATTTTTCTCGATTATTTCTTCAGACTCTTACATTCGGTAACCAGATGGAATTTCCTTAAGAAACAATATAAAAACTACAAATTTTTGCATCATGTATCCATTTTTTTTAGAGTTTCTACATCAAAACATTTGCAATTGTTAGTGATCTTAGGGATGTGTGATGTTGTCAACTACTTGTGGATTTGAATCAAACATGATTAGAACCGAAATGGCAATTGTTAAACCTGTCATCTATATGTAAAGTTTATAATATATGTGATATGTAATTATTTTATTGCATTATTTGTGTTTTGTAGGAATGAAAGACTTGGTTTTGGAGCAACCGACGATTGTTATTGATGAGGCAATGGAAATATAGGATCTCACAAGTGATTGAATGTTATGTAACATAGGTTGTTAATTGTTGACTTAAATTTAAACATTGGTGTCTTTTGGTCTTCTGGACTAGACATGTGTATTCAGACATGTTCTGCCGTCCACATTGGTGTTTACAAGTTGTATTGTTTAGTGTTTACAGTAGGTACTTACTTTGCAGGATATACAGGCGTACATGTTGTATTGTTTAGTGTTTATAGCAGGTTTTTTTTAAAAAAAATAACAGCAGGTTTTTTAAAAAAATTACAGTAGTTTTTTTTTTAAAAAAAAAAGGAAACAGGTTTATTATTGTAATTAACTAAACATACAACAGATTTTCTTTAAAAAAAAGTACAGCAGGTTTTAGGTACAAACTTATTAAAATAAATAAATAAATAAAATCCGGGACGGGACAAGGGCCGACTTATCAACTACCCAAAGATCCGGGTACCCGGATCTGAACAACTCTATATATAACTGTGTTTTGTGTTAAAATCTCTGAAGTGGTTGGCTATAGTGTTTGTTCATACATTTATAGGGGAAGATTGCTAATGTTAGGGCAAATTTGTTCTTGGACGACGTGCAGTGTGAAATGAACGAATTGAAAAATGGTCTCGGGGATTTGATTCCAGGTTTCTAGGAAAACAACACGAAAATTGTGATGTGTTATGTTAGTGGCCTAGGCGATGGTGTAATTATTTTATGGGGTTGAACTGTGCTGGCTCTAAGTACTGTGTAATGAACACTTAAACACTTGCTAGCAAACGTACTCCTCCCTGAGGTGGTCTGTCCACTCAAGGGTAACTATTAGAGGTTGCTTTGGCTGAGGAGGTGGTCTATCCACTCATGGCTAAGTGTTTGATGTGATGTCTGCATTAGGTGTTTTGTTGCATTTTGCAGATTATGCGGCAACTGTACCTTAATTACTTTTTGCAATTTACATGAACAGGGTAATTTAAACTCAATGTACAGTGCCATAGGTACATTGCAAGTACCACTGGTGGAATGTAAATGATATTCTTACAATTTAGTTCGCAATGGTATAGTACAAGTGTCATTTGTGTTTGCAATGGTACATTAAAATGGTGTTGTTTGTACCATTGATCCGTCAACGTATTCATGAATTAGGATAGAAGTGCAATTAAGTAAAATAACAGCAACGATTACAATCCATAATTCATAGAATAATGCTAAGGAACGCAAAACAAAACATGGAACATAATCCAACCACTATTTACAGTTCACCCTTCATTGAGATGACAAGTTTTGGACTGGTTCCCCCTAATGAAAGGGTCAGTATTCTCCGAGCACTGGTTTTCTAGTGGTACAATTAAAAGTACCAAACGTACCACTTTGATTGCAGTTGTGCATATTGAATTCATGTACATAGCATAGGGACGTAGTATGTACACATGATGCATAGGAAAGGGTCATTATTCATGTACACAACATAGGTACGTAGTATGTACACAGCATAGGTACGTACCACCATGATTAAATGTACCAACGTGATTTCAGTGCTGCATTTTCGGAGAATTAAATGTACCACTACCACAGTTAAGTGGAATATTCAAGGTTCCCCCTATTTGTAATAACTTCAGAGCTAATATATGCATTAAACAGTCAAGGCATAATCGAACATAGTGAAGGCATAATCAAACATAGTCTTAGGCATAGAGAAAAATAGTGTTGGGGAAAGGCAAATAAAACTACAATACTAATTAAACAAAGACACAGAGCATTGAGTAGTATTTGATCCCTAGCATCTTAATCATAGGTCTTTTCCAAATCCGCAGTGGTGGATGGAGCCATCAAAAGCCAAACCAGAATTGAAGTAGTAACTACCAGGATTTGCCTCCTTATCCGAGCTGCACGGATCATTGTTCAATTCAACTTGTTGTGGAGGCCATGATGGTGGTGGTGGAGCCTGTAATTGCAAACAACATTTATTTAGCTAAATAACTTACATTCCAAACAATATTATAAAACAAATAAATTACCTGGAAAACAACATCAACAAGCAACCCATTTGGCTTACTCGATTTGTGCAAGAAATTGGCCCTTAGCATATTTGGGTTCCAAAACATCATAACTCCACCAGGCCTTGACTCCGGACCACATTTCTCTGCTTGATATTCACCTGGGAGGTTATGAACAACGCATTGCTCGCGCCATGTTTACGAATAAGAGCTTCCAAAATGATGACCAGCATGGGGTTATATTTTTCGTGTAGGGCCGCGAAGTGCTCACCAAAGGAGGGCCTTGTGCACCCTCGGGCGTTCCAAAATAGAATGAGCGACCCCGATCGACTACGCCATACTCTGCGGTTGAGAAAATATGCTCTCCTTTATAGCTAACACGGTGGTAGCGTTTACGAATGGGCCAGCGATGGTTAAGCCTGGATTAAAGGTACAACCTTCAACCTGGAACCTCAGATGGGTGTTAGTAGTATCGACCGTCATGGGGTGGAGGGTATTCGTGAAAGAGCCAACAAATATGTGGCGCCAAAGCGTGGGGAAACTGTAACCAACTATGGAGTCGGTGTTAAGATTGGGCTTCAAGTCAATTACTTCCTCTATCTCAGGTGGTACTGTAAGCGGAGACGACGAGGAATAGAACCTCTCTATGAGCCAATACAACATGACACAAGCTCTCTCATCGTAGCAACCCACCAAGTCCTCTAAAAGAGGAAGGTGTCCCGAAATCGGCCTGTCATCTTGTAATTGCATGCAATTAGTGTGGCAGCACATTGATTGGAGGAAATGTGCTCTAATGGATTGCACAGGCTGGTATATCCCATTGTAAAGTTTGTAGGTGTTCCTAAAATACTTCACTAAATCAGGTTTATTTCGAACACTCCCCTCAGGTTTTTTTGAAAGTACAATATTGGTTGATCTGGGTGGGGTAACTGATATGTTGTGTTTTGTGTATATTATTTGACTTGTTCTTAGTTAGTTTTGCTAGTTTAGTTGAGTATTTGAGTCCGTTTTGGCGTATTTTGCTCTAGTTTGGATAATCCGATGCTTTTATGGGTAGTTTTGTTGTTTTTGATGATTTTCAGGAATAATGGAGCTAATTTGGATGAATTATAGATCCACGAAGTAAGTCAAAGCCCATGGAGTTTGGATATTGAAGAAAAGTCAAGAAAATGGCGTTTTAGAGGTAGGCACGGCCGTGCCTCCCCATTAGGCACGTCCGTGCCTCTGTGTTTGAAGCTGCGCCAAAGGAAGACCCTAGGCACGTCCGTGCCTAGGTAAAGAAGCAGGCATACCCGTGCTTAACAAGGAGACACGCCCATGCCTAAAGAAAGAAGCAGGCACGTCCGTGCCCAGCAGTCAGGCACGTTCGTGCCTGGAAGACAGAAGCTAGATGAATTTTGCTACGCCCAGAGGCACCTCCGTGCCTAGAAAGGGGCACGTCCGTGCCTCCTGGAAATCTTGTGCGCCAAGCTTGGCCGATTTTTCTTGTCTTTTTAGGCTTGTATATATTCTTTAGTTTGTTCTTCTTGATGAATTATTGATTAATTAAGCCTTGTTCTATTTTATTTTATTTTCTCCTTAAGAACTAGTTCTCCATTAATTTTCCAAGTTTTTGTAATTAAAGATTCAAGCTTTCTACTTTCAATTTTATTCAAGATTTGGTATTTACTTTTCATCCTTTGTTATTTAATTATGTTATCATTATTTATTATTGTTTTTGTTTCTTTAATCATGTGTGAGTAGATTCTTTAATTCAAGATCTAGTGTAGCCCTATTATTATTGATGCATGAATTAAATCTTTAAATTCTTTAACAACCTTAACAATTGAATTGCTAAATTGATTGTGATTATGCCAATGCTAGGTTAGACGTAACTATAGTATTGCGATTATTCCATTGTTTTTATCACAGCGAGAGTTGGGTATAAACGAATTTGAGTAAATCAATTTAGGGTTTGATTCTCAACACGAGAGTAGTTGGGTTTGATAATTGGGAAGTGAGAGTAATGTGTTTAATGTCTCTAATATGCATGATACCATGAGAATAGGATTGATTGTATGTTAGGGAAGCCATTGATACTCGAGAGAGATCCTTGGTAATATTAGGGTTTACTTTTCCCCGTTCAATTGAAATCGTATGTTAAGGGTAGAATTACAATTGCATCGATAATAGTTGTGGTGAAGCTACATCTTGGATGTTTTTAATTGCTTGATTTAATCATCTTAATTAGTTTATTTTCGAATTTTTCCTATATTTTATACCCTTAGTTATCGATTATACTTTATTTTTGCTTAGTAAAGATTTGAGTCTAATTAATTGTTTCTGAACCTTAGTCTCTTGGGATCCGACCCTTACTTGCCAGTCTACATTAGTATTGGTCTGTTAGGTTATTTTTGATAGGTACGCAACACGCCTATCAAATTTTGGCGCCGTTTCCGGGGACTAACGGTTTCATTAGAATTATTTGTGATTCATCTTTACTAAGTTTATTTCGTTGCTTCGGCTATTTTCCCTTGTGTTTTTGATACTTTTCTCTAGTTTTTTTTCTTGTGCATGCCCACATGTCGCTCAGGTTCAGAAGATCTTGAACTATTTGATTTTGAGATCGAGGCAACTATAAGAAGAAGGAGAACAAGGAACAGACGCAGGAGAAACATGGTAGACCAACCAACGAAATCCCTCTTGGAGTACGGTATTCCTGATACGACTACCGGAGTCCTTTCAAGCATCATAAGACCACCAGTCACGGCTCAACACTTCGAGCTCAAGCCACAGTTCATACAGTTCATCTCCAATGATTCATTCGCAGGGCTACCACACGATTGCCCCGTAAGCCATATAGATAGCTTTTTGGAGAAATGTGATACTATGAAGTTGAATGGTGTCACAGATGATGCAATCAAACTACGCCTTTTCCCCTTCTCACTTCAAGACAGGGCAAAGGAGTGGTTAAGAGATGAAGGCACTGGCTCGTTCGATACATGGGACAAGTTAGTGAAGGCCTTCCTAGTGAAGTTTTTAGGGAATGAAAAGACTGCAAGATTGAGGAATGAGCTACAAACTTTTAAGCAGTCAGATGATGAGTCTCTCTATGAGGCTTAGAGGAGATTTAAAAGATTGCAGAGACAATGCCCTCACTATGGCATTCCAGATTGGATTTTGATGCAGACCTTTTACAATGGCATGACTCATGAGTTCCGTATTTACATAGATGCTGCGTCAGGAGGTTCTCTCTTGACAAAGAACCCTACTGAAGCTAGGGAGCTCATAGAGAAGATGGTGGCTAATGATAACTATCATCCTGGAGGCCGAAACACTGTGAAAAAGGGAGTTAAACTTGATGTTGATGCTTTAACTATGCTTACTAGTTCTGTGCAGGCACTAACAAGCAGGTTTGATAAGTTCCAAGCAGGAACTTCTAACACCCCACAGGAGTTGTGTCAGTTATGTAATGTGCAGGGTCATGTTGCTCCAGATTGCCCACAGATTTCGCAGAATACGGAAGAGATGTCAATCGAGCAAGCCAATGCTTTCTACTCCTCTAACCAAAAGAGACCTTATGACCCTTACTTTCCAGTCTACATTAGTATTGGTCTGTTAGGTTATTTTTGATAGGTACGCGACACGCCTACCAGTAACATTGGATGACCTGAGCTAGAGTGTTTGACAGCGGTTTTTGCGGCCATTTGAGTACCTTGTAACCGGGGAAGGGGATGGAGATGAGTTGAAATGAGAAATAGAAGGCAATGGATGGAGAGTATGGATAGAAACTTAATTTTTTTGTGATGAAATGCTTTGAAATTTTTTCAACCTAGTGCATGAGTTCCCCAAGGAGTTGTCTTGTCAAAAGAAGCAAAAATTCTGGGAAATGGTACAAGATAATCACTGGGTGGTACATTTGACTTTTGTATCCGCTTGAATTAAATGTGGCACTGTATGTATTGTTTTCATTTTTACCTTCAGTTACGGGGGTGAATGTTGAATGTTCGCCCTGTTGCAGGCCACATGGTATAGGTCCAGTACTATGGCACAGAGTTGTCGTTTCAAAAGAAACACACATTCATTCCAGTGGAACAATTTATAGTCACAAACATACAGGCACACTTAATGTAAAGATGTAATGGTACAGTTTTTATACCACTGGACGTAACGGAACTAACACAAAGGAGTTTGCATGACGAAAATTAGTAAGAACTAGTGCATTTCTTAGATTATATAAAGGGTGACTCTTAGTAGGAGTTGGTGATGATGTGGCATAGGAGAACAGGAGAAAGAATAAGAACCCCATTTAAGATGCTTCTCACTGTTGATGATCTAAAGTATACTTAACTTACAAGGACAAACATAAAATCACACAAAGTTGTCTTAAAATAAGTCCAAACAGCTGGCAGTGGTACACTTATTGTAATACCCGTATACTTTATGATTTTATAAATTATAAAATTAGAGTTGTTGTATATTTCAAAATTTTATTTTCTTATCTTATTTGATAAAATTCTAAATGTTGGTCAGAATATTTTTATGATAAAGTATATATATCCTTTAACCCTACATTACTGTTTTATTAAAAAAAAAAAAAGAGAGAGAGAGAGAGCAGAGCCGTTTTTTGTTTTTTTTTTCTTTTCCTATTGGCTTACACGCTAGCTTCATAAATCAGTAAACCCAAATTTGATTTTCTTTAATGTTTTTGGTTTATTCTATAATCTCCACCATCACATTGATCTATATGTTGATTGCAAGCCGTGAATTGTAAAGTTGCCGACCTACTTCGTCCTTTTTGTATATCATAGTTTTATTGTGATGATTCGTTGAAAGGTAATCACACCAATCTTAATCTTTGGAATTGTTTAAATATAAATTATTTTTTGTATTGATTGTACAACGTATTATTGTGTGTAAATTTTATGATTCGTTATTTGTATGATAAAGATTTATATATACTTGTATGTGATTAGTGTGTTGTATCTTGTATTATATGATTTAAGTGTCGTATCGATTGATTGTGTTTTTATTTTAGGGTTTTCAATGTTGTTGCTCTATGGAGTATTGTTATATTGAGGTTTTAGGGTTATTAGTATTGTTTTTGGGTTGTGAGTTAATTATATTTGGGTATTAGTTTTATTGCCCTATAAGAGTTGAGATATACTATGATTGAATCGAGTTCGAATATTTATAATATTTGGGAACATGTGCCGTTATTGAGATATTGTTTATTAATCCGTGAATGGTAATTTGATCGATGGATGAGATCAAAAGGTTGAGAATTATTATTTTGTTCTTGGTTTGAGGCTCGATGTTAATTACCTTAGTCCTTGGCATGTTGGTAAGGAGATAATGATCATGAGTTAAGAATGAGGTACAATCTTTATTTATATTTTTTTATGGTCCCCTACAGTGGGATTTGACCCATATTGGTCATGGTTAGAGGTGTTTTTTGGTTATTGAGAGTATTCAAGTTTTTATACTTGTTGGTTTGTTATTCGAATTACTCATGTCCAAGGCTAGGTATTCAACAAAGAGCGTGGCACACTTATGGATAGATGAGTTAATTGAGTAAAAGATCGTATTATTATTCGAGGTTGGATTTGACAAAGGTTATTTCCAGAGTACAATGTGTAATGTAGTTTTGAACTACATTGTTTAATTGAGCTATTAGTGTTAATTATTCTATTATACTTTGTATTCTGATATGTGATGATTACTCAGCTTTTTGCTGACGTGTGTGTTGTTTTTGTTGTGCTACTTGTGTTTGCGGCCATGTCTTTTTCTTATGGTGGCCCTGCGACGATCTATTTCGGAATTTGTCCTTAATGGTGAGCAGTCTAGTTTGTCTAAATAGGTTGATCAAGTGATCCTAGCTAAAGGAGCTCAAGTGTTTCGATTAGTATTTTATAACAAGTTTGTAAAGTTGTATAAATAGCTCACTTAGATTATTAAGTTGTAATTATTGGGATTTTGTAAGCCTTAGTACTTGACAAGTTGTTGAGTGTGGTGGTAATACCTCCGATTTAGGTGTATGCTTCCGCAGTTTTTATTCAAAGGTTGTTTATTACTTATTATTAGCTAGTGAATTGGGGGTGTTACACTTATTGTTCACGAAATGTACCATTATGGTCTGACATATTGAAATGACGGGTGACAAAAATGGCAGTTCCCCAGAAGGAGTTCCCCAAGGAGTTCTCTTGTCAAAAGAAGCACAAAGTCTGGCTAATGGTACAAGATAGTCACTGGTGGTACATTTGACTTTGTATTCGGTTCAATTACATGTACCATTGTATGTATTGTTATAATTTTTACCTTCATTTATTGTGGTGAATGTTGAATGTTCACCCTGTTGAATTGCAGTCTACATGGCCTAGGTCCAGTACTATGGCACAGAGATGTCGTTTCAAAAGAAACACACATTCATTCCAGTGGAACAATTTATACTCACAAACATACAGGAATACTTAACGTAATGGTACACCTTTTGTACCACTGGAAGTAACGGAACTAACACAAAGTAGTTGGGAGTGAACTTAACGCATGCTCATAGTTGCGAGTATAAGAAGGGGGGCAAGTATTAGTTCATGGCTGGTCTCCTTTCCTTGGAGTATCAGAAATTTCCCAAAAAAAAATGGGTAGGCAAAGGAATAAGAAAGTGGTGGCTGATAAGGGAGTGGTCGGTGATAAGAGCCCAAGCCGCCTTATGAAGCGGTTAGAATTCATGAAAAAAATGGGTATCACGACGCAAATGGTGTTGTTCGAGACTTTTACCTCCCCAAAAGAGGTAAAGAAATGATGTTCGCCCACCAGTCAGCCACAATTGCTCGTGGAGGGTTGAAAATCTCATCACTGGGATAGATTTCCATACGGAGTACCCTTTCCTAACTCCTTTTAAAGTAGGAGGTCCTGGGTACTTTCGGATGGAAGCAATCTGTTTCATGCACTACGTTGTTGATGCTTACAAGATCGCTGTAAGTGTGAATCTCCGTGAGTTCCTGGAAAACATGATCTACTGGATGCGATATCCATACTATTGCAGACACTTGATAAAATTTTGGGAGCTGTTCCTCCCTATGTGTGATTGGCATCAAAATGTTGAGTACATGCTCAATAACCACTGTGAGGAAGGTGATAAATTTGGTCTTCTACTACTTGGTCACGATTTCAAGTCGGACTACGACAAAGATTTAATTCACGTGACGGTAGAGTGGCTGAATTTCTCTCCAGAGGATCCTTTTGACATGATCCATACGAGCGAAGAACAATGTATGTATTTTAAAATCAAGATGTTGGCTGAAAACGGGTACGATGAGATGCAACACTTAGATCTTATCACCAAGGAGCCATTTCAGTACAACGACTACCCATCTTGGTATGTGCGTCGTTTGACCGAGGCGAAGGATAGGTTCGAGAACAAGTCCAATCCTGTTTCCGGTGACTTGTGGGATGGTTATGAGCCTGATTATGGTGACCCATATGGGGATTCGTGGGAAGGGAACCATGATTTTGTGTTCGACTAGTTACGTAGTGTTGTGTTGCATTTTCAATGTTAGTTGCATGTACGCATTACCTTTATTAGTCTTAGTATGTATTATGTACCCCTGGCAGTTAAATGGTATCATTCTGTACCATTCTCGTTACCACGGTACGTTTTACTATGTTTTATGTACCACTGGCTTGTTTAATGGTACTCGGTTATGTTTCTTGTCATCAAAAACTACTTGGGTGTTCTTTGCAGGACTCATCGTCTAATGTACCACTATTGTATTAGGTGGTACATTCACAGCACTAAAACTTGTTATTAGTTGGCTATAATTTTGTAGTGGTTGACAGACTTTTGTGTTTAGTACTAGTGCAAAGGTGTTGTTTTTACATGAAATTAAACTAGTTGAACTACATAGATCTGCGTATGGAATTTTAGCATACAGAAGCACAAACAATGTTTTGATAACTATTAATGAACTATGCTACTACTAACCACAGTTGAACGAAAACAACAATTACAATTTAAAATAAACGAAAACGGCAATTACAAAAATAGTTAGCCCAAATTTTACGATCTTTATGTGTTGGTGCTCTAACACCTCTACCCGTCGAACAACGCCGCCAATGTTGGTTAGTGGACCAACCTTAATGAGGTCCGAATGAACAGCCCACTCCCAGTACCCGCAACGGCGACATTTGTAGTACGGCCGCTTCGGATTCTTCTCCGACATTGAGATCCGAAATTCCACGAGGATTGCGTCATCTCCCAAGCAGTTGCAAGTTTTGGCTGATATCCATGAGAAGTCCGCAGATGCAAACTGCCGGCGAATTGTTCGACTTCCTATCGATGCAGAGGACATGGTTGACATTGTAAGTAATTTGTGAAGAAAGTGTTTGAGAAGGAGGGTCACGTTTTTGGACAAATGACTATTTTCACTCCAAACCCAAGCATATATAGTGGAGTGAAACCACAAAGAACGAGAAACTTCCTTTGTTTAGGCGCCAGTTTTCCACCATGGGCCCCATTTTATATATGGTACCCTCTGGTTCATAAAATGTACCACTCTGTGTACAATGATACAATCAACATGTGAAAATGTACCATTGTACTAAGGCCTTTACAAATTTCATTGTCATTAGGTTAACGAAGTAAGTGGTAAGTCCAATTTCTTAAGGAGGACTACATAAAAAAAACACTGTTCATTACAGGGTGTAATTGGTTAAATCATTTAGCAATCGATAACAAGTAAGGCCATGAACGAACCAAGCAACAACTAAATAACTCAAACAAGTAACTAAATTCGTTAATGACGTAAATATCCCAAAGGTTGTGATTACGAATTTCAAGTACATGTAAGGGTTGTGCTTATGAAATCATTAAAAGATTACGAACTAGTTACTGAGGTAACCTGTAGTATTCATGCATGTAGGTCTTATTAAAAAAATGTTAGTGAAACCGAAGATTGTCATTAATTAATGTCCTACAATGTACTACTATCAACGTAAATCTCCCAAAGGTTGTGATTAACAAATCATTAAAATATTATGAATTAGTTAATGAGGTCAACTCTAGTAATTAGTTATTTGTACCAAAGATATTAGTGAAACCTACTAAGAAGGATATTAGTGAAACCTACTAAGAAGGATATTAGTGATATCACAAAATTGTGATTAAACAATGTCCACCTACGACGATTTTGTACCACCCTGAACAAGAAACACGCCTTTTCCTTTTCAGTGGTTCTTTCTGTTTAGGGTAAAATTACCCATGACAAATGGACCAATCCGGACCTGCCACGTGTCCACCACATGGGCCAATCAGCGTCCGCCACTTGTCACCCTAAGAGGTCCAACATGGACTAATCAGGTCACATCATGTGGCCCATTATTCGCCAACCTGGAAAACGGCCATCGCAGGCCCAATTCCCGAGGCAAGCCCAATCAGTCCTAGGTTTTCCCAGAAAACCTAGTATTAGGCACGTACTTCGAGGCTATATAAACATGTCATTAGCCTCCATAAACAGGGGGAAAAACACTCTCACCTAGAGAAGTCTAAAAACATTGATCACTCCTCACCTAGAGGAACCAGATCTCCCACCTTTACTTTCCGCATTTATTACTCCTTAATCAAGTACTAACTTGACCGTCGGAGGCGGATCTCCAACCATCCGGAGCATCCGTTTGTTTTGCAGGTACAGGCGTCCGGTTCCAGTCTCGGAATTGTAACTCTCCCGCAGGACATCAGAAAACCCCGAAACACTTTCTATAAGGTCATTTGTACCACCCTGACTACAGTGGTACCCTCGATTAGATGACAACATGTACTCTGACCTTGAAACCCTACATATCCTAAATCATTTAACAATCGATAACGAGTAAGAACATGTCCAGCAACAAATGAATGACTCAAAGAACGAATTAAAGCAGATGGACGTATATATTATATTATAAAGTAACTGAATTAGTTGATGAGGTAAATATCCCAAAGGTCGTGATTACGAACTTAAGGTACATATAGGGGTTGTGATTACAACTTCTTGTATTCATACATGTACGTCTTTTTAATGAGGTAAACTCCAGTATTCATACATGTACGTTTTTTTAACAAAATATTGGTGAAGCAACAACATGTCATTAAATAATGTTCTATAGTGTCCTACTTTCAACGTAAATTTCCCAAAGGTTGTGATTAACAAATTCATTGACAGATTATGAATTGGTTAATGAGGTCAACTCTAGTAATTAGTTATTTGTGACCAAAGATATTAGTGAAGCCTAATAAGAAGGATACTAGTGATACCAAAATTGTGATTAAATAGTTTCCTCCTATGAAGGTTTTGTACCACCCTGAACGAGAAACATGCATTTTCCTTTTCAGTGGCTCTTTTTATAATGTTATTTGTACCACCCTGACTACAGTGGTACCCTAATTGTCTTAGTGGTACCCTCGAGTAGATGTATTGCATTTGGAACTTGAAACTTACTTAATGTATTATACTGAATTTAAGTTGCTTGAATTAGCACATTATTCAATTATTATTATCCCACACCAAAAATTGTAATTAGTAGAAAGTATACTTGACTTACAACTACAAACATAAAATCACACATATTCCAGTGGTACACTTATTGTTCGTGACTTGTACCATTAATTATTTTCTGCATGCGTTTAAATGACATATTGAAATGACGTGTGACGGAAATTGCAGTTCCCCAGATTTAGCGTGCCTAATTTCTTTAATCTCCCCCAGTAAATCATCATTTTTGCAAAAGATAGATAAATCATCTTGGGATCTTGATTAACCGTCATCATTACATCTCCCCCACTACATCCACTCATCCAGAATTTGAACCGTCATTTTACACTCCTCCATATATAAGGCAATTCACTAAGTAAGTTACTTATCTCAAAACATTTTCACAAATTAACAAAGAGTTAAAAGTAACTCCCCAGTGGTTGGAGCCATCATAGGTCTTTTTCCTTTTCAGTGGTTCTTTTTATGAGTTCATTTGTCCCACGCTGATTATAGTGGTACCCTAATTGTCTAAGTGGTACCTTCGATTAGATTAAAATGCCTACTCTAACCTTGAAACCCTACGTATCTTAAATCATTTAACAGTCGATGACGAGTAAGGACTTGAATCGTGATTAAAAATTGTGCTACGATGTCCTACTATGACCGTGAATTTCCCAAAAGTTGTGACTAACAAATCTCTAAAAGATTATGAATTGGTTACGGCAGTCAACTCTATTACATAGTTATTTGTACCAAAGATACATGTGAAACCCACTAAGAAGGATATTAGTGATACCAAAAAATGTGAGTATAAAATGTCCTCCGACGAAGGTTTTGTACCACCCTGCACAAGAAACATACCTTTTTCTTTTCAGTGGTCCTTTTTAGAATCCTGACTACAGTAGTACCCTAATTGTCTTAGATGTATTGCATTTGGAGCTTGAAGCCTACTTCATGTACTACACTGAAGTTTAGTTGTTCGAATTAGCAATTTTAGCATATTATTCAATTTTTGTTATCCCATACCTAAAATTGTAATCAGTATAACGTAAACTTCACTTACAAGTACAAACATAAAATCACACAAAGTTGGCTTGTAATAAGCACAAACATATTTCAGTGGTAAACTTATTGCTTAAGACATGTACCATTAATTATTATATGCATGCGTTGAAATGACGAATTGAAGTGAAGGGTCTGGGAAATGGCAGTTCCCAGATTATGCGTACCAGATTTATTTATCTCCCCCAGTAAATCATCATTTGCGCTTAACATTGATTAACCACCATCATTACATCTCCAACCCACTACATCCACTCCTTTGTAGAATGTGAACTGTCATTTTACAGTCTATATATAAGGCATTTCACTGACTAAGTTACTTATCTCAAACATTTTCAAAGATAAACAAAGATTTAAAAATAACTCACTTCCTTCTATTCCAAAAAACAAAGGTCAGATTCCATAAAAACGCAAAAAAAAAACATGGATGAAGTAGCGAAAAGGCGAAAAATTTCAACTTCCATGGTTGACATCCTTCCGTCGGAAGTGTTAGCGACCATTCTGTGTTGCGTTGCTAAGTCATCTCCTACAGATTTATTTCGGTGCAAATTAAGGTAGGATTTCATTTTACTTATAATTTGTACTCTGTTTCTCATCCC
Organism: Chenopodium quinoa; assembly: GCF_001683475.1. Classification (NCBI taxonomy): domain Eukaryota; kingdom Viridiplantae; phylum Streptophyta; class Magnoliopsida; order Caryophyllales; family Amaranthaceae; genus Chenopodium; species Chenopodium quinoa. Next base: position 1,511,551 of record NW_018744367.1, read on the forward strand.
CCTATACACAAAGATTTTAATAATGTAATTTCTGGCATATGACATGATAAAAGTTGCAAGACCCTGCGAAGGATAGCCGAAGAAAAAAGGGTCCTTCAACTAATTCACCTCCCTTGGATTGAAACATGAAGATGGTCACACCGAGAAAAGGCAGACTCATTCTTCATGAAGTGCGTGGAGAATGAACATCCTGAAGCTTTGCTTGAGTTTGGATTTGTAAGGCTTCTTTCTTATTACTTGACAATTTTATTCATTATAATATTAAAAAAACCTGTTGATAATTGTTAAAAATTTTCTATTTTACGTTACTGTAGCGACAATACTCCAACTATATGGTGGTAGACGAAGGGTTAAAGAGGTTGGAAAGAGCAACTGCATTGCAAAATATAGAGGCAACATACATAGTAAGCCTCATATATATATACATCGGAGAAGAAGAAAAAGGTGTTAAGCTTTTGGAGAACACTATTAACAGCATCGGATCTGCACGGATCGTCCAGTGCAGAAGGAAGTTACGTGACATGGTGATGTCAAATTGGATGAGAAATAAGTTCGTTGTAGATTATATGCCACAGCCGCAAATATTTTGCAAACAAAAACTACAGCACGAGAAGAACTTATCTGCATGGGCTGGTCTTTATGACGAGGATATTGAAAATACAATATCTTGTTTAACTTGTAAATGCGTTAGGGAAATAAGCGTATTTTATACAATAGTACATGGTCTACTCATCCGTCATGTATGAAAAATATTATCTGTATAATGACATTTCTTTTTTTAACTTGCATATTATGATTTGTTAAATTTGTGTTTCTGTTGTATATAATAATATGTTTTACAGTTCAGAACAACACACATAAACACAGTAGTTTACAATATTAGCTGTATTGTTCTCAGCTACTTCATAATCAAACAAACCTATATTAGTTTACGTTGTATCAAACGCAAAAATTCAGGACATATAAACAGAACAACAAGAATAAAAGTTTACAACAACAACAATAAAAGAATAGATCAATATGGATTTGAACTCTGACAACGTCTACTCTGACCTTCAAATCCTACATATGCTGAGAATGTACAACTCTGATTACAAGATCAATTTGCGAATCATAAGGTACACATTCACAAGAAACTATTCATGTAACCACCTCTATTTTCAACACATGAAGATAACTGCCCAATGGTACAGTTCATGCACGATAAATGTACCACTGCAACATGTTTAAACAACAAATACATTCCAATGCATTAATCAACCAGTTGAATCGATTACATTACAAGTGATTGGAACCTAATGTACCAGGAGTACCTAGTACACTTGCAAAAAAAACACCAGAATTTGTTCCCCTAACAGAAGTGAAGTACCCTAAGGAACCATCCACATCCCTCATTTGAATCCCTCCAACCGATCGTACATAGTCATTTGTTGACAATGACATACTGTTATGTGCCGCCACAGCTTGCTTTTTTGCTGCATTTTTCGCCCTAGCAGCCTTTTCTTTTCCCTTTTTCTCTGTGCTAGATGGATACCTCACGTTGGTTGTACGATAGGCCTTCTTCTTGGGCAGCGGTGGATCCTTAATCACTGTTGGGACGGATCCATCACAACTCTCCACAAACCCACTAACTGATGTATGGATTGTATTCCGCAACCCAGATGCATGTGTGGCTGGTGTATTTGTATAACCAGGCCCCTTGTTGAAAGCCACAGAAGAAGGCGTCCGAACAACACCTTGTATGCCATCATCCTCACCTTCGTTTTCATTATCCTTAGCTCCATGTTCCTGTCTTTTGGCAACCATTGCCAACACTTCATCGACTCTGAGGTCCATCAATTGCAACAAGTCTGCCACAGCCTCAACACCCTCCTTACAAGCTGAAGCCTTTGAGAAAATAGGTTCATACATCCCCATCAATTTGTGATATTTCCTGGCTTCATCGATTTTAAGTGGATCATGGTAAGCTACTTTCACTCGTGTGTGTTTCCTTTGAATATCCTTCCTACAACGACGTAGAATATACTTCTCGGGAACAATGGAAACACCACAATGGTCATACACAAAGATCATATGTCGACAAATGATTTCATGGCACTCAAAGTGTTTACAGTCACAACTTGCTTCATATGTATTACTGTAATAGCACATCCTATAGCATCTCCGAATCTTAGTCACAAATTCTTTCTTTGCATATATTGGCTTGATCCACACTCAGTCCTCAATAACAAACTCAACTTGATTCTCACCAACTTCATAGTCATCTAGGTGACGCGCGTACAACATCCTCTTGCACTCCCGCTGAACTTCTTTGAATGTAGCGTCCGTGTAACACTTCCGGAACACTTCCTCCGCTAGGAAATCGGTAGCTAAATGCTTGACGTACCGTATTGAGTTGGAGTCCGCAATTCTTTCTGACTCGGACCTTATCTGCATTGCATCGCATTATCGAAGCACAAATTCAAACAACGTTGTATGCTTGTCAACATAACCTTTGAAAAAGTGATTGAAACTTTCCGATCGTTAGGTCGTTTTCATCCCGGCCCAGAATAAATGCTTCAAATACGCTGGGATCCACATGTGCCTTTCCTCATACAGCCCTACATTTCAAAAAATTGCAATTACTGGCTTATCTAAAACCAAACAAACCGCATACATCTAAACTCCTATGAATGGTACATTCACTGTCTCCGAAATGTGCCAAAAATCAGAAAATTGGAAAAAAATAACATTCAGTATTACAAAAGTCTACCACTAAACCTGCTCCTACGTACTCTAAGTCAGAACTGAAACAGCTTCCAGTCCCCTGCACACAACCAGTTACACCACCTCTGCATACTCTAACAGAAATCACTAAACAATCACAAACAAAAAAAAAAACAAAAAACAAAACATATGGAAGTGTAGTACCTTTAAGCCAACTATTATCTCCTAGTTTGTAATAATCAATTGTGTCCGCCCAACGAACTACAAATTCATCAACATCTAAACTACCATAAATGATATTTTTAAACTCATCCTTTACAGCTTCATAGTCCTCATGCTTACCAACATACCTCCCAAACTTCTGAAGTATGTGCCATATGCACCACCTATGACAACTCTCAGGCATAGTCAAGTTTACAGCTTTCCTAATCACCGGATCTTAATCCATAAGGATTGAGATAGGAGCTTTACCCCCCCATGCAATGTATCCAAGTCCTCAACACCCACTCATACGTCTCCGCCGTCTCCCGAGAGATCAATGCACACCCAAACAAAATACTCTGCCCATGATGGTTCACACCGGTAAACACAGCAAATGGAAGGTGAAATTTGTTTGTCAAATACGTACTGTCAAAACACACAACATCTCCAAACTCCTCATACGTAGCTCTACTCCTCGCGTCTACCCACACAACATCTTGTAATGCGCCGTCCTTCCCAAACCAACATAGATGGAAAAAATTCTGATTGTCGCCACTCATTTTGTTGAAATATTCTATCATGCCATTTGCATCACCCTCAGTAAGCTCAAGTCTGGTTTTTTGAGCCACTGCATTCTCCAAGTCTCTGCGTAAATGTCATCTCCTCCACTCTATTACGCTCCCGAGCATAACAACTATACATTTGGGATACCTTCACCTTATACTTCTTCGCCATATGTACCTGCTTGACCAAGTGATTGTTTTTCACCATTAACTCGTGCTTCCGATACATCGCTACATCCTTTGACTTTCCCGGAGTAACAATGTGATCTTTGTGCTCCAAATTCAGCCTTCGAACAACCCAGTGCCCTTCCTCATTAACACTGGCATACAACTCAACTAGACACCCGCACTTTTTAGTCTTCCGTATTTTAACTGTCTCCTCATCTTGCAACAACCCTTCCTTAAGTACATAACAGTCACAAGTCCACTTAGCATTCCTTCTCTCCTTACAACACTTTCCCTTTTCCAATACCTTCTTCACATCCACCCACCCAGAAGCAACCCTCACTGTACCAAAACCCTTTTGCCTAGCATAACTCCAGAAATAGGTATCCAACTTATCCCAACTCCCAAATACCATGCCCAAAGTTGGGGGGTGGTACTTCATCTTCCTCACCAAATACAGTGTGCACCAATACCCTGCCTATCTTTGGTGTTATGAAAGAAGAACCTCCTGCCTCTGCCCCTTCATCTTCAACACCACCCTTAACTTCTACTTCCTCAAAATCTGACCCCTGTATTTCTCCCTCATCTCCTTCTCCCTCTTCATCCTCCTCCTCATCTCCTTCTGTAAATCCATCCCCACTCTCTAACCCCTCCTCATAAACATATACATCAACCTCACTATCTTCTCCAAGTGCCTCACCAACACCCACCTACAACACATATACATCCACAACTCAACTCAATATAGTGGATCATTATATCCCAACAACAACCAGCAATAACAAACAACACAACATAACAAAACAGTATAAAGAACAACATCACAACAATTATTATGCCCATTTTAAAGATACAAAATCTGACTTATCCCAAATTAAACCACTCATTTAATCACATTACAATACCCACATAACAATCACCATTCAAGCAATATACACAATAATTACTGAATAACACTACCAATTACACAATATAATTAATCAATTATAAACACTCAACATGTACTCATACTTACAACAATGTGTGTTACGGAGTCACAAACCCTAATCTCTTACCCAACCTTTAATTTTATATTTCATTAACAACCAACAAATTAACCAAACACATCTACCACAACGCAATAAATAAGACACTTACATTCTCAGAGTTGAATTACAACTCCCTTGCGCAACCACGTACGCCCGTCTTCGCCATCTTCCCGCAATGCTTCCGCTAAATCGACCCCCAATATGTCTGCCAGCCGCCGATTTCCCATTCTTATAATCTACTTCTTCATCAATTTATTGCAATTTCGACTTTACCATTGACGAAATAATGGATTTCAGCTGAGCATTTGTCATCGCCATTGAAGAGCTTCTTCCATTTTCCTTTCACTTTTTACTGACAACATTTGCTTTTGAAGGAGTCTTTTTCCCGCTTCAAATTTTCACTTCCCGTTATAATGTACTATACCGTTACACACTTGGCAGCTAAATGACCCACATGCATGTTACAAAGTTCCAACTAATTGCAATATTGCCATTTTATAGGTTTCTAAATCAATAGCTACTATGCGCTAGTAGTTATCCTACTCACTCTATCTTTATACACACTCACTTTGTTAAATACTTTGTATTCCGTATCTACAGTAACTAAGTCGAACATAAAAGAATGAAAGGAGTACTTCATATTTGTTTAGAATCAGTCTTTATTATAAGTATAATGCTCAATTTATTTCGTATAAAAATAAAAGGTGAGTAAAATTAAGAGAATAGAGGTATAACCTTACATGAATCATTACACGGTTACACCCTTTCTCAATCCTTAACTATGAGTAGTTATTATATTGATCAAATATATTTCAATAATTAAATTTAACCAATACTCCTTTATCTCTCTTTCTTGGTTTGTCTCACTTTCCTTTATACAATATTTTCAAAAGAATGTCTCATACCAACATTATATAAATGATTAGAAGCAACTCTAAATTATTATTACCATTCAAGTTAAATTTTATATTAAATTACCTTTAGATCAAGTCTGATCTAGTCGATCAGGTCATTTTATAACACCTCTAATCAATACGCTCACAATCACTATACATGATCCCATAAATTAACAAAACTCCTATCGGGACGAGAGAGTTTTATACTCGGGCATTTAAGCAAGTTGAGCGAATTCAGCTAAATCACACGCATGTGAAGCCATCTATCAGTGTTACAATAAGCCGCATTTGTAGAAAATCCTTGGGTCCTCTGTAGGGATAAGGGATGTACTCGGCTACTCGTGCGAACCTATCACAACAATTTATTAATTGCAACTACAATATAATCAATTTTTTTTTATATGAACTTCAAGAATGAATGACCGGATCTTTAATTATTATTTGAGAAAATATAGACGGACACAATGGGTGGGAATCCCAAAATATGGCAAATAAACTCCAAATGGAAAGGGGTTCTCCCTTTGAAAGATATTACTATCCTTATTTCTTTCTTATTGTCTTGTTTCATTTGTTATACAATTTCTGGTGCTTAATTGTGTCTTAAAAAACTATGCGGGTAGGATTCGGGTTGGATCATGTCAGATCATGCAGTATATTAGTTTAGGTTGAATCAAGTTTAGGTCAGTTCAATTATATTCAGGTTTAAATTAGCTCAATTCGGTCTTTTATGGATTTGTAGTAGATTATTTCAGGGTTGGGTAAGTTTTGGGTTAGTTGATTGGGTCATTAGTGGCTTTGGGTCATTGTCAGATTGGGGTTACATTTGGGTCAGGATAACAAATCGGTCATTTTTAAGTTCAGGTTTAGTACAAATTAGATTTGATACAACTTGTATGATAACATTAATTCCACACAGTGTTATTTGGAAAACGATTTATACTTAACAAAAAAAATTTAGAATTGGGCGTGTAATTATATAATGGCAAGGTTGTTGTACGTCTAAGTTGAATTCAAGTTGAGAAAAATAAAAGTCAAGTCATCATTGACAACTTGAGTTGAATTTGGGTAAAGTTAGTAGCATGTCAAATTGAATTTGGAGTTTCAATGGGTGAAGTTGGATTATATTTGGGTCATTCTCAAATCTGGGTCGATTCAGTACATTTCAAGTAATAATATGGTATTATATTCAGAACAACAAGGTCACGTCATGTTCAATTCAAATCTCGAATTCTCAGGTTAACTTAGTTCTTGGGTTGATATTAGGTTGAGTCATGATAGGATTCTACTAACCATTTTGGATTAGGGTTAATTTTCAAGTCAAGTCTACTTTTAACAGCTCTAGTCAACACGTTGTCCGGTTGAAACAAAAATCAATTTCGAAACAAACACTATTTAAAAAATAAAAAAAATAAAACCAACCAACCAACTTAGCTTATAGAGTTAAAGTTTAATTGAGATGAAGTTTTGAAAAATAATTCAAAAAAAAATAATGACTTATTTTAGTTAAAATCTCTATCATTATTAGCACCCCCATCCTCTAAAAAACTAATAATAATTAAAAAAAAAAAAAAATCATCGAGCGCTATTTGATCTTACTTATAATTATCGAGCTCTGGCTGATCTTATGTACTAGTACGTACAATTACCATTACTATAGTTTACAACTTCTCACCTATTTATTACTCCCTCTGTTTTGTAATAATCACAATACTAAAATATGCATAAAATTTTAAAATATTATAGTTGGAGACTAAAAGAGTATTTTTTTTTTATAATGCTCCCTCCGTGCTTTAATAAGTATTACACTTACCGCCTTACCAAATGTGGCTGTGTTTTAATAAGTGTCACACATCTTTTTTAGCAAAAAAACTACATTTTAATATTAAATCTTTCTCCTTTCATGGTCCCCACCCAAACCTACTACTACTTTATTATTATTATTATTATTATTATTATTATTATTATTATTATTATTATTGTTATTATTTCTCTTCTCTCACGTTCATTACTTTTCAATAAACTGTTGACCCCACTATCTTTAATTTATAATTTTTTAATACTCCAACTACCCCATTTACCTTTTATTTTATAGAAAATGTTATACATAGCTTATAGGGCCACATATAAAGAGCTAAAAATGGAAAAAAAACAAATGAAAATGTAACATTAATTACACTAACGTGCGCGTGATTTTGTCATATATTCTTAAATTAATACCAAAATAGAAAAGATCTTAAATGTTTATTCATAACCCTAAGAGTTACATATAGCATTACCCTTATTTTATTTAAGTTAACCAAATTGTCTAAAACTATGTGTCGGTCAAAATGTAGCACTTATTAAAGCACATAGGGAGTACAAAGTATAGTTAGTAAGAGAGAAAAAAAAAAGTAGTGTAAGTGGGGTTGGTAGGAGAGAGAAATAATAAACTATTTGTGAAAGTAGGTTAGTAGGAAAGATAAATAATAAAATAATAGTGGATCCTTATCAAATAAGTAAGTGTTGCAGTTACTATGAAATAAATGTAAAAAATACAGTGTTACGATTATTACAAAACAGAAATCTAAGTTTGTTAAGTTTAAGTGGCCATTTGATAATCAAAGTTGCATCACCTAGTCCTAAATGAAAATTTTACCCTACACCCTAGTGTAGGGTGTGTTCCCTACACCCCCCCTATGCTACGTCGTTTTGTAGCTGGTATTGAGTTCTCATGTGCAGCTTCTTTCCTTTTGCGATTCTTTCCTTTTTTTTTTTTTTTTTTTTCCTTTTTTTCTTTTTTTCTTTTCTTCCTCTTTTTTCCTTTTTCCTTTGATTCTTATTATTCAATTTATGTATATATATGATTTTAAACCCTATTTTTTCTCTCTCTTCAATTGATCAACCAACCTCCATTTTTGATCTACATTTTTCTCTCGCTAATTCATCTTCTTCATTTGATTTTTTGAACGAATTCGTTAATTGTTACCGATCATCAATGGCGAATTCTGCATCTGGAGATTGCGTTGATTTTGATCGCGATTGCGAGCGTGTGTTTCCTTCTGGACTTCGTTTCGTTGATTCGTTTGTGCAACAATGTGAGTAATTGTGATCATAATTTTTCAATTTTTAATTATCCCTAATTTGTTCTGTTATAATGCTCTGTTAATTTGAACTTAATTGATGTATTATTATTCACTTTCGATTTTTGAATTTACTACTTTGATTACATTATGATGAACGTTTTTGGATTGTTGTACTTTGTATGAACATTTTGTTGCTTCATTTGTTGTTTCATTTGTTGTTTTCTCTGTGTTTTAGAATTGTGTGTTTTTGTCGTATATTTTGTAGATTATACTTTCAATTAATCGTTTATGTTTTCTTATTCATTGTTACTAATGTGTTTATGTTCAGTCTTAAAGTCATTTTTGATCATTTATTTTTACATTTTTATATCGATATTATGTGTAGTGGTAAATAATGAAAATATTGTTCAAAATATTATGTGCTGAAATTCTTTTTGCAATTGATCATGTGCTGTTTTGATATTGAACATTTTACTTATTTGTTATTGTTCATTCATGAAACTCTTTATGATCATTTATAATTGTATATTGTGCAGTGGAAAAAAATGATGATATTATGTATTTAGAAGCAGAACAGTCTGAATTAAAGGATAAAGAATTTAAATCTGAAGATGAAGCTTTCGAAGCGTATAATGAATATGCTTTTAGGAAAGGTTTTGGAATTCGAATTGGGAAGAGTAAGAGAAGAAGAGATGATTCTTTTTTGATGAAAAGATTTGTTTGTTGTAATGAGGGATTCAAAGATAATAAGTGTAAGAATAAAAGGATTTATGAGAAGTTGGATCATCGAACTGGTTGTTTAGCTTTTGTGCAGTTTCATATTGATCATTTAGGGGTCTATACATGTACAAGACATGAAATGGTTCATAATCATGCTATGATTCCTCCTGAAAAAAGGCATTTGATAAGGTCTCAAAGAGATGTGAATAAAGAGCAGCTTCTTTTCATTTCAACAATGAAATTGAGTGGAGTCAAAGTTACTGATTCTTTGAGGGTTCTAAAGAAGGAGGTTGGGGGATCTCCTAATCTTTGTTTTACTGCTTCTGATGCTTATAATGCATTGTCATCTGAAAAAGCTGCCCAAATTGAAGGATGTGATGGTAACCAATTGATTAAATATTTTGCCAAGAGACATGTGGATGAGACAGATTTTTATTATGATTTTGAACAAGATGATAGTGGTGCTTTAGTTAGTTTTTTTTTGGCGTGATGGTAGGATGATGAGAGATTATCATTACTTTGGAGATTTGTTGGTTTTTGATACAACTTATAGAACTAATAAATATGGAATGATATGTGCTCCATTTGTTGGGATGAACCATCATGGTAACAATGTCATGTTTGGTATGGGTTTTATTCTTAATGAGCGCACCGAGTCTTTTGATTGGTTGTTTGATACATTTTTGCACTCAATGGGGAGGAAAAGTCCCATTACAATTATGACTGATCAAGCACAAGCGATTGCAGCGGGTATAAGAAACATTTTTCCTTCAACTGTTCATCATCGTTTATGTGTATGGCATCTTGAACAAAATTCTAAGAAACACATTGGAGCATTGAGAGCTTTGGAAGGCTTTACAGATTTGTTTGGATATCTTTTGAAGTATTGTGAAACTCCTGCTGAATTTGAATATTTCTGGAAAAGGTAAATTATTGTTTTTTATATTTATTTTTTATTTTTATTATGTGATATATTTGATTATTATGTGATATATATATGAACATTTAGTGTTTTACATATGATCATACAATTTACTTTGTTATGTATGTTATCATAATATTATTAGTGTCCATATTGTTTATGATCATTATTCTTTACACAAATGTACATATTTTAATTTATATTTTGTTCATTTTTAAATTAATATATGATCATTTCTGTTATACAGGATGTGTGATAAATACAAATGTGAAAATGATGATTGGTTATGTGATTTGTATAAAATAAAGGAAATGTGGTGTCCTGCTTATTCTAAGAAGTATTGGTCTGGTGGTATATTGTCTTCTCAACGTAGTGAAACTACTAATAAGTCAGTTTCACAACGTCTTAATAAGACTCAAGGTTTATGTGATTTTTATCATGTTTTTCTTGATGTCATTTCTGAGTGGAGAAGTAAGGAAGGTGCAAGAGATTACAATACTCTGAGGGGTAATAGGCACCTAGCTTTTGCTAATATTGGTATATTAGTTCATGCAAGATCATTGTACACTATTCAAGCTTATGTTCTTTTTGAAGAGGAGTTCATTAGGGGGACAGCTTATGATCATGTTGATAATGGTTTGCGTTTTCCAGAATATTCATATCTTCTTTGGAGGCCTGGGAAGGATATAATTAAGCATGAAGTTGTTTTTAATAAGGAAACACATGCAATTTGTTGCACATGCATGTACTTTAGTGAGACTGGTTTACTTTGTTCTCATTCTCTTCGAGTATATCATTTGCATTGTGTGCGTAATATTCCACAAGAGTATATAATGAAACGATGGACAAAGGCTGCCATGTGTAGTCATGGTATTGAAGAACCTACTTTGAGGACAAATGTTGTGGCTACTAGTGTTTGGAGGTCACAAACAATCAGAAAGTTTGTTAAGTTGATAACAAGTTGTCAGAATTCTTTGAATGCAAGGGCAGAGGTTGAGTGTTATTTCAATCTGTTAAAAGAAAAGGTTGAGAGTGTATCAGGTGTAATTGACTTTAGTGAACCTGTTAAAGAGGTTGAAATTGTTGATCTTGAGATCAAGAATCCTCCAAAAGCTAGGCCTAAAGGTGAGAGGAATGTAAGGCCTAAGAGTACCTTGGAGAAGCAGTGTAACAAGGCAAAGGGTAATTTCAAGAGGAAAAAGTCTCTGTACACTCCTTACAAAAGGGGTATAGGGCAAGCAGTTGTACAGGTATATGATCATTTCATATTTTCAAATTGATCATTTCAGTTTTCGTAAATGATCATTTATGTTTTTTTTTTTAAATAGGAACTTGATGAGAACGGTTGTGCTGTTACTTATGCTAATTCTATTAGTGATCCCATTGAATTGATTGTTTTGAGCAATAAACGGGCTCAGGTAAATTCAAATGTGCCAAAAAAAACATTTTATTTATATTTTATTAATATTGATTTTTATAATTTAAAAATATAGGTCGGCTTAAAATCAGCTGTTGTAGAAGAAATTCCTTCTAGTTCTAAGGAATCAAATCATAGTATTTCCAATGATTTTGATCAGGTATATGAACATTTATGATCTATATTATAATTTTTTTTTTATTTAATTTTTTATTTTTTATATTTTTTTTTGGTTTTTTTGTAGGCTACTGGTGAAAGCTCTCTTTCATCTATCATATCTATTGATGTTGATATTTCATCTATTGCTAAGGTTTTTTTTTTTCCATATTTGTTTGTATAAGTGTTTGTAACTGATCATATACTGGTTTATTAATGATCAATTTAATTTTTTTAAAGGCGAAGGATTTAAATCTTGAAGGTGTTTCTGCTGTTCAACCTTGTTCTAATTTTGGTGCAAATGAAGGTGCTTCTGGTGTTAAAACTTACTCTCAAATTAATCCAAGAGTTCCAATTCATACTAGTGCGTCAACAAAATCTCCTGTTGTTATTCAACCTACTGTTCCCAGGAATGTTCAAAATCAAACTCAGAATTGTTCAAACACCAATCCAGAAATGATCATATCCAACTCCAGGAATGTTCAATCAACAAATGTTCAAGTTATTTCTCCTACGGTTCAAATAAATGATCAAGGATTTCCTGTTCAGAATGTTCAAGTTACTCCTCCCACAGTTCAAAGAAATGATCAAGGTGCTCGTGTTCCAATTCTTCAATCAAGAAATGTTCAATTAGGTTCTAAAAAGATTTCTTCTAAATATGATAGGTTGTTAGCCTTTTTTGATACAAGTGTAGCTAAACGTTTGGCTAATAAAGATAAATAATTAGTATTCCAGAACTTTATAAACATTAGACTTTTTTGTAATGTTGATTTAATTACTATTTTGTAATTTTGAATTTTCGATCTATTATATAAAAAACTTTCATTCAAAGATTAAAATGAAATATCAATTACAATAATATTAAAATAAAATCCATAAGTCTACTTCTAAAAAAAAAAAATAGTCATATATAAGAAATGAACATATACATAGTTGTAAATGAACATTTGAAACTACAAAGTTGCAAATTTTCTAGCTTTCCTTCTATTTGCTCTTGATTCAGTGTTTTCTTCAAATAACATCAGTTCTGCTGTGTATTGGAGCCTTAGATTTCTAATTTGTTCCACCTGTTGAACAAAATGAATTGTCAAATTTTAATTAAACAATCTTTACTGTTTCATAAATGAATATTATATCTTAAATAATTGATCATTTATAACTCTTACATTGTTTGGTTTTAAATCACAAATCCAGCTCTCATTAGGATCAGCAGTGAAGGTTTCCATATGCTTCATAATGTAAACTCCACAGTTTGTATAGTCATTGTTGCTACGCCATTTCATCTTTTCCAAAACAACTGTGTAGTCTTCAATTCTTTTTGCATCTTGATATCCAAGGTGTTTCATGTACTCTGCCAATCCTTTTAACTGATAGAAAAAAGAGTAAAAATTGTTTAGAAGTTTGTATTGTGATGAAGACATGAACAATTAATAAAATATAATTGATCATGTAGTCAACTATAAATGAACATATTATCTCACCATCATTTTTGGTTGTTCTTCATATTTTGCTTGGACTGATACCTTTTTTGGTAGTTTTCTATTGTCAATTATATGAATTTTGTCTTCTATATGATTGACGCACAACAGAAAAAAATGTTGAGAAGTTGATACTGGGAAGAAGACCTGAACAAATTATATAATGTTATTGGACAATATATTGAAGGTAATTGAACATTTGTATTAAACAAGAATTAATACCTGTTTATATCCAACAATGCTGTCAATTTTATTCAACTTCAGTTCATTGTCAATTCTTTCTATGAAGGCATTAATTCTTGTCTTCATTGATGATCCTTCTTGACAAACTCTATTTGTGCACATAATGTGCTGTTGAAATACAAACAAACATATAGAAGTTAAATGAATTTTTAGCAATTATTTATCATAGGAAAATAGAATCAATAATATAAAAAAAGAAGAAAGACTAACATGAAGCACTGTTGAGAAATAAATCTTGTTTCTCGGCTTTTTATGATTAAGAAACCTTGCCCATCCATCTATGACACAATTTGTCACTTCAACATCATCTCCAAGAGTTTTCATTTCATTTCTATTGATGAGATTCAAGCCATCATAGTATAAGAGTGCACTGCATTATGAACATTTAATAATATGAATGTGAACATATTTTTATAAAAGATATTAAACCTTAAGTTTAATTAGTGTAAGTAATTACCTTTCATCTTTTCCACCAAGAGCAAAGTCTACTGCAATTTGGTTCATGGCTTTCTCATCTTTAAACAGATCCTTGTACTTGACCAAGTAAGGAGATCGGAAAGCAGGAGGAAGTGTTTTCTTTTCGCGTTTTGGTCTTGTTGTTCAATATAAAATATTGTTAAATTAAGAAAATTATGAGGAACATAAATGAACATTTGAGTGTATATAAATAAATTTGAAATTATACCTTTCAACCTTTTCCTTTTCAGTTTTTTTCTTCTTTTCTGCAATTGACTTTTTCTTATCATCATTCCTGGTCATATTACATAACACAAATGTACATTTAGGTATATGAAAATGTTCATTATTATTTTTGAACATTTACTTAATATAAATAATGTACCTTTTTGTGACTTTTGAGGATGAAGCAACAATCTTCTTGTTTTCACTGAAAAGTGAAACAATGTCAGTACATATTAATAAAATAAAAGCTTCTTATGTAACACCCTGAATCATTTTCAATTCATAAAATGAAAGATATTGATTTAACATAAACCTATTGATTTAACATAAACCACACATTCATATTACATATTCAACAAAATAATGTTCACACATACAATAGTTTGAGAAACACCAGTTTCAAGTTACAACACGATAGTAACATAAGTTAAATTGTTCCATCTAGATATTTTATCCTACACCATTACATAACCCTAATAGTAAGACATGTCTTCAGGATTTTACCCCTCCACTTTTTCATCATTTTTTGTTTTTTCAAAAACATCTTCCTTGTTTTGTTTTCCACCTCCAACTGTGTTTTTTGGATCATCACTTTTTTCACCACCATCTGACCTAGGGTCAGCATCAACCACTGAACCAGATCCTGCATCTAAGAAAAAATTTAATTAGATATAATATAATTTCTTTGTAAATGAACATTTGAGTATTTATAATTGAACATTATACCTGTTCTAGGCAATCCTTCATTATCTGACCTAGTGTCAGCATCAAGTTTTGAACCAGTTGCTGCGTCTAACAAAATAATACAATTAATAATGAATATTTCTTGTTTGTAAATGAACATTTTACACTTTTTAATTGAACATTATACCAGTTCTAGAAAATTCTTCAATTCTTTGTTCTGAAGCTGCTGAAGTTTTACCCACATCCTTTTCTCCAGCTGTATTATAAATCATCATTTTGGAGATACACTAAGTTAATAGTATTTACACATAATAATTAGAAATGAACATTTCTACTTAAGTTTATGTACATTATTATTAAATATATGAACATATTACCATTTGTTGAAATTATTGGTTGTTCAATTATATCACCAAGTGTTGAAAAGGTGGGCCCTGTTTCTGTTTAGGACAATTTAGACCACAAATTTAGAATTTTTCATATAAAAATTAGGATATATAGTCTCTTTTAGTTAGAATTTACCAATGGCTGGAGAAGGTGGAGTCAACCCCAAGCTGAAAGCTTTTCTGATGTCATATTCTTGTTCTTTTTCCTTTCCCTTTTTGGTTAATTTCTTCCCAGTCATTTGCTTCTCAGTTGTTTGCTTTTCAGACCCTTGCATCAGATTCTTCTCAGCTTGTGCAAGTGCATTTAGGAAATCCTCACTGCCAAAGAATTCTTCATCTTGGCTTAGAATTGATGGTTCCCTAGCTACCACCTTTCCTAAAACTTCATCAACTTTTTTCACCAAGTCATTTCCAGGGAAGATATCCTTTGCCTTCACCAATTTTGAAGAAAGCTTTGACAGGTTTGAACAAGTTGTTTTTACCAGGGAAACAAAATCATCCATAAAAACCTATATGAATGAATATTAAAAATTATGCAGTTGAACATTTCAGATTATACAAATGAACATTTATGTTAACAAAAGTGATCATTTTATAACCTTAGGACTTTCTTCAACTTCTGCAGCAATCCTTGGTAGAATTTTCCCTCTCCCAAATCCCAATTCTAATTCAATCTTCAACCTCTCAAGAACCATGTCTCTATTCCATGCAGATATGATAGGAATTGTTCTTGGAGGCCTTTTGTCTAACCTCTGAACTCTATCAAAATAGAACAACTACAAGAAAAAAGAAAACATGGAACAGAACATAAACAATAAAAAAAAGTGCATTTATTTAAATTTAAATGAACATCTTGTATCTAAGAATATACCATCAGAAATTGAAGAGGGCCTTTGTAGAACCCCTTGCCTTGCTGCTTTCTCCAATCAACATGACATTTGATAAGTGAGTCATATACAAACTGACACCAGTTCAAATTTTTTATGTTTTCTTTGTCCATCATAGAATAAAGAAATTTGAAATGGCATTGATTGTTTGATACACATTTCATCAAGCAGTTCACAGCCACTGCTAAAAAGTTAGTAATGAAATGTTCACTTGGTGGTCTGTTGTTGGTGAATTTATCATTTATGTATCCATTCACAATCTGCAAACAAAATGAACAAAACATTTATACTTTTGATCATTTAATGTATTTAAAATGAACATTTAAAACTGATCATACCTGACTCACTGATGGAGTTTTTTCCTGACCATGATTTTCTCCATTTCTTCAGAAATTCTGCATACTCCTCACTAATTTTATCAGACTTTGGCTCAACAATTGGAATTTCTCCTGTAGGCAAGCCATAAACTACCCTAACATCCTCTACCTCAATTTCTATTTTTTCATTCTTTGGTAGTTCAAAATACTGGCTATTTTCTTCAAAACTTCCCAATAACCAGTTACAGAACTTTTGATCAAGTTGAGGTAAACTAATGTCAAGAAGTGATCCTAACCCTATATCAATAATTTGTTGTTTTTGGGTAGGTGTCATCTTTTTTATCCATGCAATGAACTTCACATGTCCTCCTCTCTTTGAAGATTTCTCTTCCTCAAATTCATCTTCCTGAATTTCCTCAACTTCATCAGTTTCTATTGCTTGAACCATTTCAGTTTTCATTTTCTTTTTTCTCCTACCTTCAATCTTTCCTTCATCATACAGTACCATCTTTTGCTCCTCCTTTTCAACCTTTGCCTTCACTGAATTCCCTTTCTTTGCTTGTTTCTTCCTTGGCTTTACTTCTTCCTCTTCCTCCTCTTCCTCCACCTCATAATCATCCTCACTGACAGGCTCTTCTTCTGCTCTATAAACTGACTCTTCACTATCATCATCACTGTCAGGATCTTGAGAGGGTTCATCTGATGGTACTTCTTGTATTTTTTTTCTCTTTCCAGCATTTCTCTTGGCAGGACTGACATCTGAAAATTAAATATATAATTTTGTTTAAGTATTGAAAATGTACAGTAAGCAAATGATAAAATGAACAAAATTGTTTTCTCAAATGATCATTCTATATATAGAAATTGAACATTTATAATATATCATTATATACCTGCTTTTCTTTTGCCAGCAACCTTAGAAGTTTTCTTCACTTCTAGAGTTTTCTTTTTCCCACCTATATATTGAAATTGAACATTAATGATATACCATCATAAATGATCATTCTATACATTAAGATTGAACATTTACCCTTTTTGCCTTGGTCTGGAGGATATTCAGCAGGAGCACCTGCCATTTTTTTTATTGGAGTAGGTGCTGGAGGTGGTGCATCAGCTTCCTTTTGAATAGGAAAATTCCTTGTAGACATTCTTCTCTTCTGTCCTATTTTTGCGGTTTCTTTAGCAGGCTCAACATCCTTCTTCAGGCTTCCCTTTTTAGATTCATCTAACAGAACATCTATTGTTTTTAAAAAAATTTATGTTAGTATATTTGAAAGTGTAATATTTATTGTGTAACAGAAAAGTATTATGATTACCTTGGCTCCTTGTAATTCTACCACTTGGCACAACAACAAGGCTTTTGTTTTTGTTTTTCCTTGCAACCATTTTGTATCTTGTTTTCATTTTGGTTGACTGATCACTTTTTTGTGATGATGGAGCTGTCTCCTCACTAAGTTTTGTGGAAACTTTATCATCATCTTGATCTAGAAGATAAGTTTCATCCTCAATTTGAACAAAATCAGGTGCAATTTGTGCTGCATATGAAATGATCAAATATAAAAGATTAAATAAACATTATTAAATTGGATGACAAAAGTTTACTATATACAATATAAATGAACATTTCAGGTAATGAATATGTACATTTTCCACTATTTACCTTTCGGATCTGTTGTCTTTGTAGACTCATCTTCCACTGTTTTCTCTTTAGGGATTTTCTCCTTTTCAGGCTCTTTTTTTCCCTCTTGTCCTTCTATGAAAATTTAATTAGTTAATATTTATATATTTTTTTAATCTTATTGAACATTCAATATTATGTAGATCCAATATGAACATTTTATGTAATAAAAATGTACATTTATAAATTTTTACCTTCTACATTTGTTGTCTTTGGAAAGACATCTTCCACAGTTTTGTCTTTAGGGCTTTTCTCTTTTTCAGTCCCTTTTTTTCCTTCTTGTACTTCTATTAAAATTTATTTAGTTAAAATTTAATTTTTTTAATCTTATTGAATATTTAATATTATGCTTTTCCAATATGAACATTTTTTGTAATAAAAATGTACATTTTAAAATTTTTACCTTTTTCCACAGTTTTCTCTTCTATTGGCCCTTTTTCTTTCTTTTTTGCTTCACCTTCAAAAGTAATAGTATTGTTAAAATTGATATTTATGACTATTAAACAAAAATATTCAATAAATATGATCATTTACCTTTCCTGATTTCCTTGCTTGCCTTTTCCATTCTTTTGAGATTTCTCATAATTCTGATTGTCGATTCTTTGTACTTTCTGTAAATGTATGATATTAACTTTGAAATATATTCATTAATTGATTAAATTAATTCAATTATTTAAATTTAAACATACTTTGGGTTTCTCTCTATGTCTAAATGTATTTCTTGCATCTTGTCCTTTAATGTTGTTATTCTTGAATCATCTTTGGGTTTTCTGATATTTCATTAAAAATATGTTTGAATTTACAATTTTGATTAGTAAATAAAAAAATGAACATATAACTTATATTACTATTGGCCATGAGCAAACTTTTTTGTACTGATTTTCAAATGAACATATAGTCTATCTAAATTGAACATTTAAGTTTTCTTACTTTTGGCCAAGACTATTCTTTACTGGATTGCTTTGCACTTTTGGTTGAACTTCTTCTTGCTTGCTGAAATCAATATTAAGAAATACTTTAAATAAAAAATGCACATAAATTGTACATAAAATATACTGTTATAAAAATGAACATTTGTTTATATAAAATTGATCATTAGTATACCTTTCATCCCTGCTCTCTTTGTCAGTTGTGTTATGTGTAGCAGACACACTCTTAGTTGTTGCATTAGTAGCAGGAATGTTCTCACTTTGTTCACTTAAAAAAAACAGAATTATTTTATATAATATGATATTAAAGTATGAACTAATTTATACAATGAAGAAGATAATTAGTTATTTTGTATAAAGCTTTTATACCTTATTGTTTGATTTGTCTCTGGTGGTCTTGATTTTGACATAACAAATTTCACTCGAACCTTTTTTTTTTCACTAAAATTTTAAGAATTACCTAATAAGTTTGGTATATATATACAATGTACAATAATTGAATGTAAAAACAATTATTTTATACATATAAACTTACTTGTTTAAAGTGTATCTTTCATAACTATTACCATATTCATTTTGTTGTATAACCTTCTTTAGAGTTAATGGTTCAGATTTCCCATCTCTAAATTGAAGCAAGTGTATCACTCTAAATGGCACATCACTACATTATAAATTAATTACATGACATTAGTTTGAATGCATATCACTGAAATGATTATTATCATATTTATATATGTGCATGATGATTTAATGAAATGTATATTTGTTATTTAAATCTCAATGACTACTCAAATGAACAAATATACATATATGATCATAATTATATCTATAAATGAACATTATGAGTATCAAATATGATCATATACAATGATGTTTCAATGAAATGTACTTTTGTTTTTAAATCTCAATAAATACTCATATGAACAAATATAAATATATGATCATAACTATATCTATAAATGAACATTATGAGTATCAAATATGATCATATACAAATAACATATTAAACAAAGATAAAACCAATTTTATCAAATACAACTAGCATATTAGACATGAACATAATATATTCTGTAAATGACTAATTACCTTGGTAGTGGAGACATTGTTAAATCCGTACCAATTGACTTGTCAATATCTTTTAAAAGTTCCGGATCTACAATTGGATCATTTTGGCGGTTTTTTTTCAATTTGTCTACTCTTGACTGAAGAGGTACATCATCATCATCGTCTCTGTTTTATTTAATAAATTGTTAATGTTTTAGTTATTTTCAGTAAAATCTTAGAACAATTACTACAATCGCAAAAAATTTTAACAAAAATTAGGTTTTACAAAAGTTAGGGTTCATACATTTCTTCAGAAATTTTCAACAAATTACTCGTCTGTGAAGTATTTTTCTCCAAAATCATACTACAATTGCAAAAAATTAACAAAAATTAGGTTTCACACATAAAATCGCACTATAATTGTCATCGCAAGAATATGAACAAAATTACTTACTCTTTGGTAACATTTTGCTCTGATTTTCCAGTTTTATCTTCCATGTTCTTCTCTAAAGCGTTTTTTTTGCAAAATCACTCTACAATCACAAGGAAAAGAACCAAAATTATGCTTCATACAAAAATTGTACTAAAATCGTAATCAAATGAACAAAATTACTTACTCTTTATCAAAATGCTGCTGCGATTGTTTAATTTCATCTCGAATATCAGACATTTGAAGTAATTATGAAGTGTTTTGAAGCAATTTTGCAATAATTTGAAGAGAATTTCGTTCCGATTCGACGGTGTTGATGAGAGAGAAATTCTACAAAAATGAAGAAGATGGTTTTTAGAGAGAGAATAATTTGATATGGATAGTTTTTTTTTTACTGTGGTTAGTGGGGGTAGTTACTGTAGTTTGTGGGGGTAGGGGAAAAACGCAAAACGCTGCGTTTTGTAGGGGGTGTAGGTTATGGTACCTACACTAGGGTCTAGTGTATACTAATTAAGTCCTAAAAAGGTTAGGTTTAAACAAAAAGTTTTGGGCTCAATTTCTAAGTTTTTTAGGTGTTGGGCAATTTAGTTAAAAATTAGGCCCAACTCAATTTTGACCCAAAGCCCATAATTCGGCCCAAAATAGTAGGTTTGACATGATTTTTTCGACCTGACCAGAAGCATTGGCCTAAAATGGGCCATTTTCTTTTGCCAAAGCCTAGCTCGTGATCACCTCAAGATGATAAATTTATATTTTCTCCAATAATAAACGAAAGGGAAATTTGCCACTTACTACAGCTTAATAAGGTCTATTTGGGAATTACTTCCACAAATTAGAGAACTTCTAAATTACTACCACAAATATTTTAATGAAATACTATTACTACAAGGCCCCACTTTTGGCCAATAATGGCGTCATTAATCACCCTTACCCCTCCTTTAGCCTCGGTTAACCAACTAAACTACCAAAAAAGAAAAAAAATTAAATCCAAGGTAAAACCAACTTATCTCGTTGAATCAACCCTCTTTCCTTTCTTTCTCTTTGTTCGATCTTCCTCCTTCACTATCCATTGATTAAATTCATCCAAGCTTCCACAAATTGCTCAACGTAAGGCCCTGTTCAGTTCACTTAAAAAAATAATATTCATTAAAAATAATTTCACTTCAATAAAAATAATTTAAGTTTAACAAAAATAAGTTCAGTTCAGTAAAATTAATTTCAATTTAGTAAAAATGATTTCAATTCAGCAAAAATCAGTAACTCTGAAGAAGAAATATGATAGAAAATCAGTAAAAATAATTTCAGTTCAGTAAAATTAATTTCAGTTCAGCAAAAATAATTTTAGTTCAGCAAAAATAAAGTAAAGTGAACGGGGCCTAAATGTCTAATCACCTCTATTAAATTCATTTATAAGGGTTTTCGAATTCTAGGGTTTTCACATTTTAGGGTTTATGGCTTTGATTTTGGTTGATTAAAATAAGGCTTTTGTATTTTTCTTTCAATTAAGCTAGTAACTAAGCATAATATATAATTTGATATGGGAAAATATTTTAATTTGTACAAGAAGATGCCTATGTTTAGGGTTAAAATCTGCAAGTGTGGGTTGGAGACATCAATTATATGAAGTCATGGACCAAGGGAAACCCAAGGTTCATAGCAGAGTGTTCTTTAATTTGACTTACATTGGAGTAAATTTTATTTATTTTTTATTTATTTATTTTTGTTGTAGTTTAGTTGGTTAAGTAGAATTAAACCAGAATTAAGGGTGATTAATGACGTCATTATAAGCCAAAAGTGGGGTTTAGTAGTAATATTACGTAATTTTGTAAAAATATTTGCATTAATAATTTACAAATTTTTTATTTGCAGTAATAATTCCTAAATAAGCTTTAACGCGGGTAATTTGTCAAATTAGAAAGAAAGAAAAAAATCTAAGTTGAATTCATTTTCTCTTTGGTCGACTCGAGACTCGACTCGTTCCATTGGAGTTGGCCTGGCTTAATAATACCCGTATAATCGAGTGGCCATTAATACAACTTTACGAATCGGAATTCTTTGTATTGCAATTCTTCCAGAAATCTGCTCACCTTCTATCTTGTTTATGGCCACTTTTGTAAGCATTTCTTCCTCTACTACTCCAATCTCTTTCTCTTTTTCTACCGTTTGTGTTTTGGATGGGTCATTTTTGAGCAATTGTTTGCTGGTGTGATTTGAATTTGTCAATTATTATGGAAATTTTATATTGATTATGAATTACATTTTTTATAAATTTAATTTTAATTGAATATTGAAATTAATTCGTCTTGTTTTTGCAACTTTTTTGGTGATTTAATTTGATTAAAATTTACATTTATAAGATTATTGCTGATGATATAGCATGCGAATGAAAATTATGGATTATTGTTATGCAAGTGTTTATTCGTTGTTGTATGATTATGAAGGTGAGGCTCCCAAGTCCCAAAATATGCGATTGATTCTGGGAATTTTGTCGATTTATCCAATTTTCCTTGAATTTATTGTCACATTGTATTAGTGTATTGTCGGGATTTCACTAAGATGCCCTTTGTAGTATGTAAGTGGCGGTATGTTTGGAAAAATAACAATTTCTTTTAGTTTCTTAGTTGGATATGTGACACGTTTTTTGGACATCCCAAAATGGTGTACATGACTTTTGATTCTCTGACTTAAGTGCTAAAAAGTTGGAGAGAATTTGATGTAGTGACGAAACTCTCACTTGAGAATGTTATAAACCGAAAGTTAGGACTTAGGAGGGAAACTATATGCCCCTCTACCCTTTTATATTGTGTTTGGATAAAGAAAGGGGGAGGAAGGGGAGGGGAGGGGAGGAGTGGGAAGAATGATGAGTTTTCTTTTCAAATCTCTCCATTGTTGGAGAGATCAATTGCTTACAATTTAATCTTTCCGCATTTGTTATCCCAAATAAAAGATACTTTATCCCTCCATTTTCCTTCCTTCCATTTCTGTAAAAGTTTGAAAGGGCTTAGAGAGAACAAAGAAGGGAATTCAACTTGTTGGAAGAGAGCAGGAAGAAATTTTCTATGAACATTACTCAAAACATGTTATTCAGTGTTGCTTGACTTTGTAATCCTCCTAGAATTGATATTTGATCTATGAAGTCATGAGCTGCTGTTGCTCGTTTTTGAAGAGACTTCATCATTGGATGGATAGTCAACTTGGGTTTTGAAATAAATTTATTTGAGTAGTATAGAGTTGCTTTGTTTTGGTTTATTCTGATTCCAGCATCCAAAAGGGGTTTTCTTCTCTCTCTCTCTTTCTCCCCAATTAATATACTTTATGTGCTGCATATATGCTCTCTTTCAATCAATAAACGCCCTTTTCTAAAAATAGAGCATAAAAAGTTATTCTCTTTTCCGTATTCTTGTATGGAATTGCTTCGCGGACTCTAGGCCACTGAAAATGTTCAAAGAGTGCCGATTGTCTCTTCAATCAGCTTCATGCAATGTAAGTACGAGGAGTCTAGTAGCCTAGAAGTTTTACCCTCGAGAACTACAGCCCTAAGATAAATTGTGGGTTCATTGCTATAATGCGGAATTTCTGAAGAAACTGAGCTAGATAACAAGGGAAAAGTTTCCACAAATTCTGCAACTAATCTGATTCTTCCTTTATACAGAAATAATACTCCTAAGTCCTAAGACAAGTAGAAGGCATGGAAGCATAAAATGAGAAAATAAAGCCTCTTGCCCATGCTTTCTAATAATTGTCTACGAATCCCTGACTTGACTGTATCAACTGACCTCTATTCGTTGATGAATTATATATGCGATGATTTTTTTTGGGATATACTTTGGTTTGGTAAAAAGTCCACAAGCTCTAAAGCAACCAAAATCTTCTTGTTTTTTTTTTTTTTTTTTTAGGCAGTTCCCTGCTTTTTACATGAGGGAATTTGTCCTTGTACTGTTAAAAATAGAATGGAGAAGTTGTAGTGTATTGACAAAGAGGCTCTGTGACTTAAAATTTTACTTATGTCATGTATCCAGTGGCACTAAAGAAGAGCACAAAGCCCGGATGGCCTGCCTTTTTAATTTTTTTTCTTTGTAATTTGCTTTGTTAAGAGAAAACTCTGATGAAGTTTGGTCTTTTCCCAGTTGGTCATTTGAGACTTTGATATTTAAATAGTAAATGACGGGCCAAAGATATCTGATTACACAATTGGAGTAAAGCTATTATATCTACATAGTGCCAAACAGTGTAAAACTGTTTTACAGAAGCTCGAAATTTCCATGGCCAAACACTCTTAGACTCCTGTTTCTCAAAAGTTTTTCTTCAAAACTGTATCTGGAAAATTACTACTAGGAAACAGAAATAACTGAGGTCTTCTGGGTATTTGTCAAGAATTACAACTATATGATTACTTTGTTGGGATAAATGCTTTGTTGAGATATTATTAATTTTGAATGAATTTTAGCTGTTGTTCATTTTTCTTGTTTTTGTGATTGGTAGATAACAAAATTTTGAACATGAGGTCTGTGGGCAAGAATTGTCTTTATGATGCTATACATGATACTATGATAGTGGCTTGAAGTCAAAAGTCATATAAAGGACTGATGCCATTTTTTTTAATCTCTGAAGCAGCATTTTTTTGAGCTGGACTAAAGCAATATAACATCAATTTTGGCTTATGCTATGGGAAGCACTGGTGGACAAAAGCTTTCAGGATTGCAGAAGCATGTCCTGAATCTTTACAGAGGTTTTCTGCGAGCAGCCCGTACCAAACCACCTGAAGGTCGTCGTCAGGTTGAATTGATTGTATCTGAAGAGTTTCGCCGCAATTCCAAGCAAATTGATCGCAAGAATTTTGTTTACATAGAATACTTGCTTCGACGTGGTAAAAAACAACTTGATCAGATCAAGAATAGTGATATTGTCAGCTTGTCATCCATGAAGGTTGGTGGGGCTGAGAATAAAGATACGTAGGTCAGCAGCCGATGCCATCAGTTATGGTAGGAAGCTAGTTGAGTACAATAAGTTCTGTGACATCTTGATAAATTTTCTCATAATCGAGCATTTGTCTCTGACAAAGAATCTTATTGTAATTTAAGAAAGCAGGAATGGTTTCTATGTCAATAGGAAATCCTATAAAATTTGTGTGCACCAGTTCTTGCATCAATATGGGTGGCTAGACAGAGCAATTGGGAGGATTCCTGTCATATTTCAATTTCAAATGGGATGAAAATTTTCAGGTTACTCCCTCAGTGTTGCTCTGGTTATTGCAGTGGCTAGATCACACATCGTTCTTTTGAGTTTTGTGAAGGGACTTGTTGCACGTACATTGGCTCGTTCCATAGGCCATAATAACTGGTGGAAATTTTTATGAATTTCTATTTAATCGTCATAGTAAAGTTGCATACAAAAAGTTCACATATTATTGTTTGATTTTTAAGTGATTTCAAAAGTGAGAATTGAAATGTTGAAATTCAATTCCAAAATTATTGTTTGTTAAAATATTGAAAATTTGAAAACCAGAATTCAATTTCATCAAAAAAATAAAAAAAATAAAAAAAAAATGATGCCTGCTTTTTTTTTTCAGAGAACATTAGATATTATAATATTTGATCCCAAAGCAAGGAATAATCAGACTTCCAAGGGGAAAAAAAAAACCGAGAACAAGTTTTAAAGTGTTTGAAGAGTTTTTACAAAGTTGAATGTCAATCTTCACGTAGAACTTGTAGGGAAGGTAAGCTTCTTCATCGATGGTAAGAAAACTTCAATGCAAATTACCGCTGTAGAGTTGCAGACTTCAATGTGACTAAAAGGTGGTGATAATTAAAGAAGGAACCATTCGGTGGATACGGGAGAGTGCTGATCGATGTAGAGAAACACAACACAAATATATCAGCTGTTGATTATGCTCATTGATCCGAAAATTTTCAGCCATACATAGACCATACATAGAATACAAGCATAATTAAGTGGCTGTACATGGAATATACAAGACGTGTTAATTTATCGTTCTGAAATTCTGGACATAATACATCTATCGGCTACATAAATTTGTTTTTATGTACAAAGGATACTCGAGTACACAGCATTGACCAACAGGAACAACACTAGAATACTATAGTCCTATGTCCAGTTATAGTGTTCAAACCCTATAGTTGTCACACAGAGAGAATCTATACTCCTAATGTAATCTTGGTCAGAGTTTTCAGTTCTACATAGCTAACTCTACCGCACTGTATTGGTTTTCTTGGGTGATTTTTTTATCAGATTGCTGCTAGAGAATGTTAATGGCAATTCTTCTTCAGCAATGTCTTTTGTATCCGGCAATCTATTAGACACACTGTCATTTTTTGTTTTGCTTCTCTGATGCTTTGGTTGATCAGGGTATTCAGGAATGTCTCGGTATAAATGATTCAACACAAAGAGTGCAGTATCATGGTCGCGCCAATAGTTTCTGCACATATAACAGAATATATGTAAGGCAGTTAGACTGATAAATAAAACATGCACAAATCTCATAACATGCTGCATTTAATACTAGTGATTGGAAACATACGTGTGTGCTCCAATAGCTGATATATATGAATGCTGAAAAGTTTTATCCTACAATATTCATAAGAAAATCCAGTCAAAAGCATGAAATGCAATAAACAGTCCAAAAAGGGGTAATTACAATAAACTAAATTTAAGACCAAGAAGGAAGTTCGGTTAAAACAATCCTAAGGTTCCCAACTATAACCAACATGCGCAAAATAATCACTTATACTACAAACTATTCACTACTTTGGAATATTCTGAAAATTTGTAAGCTCTCTGAAAAAGACCTCCCTGAAATATTCAGAGTTGTATAAATGTAAAATCCATAAAACTATGTTAATACTTAAATTACTAAAACTACAAAGTACATACTTTAGTATTAAAATATATCTAAAGCACAAAATTTGTCTAGCTGGACACTACTATTCCAGTGTTTTTTTTTTTTTTTTTTTTTGAGGGGGAGGGGGGCAACATTTCTAGGTCAGATTACTTTGCACACATCAGCACTAGTACACATTCAATAAAAAGCATGAAACAAGAATGTTTACAATTAGTAATAGCAACAAGCCATTACAGAAACTCTAAACTCAAAAGCCAAGATTCATATATGCATTTAGAGCAAAATTCTTTGAGTTCTAGAGATTTCACTTTAAGGTTGGTGATAAGGAATAACTATAAGCGCATATAAGTGCTATTTTGCTAACATATATGATGGCATTGTTGAAATTAAGTTAAAGTTTGTCACGGTGGAAGGGATTTTGGGGGTAAATATGATGGCAAAAAGTACCACTACGTGCATAATAGTACACAAAAAGTACTATTAAGACAACTTATACTTTAATGGTGCATTATACATGCATAATAGTTCAAATAATTGTACCACTGTAGAAAAACATCAAACGAAAAAAAAAAAGAAAAAAAAAAAAAAACCCAAAAATGTCCTCCTATATACATGCTTAATAAATAGGTGCTATGCGCCTATATGCACTCGGTGATAAGAGCTGCTCTATTCCGAATTCAAGGGGGTAGAGATATGCTATTCTCGCAAGTGTCCACTTTTTGAAATTACCTTCATCTCACAATATCCCCCTGTAGGACTACACCACTGAGATTTTTTTCCTCAAGGAATCCTTACAACTTCCATATTAAGAGAGGCTGATGAAAGGAAGGTGGATTAATTTGTTTCAACTTTACTCCAATATAAAAGGTCAACTGGATGCCGACATCTTAGGGTTTTCACTTGTAAATGTTTCAGAATACCTGTCATATCAGCAGCAAATGTTGATCCTTAACTCTTGGCAAATTCATTTGGAAAACCAAATGTATCACAAACTTGATGCAAATGACTGAACCACGATTTCCAATAAACCAACACCAAAACTTGAAAAAGAACATTTTTGGGCTTTATCTTTAACAATGTATTTGTATGAGGAAATTGAAAGGGAGTGGAGAGCAGTCCATTAAACAATATTTGGAAAAAAAATGAACATAGGTTGGGGAATGGAATTGACAAGATCTATTTCCTTCCCATTTTGATAACCCAAAGCTTTCCAATGACAGAAAATCTGGAAGGAATATACAAGTCCACACTTTACTTCTCCTATTTTTTCCATGGTTGATAACTAAACACATTGTAAAAGTGAGTGCTCTGCAATTTGCTAGCTGTACGAGTAAGGAGCCTCTTTTCATATTGATCTATCTAATTCAGTTTGTTTTCAAAGGGTGCCCCATCCCCAATATTAGTTAATTTTCATTTGACTTAAATTTATACATATTTTGTCAGCTACAGAAGATTAAACCATATAAAATTAGTTTGTGTTTACTATAATTTGATCTTTCACGTAAGATCGTACAAATAGAAATTCATGAACCAAGTATTGCCAGATCACTAACTACGGATAAAGTGCTTCTCCCAAGCCCATTATGGGTTTTCAATTATGTTTCCCAAGAGAACAATGAATGGAAAATATCACCCCCCCTTCAAAGAATCCTTAAAATCTACTCGTATTCAGATATTCTAACTTTAGCATAACAACATTTTTCTTAACAAAAACCACTATCGTCCACCCAAAACCAAGATACTATCACATCCCTTATTGCATTCCCCACAAGTTGCAATATTAAGCAATGAAACTGATCATGTGACCAAAAACTTTAAAAAGCAAAGATGAAGAGGAGCTGAAGTGTTCAGTACGCAGACCTGAAGGACATGATCGATTCGTCCATCTTCACTCCCAGTTAATCTCTCCATCATATAAGAACCATAAGATCGCACTTCCTCATTGACATCCTCCACCTCTTCTGCAATATATCCAATAGTTACAGAAAGAAAAGCAGCAATTGGAGGAACAATTTTTTAAAAATTATGAGGCTCCCCTTTATTTAATAGTCCAACCAGAGCAATTTTATATGCACAACAGCTAGTAAATTGTGCGTGGCAGAGCCAAGGGTAAATCTTTGACTATGTGGTTGCACTTTGTGAACTAATGTGAAAAAAAAAAAAAAAAAAAAAAAAAAAAAAAAAAAATCCTTACCGGTTGTGCAATGAATATCCTCATCCAACCGGCAAGGAAGGCCTATATTAAGAAAATAGAAAATCTGCAATTACCTTCGAGCCTGTCCTTCTTTGATTGACAAACTGTAAGCACCTGAACCTGCCAAAACAATTATACTTCTGTAAATCCCATTCCTTTCCAAAAACAGTACTCAGATACAAGGATGCATACAATTAAATAATTCAATCACATACAATGGGTTAACAAATGCGGGTAAGTGAATTCCTCCAGGAAACAAAAGATTTGGATTTTGCAATAAAAGAAATCATTACACAGAAAGACTGCAAGACTAAACTGATCTCTTTCAAGAAATTTGACTGAAATTGGGCTACAAAGATCACGCAAGATTGGAGGAAGAGCACCTTGGTCCCGGTTTATAAAAACAAAGGAGACGATCAAGATTGTTCTGACTCGAGGCATCAAGCTTATGAGCCACACAATGAAGTTGTGGGAAAGAGTGATTGAACATAGGTTGAGGGCATGCACAAGCATTTCGGATAACCAATTTGGTTTTATTCCTAGGAGATATACTATGGAAGCAATCCATTTGATAAGACAAATGATGGAATTTTATAGGATAAAGAAGAAGGATCTTCATATGGTCTTTATTGATTTAGAAAAGGCATGTGACAAAGTGCCAAGAGAGGTAATTTGGTGGGCAATGTTGAAGAAAGGTATCCCACGAAGGTACGTGAACCTGGTTAAGGATATGAATCAGAATGTGTCAACCAATGTGAGGACATGTGGAAGGTTGACAAAAGATTTCCCTATTACAACTGGATTGCATCAAGGGTCAACATTAAGCCCTTTTCTTTTAGCAACGGTTCTAGATGAAATAACTAGACCAATTCAAGATGAGGTTTCATGGTGTATGTTGTTAGCAGATGATATCGTTTTAGTGGATGAAACTAAAGATGGGGTTAATGCCAAGTTGGAGCAATGGAGGCAAAGGTTGGAATATAGAGGGTTTAAGTTAAGTTGGAGTAAGACTGAATATTTGGTATGCCGCTTTTGTACTTAGAGGGGGACAAACAATGATGTAGTGAGTTTGGATGGAAAGGACTTGACGATGAGTGAATCTTTTAAATATATTGGGTTGATCATCCAGAAAAATGGGGACATTAATCAAGATGTGGCCCACAGGATTAAGTCGGGGTGGCTTAAATGGAGAGCGGCCACGGGAGTGTTATGTGACCGAAGCATTCCCTACCAGTTAAAGGGAAAACTCTACACGACGGCCATAAGACCAGTGTTGCTTTATGCTACAGAATGTTGGGTTCTAAGAAGGAACACATTAAAAAGATGAAAGTTACGGAAATGCGCGTGTTAAGGTGGATCTGCGGGAACACCTAAGATATAGAATATGAGGTTATTCGCAAGAAAGTTGGTGTGGCAGGCATTGCACACGAACTAAGGAAAAATCGTCTGCGTTGGTTTAGGCATGTAAGACAGAGACCCGAGGGTGCACCGGTACGAAGAGTGGAAGAGTGGGACCATGGAGGGGTTAAATGAGGGAGAGGGAGACCGAAAATGACTTGGTTGGAAGGATTTAGGAAGGATATGGATTTGCATGAGAATGAGACATTGGATCGTAAAGGACGGAGGAGGAAGATTTTTGTCGATGAGTACACGGAATAATCAAATTTAGTTCATGTAGCAGACCCCACTTATGAGATGAAGGCTTTGATAGATTGATCACACGGAAAGACTGCAGGACTAAACTGATCGCTTTCAAGAAATTTGACTGAAATAGGGGATCACCAACATTAACGAAAGTGATATGAGAACTGGAGCTATTCATAAACTAGGAATGTGCAATGATCCTAATTTGATAAGTTATTATAGAAGGAAGTAAAAGGGAATTACTGGTAATTATTAATGAAGAGGCAATTATGAGCTTATGCAAAAAGATAGGAAGTTTACTGAATTTCAGGAGAATTTATTATGCAGTGTGTTATGTTGTAATCCCACTTATGGAATTAAGGCTTTGATTGATATTGATTGATTGTGTTATGTTGTAATGCTTTCTGTTAGGCTCTATGTAATAATAAAAGGAGACATGTAGTAAGAAAGGGAAACAGAAATTTGTCGTAAGAGAAACTCATCGGGACAGATGTCCACCTCTTGAATGTGGGAAGTTTTAATTAATTACACAGATTAGTTAATACAAACTATTGCTTGCCTATATTCAGTATTCATACGATTAAGTACCAGAATTACTAGGGATTCCTAGAAGAATGACTTCCGCTTTCTCTAATTTCTAAAAGACAGCTTAGGTACAGGAACATCATCACGAGTTAACTCAAGCCTTTCTATAACATAAACGATTTTTAATAAATATTTTCTACTAACTTTCCGCAAAAAGTCAATTTGTCACATACTAGTATATTTTAAAACATACCACAATATCCGTTATACTTGAAGATATAATCCATTATTAAAGCCATTTTATATTGCTATAATAAAGTTCACATATAACAAATCATCAAATTCACAGTTTAGTCACTATAAATATTAAGAATTAAAAACCTCTCTTTTCCTAAAAAAAATAAAATAGAATAAAAAAATAGAAAATAGAAAAATATTAAAATCATGAAAAAATAAAATAGACAAAAATACTGAAGGTCTAGAGAGATCGAGAGGACAAAAGAATCATGCTGTTGTGGTTGTGCTGCTTCCAAAGGGACATATTGCTAAATTGGGCATGAATTAGCAATCAGGAGGGCTTTAAACCATTTACAGTTCTTTTTAAAGAAGGTATCCAGGTAAATATTAATTATATATGAAAAAATGTATATAATGCGGTATTTTGGTAATTTAGCTGAATATGTAAGGGCATGTTGGGAAATTCATTAAGAGCAAAAAAAATGGTTGAACATTTACAAGTAGATTTAGCATTTTTGAAACCAATGTTGTACTTTCATACAAAAATATTAAACTTTTGACACCAATGCTGTACATAAAAATTGAAACGGAAAGTTCACACTATTTTGCAAGCATGTCATTGATATATACAAATATGTGTGTATCAATTTCATTTAGGAATTTCTCCTTTTAAATTATCATCCTCGAAATTCCATTCTTTAATTTGATATTTTTGTCAAACTGATCAATCAATCTCAACCTTGACACAAACCCAAAGCTATTAACAAAGGGTTTATCAAATTAACTATGTGCCAGTTCAGTTCAGGTTTTCCTCAGGTAATTTTTCATCAGTTCTGTACATAAGCAATGGACCTTGATCCTCCTTTCTCTTATCTGGTTGCAAACTTGGACGAGAATAGGGGGTGCTTATAGAAGATAAATATCAAACTTATGAGCAGAAGTATTGACTAGTGCTCATCTCTAAAATGTGAGAACATCATAGCAGAGCATTAGTGCAATACAACAAAATAAGAGCATTCACCTTGACGTTGATCTCAGTTAGCGTGTAATTTACCAATTACCATTCACCTAGTGATTATAGAAACTAGAATTGTTGGCAACACAAAGATAAGAGCACAAGACAATACTACAGGCCATAGTAGAACTCACCTTGACAGAATTTAGATGTTTCACAAATGACTCAGATCTTGCAGCAAAATCTTCAGCAAATTCCTGCAATTCATAGCATAATCCAGAAATAGTGAGAAAGTCGGGAAAAGGAATGGCAATTGAAGTGGTTATAATGCTTTCTGAAAGCCACACCTGAAGTCCAATATGCAATCGTTTGCCTCCTTTGTGATAGGGGATTATGACAGGGCGTTTGCTGATATATTCTTTACAAACCAGAGGTTCTATTCTGAGATAAGACCCAAAAATAGTAGTTTTTATATCATATAAACAAATGAGCAATTACGAGCATTACATGCAGAATAAATGCAAGTATTAACTAATATCACTAATAATTTTCAAATTAGCTTTTACAAAGCCACAAATCTGTCAGAGATTATCCCGGTCAATAAAAAGCGAGAGAGCAACATGGTCACAGTAACCAATGAGCACTCAAGTCAGTCTGGCACTCTGACCATTGGTCCTTTTCTCCAAAGAAATAAGATGAAACCTCTTTAACTTTCTTACCACCTCTTGCTCTTACCATGAAAAGATAGTGGTTCGTAAAACGTAACCAATGAGCTAAAAATCAAGTGAGCATCTGCTGGTTCTTAGTCTTTTGTGGGGTGGAAGGTTCCAGCATACAAAGATAATAAAAATGAGAATCATCAATGGCAGTGAATGGAATGCCATTAGAATTGACCGATTTTATACATAGAGGTGAAGTTAAGCTGTCAAACATGAAGTTTCTTAATTTGCTCTCAATCCTGATTCAGATCTATAAGCTCAAAATAAAAATTTGATCAGCTGGCAATGAAATTCTGACTACTATTACTCGTAGATATATTGCCTCTTCCTAGAATCTAACAATATTAAAATTACAAGTAAACAACAATCAGCCTACAAGCCATATGGACATCAACAGATTTCTAATCGGATCATTTGATGGGTACAAATTTCTTACAATAAACATCCTATCCAAACAACAATTCATTCTCCAAACCCTCCATGTCTTCTTTTTGTCTCTCCCATCCCTTTGCCCTCCTTTCCACATTCAAGTCGTAACCCTTTTTCAGTGCGTACTCATGCCACATCCAGAATTGAAACAGATTTTACAGCCTATAACTAGCGTTGTATCAAAACCAGTAAACAATGAATTTCAACACGTCTGAGTAGCAGTCTAATACATAAAAAGTGTAATAATAAGGTGGAGATTACCTATATGCCACAGGATCAAAAGGGTGAAAGATGTTGAACATCTGCTGACAAGCAGGCATCTCTTCATTTATATTCTCCTCCCCCCAGTATTCTCTCCCTTCACCTACAAGAGCAGAAATCACGATACATAAAACTGGGAAACCCTAAAAATGCAATGAAAACAGAGAATATATCAAAGTAATTGCAGTTCCAAGGAGGATAAAAATGTATGCAACCCCATCCTATACAACAAAGGCTGATGCTCCCCAAAGTAAAGCATAAAATAACCCAAAATAAGCACTGAAAAAAAAAAAAAAAAAAAAAAAAAAAAAAAGATAGTTAAAATTTTGTATAGTTACGTTAGTAATCTCTTCACCTCATTTTCCCTTATATTACTGGCCTTGAACTTATTTTATCTTATTATCAGTACAATTCAACCCGTATCTTATTTGACCTTATTATTAAGTCTTGTTAGACCTTATTGGAAAGATTAACCCTTATCTTATGGTATCAAAACTTATCAATCCTTATCTTAATTGAGCTTATTAAATCTTATCTGAACTTATTTGTTAGCCCTTATCTCATCTTATATGAACAATAAGGCCTTTGATAAGAGAACATAAGGTAAGAAGAACAAAGCAGAAGTTAAGAATGTTTTGATGAAGCACTAAATACTTTATACATAACATTTATCCACAGCCAATAATAAATCCTTATGAAGAGCAAACAGTAAATAAGTAATAAAATTAAAATTATAAATACCCATGTTAGTATGATGTAGTCACTCTCTTTAGTCTTTACCCTTCTTAATTTGCACAGTACAGAATTCTGACTTAGAAAATACTAAAACAACATCATGAGACAATCTCAATGGTCTGAAATTAACATTAACTAAAAATGTCACTGAAAATCAAATACAGGAGTTTAACATAGCATTAAACTAAACAGCAACCCAACATAATCTAAACAGAAAATTTCTTTGTTTTTCAAAATATATTGGTCTTTAGTGCTCATAAATCAGCTAAAAGAATCTTTTGGTGGAAGAGGAATTTCTATAATCATTGCTGTATCAGACAGGATTTGTACCCATTACCTACATTTTTAAAAATTTATAATAGCAAAACGGAAAAGTAAAAGAAAAGGTCTACAATAAAGGAGAAGATCAACCACCTGTATACAACATCAACTACTAGATAAACAAAAAAGGAAATACTATTCTCTGATGAGTGGAAAGTATAGATTATTAGGGAAAAACACCATCCGCATAAGTTTAAAAGCACAAATTTAGAATAATCCAAAGACGTTTAAGACATACCAATTCCAATGCGGACATTTCGAATGGAAAGAAAGACACCAAGAGGGGACCCAGCTGCAAAGAATGTATGTACCTGTTGCATAGCAAACATGTTTGAATTTGAAAGGACTGCACTAAAGATCTTACAGATGGGAATACGAGAATACAATAAACGAATGGTATTAACAGTTTTAAATTACCTTGAATTCAAGCTTGGTGTACTTGATAAAAGGTTTATAACTCGTGGATAGATCGTTTTGACTGGTCAAAATCTTTTTGGATTCATCTTGATTTGAGGTGCCTGGATGAACTTCATGACTCCCTGCATAAGAAAAAATGCATAACATAGAATAAAAGACACGGACTAAGACACATCAATGCAGAGGATGTATAAGAAGAAAAGAACTGAATACGGTGCAAATAAAGAAAGATCATTGATCACCTTCCAAAGACCTGCTACTAGTATCATTACAACCAAGTTGAGCTTCCAATTGTGCAACACGTGCTTTTAAAAACTCAACCTGTAGCGATAGAGAGAAAAGGTTAAAAAAAATCAATTAAAATATGGAAGCTGAATTATGAAACGATCAGGCAGAAGATACATTCCCTCGCACCTCTGACTTGAGATCTTGAATAGTCTTGTGTTCATCACTAGTATCTGACGTTTGCAGAGGTTCGGCTACATTTTCTGAAGCATCAGGGTTCACGAGATTATCCAAATTGGTATTTGCCTCCAAGTTTTCAGTGGTGTCACAATTGACATCACAGGCTTCACTCAAGGTTCCATTTTCTTCTGGACACACATCGCTAGGACTGCAAAGGTGATCCTGACCATCTTCTGCTGAAGATTTAGTGCCAGCTTGCATTTCACTCACTTTCAGCGTAGAACTTTCATCTCTAATAGTGAAGGAAGTTGGACTAATATCAGAAACTAGACAGTCTTCAGAGTCAACATTTTCAAGCAAAGACGGAACATGATGTCCTCCTGACTTGTCTTCATTTGAAGTTTCCTGAAAAGTTCTAGTACCATCATCCATGGAGTTGACTTCAGAGGGCATTTTAGAAATATTTTCCGCTGTCTCGTCTTCTTTATCATGCTTTGTATACATAAATTCCATTGGAAATGGGGAGGACAAATTCTCTTGGTGGCAGAGAATATCATATGAGAGAACACTTCCCAAGGAATGACCATACAAGGAAACCTACAAAATTTATCATGCATTTTTAGCATAACTTTTTGCAGAACAAATTAGTTTTGGAAAGTAGTGCAAGTCAGGCCAGAGTAAGAAAGTAAAATTCACAGCAGTTCTACCTTTCCGTCATACCCTGGATTCCTCTTCAGAAACTTCAAATATAAACGATTCAGTTGGTTTGAAACCTGTGAAAGGACAATGGACCATCTATATCATCCATCAAACTGACTCCAATCTAAGTATGACCCACAGTTAGGAATAAGGTCACAGAGACATTAATTCCAGGAGGAAAAAACAAAAAGCAAGTTCAATGCAGCACAGAATTAAATATGTATAACTCAAGCATACACTAGCCAGCAACAAGAGATTCAAATCTAACTAAAATAGAATAGATCATCATGAGTACAAGAAAATGTCAGCTACAATAGACATAGATTTTACAAACCAGCACAACTCCAAACTTCAAATATGGAAGATAAAAATAATTTCAAAATATAACATTTGGTTACCAATCTCATCATTCAATTACCTTTAAAAAAAAAGGACATACATGTGACAATAGCTATAGTTCTCTACCCTCTCTGCTATTTTCTGGGAGGTAGATGATTAACAAGAGAGACATCAAAAATGGAGGGAGTACTAAACACTTGGATTGATATCTAAAAATTTGTTTACAACATGACCAAGTACTTGAAATATGGATATGCATTATCAAACTTCCAAAAGAAATCCATCAAATATTCTTTAAAGGCAGTGCATTCGTGACATGAAAACCACATGCTAAACGTATACTCTTCCTTACAAGAGCAAACATATATATATTGACTCGTAAATAATATTACCCTAGCCAAAGAAGCACAGAATCAATAAAGAGCTCCAAGAGTAATGTTATAATACCGAGTCAATAATCTCCTGGCAATAGATGGGGCTCATGTAGTACAACACATCATGAACAGTCGCACTTAGCGTAGTGCGCAAACCTCGTACACCATCTAATGTAATTTTCTCCACAGCAGATTCTCCGCTGAGCTTCAAACCCTTTCTCCACTGAAATAGACAAAAGCCAAGTATGCAAATTTCATTTAGCTAAGACCCACTTATCAAAATTATAATCTTTGCAGGCAAGAAAAGTATTCTAACTAATATGCAAGTAACAAACAATGCAACTACAGAGCACAGCTCAAAGCTAAGCTATTTTTGTCACAAGTCTCACAAGGAAATCCCATTAGAAACCACAGCTGCATGCATCACAAATAATAATAGAGAAGTGATTTGGCTATTCCATCCCATGGTCTTCCTACAAGTTAATATTTGAACAAAGAGAAGCAATTTGATTCCATCCCCAAAAAATCAAAGCTGCAAGTATACCATTTTACATGTATTCCTAGTCTAGTTGAAACAATATTTTGACACTTCCATGTTGCGACACTGAAGAGGATTGAGAAAAGCTAAGGTCTAAAATAACTTATCTCAAAACTTGACAAGAGGATTGAAGCTATGGGGAGTTAGACGCAAAAATAGTGGTAGGTTATTAATGGGAGCTTATAGATATAAATTCATGAACCATCAAAGCTTGTGACAACCAGGGTGCATTAAAAATGTAAAAGGGTATGGTTAACTTAAAAGGGGTACTTTTAACCTACTAACTTTTATATAATATTATAAATTTTATATATAGATCTTACTGTTTTGCTTAAAATGAGGAGTAATTAATTGAGCCTCCCTTCTCGCTACTGCTTTTGAAAATCTCACGGAACAAACTTCACAAAACTTATTTGAATTGGGTTCCAAACAACAGGAGAGAGAGACAAAAGAAGCAGATAGAAATTGGATATACAAGCAGTCACTGCCACATCACAACAGCAAGAGACAACGAGCAGCAGGCGACGACAGCATAAAATGCAACACCAGCAGGAGCACCAGAAGCAATAGGGGCAGATGAGTGCTGCGACAGCAAGGACAGAGAGTAGTTGCAGAAGATGGAAAATGAAACAATAAAGGGAAGATAGAATGATGAAAAATGATGTCAAGAGGAAAAAAGCCAAACAAATAAAGGATATATAATTTCACAAAAACCTGAACGCAAAACACAAGCCATTTGCCAGGAAGCTAAAGCCATTTGAATAATTTCTAATTGCATTTAGGAAAATATTAAAAATATTTTTTTAAAAAAAACAATGTTTAGGGTATGCAAAAATACAATATTTAGGGTATGCACATGCATACCATCCGCAATACATTGTAGATATCCTGCCCACATGCAAGGGAAGGCCACCTGAATGGGGAGAAATGACTCAGACCTACAGCCATGAGTAAGAGAGAAAGAGGAGGGGAGGGAGGGGGGGGGGAGGGGAGAGGCCGAGAAAGATAGAGGCGCCTATAAGGGCAGTTGAGTTGTTTAATGTGACATATGACATTATTACAATTATGTGTATGATACAACTTACACCAATGTAAACAAGTATTATATATATACGTATACTGATTAACACCAGAAAGTATAATTGAATCGTTCGCCATCCTCCCCACCCCAAATCCATGATAAAAAATCAAAAATAAAGATTAACAGAAAGAAGCACAATGAGTAAAACATAATAAGAACATACAAACACCTGATGATTAAACCCTTACTTGGCATGGAATAAAGAGGACTCTCTGAATGCCACGCTGATATGATGTCAGGTGTTTTTCAGCTAAACTTGAGGTGATATGGCGATAAGTTGCCACATCGTCAACCAGATTAGATTTCTCCAGTCTTTGACCAATGCCGTGAACCATAAAAACTAGATGGCGAACCGGAACCTAAAAATACAATAACAATAACAATAACAATGAAAAACAAATCCATATAACCAAAATCACATGTCACCAAGCTGGGAGAAAAGAGGGGGGGAGGGGGGGAATAAAAAATGATCAAGAGCCGAGTGAAAAACTGTTCAAAATAAATACTGTACAGAAACAATGTTAAGATGAAGACTAAATAAGTATTCCCAATAAAGATGAATGACGTGTATGAATCTAAGAACATGTAAGTGTATCATGTAGCCGTCTCCCCTCTTTTCTTCTGATTCCATAGCTGCTATAACAGAAGTGCTTGGCTACTGGACATGCAAGAGCATAAACTTACTTTCCCAGGTCAAGAGAACAAGCTAATCTAAAAAAAATTTCCAGAATATAGTCATGATGGCCTATAAGCTTAATTTAAAAGGCACAGAGCAGAACATGGCAGCAACTGTTCCTGGGTTACATAAGACACAAAAGAAAAGATGACAGCAGAAGTGCATTGTTTGAGGATAGAGGCACTATCCGCTTGGCAGCCTATATTTAGAAGATGAAGTAACCAAATGGCAGGGGCATTTTGATGGTGTCAGAAATTTATATACTCAAAAGATTTCTTTACAAGATCTAATCATCTAACAACTTTTACATTGTATTTAAGTCATAGTGCAAAACTTTAGCAATCAGGCCTTTTGTAGAACACCACCAAAAAAAGCCTTCAGTTGCTACCTTGCTATAGTATTTTAAACATCACACTCCATTAAGGCATCCATATAATAGAGTACCATATCTAAGATAGAGTACAAGTTAGACCTCTTTCTACATTGTCTTTCTGTTTCATGGTGGGGGGGTAATAGAAGTAAAAAGGCATGTACCTCAGAACAATAGTCATCCATCTCTTCCTCTTTTTGCTGACGCAACTCATCCTACAATAAACAATGAAATCTTAAAAACCAAGAGGTTCATATGAACATCTACAGAGAGCTGCCCTCAACTGCCCAATATCACAGAAAACAAAACTAGGGTTTTAACATCTTGGGTGTGATCACGATTGCAGTAATGAACAGCAGTTAAAATCAAAACCACTTTGGAAGGCAATGCAGATGACTTGCAGCTTGTGGCCTAGTATCACTGTCACATTAAGCTCAAAAACATTTACAAAGCTGATATACACAGATCAATCATTTGCTATTGCTCCATCACCAACATTATGTTATAAGCCGACTACATAATCATAATTATCAACAAATTGATTAAGACAATTTGAAAATCAATTTGCAAGTCAACAATTGTCTACATTACTATATACAAGATTCTAGTGAATCGATAATTAGGTTAAGGAAGCTTTCGGAGACAGTAAGTTGATTAGAAGGATGTCAGTTTTAGCAACTCTAAGCATAAGGTTTTTCTAAAATTAAAAGATATAAGGGGGGAGGGGGGGTTCTATAATATGGAACCTGTGTTGGTTTTGGAGATGGAGATGCAGCATATCCTCGTCTTAGCTTCACACCATTTCCTCCAAAATTGATGATAGTGGAAAAGCCTGAAGCATCGACATTCAGCCACGCCTCCCACGTGTCATCCTCTCCAGTAAAGAGGGCATGCAGTCCCTGCACATCAACAAGAAATAATTAAATTTGAGTTCAGAAGTAAGAAACACTTCTCCACTCAAGACAATATCATACTGGGGTATAGCCTTGTAATTCAACACGAGCTGCAAAAAGTCCAGATGGTTGAAATGTCCTCCGATGCCAAACCTAGAAAGGAAAATCAACCATATCAAAATTGTCAAATCACTATAATTAAGTAATTCAACCAAACACTAGGATAACAAATTCAGTCAATCATTCCTATCTTGAAGAGAATTTTTGAAAATGTATTAAAGAATGATGAAGATGTAAATATAGGCTTCGATACCACGGTATTACCACCCTTTTATATGCACAGAAATAGAAATCGCTAGACATTTCCTCAATAGCTCACAAAGAAAGCAACTCATTTCAGTAATCGAATTTATAACAAAACAAAGCTACCTCTATAGGCACTAGGGCAGTGTCCAAAGAAAAAAGAGTAGATTAAGAAGAAAAAAAAATAGATTTAGCCCCGAATTACGATTTGACTAATATATATTGTTTAATGGAGATTGGTTCAGGTGAACCTATTCTTTTGCATGATACTTATAGCTATTGACACAACATATTGAAGAGTAAATCTTCAAAGAAACAAAAAATATATATACTTCCTCACCTCTTTTTTTATTACAACGTTGAGGTTTTCACACTTAGTGACACACATTTTATACCTTTAATATCGTTAACTATACTTTTGTAAAATTTATAAAAAGTTAATCATTTGAAAGTATAAATCGAGAAGAATCTAACTAAGACTCCACATGACTATGTTAATCCTAACATATACAACACAAAAGACTGCCAAAGGAGTAGGTGTGAATAGTGTAAAATCTCCAATGTTGTGATTAAAAAGAACAGAAGAGTATATTAAAAAAAAAAAAAAATTAAAAACCAAAATACCCAATTAATACACTATCTATAACAAAAGGCACTCATATCCTAATGAGCCAATTTGTATAACAGAAATTATATTGCTAACTAGTGACTACTCTATACTGGTTGGATTAGCAATCTGCCTTGATAAACCAATAAGCTATGAGCTTTGAGTAAGAACCTGGTCATGAGACATGCTAAACGGTCTCGATAGCTAATTAAACATATTTTACAAGTAATTGTTATCCACAAAAAACTTCCAAGAAACAGCTCCAGCCTAACACTTTTCTAAAAGCGGGAAGCTGTTTCAAATATTTATCAAATATTCAATTCATT
Source organism: Chenopodium quinoa (assembly GCF_001683475.1). Classification (NCBI taxonomy): domain Eukaryota; kingdom Viridiplantae; phylum Streptophyta; class Magnoliopsida; order Caryophyllales; family Amaranthaceae; genus Chenopodium; species Chenopodium quinoa. The sequence goes on from NW_018744367.1 coordinate 1,554,051, forward strand.
CAACAAATAGAGTAAAGCACAAGGGCAAGCACTGATGTACAACACAAATTAAATATCCAAGTAAGCAACGAATATTACTTAGATTTTATGTTAGTCCTCCCCAAATATTTAAAGCTTCATGCACTTTTAACTAGCAACCAATTGCAGAACTTGCTAAGATAAGAATTTGCTAAGATAAATAATCTTTCACTGGAAAAGACATTACATTCCATATCAACACCAAAGCTTGAAGACAACAAACAGAGGATATCAAAGAATCAGAAACCTTTTAAGAAAATACTAAAAAAAAAAAAAAAAAGGGTTTTATCCAGAACAGGATAGTTTTCCAGATTACCTGTCTCCGATATGCAAACTCCAACTGCTCAGCAACATCTTCCCGAAGAGGAAGCCAATCAAGTCCTCCACTTTGTGCAAACCAATGACCTCTTAGAACGCGCCGATTCTCACCATTCCAGTACACTGGAAAGCAATGCCGTTTCACCAGATCCACCTGAGGTAATTAGCACATCCAAGGGTGACCAAGAATCAAGTTTATTAACCAAAGAATCAAAGTGTGCTCAAATCGCAAAGAAATCCCTCAATATTCATCAAAAACTGACAGGAATTTGATGAGATTTCATGAAGAACTCCTTAATCCAGTTAATGTCAGAAAACACACACACACACCCCACTACATGTGTGTATATATAGTCTTTATTTGGAAAGATAAAATCCAGTGGACTGCCCCCCTCGAAAAACTTAAACCCACAAGGCACAGGCCTGTAATAAAATTAATCTAATATCATCAATACTGTCCAAATCTTCCTTCCTTCCCTTAAATTTTGAGTCGCACTTCAAGGACAAATAATTAGTTAGATCTTTCTTGTATACATCACTCATAAGCTATAGAATCTTCTTATGGCATCTTTGTTACACAAAGTAGGTAGTCAATAATAGGTGACCAGCATGATACTTCCCAAAAAACTATTCAAACTCCAAAGCTCCATAGAATCTATAACACTTCATTCCTATCAGAGGTCATTACCCTCTCCACATGTGACCCCAAAACTATCTCAGCTGCTTGGTTCAACAACAAAAGCTCATCAGAAAAATGAACACTTAACTAGATGAAAAGGCTAGGTACAAGTAATGTGGATGGAGATAGAGAATCTCAAGGACATAAGGAATAGAGAATATCAAGGGCACATAAGGAATAAAGAATCTCAAGGGCACACAAGATGTGCAGTTAATGAAATACACCAGTAAACAAATAAGCGCCGTACCAGGTGAGGTGAACTAGTATCGACAATGACCAAGTGACAAACAAAGTTGATCACAAGCAGAGCCTTTTATCATCTCATGATAATCAAAAAGAGCCCAAAAAAATGAAAAAGAGTTTCTTCTCAACATTTTTGTCAGAAACTGACAAGAATATAATAACATTTCATGCAGGTCGATTAGTCCCAGTTAATGTCAGGACACACACACACACATGCATGTATGTATGTATGTATGTATGTATGTATGTATGTATATGGTTTTTTAAGATGAAATTTAGTGGGCTGCCACCTCCTCAAAGGGCTCGCACCAACAGAGCACAGGCCCATAAAAAATCAATCAAATTTCATTAATACTGTCCCAATCTCCCGTACTTCATAAAATTCAACTTCTCCATCTTTTTGTTTTGAGAATTAGCCACTACTTATTCATTCTTCTATGCTGTAGAAGATATACTGGACGGGAAAATAGAAAGAATCACATTTAGGTTATAATCCAGGATATTATACTCTTAACAAGTACCCAAATCACAGAACCAGCTACATAGCAGAGAGCATACTTTACAGTTGATCCATTCATGCACATAGAACTGAAGAAGCTAATACCTCATAGAGACCACCTTTCACAGGGACTCCAACTCTCTCTTCCTCCACAACATATAATTCAGATGTTAGAGGATTTTTTTGTAGATCTACAGTAGTTGAACCAGTCTGTCCTTTCGGGCCTTCACTGCATTCTGCATATTCCCTCCACCAATAGGACAGCAACTCTTCTTCTCTCTGTTGCCAACAAAAAAAAAAAAAAAAAAAAAAGAAAATAAAGAGGATATTTTTTAGGAAAGCAGATATTATATGCAAAAGTTGTGAGCCAAAGGAGTAAAGGCAACTATGGCATCAGAGTACAGCAATATGAACAGCATTGTAACCCAGCAGAAGTTTGAAAGAAATGATTTGTGACATCAGAAAAGAAAATTCACTCTAAATGGTTGCTGTGCGACTTGAGCCACATGTTATATAATGATATAGTATTTTCTTTTCCTTGAATTTATAGACTACTTGGCCTGAGACTCTGAAATGTGAGTTCATGCCTCCTAATCTTCATAGTTGACACAGCTGGGAGTAATCATAGTCCATACTCCATACAACATATGGGCCTTTCTACCTTCATTAATATTCTGTCATCAGTACAATTGTTTTTTTTTTTTTTTTTTTTTTTTTTTTTTGATGGGCAGTACAATTATTACCAACACAAATTATTTCTTACCGGAGTCCCAAAAGAAGTTACGGCTCCTGGGGTGCATTACATCACATAGAATTGACAAACATAAAAGGTTGATATTCGACATCAAATAATAAATTTGAAGGCATTCGGTCATCTACTTAAGTTTACAGGCACCTCACCTGCAAGAAAGCAGCCTCTATCGCTAGTGAATCTCTCATACCGAAGCGAAAATACTCTCCTTTACCAACAACCTCCACACGTGGAATCGAGGCAGCCAACTCTGTCCAACTACTACCCATCAGAAGCAATGTCACCGTAGCAAAACCTTGGATTTAAAAAGCATACAAATGCGAACTGGAATCTAAAAGCAAAGTCACTGGTTCTAGCTTTAACAGATACAACATGAATGATAATTGAGAACCTTGTACATTTCATAAATACATACACAGCTACCAAACGACAACATAACATCACCAAACTATGATCTTATACACATCATATATAATATTTTCACAACATTCAAATTGTGTCCATCCGACACCCTGGTGTAAACTTACACCCTCTCACATTATCCTCTCCATTCGCTCGCTCCCCCACATGAACTTGACACAGGGGAGAATGTGCCGGTCTAAAAGTTTACACCAAGATGGAAAATGAGACAATCTTAGGTATGTGAAAGTGATATTCTACACCCGGGATCTCCATTAATGAACTTATACTACGATCAAATCTATCAACTTTAATTCATAAATTACATACATCTTGTCCATATTGTTCAAATGTTATGCACATTCACTTCATATAATATTAAATTAATACTACCTGGGCAACAAAATTTGTCATATAGTTAATAGATTATGAACATACCATATGTTCTCATAATATAAACATTTATATGATCATTTGACACAACAATACATCCTATATTTATAATACAACAATTGGTGCTTAAACCATATGAAACATGATTAATAACAGCTTGTAATAAAATTATTGATCAAAGAAAATACTCACGATTTAGACCCAAAGGAACTTTGCAAAAGTACCACCTAACATCACCCCCATCAGAAGGGCTTCTAGTTTGGGCAAGATACTTCCGTCTACCTTCGAATTGCTCGATTTCATCTGCTAATCTTCGAATATTCGATGGCGTATTCTTGAGCAAAGCAGGATCAGTCTCAGCTTCTTCTTCAACAACACTAGCATCTGAAATTGATTCTTTTCGTTCAATTTTAGCAACCCCATCATCACCCATCATCCAATTGTGTTGTATTTTGCCCCGAGCTTCCAAAATGAATACGAAGAATGAATTCCGAAAAAACTAAAAGTACCCAGTTGAAATTGAGTGGATTGGAGAAAAACCCAGAATTGAAATGGGGTGAAGAAGTAAGGGAGAAAGGTAGAAGTAAGAGAGAGAAAGGAGTGAAGAGGAGAGAGAAAGTGAGAAAGATGAATGAGATTGCGCTCCGTGGAATTCCGGGAAGGAATATTCAGTGCCAGAAACCAAATCGCTAGGTGGTTCTAGCGGTGTAACAATTTTATTTTTGGCAAAGGCAAACTAATTTTTTTATTTTTTTGGGTAAGTTTTTCAGTTTTTGGTTAACAGGTTTTTTTTGTTTGACAAATTATAATTTGTTGTGAAATAAACAGAATAAATAGTGTGTGGCCTAGGCGATGTCCTAGGTTGCTAGTTTGTGTACTTTTTTAATTTGTTAATTATGTTCGACTGTTTGTATAGTTAGTGTGTGGTCCGGCGTTGTCTCGAGTATCACTTTTGTATTTATATTGCCTCTAAATAACTTAATAAATGAAAGGAATATATAATAGTATGTGAAATTTAAAACATTAATAAAAGTTGGTTGAGATGGTAAATGTATTATCTTTATGTATTGGAGGTTACGGGTTCAAATACTTTCGGGCTGCCCAAAACATTAAAAAAATCAGATTGGGCAAAATTTCTACCCAAACCTGACATTTTTTCACGTTGGGCCAAATTTGATCAAATCTATTTTTTTTTTCCTTATACTGTATTTCGCGCCGATTCAAAACATTAAAAAAAAATCAGATTGGGCAAAATTTCTACCCAAACCTGACATTTTTTCACGTTGGGCCAACTTTGATCAAATCTATTTATTTTTCCTTATACTGTATTTCGCACCGATTGAACAAAATACTATACTATTTATATTTTTTTAATAGAACAAAATCAATAATCATCAATAACTATAACTATATATAACTATAACTATATTAACTATATACTAAATGTTAATAATAACTATATACTAAAAGACACACCAGTCATGGCACATGTCATCTCTTGGTGTGTCCTTAGTATATTTAAAAAATAAAAAAAATTAAAAAATTATTTAACAAAACAAATATTTTGCATATATATAAATAAATATAAATCTTACGGTATATTGAGAAATTACGGGTCCAAATCCTCTATCCCATTATTGTGTCCCATTCTATTTAATTGGTCCACGTTATTTTAAATATTAATATTCTTTTTTTAATTTTTAATAGCAAAAAAAATTTAAATAAATTTTACATAATTTATATTCTAGTCCTTATCTCTCTCTCTCTCTCTCTCTCTCTCTCTCTCTCTCTCTCTCTCTCTCTCTCTCTCTCTCTCTCTCTCTCTTTTTTCTTTTTTTTTTTTTTTTTTTCTTTTTTTTTTTTTTTTTTTTCTCTCCCTCTTGTATACAATAACATTTAATTCAACCATTTCAACCTCATTATTTTTCTTTCTTTATACACCTCTATAACTCTACAACACATTATTATCTTCAAAGTTACTTCTAGAGTAACTGACCATATCATCATCATTCAATTGCTCATGGTCTTCAAAAAAATAGTCTGCGATTAGTTTGTAATGACCCAATTTCTTTATCCAAATAATAATTCTGTACCACCAAAAATCACATATAAAACTCAATAAAAATACATGTATCAAAGACCTAAACAACTATGTAGTTTTATCATTCTGACAATGTTATAGCTTATACTAAAAGTAATTATCACTATATACTCTAATAGCTCCCTATGACCAAAAACAAAGCATATGCATATAGTATTTCGTAGATACCTAATTCAATAAGAATTAAACTCAACCAAAAAAAGTTTCATACCTTGTATGGTAAATTGTCAAAATCACTTGTCAATACTTCTTGTGGAGTATCCATTAAAGTGAAATTGTAGTGCTTTGATATTTATGGATGCAATTAGAGAAAGAATGAATTGAGGTAACTAAAAAAAGAATTAGGGTTCTTGTAGAGTTATGGAGAAGTATACAGAAGAAAAAAAATAATGAGGTTGAATTAAATGTAATTGTATATAGGAGAAAAATAAAATAATAATAAGAACTAGCTAGAATATAAATTATGTAAAATATATTTAATTTTATTTGCTACTAAAAATTAAATAAAGAATATTAATATTAATATTTTTAATGATGTGGACCAATTAAATTGAATGGGACATAATAGTGGGATAGAGGATTCGCACCCAGAAATTATATGACAAAGATACAATAATGTCAAAGATATGAATAAATATTCCCATCATCAATTATCTCCTAGAATCAAGGAAACAATAATAATCACCAAGAAAATATCTAATAAAAATACCATGATTATCCTAACATATATATTACGGTGATATATAATTATGCAATCTACCCTTAAAAATAAAAATAAATAAATAAATAAATCTTTGATTTAACAAAGATACCCTTCAAAAAAACAATCTTAGACTTAACAAAGGTACCCTTTAAAAAAAGACTTAACAAAGATAAGAAAGGTCAGTTAATATAAATATAAACTATGCAAATTTTTTTACCAAGTAAGTAATATTATACTTAACTTTATAGTTGACTCACTTTTGGTAACAAACAATTAGTAGTTCGATTATATACTATTATGTCTATATTTTATTTTAATAGAGATGATGACTATATAATTACCTTAGAGAAAGTGAAATAAATTAATTATGCAATCTTAGACTTAACAAAGATAAGAAAAATTGAATAAATTTAAGAAAAGTCAGTCAAATCATTCATGCAATATTATTTTTACCTTTTATTTTTCTCTCAAATTTTCCAAAAACATCTTACCTAACCATTATAAAAAGTATTAATCTAAATTTTTGAATCACAACCACTAAATAACTTTAAACGTTATTTTTTCTAATGGCACAAAATTATACACTTGTACAAAATATCAATCCATCGAAGGAAAATATTACTATACAAGCTAGAGTTATCTACTTATAGACTATTCCATCTTTTAATAATGCAAATGACGTACATTCTCTAGAGATGGTTCTGCTAGATGAACAGGTATGTAATCTAATGTTTGTCATCATTTTTATATATGAGTAGAAGTTATGCTAGCATTTTATAGAGTTTCAATATTTATGTTTTTCTTTTTTTTTCTTTTTTTTAATTTTTTTTTAAATTAAGGAGGAAAGATCCAGGCTTCCGTAAAAAACTCCTTGCTTGTGACATTTCAGAGGGACAAGTTTACAATATTTCAAATTTTGGAGTTGGATTTAATAATGGATCGTATAAACCCACTGGACATGCGTACAAAATTCTTTTTAAACACTTAACTACAGTCAATCAAGTGGAAGGAACAAGCATTCCCATTCGTGGTTTTGATTTGAAACCTTATGATTCAATATCAAACAAGCGGGACACCAATATTTTAGTTGGTATGATGAATTAAGTTTTTTTTTTCTGTAAATAATATATATTTATCTTACTTTGTTTTTACACATAATTGATTTTTTGTTTTTAATCGTGAAAATTGATTATATTGGATATCTTTATGATATATCATCAACCATACATTTTTAAGAGATGGTAATCAACAAAAGATGATCAGCATCCAATTGGAGGACTTGCAGTAAGTAGAATATATTTTTTTCCTTAATAAATACATTATTTTAGTCATATCCCTAAGTTTCAAGATCCACCTCAAATACTTTGAGACCTATATACAAATCAAGATGCTAGGAGCAAGAATTTCCAAGAGAATACTCGGCCACATAATATGATGTATGCTTTTACTTCAATGGGTGGCAAAATTGATTCATATGTGAACAGAGGACGAGGTCCATTTACCTTTAGATTGTATGGTCAGAATTACCATCGAATAGGGAGTTTATTGCCAATGATGGGGTCGTCTCCAAAGTTTTCATAATTATATATTTATGATACAGAAAATGAAGTATCTAATAGAATGCATGCTTTGAGGTATGTATCTTGTGATAATCGTAAATTTATATTGAATATGCATTTATACTACGTATAAATTATAGTTAAAATTAATATAGTAGTAGCACTTTTTATTAAAATATCGTAAAGACATGAATAATTAAAGCAAATGGTGAAAAGTATATCACCTAAAATCTATAGGCATAATAATTTATTTATTTATTTATTTTTTTTAATGCAATTCCAATAATACTATAAATAATGCATTAGATGATACAATTGTTGAAGATTTGCGACAAATGTTTGCTCAAGCATTTAGAGTGGCTAGAGATCGATTTGAGTCGAACAATCAGGAGGTTGTTAAGCTTAAACTCATTGGAGGAAGGGAGATTGATGGAAGGACTTACAATCTACCAACTGCATCCGAAGTAGCAGCTTTTATTGTTGGAGATGTTGGAAGTTCAGTTGGAGAAAGAGATCTAATAGTTGTGACACAAAGCGGTCAATTACAAAGTATAAATGAGCTACATCCATCTTATTCTTCCACTACAATATCCCATATTGTTTTCATATGGAGAGGATGGTTATAGACTTGGTATTCAATTAAGGGACTCAACTAGCAGCTATCGAAAAAGAAAGAAATTGACCATGAGAGAATTCTTTGCTTTTAGAATACATAAGAGAGAAGATGAGGCTTTCACTATTTTATGGTCTCGAAAATTATTCCAACAATTTTTAGTTGATGGTTTCACGATGATAGAATCTGAAAGGATGTGTTACATTCGAACTCATCAAAAACAGCTGAGAGTAGACAAGTATAAGAATCTCAAAGAAGTACCACGACAAAACACTAATTCTTCTTCGATAGAAAAACCGATGATATTACCTTCATCTTTTACTGGTTGTGCTCGATACAATGCTCAAAACTATCAAGATGCCATGGCTATTTGCAAATGGTATGGATATCCTGATTTGTTCATCACTTTCACTTGCAATCCAAAATGGCCCGAAATCTTAAGATATGTACAGAAGAGAGGTCTTACACCTGAAGATCGACCAGACATTTTTTGCAGAATTTTCAAAATCAAACTAGATCAGTTGATTCGTGATTTGAAGGAAGGACAAATATTTGGAAAAGCACAAGCTTGTGAGTATTAACATCATTATATAAAGTCAATTTTTTTTGAAATATTGTTACCATTATTACAATATCTTATGCTATTTATTGAATAATTGTTACCATTAAAATATTATATACGACAAAAAATTAGTATTAGACACATTTATACATTCTTACAAGCTGTAATTGCAAAATTGGAAACAAGCAATAAGATTTTTGGTTATCTACTATTATGTATTACTACTATATTTTAATAGAGATGACTATACATTTAGCTTAGAGAAAGTGAATTATTATTATATTGAATAAATGGAAACATGCATGAAATCGCATATAGTATTGATTGATTCAAAGATTTTTAGTATTACTATACATAAGTAGATGAAATGATGAATAATTTTTTTTATAGTATATATATTATAATGATCATGTTCATATGACACCATTATGTATATATACCAACCCAAACCACTATAAGAATATATAATTCAATTAATAGTATAATTATATAATGCTATACATTTCACTTATCTTAACTTTAAGGTATATTAATTAGTTTAATAATTCAATTGATAATGAAATTCATTACATGTGCAGTGGACTATACAATTGAAATTTAAAAAACATGGTCTACCTCATGCTCATATCATATTATTGTTTTTTGCGCCAAGAAGACAAATTTCCTATTGCTGATGACATTGATAAGGTTATTTCTACACCTGATTAGGAAACATACCCAGATTTATATGACTTAGTTAGAGACTCTATGTTTCATGGTCCAAGTGTCTAGTGGTGAGCAAGGGGTTAGGTGAGGACCACAAGGGGGGGACACCCCTCCCCTTGCTCCCCAAGCAAACCCACACACATAGGCTCTCACACGCACAACCACCCACACACACAAGTGCTGGTTGGTAGCCTGCCTTGGCAGCCAAGGCAGCTTCACTGGCGCCTAGCACCATGGCTGGGCTTGCCAGCCAGCCTGCATATGCATACGCACAGCCAGCAGGCCACGCACGCTATGCGGGCTGCTGCTGCTGCGTTGCTTATGCGAGGCACCACCATGCTAGCACGCATGGCGCGCCAGCTGCTAGCTTGCGTGCGACCAAGTGCACCAGCCCGCAAGCATGCTTGGCCAGCAAGCCTAGCACGCACACTCATGCTTGGCTTGCGGCACAACCATGCATTGCGGTTGGTGCCCTATGCTTGCCTAGCCTTCGCATGGCTAGGCCAATGCGAAGCTACGGCTTAGCTTAAACTTGTCGTTTGCTTGATTTCTCGTATCGTCAAATCCTAAATTCGACTCGACTTACGACGCTCGGTTTCGACGCTCTAAGCTCGATATTCGACATCTTTGTTCGTAGTACTCTAATGACTCATTCAATCCTTCAGATTAATTTGTCGTTTCAGTTCGGTTACTCGATTGGGTGTGACCCGAAGGGTTCAGTCAAGATCAAGCTGTAATATTAATTATGCATTAATATTACTAATCGGAAGCGGCCTCTAGCTAGGCATTCCTTAACCTCATTGAATAATTAATTAGCTTTCTAATAATTGCGAAACCTCTATAAGAATAATACACTTGTTCGAAAGATATCATTCCTTTAAGTGATCGTTTAAAGTGATACAATAATTTTCAAGGGCATACTGAGAAAAAGAGGGCGCAACCTCCCAAATGTGACGGGCATTCTATTGCCTTGAACTTTACAGCTGCATCAACTACTTTGCCAAAAATGAATTTTGCCTAGTTATAGGATGGACCGGTTCTTCATTTTCAGATAGTTGAAAGCCAAAATCGCCTTGGAGTTTTATTTCCTTGTGGTGACTTTACAATTGTCATGACGAATAAAATAAACGAAGGTTGGAATAAATAGGGATTAGTGTGATGAAGTTTTTTAGGGGCCAAGGCAATAGTGTTCTTGTTCACTATTCTGTATACATGTACTAGCTGCTAAATTTCTAGAGGTTCCCACACAAAAATAGACATCTCGTTGTCTTTAAAACCCAACAGGAATTCAATGTGCCGTAGAGTGACTGTTGTTTTCACTGTATGAATAGTTAAACTGCAGCTGGGTGGAACAAAGGGTCAGTGATCCATCTGCACATTAATATCATGATATTTTTTCAAATAAACTAAAGCAAATTTCCCCAACGGAATTTTCATTATAGAATCCCGTTTATGCTGAGATAATTCCTTTATCGTATCCATCAGCTTCTCCAAATCACATAGTGGAGTTCAGCTATCCTGCATTTGAAATGGGGCATTATGGAGGTCAATTTATCGTACTAATGGTAACATTACAATTTTGTTGGAACCATGACATTGAAGGAACTACTTACCATGGTCTTTAGTGTTCATGAATCAGCTAAAACAATCTTTTGGTCGAAGAGGAATTTCTATAATCATTGTTGTATCAGTCAAGATTACCAACATTTTTAAAAGTTTGTGATGGAAAAACATAGAAGTAAAAGAAAATGTCAACAATAAGAGATAAGATCAACAAACTATATACAACATCAACTACTAGATAAACAACAAAGGAAATACTATTCTCTGATGAATGGAAAGTATAGATTATTAGGGTAAAACACCATCAGCATAAGCATAAAATTAGAACAATCCAAAGACGTTTAGGACTTACCAATTCCAATGCGGACATTTTGAATGGAAAGAAAGACATTAAGAGGGGGTCCAGCTGCAAAGAATGAATGCACCTATTGCATAGCAAACATGTTTGAATTTGAAAGAACTCGCACTAAAGATCTTACAGATGGGAAAACAAGAATATAATAAACCAATAGTATTAAAAAAAACTGAATTACCTTGAATTCAAGCTTGGTGTACTTGAAAAAAGGTTTATAACTCGTGAATGAATTGTGTTGACTAGTTAAAATCTTTTTGGATTCATCCTGTTTTGAAATTTCTGGATCGAACTTTGTGACTCCTTGCATAAGAGAAAATGCATAACATAGAATAAAATACACGGAATAGGACACATCAATGCAGAGGAAGTATAAGAAGAACAAGACCGAATAAGGTGGAAATAAAGAAAGATCATTGATCACCTTCAAAAGACTTTCTATTAGTATTAAGGCCAAGTTTAGCTTCCAATTGTGCAACAAGTGCTTTTAGAAACTCAACCTGTAGCGATAGAGAGAATGTTAAAGTTAGTGCTTCAAAGTTCGTTAATTGGATATTTAGTTTTAATATTATTACTTAGTCAAATTAGGAAGTTAAGTAGAGTAATTTTGGGATATAATCATGGAACAATATCAACAATTACTCCATGTAATAGTTAGTGGCTTAGTGCATGATCTTAAATAGTAGGCACATTCATCCCACGTAGCATTGCATGTTTTTTAGTTTCTAAATTTTTAGTGAACTCCTTTCTATTGTAAGCCTATATAATATATAGACACCTTTGTTAGTTTCAAACTGAATGAGAAAGCATTAGTTTCTTTAAACGTCTCTCCTCTATTTCTTTGCTTTCTTATTTCCAACAAATTGGTATCAAAGTCGTTTGATCCTTAGGGCTTGTGAGATTAAAAAAAAAAAAAAATCGTGGGAGTTCCTTCATAAAATTTTTTATTGTCTACCTCAAACAATTTTTCACTTTCCATTCCCACATTCAAAGGAGATAATTATAATACATGGGCTATCAAAATGAAATCATACTTGAAAGCCATGAGTTTGTGGGAAGCAATTGAGAGTGATGCTTATCCCACTTCTCTTTCACAAAATCCAACCGTAGCTCAAACCAAAAAATATGATGAGGATATGGCAAAAATAGCAAAGGCACTTTTGTGTCTATACATTCGGCGGTGTCCGAAGAAATCCTAACAACTATACTATTATGGGTTGTGATACTCCTAAAGAAGCATGGGAAAAAGTTAAGGAGGAGTATGAAGGAAACTACATCAAACCAAACTTATGCAAATTTTGAACCTTGAAAAAGAGTTTGAAATGATGGGGATGCATAAATAGTAGTGAAGGTGTCAAGGAATACGGGAGTTGGCTAATGTCCATTGCAAGTCAAATCAAATTACTTGGTGGAAAATTGGACAATCAAAGAGTAGTGGACAAACTTCTTGTTAGTCTTTCGAAAAGGTATGAAATTAAAATTTCTTCAATTGGAGATACTAAAGATTTTTCAAAGTTGACAGTTTCAGAGTTGATCAATTCACTACATGTGGTGGATCAAAGGAGGTCCACGAGAAATGAAAATGGTGAAAATAAGAGTGAAAAAGCTTTTCTACCAAAGTCTCCGTGTCTAAAAGGGAAAGGTAAGTCCCTCCAATGCAACAATTGTAAAAAAAATTGGTCATAGGAAAAAGATTGTTGGCATAAGGGGAAACCTAAGTGTTTTAATTGTCAAAATTTAGGCACATGGAAAGGAATTGTAAGTCTAAAGGTGAAGAGCAAGATACCATGACACAAGTGGCCATGGAAGAGAATTTATTTTAGAGTTGTGAGTGAGAAGTGGACCATGGAAAGAAGTACTCCAAAATTTGAAGAGTATGTTGGCCTGGCATGGTGAGATGTGCATCAACAAGTAAACATTGATGGTTTGTGATAATGTGCATCAACAACATTTATGCGAGATGAGAAGTGCATCATAGATGAAGAGAAGTGCTTAATTAATTTATTTTTAACAAACTTTGAAGTAAAGGGGTGTGTTAAATTTAGTGCTTCAAAGTTAGTTAATTAGATATTTAGTTTTAATATTGTTACTTAGTCTAATTAGGAAGTTAAGTAGGGTAATAGTGGACTATAATCATGGAATGATATCAACAACTACTCCATGTAATAGTTAGTGGCTTAGTGCATGATCTTAAATAGTAGGTACATTCATCCCACATAGCATTGCATGCTTTTCAGTTTCCTATTTTTTAGTGAACTAACTTCGCCAATGGGTTTTCCCGCTGCAAGTCCCAAGCCTAGATAAAGGAGGAGGGTTTCGGTAGGCTAGTGAGAGCTAGTGTAAAACTTTGTCACATCTCATGACATGAGCCAAACTGATATTTTCGTGGAGGCGTTCCCTACTCAACGATGCGTTGCACTTCCTAGACCCGGGTGTAGTGATAAGTATGCAAGAGTTGCTAGGTCGTCGCCCGGAAGCGACGCGCCACATTGCCCGAATGTGGTGTCAAATGAGCAAGGGCGTGCCATTGGGGCGTTCCCTACTGAGCGACGCGCTGCACTTCCCAAACCCGGGTGCAGTGATAAGTATCCAAGGGTTGCTAGGTCGTCGCCCAGAAGCGACGCGCCACATTTCCCAAGTGTGGTGTCAATGATCAAGGGCTTTCAGTTGGGGATAAGAGGGAGCGTGGTACGAACGCGCGTAGTATGAGGGAGCGTGGGAAAAAGGCCTCGCAGCGCACTTTGGGATGCGGAGGAGCTTTTATCGCCCAGCTCCCTAACCTAATGCGGCACCGGGTTCGGACCGCAGGGAACCGTAGCATGGGAGGACGTCTAATCCTTTTGCCGTCGCAAGGCTGGCTAATCGTACGCAGCAGGCTCGAAGACCCCTGGTTCTGAAAGGCACATGAGTCCGATTTTTTAGTTTGCGGATTGGTTCTTGGAATATGGGGCCTCTTACGGGGAAATCAGCAGAAGTGGTAAAAGTGATGAAGAGACGACTCGTAAACATCATGTGCTTCCAAAAGACAAGGTGGACAAGAGAAGGAGCTCAAGGTTTGGTTTTGGGGTATAAGGTGTGGTACGTTGTACAGGAAACGAGCCACAAGACTAGGAATGGTGGAGCTAGAAATGGAGTTGGTGTAATTCGTGATGAGAGGTTGTCAAAAGAGGTAATCGAGGTCTATCGGAAGAATGATAGGTTGATAAGGGTGAAGTTGCTATGTGGCAAGGAGATTGTGAATGTTATTAACTAGTGATTATGCTCCCCAAGTTGGTTTTGATACAGAAGAGAAACGATAATTTTGGGAGGATTTAGACGAGGTGGTATAAGGTGTCCACCACACAGATAAATTATATATTGGAGGTGATTTAAATGGGAATGTTGGGGCGAACGATTAATCATAAAATCGATTAATAAGATAACTAGTCTTTCAACAAAAAATTAAGTCTAAAAAACTTAGTCCAGTGTTCTTGAATCTCATCCAATTCTACATCGTTGTAGGTTGCAAGTCTTGCCAAATACTCCTACAAATATAAAAAAAAAAAAAAAAAACACACACACACATGTTTATTATACTTTTTAAAGATAAAACATCAACCAAAATACGTAAAAACAATTTTAGCTTGCAAAGAAGAGGTAAATTCATCACTAACCTCTTTCAAATTACCTTTGCAATCGCTGTGGAAAGATACTATCTCATACATATATCTCATTACATAATAAGCACATTCGGTACCACCACATTGTTGAGCACACTAATTCAAATAAACATAGTACAATAATTTAATAAATTAAATAGTACTTTCATTACTAATAGAACGAAAAAGCAAGAATTATACGCTTACCTCCATTCTTATGTGTAGTAATTGTGGCTTACTCATTTTAAAAACATTTCCTTTGAGGTGTGACCTATATACATTGCAAGGTCTAAAAAAAAACATAAAAAGCGCCAGATTAGATGAATGAAAAATAACTTTTAATTACATGCATATTAGTAGTCTATTTAACTAGGAATGTTGTGTACTAACAGCTTCATTGTTTTGGACAACTCTGAGTTTCGAGCGTTCGAAGGTGATTGAATAATAGAATCAAACTCATACACAAGACTCATATGCAAATCAATCACATAGAGTACCCAAAGGTTCCTACATTTCAATAAACTTGTTTGTATTATTCACATAATTAAAATAAAAAAATTATGAAAAAAGTAAGGATTTCAAGGATAAGTAGTATATACTCTTCCATATATGGAGCCAAAATATATTTGCATTGTGCATCATTTTTCCTTAATTCGGTGAGAAAAGCATTTTTTCAAATACATTTGGACTTCAAGGAAATCTTTCTTAATTTCAGCTGCAGAAACTTTTTGGGGGCACAAGAATTTGATCTTAGTATTTTGAAAAAATGAGATATGGTCTTCAATTAAGTACCTGCATTTTACAGAGAAAATAAATAATTAGAATAAGAAAAGGATCTAATCAAATATATTTCATAGTGAAACAAATTCAAAAAAATAAATGTATGTTAGTATTAGTAAATTTAGTAATTCAGAGACATCATCACTAGTAACATAAATTTGTGTGTCTTCCTCTTGATAAAACAATGGAGCCTTCGATGGAATTGTCGTAGTATCATAATCTCCCAATCCTCCTGAAGTCATGTAATAATAAAACATAGAACACTGTTCACCAAGACTCTTGATAGAGTCATAAAATATAATATTTATATCTATTAAACTCTTGATTTTATATTGATATTTGATGGTTTAAGGAAATATTACGTAGTTTTCTTATCTAGATACGAGTTACTACTATTTATTTTTATTGTTTGTAGGAAAGAAAATATTGGCATCAAATTGCATATTACGACACTCCGGTTAAGAGAAGCAAAGTTTACAAGCCCGTTGACTCTCAACTATTTCAAGCCCAATGTTGTTTTATTGTGTAAGCTATTACAGTTGGGCCTTGAAGCATGACAATCTGTCACATAGCATCTTAGAAAGAAGAGAGCAGCTCAAACTCTTCATTGTTCTCACTGTTCTTGCGGGTAAGCCAAACAGTAAATCCCTTGAGCGAGATTGATGGTTATCAATTTGTCAAGCACGAAAAGATAGAGATGAAATCAGACAAGGATGAGAGAAAAAAACTCGGGTAGTTGGGCATCAAAGATTCCTAGCGATAACTTTGGGCAGCCGAATTGGGAGGAGAGCAGATCAGCTACACCGAAACAGAAAAGGAATTCAGTTTCGTATTTTTGGGGGTTTCATTTTAATTTGGGGGGATGATTTCGAGGCTAGGTTGAGTGTAAATTGAAGGATTATATTTGAATCAAAGGGAGAGAGCTGTAACGGAAAAAAAAAACTGAAGCTAGCAAAGGAAGGAAGGAAGAAGGAATTGACGAATATGCTTGCTTGGAGACTGGAGAATTGTTCATGGTTGCTTCCCCAAAGTTCAACTCTAGCAATTGGTATTCTTGAGTTAGTTAGTAGCTTATAGTTTTGCATGTAGAACTTCAGTTAACAATTTTGTTTAATAAAGTAGTAGAATTTGCTAAGTTACTTTTGTTTTTATTGTTTCATTTCTTTATTAGATTAGGCGGTTTAGAAAAATTGGAATTTAATTATTTTTGTATGGTTTACAAAGTTGTTCTATCTCAATTTTTTTTTCTTTAGTTATATAAGTTATATAATTGTCATTGTTATGATTCTAATTCTTGATATGTTAGGCTAGATTATTAGTGGGTAGGAGAATATATTAAGTGTTGGATTATTTGTGAGAGTATGAATGTTATGATTTGAGCTTATTATGTTTATATCTTGATTGGAGTGATAATCTGTTGTATTGGTATGAATTAATTGAGTTATATTTTAGACTGACCATCTTTAGTATAGTTTGCTAGTTTAATTGCTAGTATATTGATTTATGATACGTAATTGTCCGGATTAACATTCCTTAGTATCACTTAGGTGTTTGATGGGTGACTGAAGCTTGTCCTATGCCTATGATTATTAGCCCTTTAAGTTGCACGAATCCGCGCTCGTGAGATTTGTGACTTAAGTTAGCTACTTCCTAGTTATTAATGCTGTTAATTAATCGAGTCTAGAGAGCTTATTCTAGATTGTTAGTTAGTTAGACAATACTCCAAGAGCCTATTTGGTTTATTTGCAATTAAGGGAAGTGTCGAATGCTTGTTTGCGCTCATCGGCTAACATTGAGATAAAAACATGATTTATATAATTCGATGATCAATCGATATTCCAATGCTATAATATATCTCCCGATCCCTATTTCGTCATTCTTGATTTTAATAATTATTCTTACTGTTAATTTTACATCTCCGTACTTAGCTTATTTTCAAGTCCGTAGTTTTATATATTAGATCGTAATAGTCGTTGTTCAAAACAGGGGTTTCTAACACACACAAGTAATAATTTGATGATCTAATTCTCTGTGGGATCGACCCTAGCTTACCCTACTACATTTTTAATTAGGAGGTCAGAGTTAGGTTTATTTTTGGTAGACACGCGACAGTCATACCAAATTTTGGCGCCGTTGCCGGGGAATTGGCCTTTTATTACATTATTACTTGTGTTTTTGCTAACTTTTCCTACTAACTTGTCATTTAGTTCCTTGTTTGTGTATGTGTGACAAAAGCTCGATGAATCAAAGATTAAGGGAATTTGCAGCTAGGAACCAAGGACTTATAATTAATCCTTTTTCTACTCTTCCTATAGCTAAAAGGACTCGTGCTCAAATACTCGAGCAAGCTCGTCATATTCCATTACCTCACAGTGAAAGTTCATTTTCGGACGAGGAGGGTGAATATATTTTTGAAATGGGTAATCAAACACTAAAGCAGCTCATAGCTCCAACGTTTGATCCAAATTTATTGTGCATAGTAGACGATGAGGCAGAAATTGAGATCAAGTCGGGGTTGATTAGAGCTCTTCCCACATTTTCAGGTTTCCGTAATACTAACTCCTTGGGTTCAGTTCACATGAATGAGGCTAGCAGATTTTTAAAGGAATTTCACATAGCATGTGCGGGGATGAAACCGGCTGGGGTCACCCTCGACCAACTTAAGTTAAAGGAATTTCCTTTTGCCTTGTCTGCTAAGGAGTGGTTGTTTGAAGTAACTGCTGGAACCATCACAACATGGGATCAAATGCCAAAAGTATTCGCAGAAAGATATTTTCCAGCATCTTTGATAGCCAATATCAGGAAAGAAATATGTGGAATTCGACAGGACGATGCAGAGACACTTCATGAGTAATGGGAGCGTTTCAAGAAACTTGTGATAGTTGTCCAAACCATCAGATCAGTGAGCAATTATTAGTACAGTACTTTTACGAAGGACTCAGGGAGACCGACAGGAATTTATTTGATGCAGCAAATGGTGGAGCACTGGTTGACAAAACACCCGTAGATGCAAAGAAACAGATTGCAAACATGGCTGCAAACTCTCAGTATCGAGGAGATCGAAATATCAAATCCACTTCTGTACGTACGTCAAGTTAATGAAGTGGTGAGTTCTAACCTCGAGCAACAAGTAGCTAAACTCACTTCCTTAGTGGAGCGAGTAATGATCGAAAATGGGCGAGAAAAAGCATGTGGCCTCTGTTAAATGGTAGGATACCCAACTGATATGTGCCCTACTATGGAAGAAGAACAAGTGAATTCTATTGGTGGTGGTCAGGGGCAGCAAAGACGTTATGATCCGTTCTCTCAGACTTATAATCCGGGGTGGAGAGATCATCTAAACCTGAGATATGGTAATGCTCCGTAGTAGGCAGGCAACTCTAACCTCATACCACCAGCTTTCCAGCAACAACAAGCATTCTAATCCTCCACCTTGTTTTCGTCAGCAACCACAATATCAGTCGCGACCTCAAAATCAGCAAGTTTCCCAGCCAAAATCTGGTAGCATGTCTCTGGAAGATATCGTGAAGGCAATGGCTGACAACACTTTGCATTTTCAGCAAGAGACAAGAAGTGGTCTACAGAACTTGGAGAACCAAACAAGGACTTAACTTGCTTTCGGGCAGCTTTTGAATTTTAACGAAGGTTTAATGGTTAAAATAAATTTTCAGATTTTTATAAAGCTCTAAACTTGCTGTAAATTCATAAATAAGTATGTATTTTAAGGTTTTTATGTAGAAAATTTTATGAATTAATACATAAGCTTTTAATTCTAGCAAAAAGAAAGGTTTTAAAGTGTTGTTTAATTGAATTTTGAAGGTTTGATTGAGTCCTTATGAAACTAATTGAATTCTAATTATATATTTCAAGTTTAGATTGTTGTATTCATACATTCTACTATTAAATTAAATTTTTAGATTTTTAATCTTGGTTTTAAAGGTTTTAAATCATGGTTTTATGATGAATTTTTAGGTTTTTAACATACTAACCTACTATATAATGATTATTTCAAGTAGAGATGTTTATGAGGTTGTTTTATAATTGTAAACTAAATTTCCAGATTATAATCCTTACTTTAAAGTTGCTGGAATTTTATGTTATAAGCTATATTTTCACGATTTTAACATATAAACTTATAGTTGAACTGTTGAATTATTAACTTTGACTATTATGAGTAATTTAAAAGCATTATTACAATGGTTTAAGGGGTTTTAAAGTAAGTTAGTATTGCTGTAAATTATATTGCTTGGGTATTGATCGAATTATTATTGTTTGGTTTAGGAGAGGACTTTGTAGAAAGCGGTTTCTAATTCATAAAGTGGTCAACCAATTCGTTTACTCAAGGTACGTACAAGGATATGAAAACCTTGACTTAGGAGCATGTTTAAGGACTTGGGAAACTTAGAATCATATTAGGAAACTTGTAGGTTGGATGAAATTGTTTGGTAGTGAGTTTGATTGATGATTGGTTTGATTCATGTATGAGAAATGCGTATTGATTTTTCTTGAAGTGTTACTTATGCAATAACTTGCAAGATGAGCTAAGAGACTAAGGTACATAAATATGTGGAATGAATTATTTTATTATTCGTTCATTATTATTGAAATGGAATGAGTAAAGAAAGAATTAAAGTCTTATAAGACGAGGTCGAGGATTTGAAGTGTTTTATGCACTTAAGGTGTTTATACATCGAGGTAGTTAAAAAACTCAATAATAAATATTGATTGTCACTAATAAATCAAGAATTGAATTGGAAATTTGAATTGCTTGAATGACTAATGTTTGATTGATTGTATTATTTTGCATTAGAGTCATCACCAAGTTTAAACTGGTAAATCACGTAAAGTGCTAGATGGATGAACAATAAAACTCTGGATTTTTGCACATCTAGAGTATTGACAATCAGGGGTTGGGGTACACGGGATATTAGCCGTGTACTTTATAGAGGCCGTCTGATCTACGAGTCTCTTGTTTTCATATACTTTTTAAAACTATAAGGAGTCAGATGAGATCTCAAACTAGCTATGGCCACGGAGTCGCGCCCGTCTACCATTGGATGTTTATTGATGTTTCCGAAAGGAGGCATGGGGTTTTTCTTTTATTGATGTTCCGAAATGGAGCATAGGGAGACAACATTGTCTATTGCTTAATCCAATCAATGAATGAAATGAAATGAAATGAATTATTGTTAGTAATTAGTGAAGTCTTAGTAATGTTAATAAGTTGAGGCATGTGTTAGAATCAATAATTAAATTGTGTGTGCTGATTGATTTTTGGTAACATGCTAGGGACTCTTTGATATATTTCGTAGCTTGTATGTACTCAGCGTTGCTGATTGCGTACTTTTGTGTGTCTTTTTCTTGGTCATGGCCTTCGCCCTTCAATGACCCTGTAATGATCCAATTTTTACACTTGTAATATTGAGGAGCAGATTAATCACAGGTTTGTTCATAATCAGAACTTGCATCAAGGTGGTGGGATTTTGAGTGGAGTGTTAGATGTTTCCACAGTATATTTCATTTCGTAAGTTTTGATTTAATTAAACTTTGATTTGATGTATTTACTACTTTTATTGGGTTTTGAATAAAAGCCTTAATGGTGCCAACTTGTAAGACTAAATTTAGTTTTGATTTTTGGTTTTGAAACTTATTGATAACTGAGTTAGTTTTTCCGCTGCTAAATTTTGAGCTAGGCTTAACGTTTGAACACGTGGCGGTAGCACGTCAGTAATTCTCTTGCAGATTGTTAAATGTATTTACAGGTTTTTAAAGAGAGAATTATTGGGATGTTACATAACAAAAGTTGATTAGATGGCCAGAAATCTTTAATGTCAGTAGATTTCTTTGTTTTGATAAACTAGGACATACAACTATATTCGCAATTCGAATAGTCTCCATATCTTTTGGGTCGATGGCCCATGTTCCATCTGGCAGCCGCTGTTCATGAGCTAAAAGCCACTCAAGAGCTCGACGATAAAAAATAGAACCAGTTGATGTACTACTCTGGGAAGTGTTGCCAGTAGTTGAAGATTCTGGCAGAGGAGGAAATCTATTTTCAAGTCTCTTTTGCTTATTCCAAATTATTCGGGCTCTTTGATAACTGTTTTGACCCAAGTGATGGCGACATTTGTTTAGCTTTGCATTTTCCTTCCCCTTTTCACTCTTTTCCTTTTTTATTTTTTTTTTTATTTTTTTAAGAGAGAGTGATAGAACAATGTCTACTACAAGAGGGGGGGTGAATTGTAGACTTAAAAAATTTTGCGGAATTAAACTAACTATTAAGAGAGAAGACAATCGAGATAGGCAATGAATTATTTCACTATGTAAAGATGAATTACAAACGTAAATATTCTGCCTAGACTCAAGTTCCGTGAGAAACTCAAGTTACCCAACTACGATCCCTCAATCGCAGTTTCACACTCTTTGTGATTCGACTCTGAATCACTTGTACAATGTGATGAACTCTCTCAAGCCCCACACTTACAACTCTCACAAACCCCAATCCCAATTACAAAGTAATTACAAGGATTTCCCTATGTACTTGAGAGACTCAAGGATGGAAGGAACTCAGCTTTAAAACACTTAGAAACTTTTTACGCTCAGAAAACTGAATTTGTTTTTCCACACTTTAAAACAGCAACGTTGAAAGCTATTTATAGAAAGCTTTTAGAAGTCTCAACCAAGTTCCCACTCCTCCCATGATCTCACGTTTACCATGACTGAAATAGTCAGATTAAAGTTGAGGGAGTTGTAGGTTATGGTTTCCCTGACTTCTCTCAACTTGATTCCTTAAAACAAGGTAACAGAATTTTTGCTTAGTCAAAATCATCAGTTAAAAAGATATTTATTTAAAAGATAAATATTTATTAAAAGATATTTTTAATGAAGATAAAAATAATTAAATAATTATTTAATTTAAAATAACAAACTTATCTATTTAAATTAAAGAATTATTTATCTATTATTTTATTTCTAAAATTCATCTTTTCAAACTGATTTTATCTTTTCCTAATTTTAAGGTTTTAAAAACTGTTTTAAAACAATCGTAAAACTTTTATGAGTTAAATACTAAGTTCTTGCTGGAACTCCAGGTTCCTTCGGAAACTTCGAGTTTCTTATATATTTTCCTTCCAACACTTTGCTTCTCAAGTACGTACATGAAATTACTAAGTATTTAGAGCTGTGAGGATATCTTGAAAGCTTGCTTATTGCATCAATACTTCCAAACTCTTTTGTTCCTACTCCGAAACATGTAGTTTTGTACCTGAATCTTCTATTCAACCAAAACTTACACACGTCATTAGTCAGAGTTTGTTTTATGTATGTCAATCATCAAAATATTAAGGTAGTCAATTCAACAATATTCCCCCTTTTTGATGATGACAAACAAAAACAAACTCGGTTAAACAAAATAGACATCCAGGCATTTAGAGTAACCAATAACCAAGTAAAACAATTAAATAATTAAAGCAATAAAACAAACTAAGGCTGCATCATTCATGAAAAAGTGAAATTGTGAAATTTATACCTTTGCTTAATGATGAAGACTTGAAAGGAAACGGTTTGAGTCTGGCTTATTGAGTTTGTTCTCCTTTTCCCCTTTTTGGCATTATCAAAATAATAGAAAAAGCATGCTATATATAGTATTAAACTACGAAGGGAGTAGTAAATCCGAATTCATGAACAATCAAGCATGCGCACACAGATCATATGCAACCAAAATGAGAATGTCAATTCCAAAGAGAAAACTGAGCCAGTTCCATTAGTACAAACCGAAAGAAAAAAAATTGTGCTAGATAAAACAGAAAATAAAAATTAAAACAAAACATCACTGTTCAATATAAATTGCAAAAGAGGCTAAGTGATGTAGGGTTAGGCTAAGGGTGTTGTGGAGGTTGTTCAGGTTTGGGCAAGGGTAGATATTCACGAAATGCAGTAAATCCAAATAGAGAGAAACTAAGTAGGTCAGGATAAGGAACTTGAGGATGTTTCTTTCGAAAAAGGAACATGGTGGTTAGGAATTTCATTGGGATTTTTGTCCTCTGAGTCAGATTGATGAATTAAGTGTATGTGAACTTCATCCCTTCTTCGCCATCATATCCTTTGTCTCCTTCTGTTCCTCAATCTCCTTAAACTTTTTCTCTCATTACTTCCTCTGTATTTCGTTTTTTTTTTTTTTTTTTTGGATACACCATCAACTTCCTCTTCTAACTCATCTTCTCCCTCACAAAGATCAGCCCCACTTTTGGCCTCATCTTCTTCAACAATATTTAATTCCCCCTCAGTTTGTTCCGTCGGGTTTTTAACAAAAATTGTTACACCATTTTCTACTTTATGACTCAAGGTGGACGATCATTAATGCAGGGAAATTAATTTGCATTGTATTGGCTAAGAAGAAGATAATTGAAGGTGGGTTTTGATTGGGTTGTTACGGTGGGGTTTTTATGGAGGTTTGGTGGTAATTTGAAGAGGTGAAGGTGGATGGTTTTGGTGAACTGATGGTTTTAGGTGAGTTGAATTTAGGTGGAGTGAATGTGGGTTGAGTGTATGGGAAGAGAGGGAATTATGGAGTAGTGGTATTGATGTGATGTGACGGTTTAGGTTTATGGAGAAGTGGGTTTGGGTAAATTGTGGGTGATAATTTATTTTGCAATCATATCAAACAATAACTTAACAAAAATAAAAAATTAAAAAAGGATAAAAAAAATTTAAAGGATTAATAAAGATAATGAAGATGAAAATAAGATAAAGAAAAAACAAGATAAGAACAAATATTTTTGTATTTTTGAATAGGAAGAATAATAATAAAAAATTAGAAAAAGATAACAATAAGAAAATTACAAAAATAAAAAGATAAATTAAAAATGGAAAATAACGAAAGAAAATTTCCAGTAAATTACGTGAGGTGATCTACTGATTGACATGTACAGAGGTTTGTAACTTTAGCAAAAGGAAGTTGGAAACAACATGGCTGAATTTGTCTTCTTCATTGACATAATCATATGATCACACACAAAATAGAATTGCACACTCTTTCATTGCAAGATTCAAGATTATGTTTTTCACACCAAGGTTATATATAGCAATGCTCAGTCGTTTTACTAAGACATACCTTGGGGTTCCATGAAGAACTGCTCAATTTAGCTTTATCATTCCGAGTCCAATCGCATCTTTTCGAATTTTTCTCTACTCAAAGGCTTTGTTAGAATGTCAGCAATTTGATATTCAGTTTGTACAAATGCTAATTTAATAGAGCCTTTTTCCACATTGTCTTTTAGGAAATGATGCCTAACATGAATATGCTTTACACGTGAATGATATGCAAATAGCACTTGTGTTATCACAGTATATTGGAACACATTCAAGAACTATGCCAAAATCACGTAATTGTTGTTTTATCCACAATAGTTGTGAGCAACATGCAGCGGCTGCTACGTATTCTGCTTCTGCTGTGGATAGAGCAACTGTGTTCTGTTTCTTGGAACTCCAAGAAACTAAACAAGATCCTAGGAATGGACCGGCAAACCCATTAAGATCGTATGTGTCATTTCTTGGGTAGAATAAACTCAAGTCGTCAGTTCCTTTGAGCTTGGTAACTTGACCTTCCAACTTTGCTGATAGCAATGATGTTTCCTTTCTTGTTATCTCCAAAGGTCACAGTTCCTCCTGTATAGGCCGTTAATGAGAGAAATCTTGATTCATCTCCTGTCATGTGCTTGGAACAACCACTATCGAGGTACCATTGGTTGTTCCCCCTCACTACGACCTGCAAAAGAAACTAAGGGTTAGATTCAGGAACCCCATCTTTCATGGGTTCCTGTGTTAACACAATAGACTCAACTTTCTTTTGCCACACATAGTTCATGTTTTTATCAGACTTGAGTTCCTTCCTTTTACATTCAGTATCTTTATGTCCTGACTTACCACAGAAGGAACAAACAGTCTCACTAGGAAGTTCCACATACTTTTTCTTTTTAGCACTGCTTTCTTTTTGTGGTTGAAACCCAAACCTTCTGTCCTTTTGGTTTAAGCTTCAAGTATCCACTTTGGAACTCCCATGTGGATTGCAATCTTATTGTTTCTTGCTCTCTCTAGTTCCTTTTCAAAGTTTTCATTTTTATCTTTAGTAACCTGTAATTCTTCCTTCAATTTTTCAAGATCAGCATTGAAGGTTACTAAAGGTAATTAAAGAGCATTACAAGAATCAATACTAGTGCATAACAACTTATATTGAGTCAATTCAACATTTAACAAAATATTTTCATTCTTGACTCTTTCCAGGGAATCTTTCAACATGGTGTTTTTATCGAGTAAATAATAAAATCTTCCCTGTACATCAGTTCTAGAGCTATTCAAATATTTTACATGATTTTTACATAATTCTAAAGCTTTTTCACTTTGGCCTATCTTATGACAAATTTCTTTAAAGTCATCAAGTGTTTCTAAGAATAAAGAAATTAATATGTCTTTAGATAGAGACTTCAAATAATTGGGTTCAATGCTTACCTCATCATGACGATTTACTGTTTCATCGTGCTTAGCCATCAAGCAGAGATTAGATGTTTCTTCTTCAGTAGGTTCCTCTTCCTCTTCGGAACTTGATAGCCATAACATTGATTTCCAATTTTTCTAAGTCTGTTAATTTTCGGCCATTATAGAGATCTCCATCTTCGTCTTCCAGTAAGCATAATACTTCCCATTGAAGAGTGGAGGACGTTGGGTTGAGTATCCTTCTGCTAATATTTCATCTTTCGACATCGTTCCTCCAGGAACTTGAGTTCTTAGCTCTGATACCAGATGGGGGTGAATTGTATTTGAGGTGAAGTCTAAAAACTTTTTGCGGAATTTAACTAAATAGAACAATGACGAGAGAAGATATAGGCTTTTCCAAATTTCCACCATGTAATCAAACTCTTTACAAGTGAAAATTCAAACCCGTTAACAAGTTCCACAAATTAGGAACTTGTTCCCAACTCTCATAGAAGACTTCAACTGCGAAGCTTCCATAACCTCACCTTTACAAAAACTCACAATCCCAAACCCCAAAGTACTTGATTACAATTTTTAATTACAAATACCTATTACACTCAAGAATATATGAAGGACAAGAACTATCTTTATGTTATTAGATTACTACTGGAATTTTTATTGCTCAAGAGTTGTGTATTGCAATGAATATGTACGTGGTTTTTATAGGGAGATTTATTCCTTAACCTCCACGTACCTCAACCATTTTCCAGTCAACACCCACTAACTAATAGTGGAGAATGTGACTATAATCAAGGTAGTGGAGATTTCTTAAATCTCTCCCTTAACCCACGTAGCATTCAACATGCTTAAAAATAGTTTCTGGAAAAACAATTTTGTTGAGATATTCATGCAACCAGAAAACAATATTTGACTAGATCAAATATTCTGTTTTAAAAGAATTTAAAGAAAAGATTTTATTTTGAAAAGATAATTTATAAATTATTTAATTATTTAAAAACAACTAAGATAATTTAAGAATAATTATCTTTATTCGAAAACAGTAAACTAGATAAAACATTTATAAATCATCTTTTCCTCAAATAAAAAATTATCTTTTAAAACTAATTTTTATTCCAGCAGCCTTTAACATAAATACTTGAGTTCCTTTCCAAACTTATATTATTGAGTGCTTACAATTAAGAACTAGAACATGAGAATTGTAAAAGGCCTTTCGATGCTACTCCACATCTTTTTTATTTAGTTCCTACTCTGGAACGGATTGTGCTTGAACCCTTTATTCACCAAAGACTCAAAAACTCTTGTTAGTCAAGTTTTTCAGTTTGCAAAACCAGTTTCCAAACTCTTGCAACAATCTTGACTTTGTCAGTTTGTCAGTTTGCATAAAAGAGAGGTATTGTGCTGCGTTTTAGCAAAACAATAATTTGTGACATCGTTTGTCAGTTTGCAAAACAATAATTTGTGACAAACAATTTCTAATGACCCTATAAAAGAGTTTGGAAACTGGTTTTGCAAACTGACAAACTTGACTAACAAACTGACAAACGTTTTTGTGACATTGTTTGTTAGTTTGCAAAACAATAATTTGTGACAAACAATTTCTAATGACCCCATAAAAGAGTTTGGAAACTGGTTTTGCAAACTGACAAACTTGACTAACAAGAGTTTTTGAGTCTTTGGTGAATAAAGGGTTCAAGCACAATCCGTTCCGGAGTAGGAACTAAATAAAAAAGATGCGGAGTAGCATCGAAAGGCCTCTTACAATTCTCATGTTCTAGTTCTTAATTGTAAGCACTCAATAATATAAGTTTGGAAAGGAACTCAAAGATTTATGTTAAAGGCTGCTAGAATAAAAATTAGTTTTAAAAGATAATTTTTTATTTGAGGAAAAGATGATTTATAAATGTTTTATCTAGTTTACTGTTTTCGAATAAAGATAATTATTCTTAAATTATCTTAGCTGTTTTTAAATAATTAAATAATTTATAAATTATCTTTTCAAAATAAAATCTTTTCTTTAAATTCTTTTAAAACAGAATATTTAATCTAGTGAAATATTGTTTTCTGGTTGCATGAATATCTCAACAAAATTGTTTTTCCAGAAACTATTTTTAAGCATGTTGAATGCTACGTGGGTTAAGGGAGAGATTTAAGAAATCTCCACTACCTTGATTATAGTCACATTCTCCACTATTAGTTAGTGGGTGTTGACTGGAAAATGGTTGAGGTACGTGGAGGTTAAGGAATAAATCTCCCTATAAAAACCACGTACATATTCATTGCAATACACAACTCTTGAGCAATAAAAATTCCAGTAGTAATCTAATAACATAAAGATAGTTCTTGTCCTTCATATATTCTTGAGTGTAATAGGTATTTGTAATTAAAAATTGTAATCAAGTACTTTGGGGTTTGGGATTGTGAGTTTTTGTAAAGGTGAGGTTATGGAAGCTTCGCAGTTGAAGTCTTCTATGAGAGTTGGGAACAAGTTCCTAATTTGTGGAACTTGTTAACGGGTTTGAATTTTCACTTGTAAAGAGTTTGATTACATGGTGGAAATTTGGAAAAGCCTATATCTTCTCTCGTCATTGTTCTATTTAGTTAAATTCCGCAAAAAGTTTTTAGACTTCACCTCAAATACAATTCACCCCCCCTTTTGTATTAGCCAGTTAGACTTTCAGAGAGTTAATAAATATCATATTCTTCACAATCAGTTTTTCTTTGATTAATTAACTGTATGTACATGTGAATATGTAGTTACCTTGAACTCAACTGAGTTACTATATATTTTGAATCTCTCCTATTGCTCATCTGTAAAGTAACCTTCATACACTTCCCATGGCTTCATATTTGCTTTAGGCGAAGTGACCGGGTTTGGGTTTTTCAAAGTTATGAATCGCGCCCTTAAATTCGACTTGTGACAGCTGAATCGCGAAGCCACAACACTATAAAACCTTTTTTGCCTTTCTCCACTTGGATCCTCAATGTGGAACATTCTCTGTGGATTAAAATAAAAGGTTATTTAACTAATATTTTGAATAGTAGCATGACTAACTAGTAAGTGAATAACCTATGGAAATAATTCATACCTTTGTCTCCTCCCATATATTTTCCCGGTCCACTTTATCTATTTTTAAATACTCATTCACAGTGATGTCTAATCTCTTAGCACATGCACCAATTTGTTTGCCATAAGCACTCACCAGTAGGCAAGTCAAAATCATTAAATTCAAGCACCATAGGCTTACTTGATTGTATTCCCTTGGATGGCTCCCTACTCCTCTTCTTAGATGATGTGGCCTGCGAAGCAACATCTTGGTCTGCGGATGTTTGCTCTTGACTTTGTTGATTGGCCATACTTATGCTCCTTGATCTAGAAGTGCCTGCATGAAAAGATAATTTGAAAGTCAGGCCTGGAGTTTCTCACTCAAATACAGGGACTGATGGCCCCGTGAGCAATTTAAAACAAAAATCAGAAACTAATAGAATTAATAATCTCATCAAGAGAGCTATATTTTTGCAGATTATCAATATGACATCTTCCTTTTAGATCAATGATGAGTTCCACCTTGTCTTAGGAGCCTATTACATTAATCAATCAAGATTTGAGTGACCCATATAGCTGATAATCTCCAGATTTTGAGTTTGACATTTGACAAACTTAAGTCACTAAACTCAGAGAGCAACACTCACCAGTTGAAATGATTGCCCTGCTTGATTATCTGCAAAAAATAAAGAAATAAATAAGAAGGAGATGAGGAATTTAGAGAGGAAAGAAAAGGAGAGAAAGAAATACAAGGCAAGCATAAGCCAAATAAACTGATAAGAGGCCCATAGAACTGAAAATTTGTTCCTAAGTGATGACTAATGGAAGTTCTTAGAGAGAATGGACAGAAAGATTACAAATATTTCAACTTTGATGCTTATCTTGATGCTACCACAGCATCTTGCTTCTAACACAATCGAAACTGCACATTCAGAGAAAGGGAATCTGTAGTTGCCTGTGACTTATCAACACGATCTTAACTCTGAGGTACGGAAATTAAGAACAAAGACAAGCAAGTCATTTGATCAGGATTATATTGTACTAGTATATGAAATACAACACATGATGAAGTTTAATATTTCAATGCTTTAACTACATACATCAGTCATCATCAGAGGATAGCGATATTTATTCATTCATTTTTAAATGCAAGATTATCTGAACTGCCTAAACAATGGGAAGGATTGATTGAATTATTAGGTTATGAGGCAAGACAATGAGAATTGTGATGATACATCCAAGATTTTTTAGCAAGTCTTTTAGTTCTCAACTCAGTTTACTAATCTAAGAGAAGCCTCGCAATGTCATCAAGATGAAGATGGAAAGGAGATGTGGTGGTTCAGAATTCAGATAAGCATAGTGCACATCAGGAGGGCATATAAGAGCACAGACAAAAATACAGATACATCAACAGCTCTGGCATGTTCTGTTTCTTGCAGAAAACAGGAAATACATGAGATTATTATAATTATATGCAAAGATTAACTCACAAGAACTATATATGATCTTCACTTTGATTTTAGGCCACTGGTTTTTGAGGGACCTGCTCGCTCTACTATGACATTAGGCTGTTTTCCGTCCTGTTTCACCAGAAAAAAAAAAAATCAAATTTCCATATCATCTTTTACATCTACATTCATCTGCACAAAGGACAATATCTGGGAAATATAACATAAGAAAAACTGAATACGAGTGAATACAAGATCTTCCTGTCACTTTTCTTCATCAAGCACAATTTTATTTAATCAGTCAAAACTCAAAAGACTAAAATCCAAGTGAAAGCGGAGATTCCATAATCATCTAACATTATTGGTCTAGCATTACATATAGTTACAAACTAATCGAAGAATCCTAAAGAACTACAGATTGATTAAAAAATGAAGCCTAGATATCAACATATTCTACCTCTTCATGGTCATACTCTTCATCAGCAACAATGTCTTCCCCCTCTCTTAGAGGTTGAACCCCAATAGATAAAGCGGGGTATCATCAAATAGATCATACTCTTCCTCATCAACAACATCTTCAACACCAACAATTCTTCTCTTGCCTTGAACAACAACCTGCCAATGATAATCAATGTTGTCCCTTATATAGAAAATTTGTTTAGCTTGTGAAGCTCAAACAAAGGGCTCCTCGCCATCAATGAATCGACTTGAGTCCACCAATGTAAAACCAAATAAGTCATCTATCTTTTTGCCTCGCCGGTTGTCAGCCCACTTGCATCGGAAAAACAAGAACTACAAAATCAACATAATTCAGCTCCCAAATCTCTTGAATGACCCCATAATATGATTGTGTTGCATTAACAGGCCTAATATCCTTAGAGCTTGAGTATTCCGTAGAAGATGCGACAACCATAACACCACTATTTTGATGTACACTCTTATCATCTTGACGACAAGTGTAGAAACAATACCCATTGATGTCATAGCCTTCATAAGTGTTCACAAACAATTGAGGACCCCGTGAAAGCCATCTGATCGTATCAGATACATTATTATTCGGTTGCCTCAACTTAAACTTCACTTGGTTTTGAAACCATTCAACAAAATAATGACTATGTTTTTGCATCAAAGCATATGTCCCAATTCTTGGATTCATTCTTGTTAAATAATTGAGATGGGTTTCTATATAAGGATGGACTTCTGAAAGGTTTTGAAGAACATAACGATGAGCTTTCTGGATTCTATCTGATGGAGGCTTTACAAATTGACGACCAATCGTCCCTTGCCCTTGAAGTCTACCCTCGTGACGAGAGATGTTGGAACTCCAATTTCTTTAGCCTTAGCTAAGAACACAGAACAAAAGTTACCAGCCTCCTCTGCCATGGTACCTCGAATAATACTACTTTCTGGATGTGCTTTGTTAGTCGCCTTTTATTTCAAAGTTCCCATGTGTCTCTCATTAGGGTACATCCATCTCAAAAAAACCGGGCCACATTCCTTGATTTCTCATACTAGATGGACAATCAAATGAACCATTATGTCAAAAAATGAAGGAGGAAAATACATCTCAAATTTGCATAATGTTTCTACAACATCATTTTGCATTTCATCAAGTTTTTCTAGATCAATCACCTTGCTACATATGGCATTAAAAAATAGGCAAAGTTTAACAATAGTGTGCCTAACATGTTTTGGCAAAAGACCTCGAAGTGCAATGGGCAACATCACTTGCATCATGACATGGCAATCATGGGATTTCATACCAATTAATCTCTTGTTGGCCATTGAAACTAGACGCTTAATGTTCGACGAATACTCTGTAGGTACTTTGATGCCGTACAAACACTCACAAAATATTCTTTTCTCATCTCTAGACAATGTGTAGCAAGCTCGAGGCAAATATGTCTTATTTGTTTCGGTATTATCCTCGGGCCATAACTTTGGTCGAATATTTGCAAGCTTCATGTCTCTCCGCACTTCTTTATTATCCTTTGTCTTGTTAGGTATATTCAATAACGTCCCGATGATTGTATCACATACATTTTTTTTCAATATGCATGACATCAAGACAATGTCTAACAGACAAGTGTTTCCAACCTTTTCCCAAAGACCCTTCTTAGAGGTAGGATTACCACGTTTCCCGAAAACTGTCTCAACATATTTGATTCGCTCCCACAACTCTATACCACTCAGTGGCTCACACATCCCCCGTTTCTCGAGGAACCCATTTAATTCAACTTTTTTCTTACGATAAGAGTGATCCCGTCAAAGGAGTCGTCTAGTATGCATATACACATCCTTTCCATAGTTCTTGAGGTGTGTGGGTTCCATTTCGTCCTCACAAATGGTGCATGCTTTCTTCGCTTTTGACTTTGTACCCAGATAAGTTCCCATAAGCCGGGAAATCACTTACAGTGAAAAAAATCATGGCACGCAAAGTAAAGTTTGTACTTGTATGGGTATCGAACATCGGAACACCTTTATCCCATAACAATCTCAAATCCTCCGAGAGAGGCTCCAAGTAGACATCTATGTCGTTACCGGGTTGTTTGGGACCCGATATTAGAAGCGACAAAATAATGTACTTACGTTTCATGCATAGCCAAGGAGGCAAATTAATAATCGACAAAAGAACCAGCCATGTGCTGTGTTGAGAGCTAAGGGTATCGTAAAGATTCATCCCGTC
Source organism: Chenopodium quinoa (assembly GCF_001683475.1). NCBI lineage: Eukaryota > Viridiplantae > Streptophyta > Magnoliopsida > Caryophyllales > Amaranthaceae > Chenopodium > Chenopodium quinoa. The sequence continues at coordinate 1,587,595 of NW_018744367.1, forward strand.
GGTACTTAATGCAAGTCTCAGGTTCCTAGCCTCTTTACCAAACTCAGGGAATGTATCATCAATATGTTTCTATTGCTTCGAATCAGCGGGATGCCTAATGTACCCATCTATCTTCCTCTCTTGTGCATGCCACACTAAGTTTTTTGCATCCTTCTTAATTGAAAAAAGTCGTTTAAACCTCGGTATTATAGGCAGATACCATAACACCTTAGTTGGTGGCCACTTCTTGCAGTTGAGGTTTGAACCCTCCCGCTTGTATCGTGATACACCGCACTTTGGACAAGCATCAAGGTTTTCATACTCCTTTCAAAAAAGTACACAATCATTAGGACATACATCGATCTTGGTGTACTCTAGACCTAAGGGAAACAATAGGTTCTTTGCATAGTAGGTAGACTAAGGAATGTCATTCCCTTCCGGAAGCATGTCCGACAAAGCTTCTAATAACGAATTGAAACTTGTATCAGTCCAACCGTTCTTTGCTTTCAAGTTAAATGACGTTAAAACCCCTGAAAGCTTAGAGTACTTTGCACATCCAGGATATAAAGGTGTCTCGGCGGCCTTTGACACATTTTCAAACATATGAGATTCTTCGCTCACATGATCACCCAAACCATCCATCATCTCAGGAATGCGATCCTCCTCGAAATTTTCATCAGTACCCCTTTCATTATTATCACATTGTTCTCTATTCTCAATATCAGCGTCATTAACTGATGACCTACTAGTTGTGGGAATATTTTCCTCACCGTGCCAATACCAAATGGTATAATTTACCATGAACCCACGGCGAAATAAATGGTTTTCTACCACACTAATTTCCTTCCACTTCTTCACATTGTTGCAATCACGACAAGGGCAAAATATAGTTTCCCCTTTAGTAGTCCTCTGGTATTCTATAGCAGTTCTACAAAATTCCTTAATCCCGTTCAAGAACTCAGGTTGAGTTCGATTTTCAACATACATCCAATCACGATTCATTCCTAACTACAAATTATAGAAAAAACAAGCATATAATTATTAGAACATGTTGATACCATGATACATCACTTAATTGCTAAAAATGATGATGCACAATATAAATAATATAAACACATGTACACCATATAAAATTTCAGTCATACATTAAAACAATTTGCAAGTACATTTAAAATAGATTTTAGTTATTTAACATTTTACATACATAATCAAATATAAAATAGATGTATAACAAATTAGAAACAACATTATCAACCCCGAATCAGAAAATTGACCTAAAGAACAACAATGTGAGCAACGAAAAAAATGAAAGAGTCATTATCAGTTTCAGTTATAATAAGAGTCATTTATACTCGAGACAAAGAAAAACAAAAAAATATAGTGATAAAGGAGAAGAGACGATTATACTTGTAATAGGGTTAGTGGTTCTCAGCTTTTTATAAAAGCACGTTTTTTGCAATAGAAACAACAACTATGTAGTTACACAAGATTTTGCTTAAATTAGATTATATAATTAAGGAGATAAAAAAAAAACTTCTCCTTATGCTGCAAATTCATGAACGTTTGACTAGGTCCACTAGTTTGGACAAGAAGAGATTTAATCTTTTAGCCATTTGATTAAGCACAAAGCAATCATACTCCTTAATGCTAGCATTTTTCCATCTCTTACATGTTTTTGATAAATATCGAGTGTCCCATAAGTCCAAAACATAGTCTCATAACACAACAAAAACAATGCATGCCAACAAAAGGCTGGAGATTACTCACCCTGTATAGTTAACAGGGTTTTCACACCAGACTAGAGGTGGCCAGTGGGCCGGGTTGGACCCAGCCCACCTAACCCGCACGGCTGGTAGGTCACGTGGGTTCGACCCGGTTTCAACCTGGCACAGCCCGGCACAACTCGGATTTAACCCGGGTTGTATCGTGGGTCCAAAATTTTCAACACAACCCATTTCAACCCAGCTCGGTTTAACCCGTTTGATTCGACCCAACTCGCACAACTCGTTTTGACCCATTTAATTCGACACACCTAGCCCGTGAACCCACCTAACCCGACCCACCTCGCACAACCCAGCCCGCACGGCCCACCAACCCGCATGGCCCACCCAACCCGCATGACCCAACTCGCCCAACCCGCACGGCCCAACATCCATTTTTAAAAAAACCAGCTAGTTTTTTGTATGTAACGGCTAGTTTTTTTAGTGTATGATCATCCCTTCAATTTTCCCTATAAATACCAATTCCATTTCACTCAAATTTCCACACAACTCAATCTTTCTTTCTCTCTTACTCAAAAATTCTTAATTGTTCTCAAATTCTCAAGTATTATATAGAGTTAGATTTTTGTTAAAAAAAATATCCTTAATTTATTAGTATTCTTAAGATTCTAAAAAAAAAGTTCTTCTCCATATTATAATTAGTAATCACAAAAAAAAAAAAAAGGGGCTCAAGAGGAGGAATGGGAAGAAGTCAAAGTGGTGGTCGAAGTGGTGGCCAAAGGAGTGGTGGTGCAAATTTTTCGTATGAAATTAATACGGAAAATTTAAACCAATTTATCAATGAATATGGAGATTATGGTTCAGGAGATAGGCAAAATATTCAAACGCCTCCACCACAACATTTCTCCCACCAATCATCGAGTTCAACTATGCCACCTCCATCGCAACCAACATCACAACCAACATCTCTACATTCATCTCAAGGTAATTTCTAATTAAATTTTTATTGTTATGAATATTTTAAAAAACTATTATTAATGATTATAAAGTTAGTTTAGTTTCCAATTTTCTATGATTTACAATTAGTTTATTACCATGAAAAATGCTTTTAAATAATTATAATTAAAATATTTAAAATTTAAAAGCTTATTTTCATGAATAGCGTTTAAAATTAATTTCAATAATTTGATTTATGAAAGGTGGTGGCGGTGAAAGTAGAGTTCGAGCACAATATTCTTGGGTGTGGAAACATTTTGAACGAGTTGAAGTCACACCCCCGGGATGGCAACCCGGTCAACCAAAGAGATTCACATGTACATGCCTAGTTTGCAAGGCGTTAGGTGCAATTGTCAAGTCATATAATTGGAAAACGGGAGATGGAACCGGAACCTTGAGTCGGCATTTGCAAAATAAACACGACTTGTTTGACCCCGTCCTTCGGTGGGTGGCGTCCAAACACAATTAGGTGGATACATGAACCAACCCGGCGGAGGTACACCTTTCATTTATAATAAAGATAGAATGATTGAAGCAATGAGTACTTTAGTTATTGCTAATGAATACCCTTTTAGTTATGGTGAAAATGCAAACGTTGAGCATTTTAATAAAGTTGCATTACAACCTGCATTTACTCGTGTCCCCCGAAATACCCTAAGACGTCATACACAAACTTCTTATTATAAGTGTAGGAGTGGTTTGATTGAATTATTTCGTACTTTTGATGGTCGTGTTAGTTTTACAAGTGATGCATGGACTTCTAGTTTTGGCGAACCTTATCTTTGCATTACTGCTCATTGGGTAGATGATGATTGGTTTATTAAAAAACGTATACTATGTTTTCAAGCTATGGAAGAAAGGCATACCGGTTTTAACATCAAAGTTCGTATTTTGGATTGTTTAAAAGAATTTCACTTCAATAATAAAGTTTTTTCTTTGTCTCTTGATAATGCAACTGCAAACACAAAGTGTATTGACTATATGAAAAATGACTCTGAGTTGCATGTGTTGTTGGGTGGTAGTCTCTTGCATGTTAGATGTTGTGCTCATATTTTGAATTTGTCTGTTCAAGAGGGTCTCGTTGAGTTGCAACAATTGCTAAACCCAATTAGAACAGTTGTAAAATGGATTAGGATTACTCAGTCAGTTAGAAGAAAGTACATAGCTATGTGTAAAGAGAGAGGTCTTAAGAAAAGACAATGGTCTATTGATACCCCTACCTGTTGGAATTCTACTTTCAAGTTGTTGAATGATGCTATAAAGTATCGTGATATTTTAACCCAACTTTACAATGAGACTCGTGTTGATCCTACTGAGTTAATAACCGAAAGTCATTGGACTAATGCTTCTTTTATTCGTGATGTTTTACAAGCTTTTGATAGTGCAACTCATATTTTCTCTTATATTTATGAGCCTAACATTCATTTAGTCATAATTGAGTGTGTTAAAGTTGTTCACGCCATCGAAGAGCATATAATGATTGATGGACTTCGTTCCGTTCTTGATAGCATGAAACGTAAGTGGCATACTTATTTTAGTGAATTTCCAATCATTTATGGAATTGCTGCTATTCTTGACCCCGGTGTCAAAGCTGAAGGTTTGGAAAATCTTTTAGAATTTTATTATACGAGTTTAAGTATCGATTATGATGTTAGTGAATATATTAACAAATGCAAATCTGTTTTGGGAGACCTTTATGATCATTATGCATCTATTTATGGTTTTGATTGCAGCACCAACTTCTACTAACACTTCCGATTCTAGATTTGGTTTTCTTGATAAAGTTATGAAAAAAAAACACAAAGCATCTGCATCATTCTCATCATCATCTTCTTCAACACTTGCTATAAATGATTATTTGTCATATCAACATGAGACCAACAACAATTTTCAAATTATAAAATGGTGGCAAGATCATAAAAAGAGTTTTCCTATATTGGCGAGGATTGCAAAAGATATACTTGCAGTTCCCGCTTCATTCGTTGCTTCCGAGTCTGCTTTTAGTGCAGGTAGAAAAGTGTTAGATGAAAAAAATATCTCGCTTAACTCCGGAAAGCATTCAAATTTGTGTTTGTAAGAAAGATTGGGATCAAGCTGAAAGAAGAACTCAAGGTTTAAAGGAAGACGAAGACGATGAAGATGATCCTGTGATGATATTGGAGTCGTCAACGGATAATGCAGCTTCTGGGGATGATGATGCAACAAACATGGGTGGCTAGAAAAGTCTAAATCAGGTACGCTAAGAACTACGTGGGCTTTGATTCTTTTGAGATACGTAGGCAACTTATTTTTCGAAAATTACAATTTAATTGCAAAATTAAATTTTAGTTTTTTAAAGATAGGTCCAAGCCCCCCCTCCCCCCAAATTCCAAAAGAAGTACAATATAAGAACTACGTGGGCTTTGATTCTTTCGGGATACGTAGGCAACTTATTTTTCGAAAATTACAATTTAATTGCAAAATTAAATTTTAGTTTTTTAAAGATAGGTCCAAGCCCCCCTCCCCCCAAATTCTAAAAGAAGTACAATATAAGAACTACGTTGGCTTTGATTCCTTATTTTATAATATAAGGATACGTAGGCATCTTAATTAAGAGCAACTGAGCAAGTCATTAAATTGTTAATTTTGTAAAAATTAAAACACCACACAACCCACTCGACCCTAACCCACGAACCCACCCGACCCTAACCCACGAACCCACTTGACCCTAACCCACGAACCCACCCGACCCTAACCCACTAACCCACCCTTCGACCCACCCTAACCCACTAACCCACCTTGACCCGTCTAACCCACGAACCCAGCTCGACCCACCCACGAACCTAACCCTGGTGTGTCCAACTTCTCTGACCCAACCCACGACCCGGCCCACCCTACCCTACGTGTGTCGTGCCGTGTGTCATGAAACCCCAACCCGCGACCCACCTAACCCTAACCCTGCTCGCACGACTCGCACGGTGGACACCTCTACACCAGACTAAGGAGAGTGCTCTACAGTAGAATAATTCTGAATGCTCTTATCAGACCGTTGGCTTATGAAAAGTTAAATGGCTTATACAGAAAATTCTGGGCAACGAATAATGGATAGTACTGCAAACTGCTCACTTTTCATTACTGAGTTTTTTTTAGGGAAAAAAAAATAAATTCAAACTGGATACATGGTAGAACAACAACCAGCTAAACTACAACTCTAGAAAAGAATTGATCACCTCAACACAAGAAAAGAGGGAAAAATAAATTGTACACACCACCACCTAAATCCAAGTGATTAATGCGTGATTAGTTCCTTGATTTTTGTGGTGGTGTGGCAAAACGCTCCATTAATCAGTGGCCAAAGAGATCTTAGGGGAATTAAGGGGAAGAACTTTGATGCAGAGAGATACTTTGTGGTGGAATGAAGAGGTGAAAGCAGTAATTAAGCAAAAAAGGGAATGTTATCAAGCCCTGGGAAAATGTAGAAGTGACGAAACCTTTGCAGCGTATAAGGAGGCTAAGAGTAAGGCAAAGACAGTTATTCGACAAGCATAAGAAAAGGCTTATCAAGAGGTTTACGAAAAGCTTGACTCTAAGGAGGGAGAAAAGATCATTTATAAGATGGCAAAGAGAAGACAAAAGACAAGAAAGGATATTGGCATGGTAAAGTGTGTCAAAGATAAGAACCAAATTGTCCTAGTATAAGAGGAGGACATTAAGGACAGGTGGAAGGGGTACTTCGATGAATTGTTTAATGGAGGTAATGGATTTGTGACAGGAGATACCTCCATGAGTGATGAAGAAATCAACATGGAGTATATGCGAAGGATTAGAAGAGTAGAGGTGGAGATTGCACTGAAAAAGATGAAGCCTAAGAAGGCGGTTGGCCCTGATGGTATACCGATAGAGGTATGGAGGTGTTTGGGTAAGATTGGTATTGATTGGTTAATAGACCTCTTTAACAAGGTATGGAGAGCTAAGAGGATCCCGCAAGATTGGAGGAAGAGCACCTTGGTCCCGGTGTATAAAAACAAAGGATGTTTGGGGTAAAATTACCCTATGCCACGTGGCCTAATGGCATACTGACACGTGTCAGCCCCAGAGAGGCCCAATGGGATCCAATCGGATGCTGACACGTGGCACTGTAACCCTAATAAGGGAACTGATCCTCTTCTACTATAAATAGAGGAAAATCCTCATTTACTACACATTCAAAAAATACAAACACAAAAACCGAGCAATATTAATTGCAGAATTATCTCTGAATCAGAGAGAAAATCCATTTACTTTCCGCACATTTATACATCCGGAGACGTTCTAACTTGATCGTCGGAGGCGGAACACCACCCAACCGGAGTTTCGTGGTTTTGCAGGTACAGACGGCCGGCGCGCATTCCCGGAATTGTAACTCTCCCGAGGGCCTCCAAAATCCCCGAAACATTTGGCGCCGTCTGTGGGGAGAGTACTTCTGAGATGACATCCGATTCTGTACCGCCTGGTGAGGGCAAGCGGCCTACGGCCGAACCTGAGGTCCATACGGACCAGGACAGTGGTGGCGACTTTGAGGTCGACACCTATGTGGCCCCAGACGGGTCATTCCAAACAAGGCGCACCCGTTCCAAAGAAACAAGGGAACGGGGCGAAGACAAAGCTGGTCCCAGCAACCCAGCCGGCAAGCCTGCTGGGCAACCCCAGGCGGCGGAGGGTACAGCCCCCGTCACCAGAGACGAGCTCATAAAATTCATGACGAGTTTCAAAGAGAAAATCAGGGACATAATAAAGAAGTCAACTGGCTCCAACAAGGGTCAATCGGCCAAGAAGCCTTCTCCCTCCGGGAAGAAGCACTTCAAAAATCGGGTGCCTACTCCTCACCCTAAACTAAAGGGGGCAAATAGGCCCCTGATCGACCTTTCCAGACTTCGTTTCCCTGAATCAGGGCAAAGGAAGGCCATCCGGCAAGTTCAGCCGGATGGGTCCAAAAGACTTACTCTGACGCCCGGTTGTTCATCCAGGAGAAGTGAAGTCAACAAATGTCTGAGTCAGCCTCAATGTCGACTTACCCAGACAGTTTCTGCAATACTTCAATGAAGTATTCGGAGACAAACCGAGAGAGTCAGTCACGTGGCATGCCCAACCGGCTCCGTATATGCCCCAACAGCCATACATGCCGTATGGATCACCATACGTGCAGCCGGCCCTCTTTGGGGGTCCGGCGGCATAGTAGGTCCAGCCTATGGACTGGCAGCTCCGACTGCTAAACCTTGGGGAACAGCCATCGGCGTTCTCCAAGGAGATAACCGAGGCGGTTCAGCCGGCCAAGGTTAAGAATGTGTTGGTCGGTACTATGATGGTACCACCAACCCGAAAGACCACCTAATGGCTTACAACAACCTCATGTACTTACAGGGGTTGGAAGTCGTCGCCAGGTGCCGATGCTTCCCGACAACATTGAAGGGCATAGCCCAACGATGGTTTGGCAATCTGCCAGCCGGGTGCATCAACAACTTTAAGACGCTTGCATACCTGTTTGCGTCCAACTTCTCCATGAACATCCCTGCCAAAAAGACAAGTCTCGACTTAGGGGCTATTCAGCAGGGAGACAAGAAGGGACTACGGTCCTATGTCAGGCGTTTCAATCTGATGAGAATTCAGATTCAGGGGCTGTCTGACGAAGTTGCCTATACAGACTTCTTCAAGGGTTTGAAGGACGGGTCGACCTTTAAGTTCGACCTGGTCCGCAAGAAGGTTGCTACCCTCCAAGAGGCATTGTTGGAAGCCGAAGCCTACATACAGGCGACGGAGCTTTGCGCTATCAAGCACTCGTCGGAACCTAAAAGGTCCGACAGGAAAGAGAGCCGGTCTGCTCAGCCGGCCAAGAAAGAAGAGAGCAAGAAAAGAAAAGAAGTCTGGGCGGCGGACCGTTCTGGTCAGCCGTCCTAGAAGAAAAAGAGAGAGTTGAAGCCGTACGTCCCCAAGTACGAGTTCAACAAGGACTGCTCCTCCATCCTCATGGAGATCAAAGACCGGTTGACCCTTGAAAAACCGGCAGCAATGAAGAGTCCCATCAACAGCCGGGACAAGAGCAAGTATTGTCAGTTCCATGAGGATGTCGGCCATAACACCAATGGCTGCTATAGCCTCAGGCGGCTATTGGACCGTCTGGCTGAGGAGGGGGCTTTAAAGTCCTATATGGTGAAGTCCAAAGGTAACCCCAAAACAAATAATGGACAACCGTCCAAGAAGCCGGCTGTGAGCTCTGACACTGATGAAGAGCACATCTTCACCATAGCAGGCGGCTTCGCGGGAGGGGGTACTACCATCCGAGGTACCAAAGACAACATCCGGAAGCTGGTCAACTCAGTGGATAAGGGCCAGAAGTCAAAAGACACCTTTCCATGAGGTCCTCATCTCTGAGAAGGATCGGGGCAAGGTCAGGCGGCCTCATCATGACCCAATTGTCATCGAGTGTAAGGTTGCCAACCTATGGGTAGGCCGGATCCTCATCGATACCGGGAGCTCGTCTAACCCTTATCAGCTACCAATGCTTGGCAAAGCTCAAGTATAAGCCTAGCAGCATGCACAAGGCTTCCCACCCCCTAGTTGGCTTTGGGGGAGGAGTAGTGCATCCGGTGGGGAGGATTGACCTACCCATCTGGCTAAGAGAAAAGGGGGAAGGACGACACATGGTCGTCAAGTTCTTGGTGGTCCAGGAATTGACTGCCTACAATCTGATTCTGGGCCGTCCAACCCTCAACGAGTCCAAGGCAGTCATCATCCCATCCCTCATGATGATCAAATTTGAGAGGGATGACGGGTCAGTGGGTTCCCTGAACAGGGATCAGAAGACGGCTAGGGAGTGTTATCTCTCAGACGTCAAGCCTAATGTGGCCGCAGCCGGCCAAGGCGAGGAACCCATCGACCTTGATGACTTCAAGGAAGCCACGCCTGCTCCCAAAGCAGCCGTCAAAAGGAGAAAGGCAGACCACCTGGTGGCCGTCAAAAAAGAGAAGCAATAGCAATCACTGATCGGGGAACGATCAAAGGATCTCCATCCCCAGCCGGCTGGTGAAAATATTGATATTGTTCTAGATGACAGCCATCTGGAACGAACTGTAAAAGTGGGGACGGTTGCTTTTGCAAAGTTGGGCACAGATTTGCACCAACTGTTGAAGGAATTCAAAGACATTTTTGCTTTTGAAGTGGAAGAGATGCCAGGCGTCAGCCCGGATCTTGCTGTCCACAAACTTGCCGTGGATCCAAAAAAGAAGCCGGTTAGGCAAAAGAAAAGGAACCACGGCGAGGAAAGATCTCAGGCGGCAGCCGCCGAGGTCAAGAAGCTACTGGATGCCGGGTTTATTCGGAAATGCTACTACCCGGATTGGGTAGCCAATGTCTTCCTTGTCAAAAAGCCGAATGGTACCTGGCGGATGTGTGTTGATTACACATATCTGAGCAAGGAATGTTAGAAGGATAGTTATCCACTTCCAAAGATCGACAACCTAGTTGACTCTACAGCCGGTCATGCCTTGATGAGCTTCGTGGACGCCTACTCAGGCTTCCATCAGATACCCTTGTGGAAGAAAGAACAAGAAAAGATGGCATTCACTGATCAAGGGTTGTTCTGTTATACGGTGATGCCGTTTGGGCTGAAGAATGCGCTTTTTACCTTCCAACGGATGATTAATACGGTCTTCATTAATCAAATTGGGAGGAATGTAGAGGCGTACATTGATGACATGATAGTTAAATCTAAGCTCCAGACGGATCACCTTGCCGACCTCCGAGAAACCTTCACCACCCTCAGGCGGCATAAGGTCATGCTTAATCCCAAAAAGTGCGTCTTTGGTGTTGAGTCTGGGAAGTTTCTCGGATTCTTGATTGATCAAAGGGGTATAGAGGCCAATCCGGAAAAGGTACAGGCGGTAATTGACAAGAAGTCACCCGGCACTATCAAGGAAGTCCAAAAGCTTACCGGTTGTCTGGCGGCATTGGGGAGATTCCTCAGCCGGTCAGATGACAAGTGCCTCTACTTCTTCCAGGCAATCAAGAAGAGGACTAGATTTGAATGGGGGAGAATGCTGAGGCGGCATTCCAGAAATTGAAGGAGAACCTCCACTCATTGCCACGACTGGTCAACCCTCTAGCAGGAGAGGATCTCTACATGTATTTAGCCGTCTCAGATCATGCCCTCAGTGCCGTTCTCCTAGCTGAGAGAGACGGCATACAGCTCCCGGTCTATTTCATTAGCCATGTTCTCCGAAATGCTGAGTTGCGGTACCCCTTGGTTGAAAATTTTGGCCTCTCCCTGTTCATGGCAGTCAAGAAGTTGAAGCCATACTTCTTGGCACATCCGGTGGTGGTCTACACAGACCAACCCCTCAAGCGGCCAATGACAACCTTGGAGTCATCCGGGAGAATGCTCAAGTGGGCTATTGAAATGCAGAGTCTGGAAATTTCCTTCGAACCTAGAAAGGCAGTGAAGGGTCAGGCGTTCGCCGACTTCATTGTTGAAATGACAAGACCGGCTCAGCCGGACAATGTTGATCAGGTGTGGAAGGTTTATGTAGACGGGAGCTCTACTATAAACGGCTATGGTGCAGGCGTAATTTGCAAGTCTCCAGAAGGGAACAAATATGAATACGCACTACGGTTCAAGTTCCAAGCCTCAAATAATGAGGCGGAGTACGAGGCCCTGCTAGCCAGTATATGCATGTGTAAGGCGGCAGGGGCAAGAAAAGTGGACGCCTGCTCAGATTCTCAGTTGATCGTTAGCCAATACCATGGTGACTATGAGGCCACCCATCCGGCGATGATCAAGTATCTACAGGCGGTCAAAGATGAGGCCGGGACACTTGACGAATTTCATCTTAGTCGGGTGCCCAGGTCAGAAAACAATCAGGCGGATGCGTTGTCCAAATTGGCATCATCCGCCACTTGTGATGCGCCTAGGTCAGTCTTCTGGGAAGTCATGGAAAAAAGAAGCATTGAACATGATCCCATTGGAGTTCTTGACCGAAGCTCTACCTGGATGGATGTCATCCGGGATTATCTGGCAGACGGTACTTTGTCGGATGCCCCTTCAGAAGCGGCTGCACTGAAAAAGCGAGCCTCAAGTTTTGAAATCTACAAGGGGGAACTCTTCAAAAAGGGTTACCTCCAGCCGTTGCTGAAGTGTGTGACCCCTGAAAGGGGAAAAGAGGTTATAGAGGATCTCCACTCGGGCTTTTGTGCATCACATATAGGCGGTAGAACTCTAGAAAAAAGGGCTAGACGGCAAGGTTACTTTTGGCCCACTCTTGAGGTAGACGCCATAGAAATGGTGAAGAAGTGTGACAAGTGCCAAAGATTTGGCCGGCTCATACACCGTCCGGCCACTAACTTGACGACTATCTACAACCCTGTTCCATTTGCAAAATGGGGCATGGACATCTTAGGTCCGTATACGCTTGTCACAGGCGGGCGGAGGTACATCCTGGTGGCTGTAGATTACTTCACCAAATGGGTCGAGGCAGAGGCGGTCAAGGGCATTAAGACAAAGGATGTCATCTCCTTCATCTGGAGAAACATCATCATCCGGTTTGGGGTTCCTATTTCTATGGTCTTTGACAATGGCCCTCAGTTTGAAAGCCTACCCTCAAGAGCTGGTTGGGAGATCAGGGAATCTCACATTGCTTTGCATCAGTTGGCCGCCCCCAAGCAAACGGCCAAGTTAAAGCCTTCAACAAGCTCATCTCAAACGGCATTAAGAAGAAAATTGAAAGGGCTGGCGGTCTATGGGCGGATGAGTTGCCTCATGTCCTATGGGCCATCAGAACAACTGAAAAAGGGGAAACCGGTGAAACTCCGTTTCTCATGACATACGGCACTAAAGCCGTCTTGCCAATTAACCTTTATGAGCCAACACTCCGAATCATGTTCTATGATGAAGAGGCAAATTGGGAGGCCATGCGTCTAGCATTGGATTCACTCCTGGAGCGCAGGGGCAATGTCGCCTTACGTCATGAGATATACCATCTGAGAATGACGAGTTGAGAATGACGAGGGCCTATAACAAAAGAGTACACAAACGGCCCCTCAAAGTGGGGGACTTTGTGTTACGAAAAATGGAGGCAACCGGTAGGGAAAATGAGAAAGGGAAGCTAACCCCTAATTAGGAGGGTCCCTATCGGATTTTTGAGGAAGTTAGAGGCGGCACCTACCGCCTGGAAACTCCAGACGGCAGGCAGCTAGCCAGAACCTGGAATGTAAATAACTTGAAAAAGTACTACTTCTAAGGATTTGTAAATTTTTTGTAAATAGTGTATTAATGAAAGAGTACTCTATTTTTATTATTATCTCTTGTATAAAGTCCTGTTTGTGCAATGCACAACCGGGCAACTACCAAGTCCCATGTGCAATGCACAACCGGGCAACCGTTTGCTGTAACTGAGTACAAGGCTAAGTATCGAACTTAGCTATTCACAAGGCCAATGGCAAAACATATTATAAACCGCCTGCTCCAACATGAGCAGGCATCCGGCGACGCCCATTTGGGTGAATTCGTTGAAGAGAACATCTCCCTTCCGGGTGGTACATTGTTCTACTGGTCATAACTCAAATGGCTTTAACCGACTATCTAGGTTAAAGATAACTCATGGCCGTTCGAATGATTTATCGAAATCAAGATACAACCGGTCATTGCTTCAAGGCAATACATACGGTGAATTAAATCTTGGTCCGTAGCCGGCTTTTTCCAAAAAGCACTACAACCGGCTACAATTTCCTAAACAAGGTCAAAATCTTGTCATTTAATCCCCAATTGGTTAAAATGCATACGTCCGGCCACAGGCCGCCTGCATACCAATCAACGACACTGCCAGATACCCAAAGGGTAATCCGCAGCCGGTTAAACGAGTAATCTAGGTTGGGTTTAGCCGGCACCGCCAGCAGATCCAACTTGGAATAATTCTGTTTTAAAAACGGTCAAGGACCGCCTATTTATTAGTCCGGATGCTTGTATGGATGGCTGCCTGCTTAGAGTTGGATTAACTATAAGCAAACAACCGTCCAGGGGCAGACAGAGCCAATGCATCCGGCATAATGCATGTATCAATTCAAATCGCAAAAAAAAAAATATTGAAGCAAATTGCAAAAAATTGAACCAAATAATACCAAGGTAAAACCGACACAGTCGGCATATATATATATATATTTAAAAATGTCAGCCGGACCCTTGTCCCAGGAATGATAAAGAAAATACACGGCACGCAGGCCGGTTGTAGACAGGAAGCATAAAAATAGATTGAGCTACTGTTGCTGCTGCTGCTGTTGTGACGGCTAACCTTGGCCGGCAGAAGGGGCTTCTTGAGTCTGCTTGGTTTAGGCTCCTCTAGCCTCACCCGACACTATCTCTTCCACGTGCTCCTCTTCCACCTCCTCCTCTGGGATGCCAGCCCATTCTTCAAAGGGCGCCGGCTTCTCAGTCCCGAGAACTTGAGCGTCAAATACTTCAGTAGCGTATCAAGTCGAAGAAGGCATAATCGGTGTCCGGATGGATCATGGACCAGGCCATCTTCATGCGCTCCTCACAGTTGCGCTCGTTCTCGGTGACCAGCCGGTCCTGCTCAGCCACCAACTTGTCCTTGTGCTCCGCCTGGGTCTGGGTCAGCTCATTTTTCAGCTGGCTGACCTCAGCCTTCAGCTCGGTGTTCTCCTTATCAGCCTCCCCCAAGGCTTTGACGTCTGCCTTGAGTTTGTTGACTTGGAGTTCAAAGTCGGCTGCTTTTTTGTTGGCAATATCAGCAGCATCCGTGAGCTCCTTGATCAGCTCCTCCTGTTTCATCTCCCCGCTTTTAGTTTGGATTTCAAGCATAAGGGAGTTATATTGTGAAACATCTATTAGTTCAGCTGCCCGTCTCTGGGCATCCCTTACCTCCTCTTGCTTTTTTCGCAAGGGGACCTTCATTCTATCAACCCTCAACATCACCAGCAAAGTTAGCCGGAAAGAAGTTAGCTTCTCAGTTATGCTACAACCGGCAATGAACAAAATTGCACAAAAGCACCCCCAACCGGTAAATTACATCAGCCAGCAGTGAGTTGATGCGGTCAATGTTGACCTGGTTGATACCCGGTACCGCCTCCTTTTCGGACCGGGTGAAAGTCCTTAGCATTCTTTTGGCATAGTTTTGCAGATCCGGCCAACGAGAAGAGGCATTTACATCATGAGATTTATTGGTTAAGTACTGAGCATATGCAGTGCCTATATTCTGCCGGCTGCCTGAAGAATCCCCTGACTGGGTAGCTTGGGACTTGACTCGAACAGGCCCAAGCGACCAAGGGGGATCAAAGGTGAGAGCAGTACCTTGATTTTCAGGTTGAGGGTCACACCACCCCCAGCCGCATTGGAACCAGATGCTACAGTTTGCACCCGGCTTGAGGGAACCTCAGGCTCCCCAGTTTTGGCCTTAGTCGGCCCTGAGCCTAAGCCCAGATCTCGTAGACTCTTGCCTGCTGAAGTAGGCCTCTCAGGAGCCGGCGGTCTTCTGGCAGAGGCAGGGGCAGGGGCAGGGGCAGGGGCAGACGGGACCCTCCGCCTATGTGAAGAAGGTTGGGAGGGCTCCTCTCCCGGCCTCTTCAGCATCTGCCTTAGAGAACGAGGAACGTTCTTGCTCCCCGTCTGCAAAAGAAAACAAAGTAACCGGTTAGCATCAGAATGAGCTACAAGTCATACAGACGGAAAATACCAACCAGTGCTTACCTCATCGTCTTTGGCTGCCAGTTGGGCCTTCTTTTTCTCAAGTTGTTCCTTTCTGATCTCAGTGGCTGACTTAGCCGGAGTCTTCTCTAGAGGAACCATTTCCAGACCTTTCTCTACAACAAAGAAAAATAAAAATTAGAAATCATTCAAGCACCATACAGGCGGCATAAGATGCCGGTTAGCAATCAACGTACGTTTGCTCCAGAAAGTATTAAGACCGCAGGCGGAAAGGAACGCCTCGTCTTTAAACCAATCCGGATGAGGGACCCAGAATTTAGGGACAATGACTTGTGTCCCATCATCTAGAGGCAGGGTGGTCTTCTTGAAAAGACCCGGATCCTTTATTTGATCCCAGGACCTCTCCGGTATTTTGGGGAGGGCACACTTCTTTCCCAGGAGATCCGGGTGCTTATTGTAGCGACACAACCGGTGGTTAACAGACGGAGAAGGGGAAGAGACCATGTAAAACTTGCTCTTCCAGCTGCTCCACTTAGACGGCTTCTCTAGCGTCATCATATACTCCGGATGCGTGGTCAATGTGTACCACGCATTCCAGCCGCCTAGTGCACGGCTGAGATAGTGCATATGTGGAAACGCCTCCCAGCTACACTACTACATTTTTTATCTATTGCAACGGCCTAATAAAGGCTAATACAACGGTATTATTATTGCCGTTACAATAGAGTAGGCTATTGCCACGGAGTTAAAACTAATGCTCTTAGAGGTAGAGCTATTGCCACGGCTCTAAAAAACCGTTGCAATAGCCTAGCTATTTTAACAAAAATAATAGCTAATGCAACGGTAGTGTTGTATCATGAAAATTTTAGGTAAAGCGCGTATTGTTCCCTCTAATTTTTTCACCAAAATTCTAAACCACACGTGTTTATTACTTTTCTCACCCATTTTGTCCACTCATTCTGATCTCAGAGTACCCATAACCCATTCTCACCCAACTTCTCCATTTTTTCAATTTCCCCCAATTCTCCATTTTCTTAATTTCCCCCAATTCTCTATCTCCAGAATAACTTCGAAATTCTGAGGTGAAAATCACGAAAAATATCATTCAAAAATTCGAAGAGGGAAATAAGCAAATAATTATGAGGAAGTAGTAGACGAAGGCGGCAGTCAAGATCGGAGGTGGTGGCTGATAGCGACAGTCAGGCGGTGGTGGCTGATAGCGGCATAGACGGTCTCAATTTCATTGTTGCATGTCCCTTCCTTGAGCTGATTGCTCGAAATTCTGTTCAAGGTAAACAACGAGTTTTCGTTTTTGAGAATTAAATTTGAAGTTTTTGCTTTAGTGTTTGGGATAAAGTTGAATATTGATTTGGGGTGGCTGATTTGGTTCATTCATGGGGTAAGACTTTAGAGATCCAAGTTTATTACTTTTTTCTAATTGCTATATCCATTGTTCAACCTCATGTGCGTGCTTATAATTAGGTTGTTTAACTTATTAGATAAGAATATATGATAGTGGGTTTTGGAGGGTTTAAGGAAAAGAAAAAGATAAGATTATTTTGGCTCCAAATGTTGTGTTGTAGTCTATTTTCTTGAGTCATAAATATATAACATTAATTTTTTTCAATTTAGAGTAAGAGAAGCATTATTAAGTTGGCAGTAAACTGCAGAGGGAGAATCATATCAGCTTACTAGAAATTCAATAAATGCACAAATGGAAAATACATACAAAATTTTTTTTTTCTAAGAAAGGAACTAAATGGAAAGGATCTAGGCATTATTCTAAGTGGCCGTACGAATTGAATGTCATTTACTCAATACACTATGTAGCATTTGAACTGTAAGTGTTTAATTAATTAAGTTAGCTTTTTGACTTGTCAAGCATCATGCCAGTGGAGTCAATCTCTGAGTTTGTTTGGGATTGTTTGAACTATTTTGTTGTGGAGTCCATCTTTGATTTTGTTTGGGATTGTTTGAACTATTTTGTTATAATGAATGCAAGTAAATGATTCTGAATGACCCTTAATCACACAGTAGTTACTTCCAAATTCATAATACTATTGAAAGCATAGGCAATCATTCAAATTATATGCCTATGCATTGTTAAAATAAAATAAATTACAAAACACAAAAAATTAAATTTTTTTTTAAAAATAAAAAAAACCTGTTTTTTCCGGTAATGCAACTGCTGCGCAATTTGAATAATCTTCTCAGCTACTTACAATATATCTGGAATTCTTTCGTCTTTTTTTCACATTAGCCTTGTTTTATTTTCCTGTTACCGAATCTGAATTGTTTGTAGTGAACTTTGAATTACTTATACTTATTTATATCAATTAAAACAAAGAGAATGATTTTACTTATTAATTCAAACTTATCTGTAGTTATGTCTCAAAGGCTGATGAAAGTTTTAAAATCTACAATTACTTCTAATTATTAAAAGAACTTACAAGGTAAGTAAATGACAATTGCCAACAAGTTAAATTAAGTCTATTCAAATAAATGTAAGATGTACAAGCTAAGTAGTAATTTAGTTTACCAAGAGATTAGAATGTAAACAGATAAACAATACGAGTAACTTGTAATTGAAGTTGTAATTATATTGAAGATAATCATGTTTAGAAGAGAAAGAGTACCGTATATAGTATTGGTGAGTTTACTCTAGCTTGATTCTTGGCAGCTCCGCAGCTTCACCAATGAGGCGCTCATTTTGGGTTTTATAAAATTAGTAGGATGATATTGCCAAATCACAAATTCCGGTCCAAATTTTGTTAAATGAAGGAAGCTAGCTTGACAATGGCGCTCTTCTCTCTCCTCTCCCTTCACTGCTGAACCTTACTTCTGTCACTATTTTTAGACACTCAACGATTTCAAATGTGAAACCACTCCACCACCACCACTAACACCATCACAACCACCATTATCTTCCCTTTTACCACCAGTAAGAGTAGCCATTCCAAATCTTAGTTTGAAATGATCTACTATCATAACAATAACTAACTAGTGACTCTACACGAGTTCTTTATGTTAACCTTAGATGGAAAGCTAGCCTAAATTTTTCTGGGAGACATACCAAATTGACACATTGAGAGATGTCAAGGTATTTTAACCAAACAAGCTGGCATATCCCAGGAGGCAGAGTTTTTAGATTGGGGCAAGCATAGACTCTCAGGATTTGTAGTGGATCCAACATATACCCAAATCAGAAGGTAGCTCTTTCAGGGTGTGACAATTAGTGATGCTCAGAGTCACTAGTGTGTTGTTCTATATGGCTCATTAGCTAGCTGCTTTGGGCATTCGTATGGCTATGGATGCTCCTGTTTCTTCTGGGAAGAAAAAAACCAGAAGATGCATGCTCATGATTCTGTAACTTCTAAATGTACAAGAACTGATTTCTCTATGGTGGTGTTTAGGTTTTTTTTTTGGATAAATCAGCACTACCTTGCTGCTATGTGTAGTTTTAATGATGCTGCCAAGTATAGTCTAATGATGCATTATATTTTTTCTTATGCTATGTAATTATGCTTTATGTCTACTTTCCTCTCTGTTTTTTGCCTTGCCAGGCCAGTTCTTTTGAGCTCAGTCATCAAAACTAGTTCAAATTAAATAATTCTCCGTACATATTATGAAATGGCCTAACCTATGCATACATGCAAGTATATTGAGGGAATGTAGACTTAGCTTTGGTGTCATTCAGGAAGGACTACTTAATACTTATCCAACATGTAAGTTTGGTACATTTTAGATTGATAAGCCTTGTTTTTTCTCTTTTTTCCGATCGTCTTCAAAGGCCTTCTTCACTACTTCCAATTTAGCAGTCCTTTTACTTAAGAAAAGACAAAATTTATTAGAATTATGACTTCTCTTTTGCTGGCTTCATAATTTGTCTATTTCCTGGATAATTAGATGGATGACTATCTGTTTATCAGTGTGATCTTATTGTCATGTTTCTATGTGATTATAGAGATGACTACAAATTTGGAAATTTAGTAGATTGTTGGCTTTCTGAGTTTGTCTTCTTTTCCCTAAATAGAAATCTGTCTTCTTATGATTGTGATTTTTATTGTAATCTTTGTGAAGTATCTTGAATTCTTTTTCTTGACTTGACTGAACATTCAATGCTCAGTGCTTGTTCATGTTGGTCTTTTCAGCTTTAGTAAAAACCTTTTAAGTAAAAAATTGCCGGGAATAATTTTGACGATAAGTTTTTTTATGTTGGGGGGGGGGGGAAGCATATGTTCCCAGCCTGCCACAGTGCATCCTACAACTTCTAAGCTTCAAATAATCCTCTTGGATCTTTGGACTGTTTGGGTCTACAGGCACTGAACCAGGGATTTTCTTCTGTTGAGCAGAGGAATTCATCATTTTTGTGTATGAAATTTATGTTATGTAGTTGTGTATAGTTGTATTCTATTATGTGTATAGATTGAGTAGGAGCCTGTTCCACAAAATAGATTTTCAAAAACACAAAAACAAGCAACCCAGACACCTTCTCAATGAAAAAAACAGACCGAAAACATCGAATAACTATATCTGCAACTCGTACTTTCTGTTTTCATCATACTACTTGAAATCATACTACTTGAAATAGTTGCGCTCATCATCTTTGTTTACTATTGTTGTTTTCCTTATGATTAGCTCCAACAGAACAACCCCAAAGTTGTAAACGTCCAAGCTTACTAGGAGTATATGTCATACTACAGTATATGACTTTTTCACTTTACTTTCTTGCACAAATCCCAAAGCAAATGAATCTCACGTTACTACTTATGCATTATTTTTATCCAAAATTCCAATGCCTTTAATTATTAGATCCTCTTCATTTTTTTTTTGTTGTGCCAGACTTTTTAGTATTATTTGATTTTTATTTATTAGTCATAAGTCTCATAACAAATAATACCTTTATCTATCCACCCTTTGAAGTTATGAGTTATGGAAGTAATGTCAAAGGTTAATTACTTATTGAAATAGAATTATATCAATGATTATTTTATTTTTATGGTATTTGTATAATAATTAATAATATTATGGTAATAATATACTTTGCTATATAAGTATTATGGTATTTGTATAATTAATAATATTAAGGTAATTTGGCCCCCCTAAGAAAAATTGTCAAGATCCGCCACTGTCAAGAACGACCTCTTTCTCCCTCCTTTCGACTCCGAATCCTACATCTCACATTTTGTCATATTTTTTACGAGTATGACACATTAAATACAAAGTAGCTTATAGACACATAAAATAGAGAATAATATGTAGGTATAAGTAGGATTTGTGTAATAATCATGAATGAAGTATAATAATTTATAATGTATGAGTACATTTTAAGACACTTCATATGAAGTAATATTTAGTATAATATGGATTTTTCTTAAGAGTAATTGTGTATATATTCTAAGGAGTTATTTTAACTTACGAGAGAATAATTTTTTTTTAGCAAGTACGGAATAAAAATTAGAGATTATTGTTTGATTGATGTGAGTATTGTAAGTTGAAGTATTTATCAACTATCTATCCCTTAAATAAAACTTGTCATGGAGTTTCAATGTTCACCCAAACAATATAATTTAATTCATGTGAAGTGGAGATTTATAATAAAGTAAAATATATTGACAACTATGATAACATTTTTTTATTAGATTATTATGCACGAATTATATATATAAGAATTTTATGTTTGTTTTTATAGAAATTTTTGTTATATTGTGCACACGTATCTTGTATTGTTGTTAATACGTGATTGGTTGATACGGGATACGGGAGGAAATGTTTATTTAGATCCTAACAAGCAAGTATAATAATTATTAAAGATTAGAGTTTCGTATGCTATATGTGTAATCTCTTTGCTACTCAGTGGTTGGTCGTTACGTGCCCTAATCCCTCCAACAACCAATGGAATAATTACACATGGTCAAAGAAGAAAACTCGCTCATTAAAAATTTTCCCCTTGGCAGCCTTCTTTCTCTGTGTCTCTCCTTTCTTCAATTGCTTAGTCTGCACTATATATAGCAGCTATCTGTTACAAACTTGCAACTGCTGCTACTCGAACTATTACTTTATTATGCATGCAAAACAAAATCTTTTACATAGACATGAAAATATAATTTACAAGCAGGTTTTAAAATTCTATTTGAAAATTAAATCAAACTTTTAGTATCTACGATATCTGTAATAAACTCTCACAGTACAGGCCCATCCTGTCATCCAACCTTGAGGTATCAAACAATGAACCTATCAAGGACTCTGAAGTAGAAACTGCCCTATTTATAGGATTTATGCCTTTAGATTACTTCTATTCTTTTGCATTTTTGGAAACTATAATCTTGAACGATAATCAGTGAATAAAAAACCATGGTAATTGTTGCAGGGTATTCGTGATGCAGGATTTGGTTAACATTATGATGCTTTGCAGATAAGCTGTTAGATAGTAATGAAAATATGAAATTAATTAACACTATATAGCAAATATTACTGAAACATTTCACAAATATATAATTTTCCCCCCATCTTTCAAGGTAAAGTCATGTAAGCAAACATTGGTTTGTAGTGTTTTTCGGACATGTTAATAATAAACAGATTTTGTTGTTGCACCTTCAAAAACAGATTTTATTGTTCAGCCTTTTCTTTTCTTACTAAGTCAAAGATGGTGCCAAGCTGGTGACATCAAGTTTTTCAATGTCAAAGGCCAAGAAACCTGGTGAAGCAGTACAGAACATAGCCATCCAACTTGATCCAGGTCTTCTTAGAATTTTTTTTTTCAATCAAATAGGTGTAAAGTTAGACAAGCCAGCTGAGGGTACCATGCCATAGGGTGAGACCCTGAGACCACAAAAGTTACTTGTGTCTAATCAAATATTTCTTTGTTACGGTTCATGTTCTAGTTTAAAAGATGATGTTTAGCAAATTTGATGATGAGATTAAGTTGCAGTTTTGTAGTGGTTAATTTGGTCATCTTCTTTTTATTAAAAAGAGTTGTAACGGGGATTTTGCTGAATAATGGTTTTGGATTTCCTGTGTTTCATACTGATGATTATTGGTTTTATCATCAGTATGAAACACAGGAAATCAAACATCCTAAGTGAAACATCTCTGTTTGCTTTAGTTGTAAGGCTGGTCTGGTCTGGTTATATTGGAATTGTGACTTGTTTTCATACTCAGTAATCCTTTTGAATTTTCACTTGTATAAATCAGTTTACAATTTATATACTATAAATCATTCAATTCATCAAAGAAATTCATATTGTGTGAGACTAATCATAATTAGTTTATATTATTTATACTCTATGTTATTTTAGTCTGTACTAAGTATAGTATGTTAAGGCTCACCTTTGGTTAGATACACAACTATTTTTTATCTTAAATAAGGAATCAAATGCTATGGTTGTTTAGTCTTTTATCAGGATGTTTCTGGTCTTATTTGGCGTCGATTGTATAAGTATGTGTCTAATCTGTTGATATCGTTTATATATTGAGTTCTTGAAGATTGAAGATGGACTTTTTCCTTGTCTATGAGCTTACTACTATGTCATTAGTATTGAGTGCAATATCTTGTAAATACTATGCATGTTTAACTTTGAACTTTCATCTTTCCTTTTTGTTTAAATTTGACATTCTTAGATTCTTTACTCATACTCTATGATAGTGAAGGATTCTTGTACACGAATAAACTTTTGGAACTTCGAGTTTATTTTCATTAACCTTGATACAACTGCTTACTTGTATGTTATGAGCTTTTGAACAATATCCCTATGTATTGCACACCTCTCATGCACAGACTGCAGTGTAGTTCTTAGAGAATAGTGAAAATGCTTAAAGTTGCTTGTTATTACATTTGCACATGTAATTTTAGGGTATGAGGCACATGAAAGGTTTCTGATCTTGACTTTATTATTTGTTGTAGCCACTACATCCTCCGGGTATTTTTTACTTCTTTATTTTTCTCCTTGAATTATATATGAGAAAAGAGGAATGATGGATGTTTATCTTCTTTTTTTATTCTGAATTCTTGAAATTGGATTGTGTTTTTATAAGGTTTTTGGGTTTATTTGATATATGCAGGTTGTAGGCCTGCTGGCTTCTGTTGTTTTGTGTTGCTATCTGTGAGCTGTTGGTTGTTGTTTATGCTATTGGCAGTCTTGCTAGCTGCTTGCTGGTCTCTGTTTAGTTGCCTGTGGGGCTGTTAGGTGCAGGCTGCTGTCGTGTAGGTTCAGGCTATTGGGCTGCCTAGTTGTTGTTGTTGTTTTTTCTGCCTGTCTCTGCTGTTCTGAGCTGTTGTAAGGTTGAAGAAGGCTTCCTGGTTTGGACTTGCTTTTCCCTGTTTGCTTCTAGTTTGTTGCCTAGTTTCCGTTGCTGTCTTGTTCTGGTTTTGGCTGGTTACTGCTGTTGTTGTTCCTTTTACTGCTGTTGTTCTGCACTGTCAGCTACTGTGCTGCTTTCTACCTGGTGCTATGCATGCCTGGTTCTGGCTGCTGCTGCCGTTCTGCTGAGCTTGTTGATGTTGGGACAGCTTACTGTGTTGCTGGTCTCTACTGCTGCTGTTCACCTGCTGATGTTGGTCGCTTGCCTCTCAAAGATTATAGTCGTTTTAGTTTTCTCAATTAATTTAATTAGTGAAATTTGATTTTGTAACTTTTCCCTTTAAAGGCAATAATGTACGTATTTCGCATTACAATTATTATATATAAATGATACTTTAATTTGTTTCTGTTAGCATATTTTAATTTGTACTGACTAATTATACATATATTATATTACCATCCCATCCCAACAAAAAAAAAATTGATCAATCCGTTGCAGTTGATACGTACTCATATCATTGTATTAATTAGCTTCATCCGTTGCAATAGGTTCAATTTCATCATAATTATTAGTTAGTACTCTATTGCCACGGATAAGTTATGCCGTTGTAACAAGTATTGGTCTATTACCACGGATCATTGGTGCCGTGGCATTAGGTGTCATATGTTGTTGCATTAAACCTACTGCAACGCCAGCAGATGCCACGGTACATGGCAGTTGCATTAGGCCTAATGCCACGGATTTTGACGCCTAATGCAACGGATTTGGGGGTTGCAATAGATCAGAAATGTAGTAATGCCAGGCGTTATGTCCTACATTTCGCAGGCGGCTATATACCCAAGAATGTTCACCCAAGAGTTGGGTGTGAGCTGTCAGACGCCACGGTCGTAACCCCTTAGAATGGCTTTAATTGTGTTGTGGAGGGGGAACCGGAGGCCGGCTTTAAATGCCGCCTCATAGCAGCCGAAGTAATCATCGGCGTGGTCCAAGTCGTCATCCCAGACGACGGCTGCCTCCACAGGCGGAACAACAACTTCCCATCCGGCCCCTACCGGGCGCTTTTCCAAAAATGCGTTTAATGTAACAACGTCCCGGACGCTCATGTGCGCCTCCGTTGGATTATTTATTGAAGGCCAATTATATGCCTCCTCGTCTTCTTGAGGGGCATCCGACTCCATCGTTGACTCAGTGGAGTCGGATTGTTGGACGGTCTCTTCACCGTCTTAGCTCCCGGATTCCTCAAGAATCTCATCTTCGGGCGTGCTAGGTACGCCCAGTTGGTCATAAAGAGCATCATCAACCGGAGCTTCGGCTGAATCACCTGACTGGTACTCGGGGTCTAGAACCGTCCATCTAGTCCGAGCCATTTTGTCCTACACATGAACAGAGACGGTCGGATTCGCAGAAAAGTAAGGGTGGTCCAAACACCCCTAGACGGCATCCCCAGTCCTAGATTCAGTCGTGTCCGATGACCAGTTGACAACTGCCCTAGGCTATGCCGTGTGTGTGTTGGGTGAGTCCATTATTCTCTAACAACCTATACAACCGGGAAAAACTCAAAAAAGTTGCAAGGGGCAGAGACGGTACCTTGAAGTTGTGAAAAAACTTGGAAGGCGGTTGACTCCTTTAAGCTAGCAGACGGAACTCTGAATTGTTGCTTGAAGATACCCTAGACGGTGCCCGGATGTACCCCTTTGAAGAGCAACTGAAAGTTGTAGAAGATCCAACCGTTTTTCCAAAAGGTGGCTTGAAGATACCACAGGCGGTAGAGATCGGCTGTGGGTGTTTTGAAAGCTAAAGAAAATAAACGGATGGTCAGGCGTTTTTGAAGAAAATTGCTTGAAGATGCCCCAAACGGTAAAAGATTGGCTATGGGTCTATTGAAAGCAAGAAGAGAAAATTGACTAAAAGTCAGGCGGTACCTGAGAGAATTGAGCAGAAAGCACTCAGACAGTGACCGGATGAGTGTGAAGAAAGGAAATGGTTGAATGTAGAGGCAGCCGGTATCAGAGCTTTTTTCTCTCAAGAAGTTTTTGCGAAAATTTGTAAAGTGTGAAATGAGAGGAGGAAGACTCCCATTTATAGGAGGGGGCAGAAGGCGAACCGTCACCTCCTCCTCCAATTCAAATTCGAAATTCGAATTCAAAAAAAAAATGGAGGGAAGGAGACGAACCGTCACCTTCCCAGAATGTGACACGTGTCACAGGTGCCACATAGCAAGCCACGTCACACCTGTGAGGGGCAAATGTTTGGGGTAAAATTACCCTATGCCACGTGGCCCAATGGCATGCTGACACGTGTCAGCCCCTAGAGAGGCCCAATGGGATCCAATCGGATGCTGACACGTGGCACTATAACCCTAATAGGGGAACTGATCCTCTTCCTCTATAAATAGAGGAAAATCCTCATTTATTACACATTTAAAAAATACAAACACAAAAACCGAGCAATATTAATTGCAAAATTCTCTCTAAATCAGAGAGAAAATCCATTTACTTTCCGCACATTTATACATCCGGAGACGTTCTAACTTGATCTTTGGAGGCGGAACTCCACCCAACCGGAGTTTCGTGGTTTTGCAGGTACAGACGGTCGGCGCGCATTCCCGGAATTGTAACTCTCCCGAGGGACTCCAAAAACCCCGAAACAAAGGAGATGCTCAAGATTGTTCTAACTATTGAGGGATCAAGCTTATGAACCACACTATGAAGTTATGGGAAAGAGTGATTGAACATTGGTTGAGGGCATGCACAAGCATTTCGGATAACCAATTTGGTTATATGCCTGGGAGATCTACTATGGAAGCAATCCATTTGATAAGACAAATGAGGGAGTTTTATCGAGTAAAGAAGAAGGATCTTCATATGGTCTTTATTGATTTAGAGAAGGCATATGACAAGGTGCCAAGAGGGGTACTTTCACTACTAGAAATTAAATAGGCCGATTACCGACGGACACGTATTTCCGTCGGAAATTTCCGACGAATTTTTACAATACGTCGAAAATCCATCGGAAGTTTCCGACGGAATAAAATTTCATCGGAATTTCTGATTTTTCCGACGGATTTGTCCATCGGAACACTAAATATCCAACGGACTTTAAATCCGTTAGAATATTCCGTCGGAATCTAATTTTTTTTTTAAAAAAAACAAACCAAATCCTAAATCAGCTAACCCCCCCTCACTTCATTCATTCCGCCTCTTTTTTCCCCTTTCTCCTTCTCTTTCTCTCTCCTCTTCTCTTTCCTCTTCTTCTCTGTCTTTCCTCTTCTCTGTCTTTCCTCTCGTTCTTCTTCTCTCTCCTCTTCTCTTTGTTTCTCGTTCTTTTTCATCTTCTCTTTCTTTCTCTCTTCTCCTTCTCTTTTTCTTCTTCCCTTTCATCTTCTAACCACTACCGGCAAAACTATCTCCACTGACATCAACAACAACCACCAACAACTGTTCTCCACCGACATGTGGGTAGAGCTTCACCGGAATTTTTGAGAATCGAGATCCAGAACCGAGCAATCGGAATTTGAAGAACCTTTTTTTGAATTTTTTCGTTTTTTTTTTCTGTTTTTGATTTTAGATTTGTAGATCTAGTTTTTGTTTTTTCGTTTTTTTTTCGGATTTTGATTTTTCTGCTTTTATATTATTTAATTTGTATAGTAGATCTGTTTTTGTTCAATTTGTGTATTAGGTCTGTTTTTTTTTTATTTGTATATTCAATTTTTCTATATTTTGTATATTAGATTTGTTCAATTTTCCTCTCATCTTTTTTTTTTTATGAATTTTTCGTTTTTTTTTTATTTTGGGGGGGGTGGTCTGGGTGGGTGTGGTGGTGGTCTGGAATCTGGTTTAGGTGGGTTCTGGGCGTCTGATAGGGTTAGGGTTTGGGTGTTTTAGGTGGCTGGGTGGATCTGGGTATGGGTTTGGACATTTGGTGGGGTATGGGTTAGGTTGTTTTAGGTGGGTGGAGCTGGGTATGGGTTTGGTGGGGTTTTGGTTAGGGTTCGATAAGGGTTTGTGTTAGGTGAGACTGGTTTATGGTTCAGTGGTGGTGGGTGGCGCTGGGTGGTCTGGGCTTAGGGTTAGGGTTAGTTAGGGGGTGGTGGAGTGGTGGTGGTCTGATGTGGGGGGTAGTGGCGGTGGTGGTTTGATGTTGGGGTTAGGGTTAGTTAGGGGTTGGTGGTGGTGATACGTCATGCCGGTGGTGGCGCGGTGTGTTTTCTTTTTAATTTCATTAAATCAGCTTCCGACAAAATTCCGGTCGAAATTTTCCGACGGATTTGTGTCCGTCGGAAATTTCCGACGGACTTTTTCGGTGCCGGAATTCCTCTTCCGACGGAATTTTCGTCGAAAAAGTGTTTCCGACGGAAATTCCGTCGGAAAAAGGATCGTTTTTCCTACAAAAGGTTTTCCGACAACCGGTTCTGACGGAAATTCCGTCCGAAACGGGCTTTTCGACGGAATTTTTCCGTCGAAAATGGCCTGTTTTCTAGTAGTGTTTGGTGGGCAATGTTGAAGAAAGGTATCCCACGAAGGTACGTGGACCTGGTTAAGGATATGTATCGGGATGTGTCAACAAATGAGGACATGTTGAGGGTTGACAAAAGATTTTCCTATTACAATCGGATTACATCAAGGGTTTGCATTAAGCCCTTTTTTTTTGCAACGGTTCTAGATAAAGTAATTCGACCAATCCAAGATGAGGTTCCATGGTGTATGTTGTTTACTAGGGGTGTTCAGATCCGGGTAGTTGATAAGTCAGCCCGTGTCGGGTACCGAATTATCCGGGACGGGACACGGGTACCTAGATTAAAATTAGTAGATCGAAGAAAGGAGTGAATCGAAACCCAAAACGTACCTCCTCTCCTCCTAAGCCACCATAAAAAAATCACCCCACCATCACCGCAATTCACCACCCACCGGTCACCACCACCTAAATTCACTCCACCACCACCAAAACCCCCCACTAACCCAGATCCACGACCAAAACCTCCCACCAACCCAGATCCACCACCAAAACCCCAAACCCACAACGAACCGACAACCCAACACCACCGATAGCCCTAACCCACAACCCACAATCGAAACCAACCCAACCAAACCCCACCCACACCAAACCGAAACCACCACCACTAGAATTTAATCAAAAATAATGAAATTTACCAAAACAAGCACGAAAATTACCAGAAATCATATCATATAGATGGATTTATTAAAAATTCAAAAAAAAAAATTAAAAACAAGAAAGCATACCTTTTAAACCGGTAATAGCCTTGAATTTCACCTTGAATTTGGTTTAAAACGGTCAAATTCGACCATGAAAACTCTAGATCTAGAGTTTTCATGGTCTAATTTGACCATTAAAACCTTCGTTTTGGCCAAATTTCGCAAACTTTGTGACGAAAACCTTCGTTTTGGCCAAATTTCACCAAATTTGCGTTTTGGCCATGAGAAAGAGAGAGGCGAGAGAAAGAACAGAGGAGAGAAGGAGGAGAGAGAAAGAGGAGGATGAGGATAAGAAAGAGAAGAAGATAGGGTGGGTAAGGGTATGCTGATAACTGGGTAACTACGTTTTTTTGTTTCTGTTTTTTTTTTTTTAACGGGTATCCGAGTACCCAAAATTAGCAAAGTCTGTCCCATGTCCCGACCCACGTAACGGCTATTTTAGCGGGACGGGTACCCGACCCGAAAAAAACAGAAAAATTTGTCAATTTCTCATCGGGTTTTTTGCGGGTCATCGGGTAATCGGGACGGGACAACCGGGTCGGGTTTTTTTTAACACCCCTATGTTTACGGATGATATCGTTTTGGTAGATGAAACTAAAGATGGGATTAATGCCAAGTTAGAGCAATGGAGGCAAAGGTTGGAATCTAGAGGGTTTAAGCTAAGTCGGAGTAAGACTGAATATTTGGTATGCTGCTTTGGTACTCATAGGGGGACAAGCGATGAAGTGGTGAGTTTGGATGGAAAGGAATTGACCATGAGTGAACATTTTAAGTATCTAGGGTCGATCATCCACAAAAATGGTGACATTGATCAAGACGTGGCCCATAGGATTAAGTTGGGGTGGCTTAAATGGAGAGCGGCCACGGGAGTGTCATGTGACCGAAACATTCCCCTATAGTTGAAGGGAAAATTCTACACGACTACCATAAGACCAATGTTGCTCTATGGTAAAGAATGTTGGACTTCTAAGAAGGAGCACATTAATAAGATGGAGGTTATGGAAATGCACATGCTAAGGTGGATGTGTGGAAACACTCTAAGAGATAGAATCAGAAATGAGGTCATTAGCAAGAAAGTAGGTGTAGCAGACATTGCAGACAAGCCAAGGGAAAATCGCCTACGTTGGTTTGGGCATGTGATACGGAGACCCGAGGGTGCACCAGTTCGAAGAGTGGGAGAGTGGGACCATGGAGGAGTTAAATGAGGGAGAGAGAGACCAAAAATGACTTGGTTGGAAGGAGTTAGGAAGGATATGTAGTATATAGATTTGCATGAGAATAAAGCATTGGATCTTAAAGGATGGAGGAGGAAGATTTTTGTGGATGACTACACAAAATAATCAAATTTGGGTCATGTAGCCAACCACATTTATGGGATTAACGCTTTGATTGATATATTTTTTAGTGAACTCCTTCCTATTGTAAGCCTATATATATAATAGGCACCTTTGTTAGTTTCCAATTGGATGAGAAAGCATTTGTTTTTTTAAACGTCTCTCCTCTATTTCTTTGCTTTCTTATTTTTAACAAAAAAAAAAAGGTTTAAAACTTTAAAATAAAATAAATTAAACAATGGAAACTGAATTATAAAAAGTTCAGGCAGAAGATAGATTCTCTCGCACCTCGCATCTCTGGCATGAGATATTGAATATCTTGTGTTCATCACTAGTACCTGACGTTTGCAGAGGTTCGACTACATTTTCTGAAGCATCAAAGTTCGTTCATGCGACTATCCAAATTGGTATTTGCCTCCAAGTTTTCAGTGGTGTCACAACTGACATCACAAGCTTTACTCAAGCTTCCAGTTTTTTCAAGACACACATAACTAGGTCTCCAAAGGTGATTATGACCATCTTCTGTTGAAGATTTAGTGCCAGCTTGTATTTCACTCATTTTCAGCGTAAAACTTTCATCTCTAATAGTGAAGGAAGTTGGACTAATATCTGTAACTAGACGGTCTTCAAAGTTAACATATTCAAGCAAAAAAGAACATGATGTCCTCTTGACTTACCTTCATTAGATGTTTCTTAAAAAGTTCTAATACCCTCTGATAAGAATCAAGAGGATAATTCTTTTGAAGGTTCTAATACACTTTTATAAGGTCCAAATAACTCCATTATAGGCTGCCTAAACAAGGAAAGAAACAAAGAAAGGTTCAATTGCTTGATTGGAAAAGAAGGAAGCTTGGTCTCCAAGGAAGAAGATTTGCAACAGTTCACTTCCAATGAGGATAACAACTTTCACGCGCCGAGATGGGTTCCACGCATCGGCTCCCCGACACCGGAATGAGCCCAACTACATGGCAGTTAGGAGCGTGTCACTTGGGGTGGCGTTATTTTTGGGCGTTTCTCAACCACCATCAAAAACTTCTCCGCACCCCCACCTGATAGCTTCTCTGCCGCCAATATTTAAACTTTAAACTCCTAATTTATTTTTTTTTGTTAATTAAAGATTTCCAGAGGTCCAAGTTTCAATCAAATAATGCAAGAACAATTTTTGTTGTTATCTGTTAATTTTGTCATATTGATTGTTGTGATACTTCAGGAACTACGTATAATGCATGTATTGCTATGTTAGAATGATTGAGTGTTCAATGGATGAAAGCTCATAAGCCATATTTAATGGAGAATTCAGAGGTGATGGCTGAATAAAGAGTGAGAGGGGGCAAAATGGTCCATTTAAGATTTTAAGTTGCGGGCATTAATATGCAAAATGAGGGTGACGTTTAACAACTCCCTAAATATATTGATTTATTTACAAAAATACCATGTGATAAGTGATTTTTGTTGACCAATAAAAACAAAAAATTTGTTGGACTGATGCATTTTTGTTGACCCCTTGAAATTGAGTATAGGCTTCGCCTACCTCCTTCCCCACTATTTTCCCCAAATTAATTGAAACCGAAATTCAACTTTTACGCTAGTTTAAGCATTAAGGTAAGTCAATCAATCGTTTCCTTCTCATTTTCTTTCATTTCGAATTCTAATTGAAACTAAACTCGAAATTGGAAACGCTATTATTTGCAAATTACTATCTGTCGTTTTTCGATTTCTGTATGCAATGTATGGTTAGGGTTTGGATTAGAAAGGTAATGTTTTGTTGGTGATCTGTGTAGTGGGTGAAGAGTATATTAATATTAGGGTTTGTATGCTTGAGATTCGACTTTAATTTTTTATTTGGGATGTATTCAGAGCCGCTTTTGACATTTTGAAGGCTCGGGGCAAAATGATAATTAAAAAAATCATTTATTTTTATAATTGTTAAATAGTTATGTAATTTGTTAATTCATAAATAATTTTATATAAATTGTTAAATGCTTTCTCCGTTTCTTTAATTGCACCATTTGGACTTTTTCACTATCTACTCTCCTCTTTTGACCTGCTTTTTGGATTTATCCGTTAGAAAAAAAATATAATTAAATATCATATTTTATAATTTTACTTAAATAAATAACTAGTAATCATCAATAAATAATAACCAATAAATAATCCAAAAGTATATATTTAAATAACTACATACTTAATAAATACTAAAAACATTTGTGTTGATTCTTGTAGTGATAATGCATCATTTTTTTTTTGCCTTTTTTGTCATTTTCGTATGTAAAATATTTGTGTAAAATAGAAATGCATATACAGATGATTAGTAAAAGGAAAGTCTATTATAATAAAATAAAGGAAAAATTAACCACAATAAGTTGAACTTTAGGTGGTCTTCCAATATTAAGTTCAACTTTAATAAATTCAAAAATAAGTCTAACATTGATGTCTATATTCCATAAATATTTTACGGATTTTTCTCCATATACCCTTGAGTTATTTTTTTATACACCAAATACCAAAAAAAAAAAAAAAAAATTCAAATTCACCATATACACTGAGTTTCACAAAAATGTTATGAAATGCCCTTAATGACTAACTGCGGTTAAATTTTCCATGTGGCGACAAATGATTGGCTGCCGTTTAAATTAATTTTTTTTTTTTTGAAAACATAAATAAATTAAAATTTAATTAATTATCAAAAATTATAAAAAAAAACAACCACGAAAGAAAAGCTCAGCCAGCCACCACCATATCCCCGTAATAACCCCCCGCCGGCGCGGATTCTGCCTAAACCCCTGCGCCAGCGCAACCCATACCCCGACACCCCACCTGGGCGGCCCCAGACCCCGACAACCCCTGAACCACCTTCTCCCCAATCGTAAAAACCCCATCTTCTCTCCCTCGAAAAACCCTCCCCTCCCCACCGTTGGCGTCCAAACCCCCATTCCCACACTGGCAAGCCCAAATCGCCCCTCCCCTTGCCATCTCTACCCCCTTAACCACCACACCGAAACCGCAAAAATTAAATAACCCTAAAATCAAAATCTAGGGTTATGATTTTGGGATTTTAGGGTTTCGGGGTGGTGGTTTCCAGCTAAAGTGGGCAGCGGCAACATGGGGGAGCGAAACTGGGCTACCGGCAAAGGTTTTTAGCTCATGTGGGTTGGAATCGGGGGTAGTTGTCTTGTTTTTGGCTTAGGTGGTTTGGAATCGGGGGTGGTTACCTGATTTTCGGCGGTGTTTCAGGGATTAGGTCACCGGCGGGCGAAGGACAGGTGCCGACGACCAGAGGGCACAGACCGGTCGCCGGCGACGGCTGGCAGCGTGACACTAGAAAGGGTTGGTTGGGTGGTTTTTCCTTTTTCAATTTTTTTAAGTTCTTTTTTTTATTTTTCAAAAATTATTTAATTCACTAATTTGGATAAACAACCAGTTAAATGCAGCCACGTGGAATAATTAACATTATTGACTAACGGAGTTAACTGCCGTCAGTCATTAAGGGTATTCGGTAACATTTTTGTAAAACCCATGAGTACATAGTGAATTTGAAAAATTTTATGGGTATTTGGTGAATAAAAAAAAATAACTCAGGGGTATATGGTGAAAAATCCAAATAATTTAAGTACTTTTACTTGTGACCGGTCAAACAAGTCATCAATTGACTTATACCATGATTAACTCTCAAATATATAAGAATTGACTCTCAAATATATAAGAATTGACTTAATTAAAAACAAAATGAAGCTTAATATTATCTTTAAATATAAGAAATTTATTTTAGTTTTAATTATAATAAATAATTTTTTTTTACAAAAGATTAGGTTGTCGGCCTGTCGGGTTTGGTGTGGAGTGCTGGGTGGCCATACGTTCGTGTCGACTAGGACGGGTGGAAGTTGTGTGGGTTTGATCGATCGGCTAGGTTGGGGCTAGGTGGGATTTTGCCGCATAAGTGGGGTTTGAGATAGGGTTAAAGTTTGGGGGGGAGTTTGCCACATAAGTTGGGTTCGAAAGTTAGGGTTAGGGTTTGGGTGGGTGTTCGCTGGATTGGTTGGGACACTGGGGTGTAAAGTCAAAATGTATCCAATAAAAGGAACAGATGGAGTATTAGAGCAACTCCAATGGTAAGCTAATTAGCAAATTAGCTTTTTGGGCCACATAAGATTTTAAAGCTAATTTCTTTTGTAGCTAGTTTGTACCCTGGCTACTAGCTTATGGTGTATGCCAGAGAGATGAAGAATCTGTCATGCATGCGTTAAAAGATTGCGGCTTAGCCCGAGCAATTTGGAGTAAGTACGATTATTCTATGGTTTTTTCTCACTCTTTGTAGTATGGGTGACTGGTGGGAGCACTATTTTGGTAATTTTGGGGAGGAGGATATAGTGAGTTTAATTAACTTGTATTGGGCTATGTGGAGTGCAAGGAACAAATGGATGATTGAGGGTGAAAATCTGAATGTTGAACAAATTGTTGCCTATGCTTTGAAGATTAGTAGGGAAGGGTGTGAGGTGGGAAAGTTGAATAACATAGGGAATGGAGGGGTGGAAACAGTGTCTCTGTGGGCGGGCCTCCTCCTTCATCTGGTGTGGTTAAAATTATTGTTGATGCTGGTGTTTTGGGGGAGGTAGGGACGGGTCTGGGGTGCAGTCTGCAGGAATAGTGAGGGGGTGGTGCTTTGGGGAGCTACGGTGTAGTGGAGTGAGAAATGAGAGACTAAGATTGCAGAGGTGAAAGCGGTATTTTGGGGCATGAAGATTGCAAGACACAAGGGTATGAGCTGCATTGAGATCGAGAGTGATACTCTGGTGGTGATTGAGGCAATAAGGAAGTGTTTGTATGGCTCCAGTTCCTTTCATCTGATTATAAAGAATATTCTAGATTTTGTTTTTTCTAATTTTACTAGTATTTCACGGTCTTTTGTAAAGAGATGGGGTAATAATGTAGCACACAAATTGACTCACTTTCAACCTTGGGAGATTGGCCAATGGGTGTGGAGTAATGTAATCTCACCTCGCATCTTGGAAATTTCTTCGGTTGATCTAATAATTTAATAGCCCTTGATGGGTTTCTTTCAAAAAAAAAAAAAGTATTAGCACTGTCACTTCCAAAGTTATTCACTAATAATTTTCTGTTTTACACTGATCACTAACCAACTCATACAATTAACTAACTCATATAATCCTACATTTGTTAGTCTGCAACTGCATTTATAATAAAATGTAGGTGACCGTCACCTGATGTTAAAACTGTAAAGGTAACACTACCTATACAATTTCATAGTTCATACTTCACATGACACAATTAATTTGCCCACAACGAAAGAGTCATCCTAACCGCATTTTTTTTTGAGGAAAACTCATCCTAACCACATTTAACACATGATAACTTGTAATTTGACTTATGTTACGATACTTTCCTTTCGTTTGTTGTAAACTCAATTTAATTAATGTAATTTTAGTATTATTTTTTTTTGAGGAATAATTAATGTACTTTAAGTCGATTTCAAAATATTAAAAAAAAAAAACACTTACAAACAAGTAATACAAGTTTTGGTGTGTGAAGAATTGAAGATAGTATGGAAGTGTAAAGATAAACTAATTCTTTTTAAAACAGGTTTACTCTAAACCCTTTTAAAGTCTGCCGTGCCCCATAATTAGACGATCGTATAAACATTCAATCCATTTATTTATTAGATGGATCTTACCCCATTCATAACTTTGGCGGGTCATGGGTCATGACTTTTAAAAGGGATCCAAGGCGTCCAACCCAATGAATTGCTCTCTCTCAGATATCCATTGAAGCGCTGTTGACGTTCTCCGTTGAATCTAGTTCTTGTATCCCCCATTGAAGCAGCTTCTGAGGTAAGTTGTTGTATTGTTATCATCATATCAACTATCGCTAAAATTATGAGATAATTGAATCAAATATCCCTAAATTATGAGATAATTGAATCAAATTTGGTTGCTAATGCATTGCACAACCCTTTAATGTTAGGATTCAACTCTGAAATTAGAGCTCTTTTCCCTGGGCCCAGGGTTGCCGCACCTCCTGCCCTGCCTCAGGGACGGGCCTGGATGTATTGATTTGTTTTTCAATCACTTTCTTGAATTTTTGTAAATATTTGGGATTTATGGCTTGGTGTTTTTTTTTTCCTTTTATTTTTTTGTTAATAATGTTGCGCAAATTTATGGTGAATTGAAGTTTGAATAAGTGCGTTGTGATTGTTGCAGAAATGGGTTTCATCATGGAATTTACAGAGAACTTGATTTTGAGGTTGATGGAAGATCCGAGCGAAAGGGATAGAAAATTCAGGGATCACCTGTATACGCTGCAAGATCGGTGCAAGAAAACCAAGGAAATGTGGAGTATGCCATTGAGGCCATATGGGTTTTGGACCTTTGAGCGTCATAACTCTCAGCTTGCCTGGGATGCTCAGATTACCAATGTAACCGGTCGTAGGGATCCCTATGACGAGGTCCTTGAGGGGACTACTAAATAAATATTCAGGTTTTGGGCTCTTCGCGAACTCTTTTATAGTGATTGATGTTTGTGCTTTGGTATCTAACATTTGAGGGTGTTTTCATCATCATTTGTTGTTCTATTCTGTGACATTAGGGTATTGTGTGTGATATTGGAACTTTTCTTCGCATCATGTTTTTGTTGTTTGTGGTATATGCCAGGTATTAGATTTGTCAGTCACTGTTCTGAATGATGGCTACCCCCTTCTTGCCATTATGGAAAGGACTGTTGGTTTTACTTGAGCTTTTTTACCTGACATGTTTGATTAGAGTGATTAGAGGATCTAAAAATCCCCTGTAGATGCATGGTGAATTGGAAAGACATGCTTTTGTAAATGTTAGAAGTGGCAGTATAGGATAAATTGACATTTGCATTCTAATTGTGTTGTGGACTAGTGACTTAGTGAGACATTTTGATTTTTGAATGCTTTGAATGAGTAGTGAGTTATATCTTGTAGCATGATTTGAATTTAGGAGCAGATTATTATTGATGATTATATCTTTGATCATCTTACGGGTTTACATTTGAACTTTGTTTGAGGAAGTTTTAGGCTCTGCTTGTGACTAGAGTCTGACATCATTTTTGTCTCTTTGATTGCTCTCTCTTATCCCTTTCCCTCACTTTGCCCAAGTTTGTTCATGGTCATCATCTGAATCTCATTCATTCAGCAGTAATTAATTTCACAACCTCGTAGACGTTACCCCTAAGTTCCTTAGGATTATGATGATTACAAACTACAAATGTAAGTTATCATTTAAAACAACAATTTTTATCATGGTTGTGTAAACTGGTTTGTTGGTTGAGTTGAGGAACTAGAACGTGAGATAAGCTTAAAGATTCTCAAAGATGATGAGATGCTTGAAGACTAGGGTAGGTTGCTTGTATATCACTAGAGAGCCCTTTTCTTGTAAAATGGTTTGCTTTTGTGTAATATTAGTTAAATTGAGTGCGTTTACTTTTATATGTAATGGGACTACCTCCATGTCATACCAAGAATAGTGTGTCATAGATTTTTCTTTGAAGAATCTTTGGCAATCTTGTATTGTGCAGGAATTTAAGTTTTTTTTGGAGTAAATTCATTTAAATGTGATTTTGATTTCGTCAATGATTATCATTTTAGAAAAAGCACTTTTGTAATGAGGGGGTAATTATCTTTTTCAAGAATATGTATTTTTTTTAAAGTGGTTGTCTTTGTTGAGGATGTATGTTAATTTTAGCTAAATTAATTTATTGGGAACATTGTCTTGTTGGTTGATTTTCTCAGTTAGCTAATTGCTATGTAAATACTACCTTGGATGATTAGTGGTCATATTGGTTACTACGTATATTATTACTAGGATGCCTAGTATAATGAAGACGAGGACTTTATCAATGACAAAGATGGATTTGTTTTTTTTTTAATTTTCTTGTGCTATTTTCTAAATATTAGAAAAATGAAACGAATAGTTTAAAGATCCGTTTGGTATCGCTAAAGTTTTTAGTTTTTTGTGTTTTTGAAAGTCATGATATATTTCTTGGAAATTTTGAGGGTTACAACCATCAAAGTTTTTTTTTTTTTTTTTTTTTCCCCTATTTTTTTTCTGTGCAAATTACATCATAAAAAAGTCACCCAACATTTTAAACTACAACCAAATTCGATTATCGGCGACTTTCACCAGAATATGACTTCACTATATCTATTAATGATTCCAACTAGTATTGGTTGGGGGTTATTTTTATTATCAATATATGATCAATGACGTTATATTCCAGTGAAAGTGGCTGAAAATTGGAATTTGATTGTAATTTAAAATGTTTGGTGGCTTTTTTGGTTGTAATTTGCTAAAATAAACTTTAATGGTTCTAACCTGCAAAAAATGGGTATTTTTACCGGATGTAATTTACAAATTTTCCATATTTCTTAAAAAGAATAAAAATTAGTTAAACATATTAGATTCATCATGTTTTTGAAAACTGGCAATGAAAAAGTGCAACCACTTGTTCTAATTTTTTATTTTTTTATTTTTTTTAGTTTTCAAAAAAAAAAAAAGGACAATAAAAAATGAAGACGCAAGGGCTCTTAGTATTTTTAAGTAGTTTGTACCACATTACCTTCATCATGGCAATTACTCTTCACATTGCAATTGATCCTATGTGTGCTTATTTTAAATAGAGATTTATAAGGTTCAAATTTTGTTGGGTGAATTGAAGCAAAAAGAGGTGACAATTAGTTTTGGGCCAATTGAAGAATTTGCCAACCAAGGATCATTTTTACCGAAAGAATTCATAATTGCTAGATGACTTCTCATAATGTTTGAGGTTTAATTGTTGTGCATTATCTTCAGAGGTTTAGTACAATGCATGACAGTAACAAAGATTCTAATATTTTGACAGTTACAAGAACTTTTTAAATACCAACAAATGGGCTGTAATCTTGTTGAGATTTTGTAGCTTGTTTGCAACAGGCCAACAGCTATTGTACTTCTATGATTTTAATTAATTAATTTCCATCGTGCTTGTCTAGAAGCATGCTATGGTATATTTCTATCTACTTCTGCTGAAGCAACTGATGAAGCAGTGCTGCCAGCTTGCTCTTTTATTTTATTTTATTATTTCAATTTACTTTTTAGTTTATGAATTTCGGGGCATTTGGAGGGGTGGGGCTTAGGGAGTTGGGGTGGGGGTGAAGATTATTAAATTTATTGGTAAGGTGTTACTATGTGTAGAGGATACCGTTATGGCATGCATTCTTATCGTTTAAGAATGTGCTAGTTTTTGACATATTCTGGCCATAATGATTGAACACAATGTAAGAAACTTTGCATTTTCCCATCTTTAGGAAATTTGAAAAGGACATGTGTTTATCCTCTTAACCGAGTTTTGGTAAAGCACACTGTCCACTATTATGACCTATGTATTTATTTTTAGTGAACTGGAACAATCTCCTTGTGTAGAAAGTCGTAGGGTGGTGGGCCAAGGCCTAGGGCTTAGCAGTAGCAGAACTTAGTTTCCCTTCCATTATGGGCTTACATCTTGTTGTGGACTGATTTTCTTAATTTCAAGTTAAATAAAATATAAACACAATTTAGAGGGAAAGCTTGATGATTGAATTGAATTGAAGTCAAAAGATTACAAGGATAATGAATAGCTTGAGGCTATTACTCTCAAGGGGTAACTTGAGGTTACCAAGTTCACAAGTCTAATTTCGTCAAAAGCATGCTCTGCTCATTTCCCTTCCCCTTCCCTATATACTGCTACTTACTACAAATAGAGTTGACAACAAAAGTAAAGCTCTTCTTTCATTGTTAATTGACTTTTACTAATAAGGATAAATACCAAACACCAAGGTTGTCTGAGTTACTACTTTTAGAGGCTTCACATGTCTTCAATTTGTTCTAACGGTCAGCCCTCCTCGGTTGCTGTTGCTGTGTGCTTCTTGCTCCTCCTTGTGTAAGTACGGATTGCTGGTGTTAGTGGGCTTTGGCCACTATGGTTCATCACACATCTTTTTACATATTTGTAGTATATGTGATGGTTGGCTGGTGCCATTTGTATCTTCATTAACTAGGGGTAAATGAATTAAATAAAGTATGCATCAAGCGTCTGATTATATGGGCTGTGTTCTCTCGTGCTAGTTCAGTTTTGACTTTGCTAAAAGTGAAAGTTTTCCATTGGTTATCAACTTTTTATCGTCTACTCTTCCTTTGAGTTGGTTTATAACTTCAATTAAGTGCTTGTGACTTGATGTAAATTTTCTTCAATGAAATATCATTCTTTTGATTTTATTCCTCTACTATATATGTAAACATTGACATGTTTTGGTCAGATCCATCAACAGTTTTAACACTATGTTTTCATTTTCTGCTCTTTTTCCTACCACCTGATGTATATTGCATGTTTATTGGTTGCAGTGAAGTGTATGCATGCTGAGAATCATCTGCGCAAAGTATCTATAACTTCCGGGAGTATGTAGTTGCAAGGCATATGGATTGTGTTTGTCAATTGTTTTTGTTTGTGGTAATCTGGGTAAATTTCCAAGAGACAAAGTACCCATCTTCCCTAACTCTGTGTTGCCTTTTCTTTATGTTTACTGTATTCGACTGCTCAATAAAGCAACACATTATCATGTTATAACTTCTTTTGATGATTCTCATATCCTGATTTTTACAATCGTTTGATACATGCTTGCTCACTAGGCACCAGCAGATTAAATAACATATTCGTTTCTCGGTGATTGTCTTTTGAACTGCATTATACTTCAGTTTTTGGTGCATTACTAGTCATGGAAACCACCTTGGATTTGGAATGCAAAATTGCAACCTTGGAAGTTTTTGAATCTGACAGTATACTTTAATAATGGGTTAAACTTGATCTAGTCAAAATGCTAGGTATGACCATCGTCATTTTTAACTAGACCTTTGAACACATCATATTTTCCCCTTTACTATATTCTCTTCCTGTGAAATTTGTTTGATATTTCAATTATTTTCAAAGAAAATTTATCAATTACTACCCAAAAAAGGATGTTTTGTTACTCTGTTTTTAAATACTTGCTCTACTTTTCATTTTCAGTTGCTTTTAAATACTTACTCTATTTCCTTATTTAGAAAGTTTTTTCAATATTTAATTCATTTCTCGCAACTAATAGGACCCAATAGAATTATATTTCATTACCTTTAGATTCTCTTTCCTCCAATTTACCTTCTACTAATCTCACTACTTCCATATTTTATTAGTTTCAAGGTTCATTAAAAGAAGATGATGTACAAAGGTGGAATTGCCTCGTAATAAACAAAAGGTGAGATTGTTATTTTCATACCACGTAAAGGTGGGATTATTTATTTCAATTTCCCCCATGTTTAATCCATTTCTCATGTTTATTTTGGTTAATTTAAATTTGGAATTTGGGTTTGTTTATTTATGGTATTAGACGAAATTGTGTTGACGCGTACTGATGGATTTGTGTTTAGAGTGACATTGTGTGACGTGAATTAGATTCATATAAAGATGTTTTCGATGAGTTAGCTTATTGTGAGGTTGAAGACTCAAATCAAA
The DNA here is from genome assembly GCF_001683475.1 of Chenopodium quinoa. NCBI lineage: Eukaryota > Viridiplantae > Streptophyta > Magnoliopsida > Caryophyllales > Amaranthaceae > Chenopodium > Chenopodium quinoa. Next base: position 1,629,344 of record NW_018744367.1, read on the forward strand.
GAAGAAATCTGCCTAGATCCAAGAAAGGGTCTGCCTAGAAGGTAAGATTTGTGAGATGGATCTCAAAAAAAAAAAAAAAGTGAAAAGCTAAACGACGCCTTTATTTTACCAGGTAACACCCGTATTTAAACATGAATGGACAAATATACCTTCGCGTGTATTCCATGTTTTTTCCCCTAGCTTCTAACTCAATTTAACATTCTCTCCTCCCAACAAATTAAACCACCATCGACCGAGGGCAAGGTCATCGGACATATCACGGAGTTAAAGTCATTTTTTTTTTAGTGGAGGCCAAACGCCTAATTTTTTCAAAACTCTAGGGGAGAAATGCCTAGAATTTTCAAAAGTCCCTAGGGGATTCGAAAATTCTAGGCGGTTTCCCCTCTAGAATTTTTCAGTTTTTTTTGCGTTTTTATCATAACCTTTGATCCCAAACTCGGATTAAGACAAATAATATATCATTGTATAGCTCTGGAAGTCTACTTTTTAACCCAATTAGAATCAAGTCAATATCATTTCTAAATCTTGAGATATACTTGAAATAGTACAAGGGCATTGGATTTGGACCAAACTTAGTATTTTAGTCATATCTTAAGGTATAAAATTTATATTGACCTGATTTTAATTGGGTTGAAAAGTAGACTTATAAATCTTTCCAACGATATATTACTTGTCTTAATCCGAGTTTGGGATCAAAAGTTATGATAAAAATAAAAAATGAAAAAATTGAAAAATCTAGGGAGAGAAACGCCTAGAATTTTCGAATCTCCTAGGGACCTTTGAAAATTCTAGGTGTTTCTCCCCAAGAGTTTTGAAAAAATTAGACGCTTGGCCTCCAACCAAAAACAAAACGATTTTAACTCTGGCGATATGTCCGATTACCTTGCCGTGATGGTTTGTTGAGAGGAGAGAATGTTAGATTGAGTTAGAGGCCAGCTAGGGAAGAAAAACATGGAATCGTAAGAGTATGTTTGTCCATTAATATTTAAATGTGAGCGTTACCTGGTAAAATAAGGGCGTCGTTTAACAACCCCAAAAAAAATATTATGAGATGGAAAGGGGAGCCCTATTGATCTTTTAATAAACTATTTATGTTTATCTATTGGTACAATTGTAAAATCTGATTTTCGTTTATTTATTTTTTTTGGTCCGATTTTTATTAAATTTCCTAAACTAATTCTTTTGTTAAAAATGAAGAAGCATTTTTTAGATTTTCTAAATTAAATAAAATTTTATTCATATTACTTGATTGGTCCGAAATTATTGAGCAAATAAAATAAATAAGGAGCTTGGAATTTTTGGCCCTAATAAATAAGTAAATAGATTTTGTTTGATATAATTATCTTACTTTAAATTAATTAAATTCCTAAGTTTTCCTATGTTTATAAAATAATATCTTACTTATATTTGATCATATATATTTTGATACTAAATCTCCCATGCTTATAAAGTTTTTATTTCCTTAAACTATTTTCATGATCATCTTATAATTTAGTAATTTCCATAACCTATTTCCTACTTATTCTTCAAGCAAGCACTTGCTTTAATTTTATTTATCATCCAATTAATTACCTTAAATCTATATTTTTCATATTTCTTCCTTCATAAGGTTACCACAATTCGAAGGCATATTAACTCACCCTACCAAAACTAATAATTATCTAGTCAAACTCATCTACTCACTAATGTTGTTTGTTAATTAATCCAGATCAAACACTTACGAATAACAATCAATTTAACAAGTTGACGAAATATGAACAAACTAGTGTGTGGCCTTGGGATGCCCCGAGTTTGCTAGTTTGTACTTGTTTAGTTTGATAATCATGTTCAATTGTTTTTTCTTAATGTTTTTCTAATCAACTTGAAATTTCATAATGTGACAAAATATTTGTATTAGAAGAACCATATTCAATATTTGGTATATTGTGATTTATATATTTATTCAACAACTATTGACTATTTAACAGAAAAATAAAATTATTAATGTTCATCAAATCAAAAAACAATACAGAGTTTTTCAAACATCAATATTAAAGTTGTTAAATCATCTTAAAATCATTACATTATGGGAACAAAAATTACAACTAAACACTAATCATATTATCCGAGTTAACTATAATTTTGTGAGATGGAAAAGCACAAAGGTAGTATAACTTGTAACTTAATATTTGTTGGTCTCGCGTTCAAGTCATTTTATAAGATTTTTTTCCGTCATGTTTATAATAAGTAAAGTTCCTATATTATTCAAGCAATCGAACATAATTGTAATTCAAAGAATCTTAAAAATATCTAATATTAAAATCAAGAAAATTATTGTTGGATTTATTTATAAAACAACAGTTCCTTAAGCTGCATAATGGAACTAATATAATAAAGTATCCTTAACTGACTCTCGATGATCACCTTCAATGCCGGATTATTAGGACTAGTTTGACATTTGTTACTATCCCATCAAAGAACCAAAAAAATAATTGCTACACCATGACAGAAAAAAATATAATAAAAAAATGAAAACTTTGACAATAACCACCTATTATTGTGCCCCATAGGCTTGTGCAACGTTGCTTACAAAATTGCTACAAAGGTCATAATCAATAGATTAAAATCAATTCTACCCAAGTTGATCTCAAACACTCAGTCAAGTTTTGTTCCAGGGAGGCAAATCACTGACAACATCGTGATCATGCAAGAAGTTCTCCATACTATGAAAAGAAAACAAGGAAAAAGGGGATTCATGGCCATTAAAATTGACTTTGAAAAGGCTTATGATCGTCTTAGGTGGTCTTTCATCCGGGATACTTTAATTCAAATGAATTTACCTATTACCATGATTGAGTTCATAATGGAATGTATCACCACAACCTCGATCCAAATCCTTTGGAATGGAGAACCTTCTAAAAGTTTTAAGCCAAGCCGAGGGGTTAGGCAAGGGGACCCCTTGTCACCGTACATTTTTGTGATGTGTATGGAACGTCTATACCAAGTTATAGAGGCAGCCATTGTTAATGGTTATTGGAAACCAATTCGTGCAAGCAGGGACGGACCTCTCCTCTCAAACCTCTTCTTTGCTGATGATATAGTACTATTTGCGGAAGCCACAGTTGACCAAGCTTGCCTAGTCCAGACTTGCCTTGAGCGTTTTTGTCAAGCCTCTGGCCAAAAAGTGAGCTTGCCGAAATCTCGGGTTTTCTTCTCCAACAATGTTGAAGCTGGACTACAAAATGAAATAGCAGCAAAGTTGGGTATGGAATTAACTCAAGACCTGGGCCTATACTTAGGCATGCCAACTCTCACAAGCAGGGTAACTAAAGATACTTACAGTCACTTGTGCGAGAAAATTGATAGAAGATTGGCAAGCTGGAAGTCCAAATATCTCTCACTAGCTGGCCGGATTACATTAGCTAAGTCCACTATTTCTACCATGGCCCTCTATTCGATGCAAACAGCAAAACTTCCTCGAACTACTTGTGATGCAATTGATAGAAAGACGAGAAGCTTCATTTGGGGTGGTAACGAGGACAAGCGCAAGATTCATCTCCTTGCCTGGGATACTCTCCAAAAACCAAAAGTGGCTGGAGGACTAGACATCCATCCGGCTAAACAGGCTAATGCAGCTTTTCTTACGAAGCTAGGGGGCTGGAGAGTTCTCACTGAACCACATACCTTGTGGTCGAGAGTGTTGAGGGCCAAATATTGCAAAGGCAGATGTGATGTAGACATGTTCGAACCCAAACCAGGGATGTCAAATGTTTGGAGTGGGATTACTGAAAATGCGAAGCTTCTTGGGAAAGGAATGCAAACTGCAGTAGGCAATGGGCATAATACCTTATTTTGGGATCACAAATGGGTGGGAGATGTGCCTCTAAGTGACTTGGCCACGCAGCCAATTCCTCTTGAGCTTGCTTGGGCAACAGTCGCGGAAATGTGGGAAGAAGATGGTGGGTGGAGATGGAATATTTTTGCCCCTTATCTCTCGCAAGACACTCTCAAGCAAATTCAAAACCACGAGCTACGGGTTGATCCAAATATAGGGGACTTGGTGTACTGGAAAGGTGACTCAAAGGGGAGGTTCACGATAAAATCCGCCCTTCAAATCATGAGACAAGAGACTGACGTTTTAGATGAATTTTGCTGGGAGGTAGTATGGCGAGCCCCAGTCCAGCAAAGGGTAAGAGCGTTCCTTTGGTTAGCTTGCCACGATCGAATCCTTAGTAATCTAAATCTGTTCAAGCGCAACCTCACGGATTCCCCTGCTTGCTATATTTGTGGTGAACATGAAGAAACTACCCTCCATATCCTACGAGAGTGTCCAGCTGCAAAGGTGTTGTGGCGTAAATTAATACAACCAACACACTTTACTCAGTTCTTTCAAGGCTCTATTAAGGAATGGATTGAGCTAAACATTGCTGGAAAGGAGAGCCACATGGCTGAAGATTGGCCTATGATATTTGGGGTGGCCTTGTGGTGGATTTGGCGTTGGCGCAACTGTCAAGTCTACAATAGAAGAGATGAGATCCCAGTTGACCTAGGAGCTTTTATCAAAATACGTGTAGAAGAAACTAAACGTAGCCTATCACAGAGTAGGGATAACCAAGGCCAAGATACGAAACAAAGAAGCACAAATAACATCTGTTGGCTTCCTCCTAAGGTTGATACATATGTTCTTAATTGTGATGGGGCAGCCAAAGGGTGCCCTGGCCATGCAGGAGGTGGAGGAATCATTCGCAACCACGAGGGGAGATTCATTTCTGGTGTCACAGCAAATTTTGGTAGGTGTAACTCTATACGAGCTGAGATACTAGCTCTGGTTAAGGGGCTCCAACTAGCCCAAAGCCTACAGATTAAGAAGCTTGAGGTTCAGTTAGATAATCTAGCTTGTGTCCAAATTTTGCAAAAAGGAGAGGCTAGTGGAGGGGAAAATATACATGAGATTAAGGATTGTTTGCGTATGCTTCGAAATGAAAATTGGCAAGTGAAGGTAGCTCATATTTATAGAGAGGGGAATTGTGCGGCGGATTGGTTAGCCAATCGTGGTGTCTTGCAAGACACTCCTTTTTGTATTGTTAATTTTATCCCTTTAGATTTTGGTAGGATCTTAGATGAGGATGCAAGAGGAGTAACTAGGCCTCGCCTAGTTCCTCTGTAGGTTTGATCCTCTTTCTAAGTTTCTCGGTTTTGTTTTGTTTGAGTTGTTTGTTCTGGTTTTCTTTTCTTGGATTTTTCCTCATTTGGATCAAAAAAAAAAAAAACCTATTATTGTTCTCGCTTTAAGAATCATATCCTATTTTATTTTACCACTAACTATTTTTAAAAACATCAAAATTTCCAACAAAATTGCCTAAATCCTCCTTTGTGACATCATTGTGGGTGCCTTTGACGAATTTTTCGATTTTTTTCCCTTTTTCCTCCATAAATTCTTCGATTTCTTGATGTAAGATCCAAATTATACAAACAAAACGCAAGGTTAGGCACCTAATTTACAAATTTGGGGTCAATTATTAGATGATGTTCATCAATTAGGGTTTTAAATTGAAATCGGAGGTTTGTTGTTTACTGATTAATTTACGAAATTGGGGCTAATTTGCATCAATTTTATGTATTAAGAATTCGATTAGTACCAAAATTGATTTTATTGTGAAGAAATTATTTTTAATTATTGTTATGAAAAATTAGGGTTCATATGTCAATTGGGGGTTTTCTTCAATCAAATAATTTTTCCAAATAATAAGTTATAATCATTAAATGATCATATGTATTAGTTCAATATAAGGTTAATAAATTTAAATTATGTTTAATTTAGAAGATTACCTCTGATCAATTTTTAAAAAATCCCCAAATTTGGGATAAACCCCAAGGGAAGAACACCAAGTTATAATTGATACATGTTTAGTGACTTAATTATCTTTAATTATGTGAGCTTGAATTATGTCAAACCTACTATCAAACACTTTTCCCTACGAATCGTATTTTTAATGTTTGTGGAATAAAAATGCAATTGAACAAGAAAATCGAAGGAGAAGAAGACACAACGAAGTTTCATATTTGATATTTTATAAATATTGATGGTAAAATAAATAAAAATAACATTGTATGTGCCTATGTGGTAATTCCTAAATCGAAAAAAATACTAGGTGATTAGGGGATTTTTATCCTCCAATCACCTTCTGACAAGTGGACCAACCAGGTTCCGCCACGTGTCCTTCACGTAGGCCAATAGGAGCCTGCCACGTGTCAATCACAGATTCGTCCTCTGCGGACCAATTGAGACACGCCATGTGTCCACCCATGCCAAATGGGAAAACCGGCCACCAAGGCCCAATCCTGTTTAGAAGCCCGGTCAGCCCTAGGTTTACCCTAAACCTAGAGAGTGGCACGCTTCTCAAGACTATAAATACTCCTCTTAATCCTCATTAAGAGAAGGACGGACAAAAAATACATTAATTACACACAGTAATAACCGGCTGATCTCGCTAACAAAGCAGATTACCAACACTAAGCACTCTCACCTAGAGAGACCTTATTACTTTAATTTCCGTATTAATTACTCCTTAATCAGGTACTAACTTGACCGTTGGAGGCGGAGCTCTCAGGAGTCTCCGTTATTTTGCAGGTACAGGCGTCCGGTTCCAGTCTCGGAATTGTAACTCTCCCGCAGGACATCAGGAAACCCCGAAACATTTGGCGCCGTCTGTGGGGAGAGTACTTCAGAGATGGCATCCAAGTCTGTACCGACTCCAGAAGAGAGGCGTCCCCTAGACGACCCTCAAGTTCAGTCGGACCATGATACCGAAAGTGAATTTGAAGTTGAAACTCATACAGCTCCAGACGGGACCCTAAGGGCCCGACGTACCCGTCATACCGAAAGGAGGGAACGGGAGCATCATCAAACAGGAAGCGAGCCAGCAGGCGCCCAGCCTGCTCGGCAACAGCCGACTGATGGGTCTGCTCCCATCACAAGGAACGAACTCATGACCTTCATGAGGGGCTTCAAGGGAGAGATTCAAGAATTGATCAACAAAAAGCCGCCTGCTGCAGTCAAAGAGCAGTCGGCCAAAAAATCTTCCACTTCACTGAAGAGGAAGCCAGTTCAAGGGCGAGAGGCGACCCCTCATCCTAAATCCAAGAAGCGGGAGCCGCTTGCTCTTGATTTCACAAAATTCCGTCATCCGATGGGAAATAGGAAACCTGTTCGTCACATTCAGGCGGATGGGTCGAAGAAAACATACACAGACGCTCGTCTGTTGTTAGAACAGAAGAAGAGTGACCGACTGTCAGAGTCGGCCTCTACTTCAAATTTTCAAGAAAGTTTACAAAATACCTCGATGAGGCATACTCAGTCGTACCATGAGGGTCAGTCAGGCGGTACCTCCCGTCAGTCCGGCTTTCATAGTGCCCAGGCGGTACCAAACTTACCATTTGTGCCGCAACAACAGTATTTTATGCAGCCACCTCCATTTGGTGGACCTGCAGCAAAAAACGTCCAACCTATGGACTGGCAGCTACGGTTGCTTAGACTTGGTGAACAGCCGTCGGCCTTCTCCAAGGAAATTACTGAAGCCGCTCAACCGGCCAAAGTAAAACATGTACTAGTAGGCGCCTATGACGGCACTACTAACCCAGAAGACCATCTGATGGCATTCACCAACCTGATGTACCTTCAAGGGTTGGATGATCCTACTTGGTGCAAGTGTTTCCCAGCGACTCTCAAGGGAATCGCACAGCAATGGTTCGGCAACCTGCCGACTGGTTGTGTAAACAGCTTCAGGACGCTTGCTTATTTATTTGCCTCCAACTTCGCCATGAACATCCCTGCGAAGAAAACGACCCTTGATTTGGGAACAATTCAGCAGGGCGAAAAGGAGGGGCTTCGTTCTTACATCAGGCGGTTCAACCTGATGAGAATACAGATTCAAGGGTTACCGGATGAGGTAGCTTATACTGACTTTTTTAGAGGTCTCAAAGACGGGTCTACCTTCAAATTTGACTTAGTTCGAAAAAGGGTGGCGACTCTTCAAGAGGCCTTGATTGAAGCAGAAGCCTATATACAGGCGACTGATCTGTGTACGATAAAACAGTCGGACGGGAGGAGGTTCGACAAAAGAGAGGGACGACAGAAACAGTCGTCCAACAAAGATGAGAAAAGAAAAGAGGTCTGGGCGGCTGATTCCTCTAAACAGCCGGCTCAGAAAAAGAAAAAAGAATTCAAACCATACTCCCCAAAGTATGTGTTTAACAAGGATAACCAGTTTATCCTAAAAGAAATAAAGGGACGGTTCTCAATTGAGAAGCCGCTCCCCATGAAGGGTTCTGCAAGCAACCGGAACCAAGACAAAATCTGTGCTTATCATGATGACGTTGGTCATCACACCAATGACTGCATCAGTCTCATGCGGTACCTAGACCGCTTGGCTGAGCAAGGTGATCTTGACACTTATGTCAAGAAATCTACGGGGAACACCTCCTCAAAAAAGCAGTCGGCCAAAAAGAATCAACAGGCCGACAGTTCCGACACTGATGATGCAGTCGTCTACACCATTGCAGGCGGCTTCTCAGGAGGCGGCCCCACTATTAGGGGCAACAAAGCTAATATAAGGCGGTTAGATGTAAATTCCGTTCACCAAGAACGGCCGTCCAAATATACTTTTCCTGAGATTGTTATCACTGAAGAGGATCTAGGAGGGGTAAGGGGGCCGCATGACGACCCTCTCGTTATTGAATGTAAAGTGGCCAACCAGAGAGTTGGCCGAATCCTCATAGATACCGGGAGCTCCTCAGATCTCATCAGCAGCAAATGTCTGTCAAAACTGAAATATCAGACGGACTGCATACATCCGGCCTCCCACCCTTTAATAGGGTTTGGAGGAGGAGTCGTCCACCCACTGGGACGAGTGGATTTACCCATTCGCCTGGGCGAAAAAGGGGAAGGACGACACATGGTAGTCCGGTTCCTAGTAGTAGAGGAACTCTCGGCCTACAACATGATTCTGGGTCGACCAACCCTGAATAATTCCAAGGCTGTTATAATCCCGTCTCTTATGCTGCTTAAGTTTGAGAGGGATAATGGAACAGTCGGCTCCCTAAGGGGAGATCAGAGGATGGCCCGAGAGTGCTATCTCTCGGATGTCAAGCCCGCTGTTATGGCCACTGGGTCAAGTGGAGGAAAGACAGACCTTGACAAAGTCAAGGAGAGTGCGCCTGTTCAAGAAACAGGCGACAAAAAGAGAAAGGCGTACCAGACAGAGTCCGCAAGAAAAACAAGAAAATAGCAATCATTGGCAGAGGAGCGGCCGGATGAGTTCCGCCCTCAGCCGGCTGGTGAGCATGCGGACCTGATATTAGACGACTCACGTCCTGACCGAACAGTCAAAGTTGGGACGACTGCTCTGAGAAACCTTGGTGACGACCTTCACAACCTGTTGAAAGAATACAAGGACATCTTTGCATTTGAAGTCCATGAAATGCCAGGCATTAGTCCTGATCTGGCGGTACATAAACTTGCTGTGGATCCGAAAAAGAAGCCGGTACGGCAAAAGAAGCGGAACCATGGCGAAGAAAGAAGTCAGGCGGCAGCCGCCGAAGTTAAAAAATTACTTGATGCAGGGTTCATTCGGCAGTGTTACTTCCCAGACTGGGTTGCAAATGTGGTTCTTGTTAAAAAGCCGAATGGTACCTGGCGAATGTGTGTAGACTACACAGACTTGAATAAGGCGTGCCCCAAAGACAGTTACCCTCTGCCTAAAATTGATAGCCTGGTCGACTCAACAGCCGGCCATGCTTTGATGAGCTTTATGGACGCCTACTCTGGTTTCCATCAAATTCCTTTGTGGAAGAAAGATCAGGAGAAGACGGCCTTCGTCACTGATCAGGGGTTATACTGTTACACGGTCATGCCGTTTGGTCTTAAGAATGCCCCGGCCACCTTCCAACGTATGATAAACACTGTGTTCTTTGATCAACTTGGGAGAAATGTCGAGGCATATATTGATGATATGATTGTCAAATCTAAACTTCAGACAGATCATCTGTCGGACCTCCGAGAAACTTTCGCCACACTCAGGCGGCACCATGTCATGCTCAATCCCAAGAAATGTGTATTTGGAGTTGAGTCTGGGAAATTTCTCGGATTCCTTATCAATCAGAGAGGAATAGAGGCGAACCCTGAGAAGGTGCAGGCGGTCATTGACAGGCAGCCGCCTCGTACCGTCCGAGAGGTTCAGAAGTTAACAGGTTGTCTGGCGGCCTTGGGGAGATTCCTAAGCCGATCAGGCGACAAATGCCTATACTTTTTCCAGGCAATTAAGAAAAAGGCAAGGTTTGAATGGGGGCCGGATGCTGAGGCCGCCTTCCAAAAATTAAAGGTTCACTTGCATTCCTTGCCGAGGCTGGTCAGCCCTTTGCCCAAAGAAGATCTCTACATGTACCTGGCCGTCTCTGATCATGCGTTAAGCGCTGTGCTCCTTGCTGAAAGGGACGGCTGTCAGCTCCCGGTCTACTTTGTCAGTCACGTACTGAAAAATGCCGAGTTGAGGTATCCCCTAGTGGAGAAATTTGGTCTTGCACTCTTCATGGCTGTTAAAAAATTGAAGCCCTATTTTTTGGCACATGCAGTCGTCGTGTATACCGACCAACCAATCAAACGGCCCCTTACCATCATGGAGTCGTCAGGACGAATGATCAAATGGGCCATAGAAATACAGAGCCTCGAAGTTACGTTCGAGCCTAGAAAAGCGGTGAAGGGGCAAGCCTTTGCTGACTTTATTGTAGAGATGACTCGTCCTCCTGACTCTCAAGTTCCAGACCAAGTCTGGAAGGTATATGTGGACGGAAGCTCTACTTCAAATGGTTGTGGAGCAGGCGTCGTATGTCAATCTCCAGAGGGCGACAGGTTCGAGTATGCTCTACGCTTCAGTTTTCAGGCTTCAAACAATGAGGCAGAATATGAAGCTTTACTAGCCGGGATCCGCATGTGTAAGGCGGCAGGGGCAAGAAAAATAGACGCCTGTTCAGATTCACAATTGATAGTGAGTCAGTACAATGGCGAATACGAAGCAACCCATCCGGCCATGATCAAGTACTTACAGGCGGTCCGACAAGCAGTCGGCTCCCTTGAGGATTTCCATCTGATCCAAGTGCCGAGATCATAAAACAACCAGGCGGATGCACTGTCAAAATTAGCATCATCCGCCTCCTCCGATACTCCTCGAACTGTTTTTTGGGAAGTAATGGAGAAGAGAAGCATCGAGGAAAACCCTATTGGAGTCCTAGACAGAAGCTCAACCTGGATGGATTCAATCAGGGCATATCTGACAAACGGTACACTGCCGGATGATCCTCAACAGGCGGCAGCACTGAAAAGACGAGCCACCAATTTTGAAATTATAAAGGGAGAACTTCACAAAAGGGGGTACCTACAACCCTTCTTAAAGTGTGTTACTCCTGAAAAGGGACGAGAGATACTAGACGATCTCCACTCTGGTTACTGTGCTTCACATATAGGTGGAAGGACGCTTGCTCAACGGGCAAGGCGCCAGGGCTACTTCTGGCCTACCTTAGAAGCTGATGCTATGGAGATGGTGAAAAAATGTGACAAGTGCCAAAGGTTTGGCAAATTAATTCACCGTCCGGCTACTGACCTCACTACTATTCACAGCCCACTACCGTTTGCTAAGTGGGGCATGGACATTCTGGGTCCATATACGCCTGCTACAGGCGGCAGAAGGTACATACTTGTTGCCGTCGACTACTTCACTAAATGGGTAGAGGCAGAGGCGGTAAAGGGAATCAAGACGAAAGATGTAATTTCATTCATTTGGAAGAATGTCATCACTCGGTTCGGGGTTCCCATGTCTATGGTTTTTGATAATGGTCCCCAATTTGAGACGCCTGTTCTCAAAAGCTGGTTGGGTGACCAAGGAATTGCAAACTACTTTGCATCTGTTGGTCGTCCGCAAGCAAACGGCCAGGTAGAAGCCTTTAATAAAATCATCTCAGACGGTCTCAAGAAAAAGATTGAACGAGCAGGCGGCCTATGGGCGGATGAACTACCACATGTTCTCTGGGCCATTAGGACGACTGAAAAAGGGGCGACTGGAGAAACTCCATTCCTCCTAACTTATGGTGCGGAAGCTGTTCTTCCAATAGAACACTACGAGCCGACTCTTCGAGTAATGTTATATGACGAAGAGGCAAACTGGGAAGCCATGCGCCTGGCATTAGACTCACTTCCTGAAAAGAGGGGCAATGCTGTTTTGCGCCATGAGATCTATCGCCTGAGAATGACTAGATCATACAACAAAAAAGTACACAGGCGTCCACTCAAAGTAGGGGACTTTGTACTTAGAAAAATGGAAGCAGTTGGTAGGGCTAATGAGTCTGGCAAACTAACTCCCAACTGGGAAGGACCCTACCGAATCTATGAGGAAGTCAGGGACGGTACCTACCGTCTGGAAACACCAGACGGACAACCGTTGCCTCGAACTTGGAATGTAGATAACCTCAAAAAATATTTCTTCTGAAGGATGTAAAGTAAAGAGCTACTTAATAAAGCTTGCACTTACTATTCAATTTTGTATTACGAGGGGCATGCCGTCTGTACCTTTACAGTCGGCTACTCTCCATTGAGTTTTTTCACTCTATCTTCAGAGGGGCATGCCGTCTGTTCCTTTACAGTCGGCTACTCTCCATTGAGTTTTTTCACTCTATCTTCAGAGGGGCATGCCGCCTGTTCCTTTACAGTCGGCTACTCTCCATTGAGTTTTTTCACTCTATCTTCAGAGGGGCATGCCGCCTGTTCCTTTACAGTCGGCTACTCTCCATTGAGTATTTTACTCACAATACTTAGCTAAAAAGATTAGGGCCTGGCCGACCCTGTGCCTAACAGGCGGCTACCCTTCTTTGACTTAGCACCTACGTTCACCAAGAACTTACCAAGGCCACCGGCCGAATGATCAGACCAGGCGCCAAGCCACCTGATCAATTTACAAATCTAATACGACCTGTCCCAACATCATAGCAGGCGTCCGACGGCATCCCTCCGGATGAAATTCGTCGCAGAGAGCAGCTCCCTTTTGGGTGGAACATTGTTCTATAAACTAACTACACGGCACCTATACGACTGTCCCCAAGGGCAACCACGTAGCCGTTTTTGAGACAAGGATAACTCTATCACTGACCAAACCAGTGGTAGCAGTTGACATCTGAGTCAGATGACCGCCTGTATTACTTGGGATAAATGCAGGGGGTACCTATTGAGTTAATAGCCAACAAACATTGGCGAATCAAGGGGACTAGCCGGCCTACGCTGCCTGGTACCTCTACTTCTCAAACAAAAGTGGCGCCGACTGAGTAACTCTAACGTTAACTCATAGTCACTCCTTCAAACTTGGTATGGAACCTAAAAGGTTGGAGACGTCCGCCTGTTTTAAACAAACAGGGGCACTCAAACCCCTATTCCTACTAGGTAACCTATTGAGTTAATAGCCAACAAACATTGGCAAATCAAGAGGATCAGCCGGCCCCCGTCGCCTGGTACCTCTACTACTCAATCTAGATTGTGACGAAGACTAAGTAACTCTTATGTTAACTTAATAGTCACTCAAACTTAGTATGGAGCCTAAAAGGTATGAGTCGTCCGCCTGCTTTTAACAATCAGGGGCTCTCAACCACTACTCTTGCTAGGTTAACAAATTACGAGTTAAAAGCCAACATTGGCAATAAAGGGAAACAACCGGCACCCGCCGCTTGTTATCCTACTTAATTCCTTGACGACTAGGTAATACTATTTACTTGGTCAGACCAATTGAATAAATAGTTCGAATACCGATTGAATAAGTGGCCGACTAATCGTCTATCCTGGAAACAGACAACCAGTCGTCCAGGGGCATAGGCGGCGTACTTACTATTTGTACCTGTCTTAACGTTCGGCCATACACAACAGTCGGTCTTGTGAACAAAGGGATATTAGATATGGAATACTTAGACAAATTTGAACCAAAACAAAAATTTGATTAAAAATGAGCCGGTCATTAAGGACCAGCAGAATATTCAAAACCCCGGCCCCCTGGCCGGGTAATTACAAAGCAAACGGCACGCAGGCCGTGGAAAAAATACTTAAAGCTTAAGAAGGGGGCAGTTCAGTATCAGCAGCTGCCGCCTGGTCAGCACTCTTCTTGCTGGACTCGGCTTTAGCTGCACCCTCTTTTGATGCCTTACCCCCAAGTGGCACAAGCGCCACAACCGGCTCTTCCTCCTCCAACGCACCTTCCAATGCCTCGTCTTCAGCAGCCGCCAGGATCTGTTGATTATATGTTTCCGAACACTGGCGGTACGTTCTTTCCCAGGAGGCAAAGTCGGCACTGGGGAACAGTCGTTCCCAGGTCATGCGCTGGATTTGAGCGGAGTCTTCCACCATCTCCCGGACGAGCTCTTTCTTCTCTTGCTCGGCCTTTTCCGAGAGCTCTTGGGTAAGACTCTTCTCTTGGTTCACCAGGCGTTCTTTTACGTTGGCCAAAGATTTCTCCATGGCTTCGTAAGAGTGCATTTTTTGGCGAAGAGGCTTCAGCTTGGCCTTAAGGTTTGTGACGGTCGCCTCCAGCTCGTCAACCTTCTTTTGGGCCGCCTCTAACTGAGCCCGAACAGCTGCGGTAGCCTGCGCCTGATAATAAAGAAGATCAATGGTCAGTACTTCATTTTGGGCAATCTGAAACATTGCCTTATCACAGCTGGAGGCGGCCATAGCTTTTGCGGCCTTTACCTCTTTGTTTTTCCGATCAATCGGCTTGCGAAGGCTGTTGACTCGGAGCAGGGCCTAAGTACAAAGAAAAACAGGCGTCAGCTTCCAAACAAAAAGATAACAGGCGTCCTGGAACTCAAAAACTCAAAAATATGCTAAGTATACCTCAGCAAGGATCCCTGAAATCCCGTCAAGGTCAAGGGTGCCGGCACCCCTGACCGCCTCCCTTTCAGATGGAGGAACTACTTTAACCATGGACTTGGCTACCTCAACCAAGTCAAGCCCCTGAGGGCCGGCTGCATTAAGCGAAAGGAAAAACAAGTTAGACCTAGTCAAGAAGGAAGCAAGAGTGAGTTTTTACAAGTGAGGGTCCATACTACTACGCGGCCCCGCCGGGGTTTTTGAAGAAGTGGCCGGCTGCTTCTCAGCCGCCACCGTTTTCCTGGAAGACCCAGGAGAGCTTGCAACAGTCGTCCTCCGGGTCTTGGGGTCCGGCTGTTGCGAGGAAGAAGCCCTTGGAGTGCCAGACTGAAAACAAAAAGAGTTAGTATATGCATTAGACAACTCAAAGAGGAAGAGTTTTCGAAGCTTACCAAGGGTGCCCCCTTGTAGGGGGAGTCGGCATAAGACTGCTTCATGAGCGAGGCCCGCAACATGGCCGCCGCAGTCTTGGATGCTGTTATCTTACTCATGGCGTCAGCTGCAAGAAATAAACAGCAAAGTTAGTAAAAATCCCAAGTAAACGGCGTAAAAAAAAAAAAACAGAGTATTTGTCAGGCCGGCTACCTCTAGAGCACCGACTGCTGAGGCCACAGGCGGCCAAAAAGTACTCGTCATAAAGCCACTTGAAGCTCGGGACGCAGTTTAGGGGTACTTGCTCTCGTACCCCTGACGTAGGGTTCACCCTAGTCTCTACTTTGAAGAGTCCTTTGTCTAGGATCTCTCTTTTAGCCTTTGGGGGAACAGGCGGCATGCTGCGGCCGCCTGCGAGAAGAGGCGGATCCCTATTCCACTTGTTAAAACGTTGGTTCAGCTCCGTGTCCGAACCCTCTATGATAAGGAAGGTGTTCCGCCAATCCTTCCATTTGTTCGCTTTACCTCTCGTCATGAGGTAACCCCTATGGCTCGTTAATTGATACCAGCCGGTACCTCCCGACTTAGGGGTCCGGCTGAGATAGTTCATGTGGGCGAAAGCCTCAAAACTTGGCTCCACCCCGTACATTTCGCACCCGGCCACATAGCCGAGTACGTTTACCCAAGAGTTGGGGGCTAACTGCCATAACCCCAAATCATACCCATCTAAAATCCGCTGAACAGCCGGATGTAATGGGAAGCGCAGTCCAGCTTTGATGGCCGCCACATAGCAGCCAAAGCAGCCGTCATCATAGCTGGTACCAGCCGGCCAGACGACAGTGTCTTCTGGATCCGGCACGAACAGTAAAAATTCCGGGCCCATTCTGTGGTTGGCAATAAAGCTCGCCACGTTGTCTTGCATGGTTGCGATCCGGCCCCGGGGTACCTTGCAGTAGTAGGGGGCGTTTTCCTCTCTGTAAGAGGCGGACGGCTCCGCCCAATTGTCCCCCTTCTCAACTGCGTGAGAAAGTCTCGCCTCTTGTAGGCGGCTATGTTTTTCTTCTGAGCCTGGAGAACTGTGGCCAGAAGAGCTGGACTCAGACTCGTCCTCTGACGAGTCCGAAAAGGACGACTCCTCCCCTCTCCCAGAGGGGCCCGCCTCCTCTCCCCTAGAAGGAGCAGGAGGAAAATTAGACATATCAACGGTAAGATGGGAAGGGACCACCTTGGCCCCTCTCTCAGAACTGTCGGCTTGGCAGCCGCCTCGTTTCAATTCTACATCTGGCGCCTGGTCAGATGTTTCACTAAGGAGCACCCTTTGGGAGGAGCCGTTTGAGTTTGATATCATGGCAGTCTTTTTGGTTCTGGCCATCACGTTCTGCATAGACACAGATACAGTCGGACTTTGTATAAAGGGCAAAGATGGGTCCAGAAAAGGGCAGGCGGCACTCCTAGTCCTAGATTCAGCCGTCCCCGGTGACCGGCTGATCACTAACTTAGGTCGTGTCGTGTGCTTCCGTGGTGCCATTTCAAAAAAAATAAAAAGAAAATTAAGAGTAAGAGAACTGAGTTACCTGAACGAGTGACGGTTGATGAAGTTCTGGAAATCCGGGTCAGTCGGCTTGTCAGAACAGGCGTTAGGCAGAAAATGTCCGAAATGTCAGAGCAAGTTCAGGGGTCCGAATGTTCTCGCAAAGTTCTCAAATGTGAAAATGACCGAAGTCAGCACTTCCTTATATAGGCTAAGTGAGAAGGCGAAGGGTCGCTTCCAAATTCAAAATATGGGCGGGAAAATCTCTCGGCCGTTTGCAAGGTGACACCTGTAGCAGGCCGTCGCCTCTCACCATGCGATACCTGTCACAGGCGACACGTGACCAGTCACGTGCCACCTGTGAGGGGCAAATGATTAGGGGATTTTTATCCTCCAATCACCTTCTGACAAGTGGACCAACCAGGTTCCGCCACGTGTCCTTCACGTAGGCCAATAGGAGCCTGCCACGTGTCAATCACAGATTCGTCCTCTGCGGACCAATTGAGACACGCCATGTGTCCACCCATGCCAAATGGGAAAACCGGCCACCAAGGCCCAATCCTGTTTAGAAGCCCGGTCAGCCCTAGGTTTACCCTAAACCTAGAGAGTGGCACGCTTCTCAAGACTATAAATACTCCTCTTAATCCTCATTAAGAGAAGGACGGACAAAAAATACATTAATTACACACAGTAATAACCGGCTGATCTCGCTAACAAAGCAGATTACCAACACTAAGCACTCTCACCTAGAGAGACCTTATTACTTTAATTTCCGTATTAATTACTCCTTAATCAGGTACTAACTTGACCGTTGGAGGCGGAGCTCTCAGGAGTCTCCGTTATTTTGCAGGTACAGGCGTCCGGTTCCAGTCTCGGAATTGTAACTCTCCCGCAGGACATCAGGAAACCCCGAAACACTAGGTGTTTATTATCAAATTCCTATTAAAAATCATATGAAACCTACATCATACCACACCATTAACATAAATATATATATATATATTTATATATATATATATATATGCATATTGAAGCTTAGATTTACAACCTCATCAAATCAATAGGTTAAAACGTTTTAATATCGTTAGCCATGAAACCTTGTTGCTTGCTTGATCACCCCTAAATAAATTTGATAATATGTGTTTGGGTCCAATTTAGTCCAATTGGGCCTAGGCATTAAATGATCCAATTAAAAGCCCAAGGTCAAGGTTCAACTCTCCAATTGTGCTAAAGTCAAAGGTCAGCCCTCAAAGCAAGCCAATTGGGCTAAGGCCCAACCTCTCCATGTATGAAGAGGTATAAAAGCCATCAATATTCATACATTCACATTGATTCATTGATTGATACATTCTCATATATTCTCATATATTCAAGCAAAGCCTCAAGCAACTAATTCTCTTGCATAGTGTTCTCTTTCTACACATTGTACTGACTTTAGCATCGGAGGGGCCTTCCTCGGCAACACCCCCGAGGCTAGTTTACGTGTGTTTACTGTGCAGGAAACCTTCGGCCCAACATAACTTGGACCGAATCCAGTCTTCTCCGTTTCAGCGGACCTTCGGCAAGGTCCCATTGTTTTCACCCGAAACAATTTGGCGCCGTCTGTGGGGAAGACTTTCAAAAATCTTTAAGCCAAATTTCTAACCAAGATCATCTTGCAATTATCTTAGTAGCAATGGCTAAGAACCGCAAGAGCAAAAGCCTCCGTCAAGGAGCGGGCGAAAAGCCTAAAACCCCTACACCATCACCCTCGCCGGACCAGAACTCTCCCAAGGGTGCCAGCTCGGGGGAGGATCATACAAGGAGGATTCCCTTTCTCCGTAATTCATGACTCTCATTATAGGCCGAGTCACTCTCGGTCTAGCAGGGGTGAGTCCGATCATAAGACACATTCAGTGCCCCAAAGCCAACCATCGGCTGCGCGCCCTCATTCCCATACTCGGCCGATGACCCCTTTGACGGGGCCCAGCTCGGAAGAGGTGGCAAGAGCGCTGGCAGTGCTCATGGAGGCGATGAGGGCACAAAATATTCCACCACCTCGTGATCGAACTCCTCCGCATACCCGGCATCAGCGGAGGAAGTTAGACCATGATGGTGGGAAGCTTCCTTCCTTCCGGGAACTGGAAGAGTGGGAAGAGGATTCTTGGAAAAATGAAAAAGAGAGGAAAAAGAACCCTCAATTTTTAAAAGGATCCTCATCCTCAAGACCAGAAGTGCATAAGAGCAGCAGCTCAGCTTCTCGGCCAGAATCTACTCACCGAGAACCTGAGACTGTTCGCCGAAGCGTCCTTGACCGACTCGGCGGCAAGGAACCGAGCGTGCGCAGTCGCCTCTCGTTCCCTGCAGCCGAGGCCCAGACTTCCCAGCCAGGGACGAAAACCACTCCTACCTCTCTAAGAGGGCGGAGCGCGGTCCCTTCGGCCAGGAACAAGGGCAAGGTCGTTATGCTACCCGCCAGTTCACCATTCGAGCAATGGATACTGGAAGAGCGCGTACCCACGGTTAAAATACCGTCGCACATCACATATGACGGGACCTCGGATCCGAAGGATCACGTGGCCTCGTATGAGACTCATATGCATCTTTGCCCCAGATCCGAGGCGACTTGGTGCAAATATTTCCCAACCACTCTCAAGGGGGTCGCGCAAGCGTGGATCTCCAAGGGAGTAAGGCAAGGCTCCATAACAGGGTGGGATGATCTGTCCTCCAAGTTCAGGAGCAAGTTTTCCACGGCAAACCGCCGAGAGAAGACTACTGCAGAGCTCATGAGTCTACAACAGGGGAAAACCGAAAGCCTCCGAGACTATCTGACCCGTTTCAGTAACGAGTCATCCAGCGTCTCTTAGCTGGACCAGGGGCTAGCCGTTTTTGCAATGCAGAATGGCCTTCAGCCCGGAAAGTTCCTAGATTTCATGGTCATGCATACCCCGCAGACCTTGGAGGAAGCTCTGAATGCCTCGGACAAGTTCATCCGAGCCGAAGAATGGAACAAAGAGAAAACCCAACCTCAATTTGGGGGAGGGAAACAAAGGCAAATACCCTTGTCTGAAGGCCAAGGCCATAAGGCAAAGGGAAAGTCAAAGGCCTCGGAGCAATCTTTGGCCAGCGACCCAAAGAAGGAAAGATCTGCCTCATACACAGGCAGATACGAGTCCTACAATCCGCTCTCTCTTCCACGCGCCAAAATTTACAGCGTGACGAAGGAGGAGCAGAGTTACCGAAAGCCGAGACCACTCCCAGAGTGGTATCAGCGAAAAAATAAAAATCAGTGGTGCGAGTTCCACGAGTCTTCGGGACACAACACTGAGGAGTGTATCCAACTGAAGGACCAGATAGAGGACATGGTCCGGAAGGGATACTTGAAAAAATACATCGCGGATCACCGCGGGAAAAAAGAATCTGAGAAGTCAGCAAAGGACTCTCGGCAAGACCTCGACTTCCCCCGGAAAAACAGTAAAAAGCCGGAGGGGAAATTCCCTCCGATCAATGTTATCTCGGGAGGAATATACTCTCGGAGGGAGCACAAGCGACACCTTAGAGCTTTGACTCACCAGGTGAACAACGCTGACATTCAATCTCCCCAGTCGCCGGTGCCGAACATGACGTTCACAGCCGCCGACTGCCGGGGGATTACGTTCCCTCACGAGGATCCGTTGGTGATCATCGCCACGGTGGCCAACCACGACGTCAGTAAGGTCCTTGTTGACGGTGGCAGCGGAGTAAACATTCTGTTCCGAAAGGCCTACAATCAAATCAAGTTGAAGCCCAAGCATCTTACGCCGGTAACCTACCCGGTATCCGGGTTCAACGGGGCTTCAACTTATCCAGATGGGAAGGTGACACTTCCTGTCACCATCGGCTGCGATGAGGCAGCCAAGAACGTCATGATTGAATTTTTGGTAATTGACGCTCCTTCAGTGTACAACGTGATTTTGGGGAGACCCATAATTCACGAGATCCAAGGGGTCTTCTCAACTTATCATCAGCTGATGATTTACGTCTCAGACGCCGGCTTCCCCGAAAGGATACAGGGCAACCAAAAGGACGCCCGAAGGTGCAACTACCTCAAACCATCCAATAGTCGCCCAGATGACAAGGATGAGGAGGAGAAAGGAAAAGAAAGAGTGCTTCGGCCCAAGGATCTGTACCCAGAGGTAAAGGGCCCGAAAGGGAAAAGGCTAGCTCTTCAGCTGAGCCGCAAGACTCAGAGAGCCAGCCGAAGAACAAAAAGACTGGGACACCTGCCGACATTGGCAGCAGGCCAGATTATGAAGAGTCCAGTCCATCAGCAATGGACATGGACCAACAGACTGAAACAGTTGAGTTGGCCGAAGGAGACGTTGAGAAATGTGTAACAATCGGGATGGACCTTGATCCGAACACTCGTTGTGAACTTATTCAGCTCCTTCGGGACAACAGAGATGTGTTTGCTTTCTCGGCAGCTGATATGCCCGGGATAAGTTCAGACCTCATCTCCCATAAGCTTAATGTTGACCCAACGTGTCGACCAGTTAAGCAAAAGAAGCGGAATTACTCCGCCAATAAGAACTGAGACATCGCAGCCGAGGTCAAAAAATTGTTGGAGGCAGGATTCATCGAACCTTGCCAATATCCAGAATGGCTGGCAAATGTGGTGATGGTTCAGAAGCCCAATGGTACCTGGAGGATGTGCGTGGACTTCACGGACCTAAATAAGGCTTGTCCAAAGGATTTCTATCCCTTGCCGAGGATCGATCAGCTAGTCGATTCAACAAGTGGCCATGCCTTGCTTAGTTTCATGGACGCATTCTCGGGGTATCATCAGATCTTTATGCACCCCGACGATCGAGCAAAGACATCATTCGTCACGAACGCTGGGGTGTACAATTACAAAATGATGCCCTTCGGATTGAAAAATGTGGGGGCAACCTATCAAAGGCTGGTGGATCAAGTTTTCGCCGATCAAAAGGGCCGAAACATGGAAGTCTATGTTGACGATTCGATCGTCAAAAGCAAAAAACCAGAGGACCATGTAAAGGACCTGGCTGAAACTTTCGCCACCTTGAGAAAGCATCAAATGAAGCTGAATCCGAAGGAGTGTGTCTTCGGCGTGAAGTCAGGGAAATTCCTTGGGTTCATAGTCAGCAAAAGGGGGATTGATGCCAATCCCTCTAAAGTCAAAGCGGCGCTCGACCTTCCTGAGCCGAAAACGAAGCGGGATGTTCAGCGGCTCACCGGAAGAATGGCAGCCCTCTCGAGGTTCATTTCCAGAGCTTCGGATAAGGGGTTACCTTTCTTCAAATCCCTGAAACTCCCGAAAACAAAAGAGCTCGTTTGGGAGGAAGAGCAAAAAGACGCCTTTAAACAGCTTCGGGAGCATCTGGCTCAACTCCCAACGCTGGCTAGCCCAGCTGAAGGAGAAACTTTGTACCTATATGTGGCCGTTAGCCCAGCCACCATCAGCGCAGTATTGCTGAAGGAAGAAAGTAAAAGTCAGCAACCGATCTACTTCGTCAGTCATACACTGACGGATGCCGAGACTCGCTATCCTCTACTCGAGAAAGTTGCTTTCGCGGTAGTAGTAGCTGCTCGGAAGCTGAGGCCCTATTTTGATTGCCATCAGATAGTGGTCTTAACTGATCAGCCGTTGGAAAAAGTTCTCGACAAGGTTGAAAAATCTGGTAGGCTAGCCAAGTGGGCTTTTGAGCTCACCGAATTCAGCATCAACTACCGTCCGAGGGCTGCCATTAAGGCTCAAGCTCTAGCGGATTTCTTGGCCGAATGCTCATACCAAGAAGCGCTAGACAGTGAAAAGAAAGTCCGGACCGTGTTTACGGATGGATCTTCCACCGAAAACGGTTCGGGGGCAGGAGTAGTGATAACTTCTCCCGAAGGCAAATCCTTTGAGTATGCACTAAAGTTTTCTTTTAAGGCCTCGAACAATGAAGCCGAGTATGAGGCAGCAATCGCCGGCCTAGAATTGTGCATCTCCCTGGAAGCCGATCATGTCTGCCTAAAAACAGACTCTCAGCTAGTTGCATATCAGATCAGTGGCAGCTACGAGGCCAAAGAGCCCTCCATGATAGCTTATCTTGCCAAGATCAAATCAGTCATTGCAGAGCTGAAAACTTTTGAGGTTCAGCTGATCCCAAGGGGTCAGAATACTCAAGCCGATGCACTCTCCAAACTTGACAGTTCATCTCTTACCGAGCTGAACAGATCTGTATATGTAGAAGTGCGTCGAGAGAGAAGTGTCGACGAAGCACCTGAAGTGTGCTGCGCTGACCCAGAGCCTAGTTGGATGGACCCCATCCTAGCTTTCAAGCTTCGGGGAGAAACTCCCGAAGATAAAGCTTTGGCCTCCAAGATGAAGAGAACCAGCTCTAGGTTCATTGTCTTCAGGGGGGAACTTCTGAAAAAGTCCTTCTCAGCCCCATTGCTGAAATGCGTGGGACCAACAGATGCAGATTATATCCTACGGGAGATTCACCTCGGCATCTGTGGGAACCACATTGGGGGAAGAACCTTAGCCCACAAGGCATTGAGGGCTGGATATTACTAGCCCACCATGATCGCAGATGCTAAGGAGCTGGTCCGGAAATGCGAAAAATGTCAAAAATACGCTCCAGTTATCCATCAGCCAGCAAGGGATCTTCAGCCGATCCTTAATCCACTCCCGTTTGCCCAATGGGGACTGGATATACTGGGACCATTTCCAGAGGCTGTGTACCAGAAAAAATGGTTGATAGTTGGTGTCGACTACTTCAGTAAATGGATCGAGGCCGAAGCAGCCTCGAACATTACAGAGCAAACTGTCAGACAACTTATCTGGCAGAATATCATCACTCGATTTGGCATCCCGAGAGTATTTGTCTTCGATCATGGGAGGCAATTTGATAACTTACCGCTGAAGCGGTATACAGATCAGTTCGACATCAAACTGGCATATTCAGCGGTATGCCACCTACAAAGTAACGGACAAGCCGAAGCTGCAAATAAACAGATCTTAAATGCCCTCAAGAAGAGGGTGGAAGATCAAAAGTCCAAGTGGCTGGAGGAGCTCCCTGGAACCCTTTGGTCCCTTCGGACAACTGAAAAAGAGGCAACGGGCCACTCACCTTTTGAACTGGTGTATGGTGCCGAAGCCGTCCTTCCAGTGGAAATTGGCTCTGAGAGCCTTCGAGTGCACCACTTCTCGGCTGAGAATGAGAGACTGATGAGGGAATCTCTCGATTTCCTCGACGAAGTAAAGGACTCAGCCCGAGACAGAATGGCCGCCTATAAGCAGAGAATCAGCAAATTTTATAACCGAAGGGTCCATGCAAGGCCTCTCAAAATTGGAGACCTTGTCCTTCGGAATGCTGCTGCAGTTCAGAAAGGCCGAATCCATGGGAAACTCTCAGCTGCATGGGAAGGACCTTATGAAATCTATGATGAGCTTCAGCCAGGGACATACCGACTTCGGCAGTTGGATGGAACTGAGTTGAAAAATCACTAGAACGCTGATGTACTGAAAAAATATCATGTGTAAACCCTTCGGGGCAGAACAATCTTTGTAAGTACATTTTGAACTAATGAAAGGCCTTGGAGCCGCCATTTATATAAATGTTTACAACTTTTTATCCTTTCAAAATTTTCTTTGTTCTATCTACTCTTTAAGGGTTTTTTATTCAGCCTCGTCTGAAACCTTCGCCTTCGGGTAACTGGGTTTCAGATTGCTGACAAAACTCGTCTTTTTAAAGAACACTTGTCTTTTAGCTGAAGTCAAACTTCAGTAAGACTTGTTCTCCAAAGACATGAGTCCATGGACAATTCTGGGATATTGCCTTAACTGAGCCTTGTATCCCAGAGAGCCATTATCCGAAACATTGCCTTAAGTTGGCCCTGTGTTTCGGGTATCCATTTTTCAAAGATAGACAGAAAATCAAGGATAACAGCAACAGTTGAAAATTGTTTAATCAGCCTCGTCTGAAACCTTCGCCTTCGGGTAACTGGGTTTCAGATTGCTGACAAAACTCGTCTTTTTAAAGAACATTGGTCTTTCAGCTGAATTCCAACTTCAGTAAGACTTGTTCTCCAAAGACATGAGTCCATGGACAATTCTGGGATATTGCCTTAACTGAGCCTTGTATCCCAGAAAGCCATTATCCGAAATGTTTCGGGGTTTTTTGATGTGTCCTGCGGGAGAGTTACAATTCCAAGAATGCCCTTCGACGCCTGTGCCTGCAAAATCACGAAGACTCCTGGGGGTAGGAGCTCCGCCTCCGACGATCAAGTTAGTAAAGATACGGGAGGTAGAATGCACGTAATGTAGAAGTTACTTCTCGCGTAATGGGAGAATTCTGCAATTAATATTGCTCGGGGTAAGTGTTTTTCTTTTTGAGGAGTATTCAATGTGAACAACAAATGTTCCAGCCTCCATTAATGAGGGTCCTTCCACTATTTATAGTGGGGAAGGGATGGTTTCCCTTTTAGGGTTTAGAGGACACGTGTCAGCAGAGGATTGGAGCCCTGCTGACCAACGGCTCGATGCCACGTGTCACTAGGCCATTGGGCCACGTGTTTAGGGTATTTTTACCCCAAACATTTGCCCCTCACTGGTGCTGACGTGGCAGGGTGCCACGTGGCGCCGGTGAAAGGTTTTTTTTTTTTTTTTTTTTTTTTTTTTTTTACAACTCTTCAGATTCTTTTTGAAGGATGGAAAAGCAGAAGGCGAAGAGTCACGACTTTTCACCTTCTGGGACAAATTCTATAAATAGGAGAAGATGTCCCCCGAGCTCTCATTTACAAACTTTGCCAAATTTCTGAAAATTTGAGAGCAGCCGGCAATTTGAGAGTTGAGAGCATTCGGAGTTGAGATTCGTTGAGAGCAACCGGTCTACAGACCGTCTGGGTCGTTGCAAGCTAGCCAAAGGTTTTCGAGAGGGTAATCAGAGAAACCCCGCCGGATTTTGAACCGCCTGCGTCTTCGCAAGCATCCCAAAGAATTTCCAGATTTTCTTCTAGGTACCGTCTCTATTCTTTCTAGCTTTTTCATGTATTTCCGTTTGAGTCTTTTACTCGCATTTTTGTTCATTGGTCCCATAAGTAGATGGACCCCTTATACCCATACCCGGAACCTAGCTGTGAACTCAGCCGGTTTATTAGTACGGCTGAGTCTAGAACTGGGTCTGCCGCCTCTGTTCTTTGGGACAACCCTTTTTCAACACCCATATCGACCGACTCTGTGTCTGTGCAGGACACAATGGCCAGAATCCGGTCTACTGCCAGAGATCCCAACTACAGAAGTGGGAGCTCAGATGAGCAGCCGCCTGAGGTCCCAGCTTCAGGCGGTGAAGTAGAGCAAGGAGAGGTAGAGCAGAGAGGCTCACCCGGGGGCGCTCCTAGCACCCCGGGTGATAGCATTTTAAACGAAGAGACTGCTCCCCTCCAAGAGACCAGAGAGCAGGTAGGCTCTGATAAGGAGGTCTCCAACTCCCCAGCCGGCTCTGATGCCGGTCACGTTCAAAGTAGCAGTAGCAGCTACTTAACCGAATCTGAGGATAGCGAGGAAGCGGAGAGGCCTTCTTGGGATAATAGGAACGATCCTCTCATGATCGCCGTCTCCTCTAAGGACCGCGAGCTCATGCGGGCTGCGCTGCCAGATTTTATCAAACGGCGGCCGCTGGGGGGTGACTATACAATAAAAATCCTGGCTGCTCTGGGAACAATATGGTGGGAGGATGGACAACCGAACGCGAACGCTTGGTTCGGGTGCTACGAGGCGGCCTTCGTGGCCGGAGTCCGCTTCCCTCTCCACGACACAATAAAAGCCATACTTAGGGGGTATGGCCTAGGTCTCTGGCAATTAACCCCCAACTCATGGGTAAATATTTTAGGGTATATCGCCGCCTGCGAGATGCAGGGCCTCAACCCCGGCTGGGAGGCGTTTGCCCACATGCATTACTTGAGTAGGAGCCCAGGCGGCTGGAGAGCCTGGTATACCTTGACCACCCAGCCCAAATACCTTATGACCTTGGACAAGCCATCCAAATGGTCGGACTGGAAGCACCGGTTCTACTTGGTTAAGGCCCCAACTACGGCAGAGAACAGAGAATTCCGGATCTACAACCGGAAACCAGAACTCTTGGGGACCAAGTGCTGCCTGCCCCCTGTCCCGGAGGATGATAGAGAGACCATCCTTGACTCCGGGTTTTTTGAGTTAGTTCCTGACACCCTCTCATCCGGAGAGATAGTAAGGGTACCTAGAAACTGGGTGCCCAAACATGAATTTTTTAGGGACGAATGCTTCTTGTCCGCTTGTGGTCTAAGCAGCATGTTTAAAAAACGTATGTATTCGGAACTCAGCCGGTTTCTTTCGAACCGGATGCTTTTATTTCCTTGCTTATTTATTATTCTAACCGTGTGCCTTCCTCTGCAGAAGAAGCCAAGAAAATGCTGCCCACCGAGAAGACACCGGCTAGGTCGGCTGCCGACATCCGGAAAGCCAATCTCGAGAAAAAACTTGCTGCCAAGGCGGCGAGGAAGGTATAACCGTCTGATCCTTCTCGTTTATTTCAATCCTTTTATCCCATAACTTATATTTTTCTCGTTTACAGGACGGGAAGCAGATGCCCCGGTCCCTTCAAAAACAGGTCAGGCCTCCGCCGACCCAACAAGAGTCTGCATCCAAGGTGCAGAAGACAGCCGACCGGCAAACTACCGGCGGCAAATCAATAAAGGTCCCAGGCGGGCCTGGATCTGCGGATGTGCTTTCTGCCATCCCATTGAGGACCGCAACCGGTCCCTCTGAAGGCCGTTCGGGCCGCCAAGGTAACTTCGACCTTACACTGCTTGACCTGCCCATGCGGGTCAAGTCTTATTCACAGTCTCGATCGCAGCCGGGGGATTCTCCAATCAGCCGGCAATCTATAGGCAGAGCATATGCGAGTTTCTCACCGTCTGTTTCTGGTGCAGATAATTCTCCCCGCTGGCCGGACGGGGCACAATATGCCCGGGCCATGCTGAAAGCCGTCCCCAGGGACGAGAAGGAGGCGATCCCTGGGATCAACTCCTTTAATGCGGACCGGGTGCTGGTCGACCTGGCCGACGTATGCTCCAACAACCATGCGGTAATTTTCTTGACGTGCATTTTTAAATATGCAGTATTAACCGGCTGTATTTTTGCAGGCTATGCTGCGCGTAGAGGGGCTCAAACGAGCTTATACCCGCAAGTCTGAAGAGGTAAGGAGAAGCAAACGGGCTGTTGATGACGCCCATAATGTTGCTGACTACTCTTTGTACATGCATGGCTTAGAATCTAAATCTATACGCATGGAACAGGCGGAGAAGACCAAGGCCCTCCAACAGCAGATTGATCAGCTGAAAAACCAAGTTGACCAACTGCAGGCGTCCCTGGATGATGCCAATAAAAAGTTGGAGGAACGGAAAGAGCCCCTCCAACGGCTGAGCAAGGCAGAGACTGAAAATGGCCGCCTTGCCAAAGAGAATGAGCGCCTGCGCAAAGAGGCGGCTGCTGCCAATGAGAACTTCAAGGCCACCTTGGAGTCGGAGCAGGAGAGGCTCATTGAAGAGAATGAGCATGACTGTGCAAACCGGATGCAACGGGCGTTTTCCCTCATCCACCCGGAGGCGGACTTCACCGTCTGGGAACTCGCCTTCAAATATTCTGATCTTGCCATTCTGGCCGAGGAGGCGAATGAGCCGGGGCCCGGACCCTATGACGCTTGGGTTAGGGAGGAGATTGCGCGACGGCAGGCGGAGGCTGCTGAAGAGGAAGAAGTTGTTCCTGAAGCCGACGCAGCCGCTCACCCTGATCCAACCCAGAACCAACCGGAAGAGGACCGGTTCACTGTTCGCCTGGAGTAGCAACTACTTCCCGGCCTGCGCGCCTTGCATTATCTTGTAATAGCACCGGATGAGATGGGCTAAGCTGTAATAATTTTTATTTTGAATATTAACATTTTCACCGGTTGAGCCGGCTTTTGAATGCTTTTTATGTTTCTGCACTTCAATACTAGAATTCTTGTTATTTTTTTATACATATTTCTGCGAGGATAACCAAAAGAACCCCGCCGGTAACACTACCGCTTGGGTCTTCGCAAACAGCAAAGAAATTTGCAAAGGTTGCCAAGAGGACCCCACCGGTAACACTGCCGTCTGGGTCTTCGCAAACTAGGCGAAGAAATTTGCAAGGGTTGCCAAGAAGACCCCACCGGTAACACTGCCGTCTGGGTCTTCGCAAACTAGGCGAAGAAATTTACTAGGGTTGCCAAGAAGACCCCACCGGTAACACTGCCGTCTGGGTCTTCGAAAACTAGGCAAAGAAATTTACTAGGGTTGCCAAGAAGACCCCACCGGTAACACTGCCGTCTGGGTCTTCGCAAACTAGGCGAAGAAATTTCGACCCAAAACCAAACCGGATGGCGTCTGGGTAATTGCCCCTGGATAGCGGTCTGGGTCTTTGCAAGCCAGACGACTATCCATATGATATAGCTCGAATATACACTAAGTGCCAACATTAGATTCGGGAGCCAGTCGGTTTATACTGAATTACCGGTCGGGACTTCGCAAAAGAATCACGCTAGATTAGGATGTCCATTCACCGGTTGGGCTTTTGCAAGCATATCCCTGAATGAATTATGGCCTAGACCAAATGTTTTTAGGCCTGCTCTTAGAGAGTCAGGCGGCGGTATTGAGTACCGGTTGTCCTTCCAAAAAGTGAGCCGGCTGCAAGTTTGGGGTTGCTAGCCTGCCCTTTTTTGGTGCGAAGGATCGTCAGGCGGATTTGTCCGCCTGTGTGATCGCTTAGAACAATTTACCACCCAAATGGGAGATGTTCTCTTCGATGAATTCACCCGTATGGGTGTCACCGGATGAAAAAATTAGTTACTGGTGCCGCTTGTGGTAGGCACAAGACATGGCGGCTGTATACAAAATTGAATGTAATTCTCATTAATCATTTGAAAATTCTCAAAAGATGTACAATACTTAGAATTAGTATTTTTTGAGGTTATCTACATTCCAAGTTCTAGGCAACTTTCTTCCGTCTGGAGTTTCCAGGCGGTAAGTGCCATCTCGTACTCCTTCATTGGCCCTACCGGTTGCCTCCATTTTGCGAAGCACAAAATCTCCTTCTTTCAAAGGTCTTTTACGAACCCGCTTGTTGTAGGCTCTAGTCATAAGCAGACGGTAGGTCTCATGACGCAAGGCAGCATTCCCCCTTCGCTCTGGAAGAGCGTCTAATGCCAACCGCATGGCTTCCCAGTTAGCCTCCTCATCATATAACATAATGCGTAGAGTAGGCTCATAATGTTCAATGGGAAGAACTGCTTCAGTACCGTATGTCATGAGAAATGGGGTCTCACCGGTTGCCCCCTTTTCGGTTGTCCGGATAGCCCACAGGACATGAGGTAATTCCTCTGCCCATAGTCCACCGGCTCTTTCTACTTTCTTCTTTATCCCGTCTGAGATCAACTTGTTAAAAGCCTCAACTTGACCGTTTGCCTGAGGACGGCCAACGGATGCAAAACAATGGGAAATTCCTTGGTCTCCCAACCAGGTCTTCAGGACAGGCGTTTCGAACTGCGGTCCGTTGTCGAAAACCATGGACATTAGAACCCCGAACCGGGTGATGACGTTTCTCCAGATGAAAGAAATCACGTCTTTCGTTTTAATCCCTTTTACCGCCTCTGCCTCAACCCATTTGGTGAAGTAGTCTACTGCTACAAGAATGTAGCGGCGGCCGCCTGATGCAGGCGTATAAGGTCCCAAAATGTCCATGCCCCATTTAGCAAACGGAACCGGACTATGGATTGCCGTGAGTTCTGTTGCCGGTTGATGTATCAACTTAGCGAATTTTTGGCACTTGTCGCATCTCTTTACTAGATCCATGGCATCCGCTTCAAGAGTGGGCCAGAAGTACCCTTGCCGTCTGGTTCTTCTGGCCAGGGACCTGCCGCCAATATGCGAGGCACAAAAACCCCGCGTGCAGATCTTCCAAAACTTCTCTCCCCTATCCGGGGTTACACATTTCAAAAACGGCTGCAGGTATCCCTTCCGGAGGAGTTCCCCTTTATGCATAACAAAACTTGAAGCACGCTTCTTGAGCGCTGATGCTTCTGAAGGGTCATCCGGCAAGGTACCATCCGTCAAAAAGGACCGGATGGGATCCATCCAGGTAGCAGTTCTGTCCAGGACTCCAATGGGATCATTCTGAATACTTCGTTTTTCAATGACTTCCCAAAAGACCGTCCTAGGAGCATCACCGGAGGCTGATGATGCCAACTTTGAGAGGGCATCCGCCTGATTGTTTTCAGACCGGGGCACCTGTCGCAGATGAAATTCATCGAAGGACCCAGCCTCCTCTTTGACCGCCTGCAAATATTTGATCATAGCCGGATGGGTGGCTTCGTAGTCACCAAGGTATTGGCTAACGATCAGCTGTGAATCTGAGCAGGCGTCGACCTTTCTTGCACCGGCTGCCTTACACATGCGCAATCCGGCTAGCAGGGCTTCATACTCTGCCTCATTGTTGGAGGCTTGGAACTTAAACCGTAGTGCATATTCAAACTTATCCCCTTCCGGGGAATGACAGATAACACCTGCACCACAGCCGTTCACCGTAGAGCTGCCGTCTACAAATAACTTCCAGACCTGATCAGGGTTTTCCGGGTGCACCGGCCTAGTCATCTCGACAATAAAGTCGGCAAACGCCTGACCTTTCACTGCCCGCCTGGGTTCAAAAGTTATCTCAAGGCCTTGTATTTCAACAGCCCACTTGATCATTCTACCGGATGACTCTATAGCAGTCATCGTACGCTTGAGCGGCTGATCTGTGTATACCACAACCGGATGTGCCAAAAAATAAGGCTTCAACCGCTTGACTGCTACGAATAAGGCCAACCCAAATTTTTCGATCATGGGGTACCGGAGCTCAGCATTTTTAAAGACATGGCTGATGAAGTACACCGGCAGCTGAATGCCGTCTCTCTCAGCGAGGAGAACGGCACTAAGGGCGTGATCAGAGACGGCTAGGTACATGTACAGAACCTCCCGGGGTAGGGGGCTCACTAGCCTTGGCAAAGAATGCAAGTGCTGCTTAAGCCTCTGGAATGCCGCCTCTGCTTCTTCACCCCATTCAAACCTTGACCTCTTCCTGATTGCCTGGAAGAAATAGAGGCACTTGTCACCTGACCGGCTGAGGAACCTCCCCAATGCCGCCAGACAACCGGTCAACTTCTGGACCTCTTTTACAGTGCGGGGAGACTTCATGTCAATTACCGCCTGTATTTTTTCCGGATTAGCTTCGATGCCTCTTTGGTCAATCAAGAATCCGAGAAACTTCCCAGACTCAACACCAAATACGCATTTCTTTGGGTTAAGCATGACCCGGTGCCGCCTGAGTGTGGTGAAGGTTTCTCGCAGGTCTGCTAGGTGATCCGTCTGTAGCTTGGATTTGACTATCATGTCATCGATATACGCCTCTACATTCCTGCCAATCTGGTTGATAAAAACGGTGTTTATCATGCGCTGGAATGTAGCCGGTGCATTCTTCAACCCAAACGGCATCACCGTATAGCAGAATAACCCCTGATCAGTGACAAAAGCCGTCTTCTCCTGATCTTTCTTCCAGAGAGGTATTTCATGGAAGCCGGAATAAGCATCCATAAAGCTCATTAACGCATGGCCGGCTGTTCAGTCGACTAGGCTGTCAATCTTTGGAAGCGGGTAGCTATCTTTTGGGCATGCTTTGTTCAGATCTGTGTAATCCACACACATCCGCCAAGTACCGTTCGGCTTCTTTACTAGAACGACATTTGCCACCCAATCCGGGTAGTAGCATTGCCTAATGAACCCAGCATCCAACAGCTTTTTGACCTCAGCCGCTGCCGCTTGAGATCTTTCTCCACCATGATCCCTCTTTTTCTGCCTAACCGGCTGCTTTTTGGGATCTACGGCTAGCTTGTGGACAGCAAGATCCGGGCTGACGCCTGGCATCTCTTCCACTTCAAAGGCAAAGATGTCTTTGAATTCCTTCAGCAGCTGGAGCAAGCCTTCTCCCAACCGTTCGAAGGCTACCGTCCCGACCTTGACTGTTCTTTCAGGACGGCTGTCATCTAGGATGACATCAAGGCAGTCGCCAGCCGGCTGAGGTCGTTGGTCATCTGACCTTTCCCCGGCTAGTGATTGCTATTTCTCCTTTTTGACGGGTGCGAGTTGGTCCGCCTTTCTTTTCATACCGGCTTCCCTTGGAGCCGGGACTGCTGGGTCGCAGTTATCAATATCTATGGGCTCGCCCTGGCCGGCTGCACCCATAGTTGTCTTGACGTCAGAGAGATAGCACTCTCTTGCCGTCTTCTGGTCCCTGCTTAGGGCACCGACTGTACCATCATCCTTTTGAATTTGACCAACATGAGGGACGGGATGATGACAGCCTTAGATGCGTTGAGGGTAGGACGGCCAAATATCATGTTGTAGGCGGACAGCTCCTCCACAACTAAAAACTTGACTATCATGTGGCGTCCTTGCCCCTTTTCACCCAGCCGGATCGGAAGATCTATGCTTCCGACCGGATGCACTACTCCACCCCCAAAACCGACTAGTGGGTGAGGAGCCTGGTGCATGTTACCGGATGTGTACTTGAGCTTGGTCAAGCACTGATAACTGATTAGGTCAGACGAGCTCCCGGTGTCTATTAGGATTCGGCCAACCTTCTGGTTGGCAACCTTGCATTCGATGACGATGGGGTCATCATGAGGCCGCCTGACCTTGCCCCGGTCCTTTTCAGAAATAAGGACCTCAGGAAAGATGTCTTTCGACGCCTGGCCCTCATCCACTGAGTTGACCAGCTTCCTGATGTTGTCTTTGGTGCCCCGGATGGTAGGACCCCCTCCGGCAAAACCGCCTGCTATTGTGAAGATGGTCTCTTCATCCGTCTCGGAGTTTGCTGGGCCGGTTTTTGCCGCCTGCCCTTTCTTGGCCTGGGTATTACCCTTAGCCTTGGGTAGGTAGGATTTTAGGGCCCCCTCATCTGCCAGACGGTCCAATAGCCGCCTGAGGCTATAGCAGCCATCGGTGTCGTGGCCGACATCCTCGTGGTATTGGCAATACTTGCTCTTGTCCCGTTTAATCACGGGGCTTTTCATTTCAGCCGGTTTGTCGAGAGACATCCGGTCTTTGATTTCCAGGAGGATGGTGGAGCAATCTTTTGCGAACTCGTATTTGGGAGCATACGATTCTGACTTCCGCCTGATCTTCTGGGCCGACTGTCCTGATCGGTCAGCTGCCCAGACCCCTTTTCTCTTTTCTTCCTTTCTTGCCGGCTGATGCTGTTGCCGGCTCTCTTTTTTGTCAGACTTTTTATAATCTGACGGCTGCTTGACAGCACAAAGCTCCGTCGCCTGTATATAGGCTTCAGCTTCAATTAACGCCTCTTGGAATGTAGCAACCCTCTTCCGGACGAGGTCAAACTTAAAGGTCGACCCATCCTTCAGACCTCGAAAGAAGTCTGTATAGGTCACTTCGTCTGATAGTCCTGGAATCTGAATTCTCATCAGATTGAACCGTCTGACGTATGACCGGAGGCCCTCCCGGTCGCCCTGCTGTATTGCCCCTAGGTCGAGGCTAGTCTTTTTGGCAGGAATATTCATTGAGAAATTTGACGTAAACAAGTACGCCAAAGTTCGAAAGCTGTTGATGCAACCGGCTGGTAGGTTACCAAACCACCGCTGGGCTATGCCCTTGAGGGTAGCCGGGAAGCATCGACACCAGACGGCATCATCTAACCCCTGGAGGTACATGAGGTTAGAGTAGGCCATTAGATGGTCTTCTGGGTTGGTGGTGCCGTCATAGGCCCCCACCATAACATTCTTGATCTTAGGCGGCTGTGCCGCCTGGGTTATCTCTGGTGAGAACGCCGTTGGCTGTTCCCCAAATTTAGCAGGCGCAGCTGCCAGTCCGTAGGTTGGAACGGCTGCTGCGCTTGCCCACCGAAAAGACCCGGTGACATAAAAGGGGATCCACCCAACCCATTCGGTGTGCCGAATAGGCCAGGCTGGATCACTTTGGGTCCAGACCGGGCAGAAGCTTCGCCCGTCTGGCTCCCAAGGTTCGTTCCCGTACGCCTGTGTGAGACGTCATGGAAACTGTCCGGGAAGGTCGACGTTGAGGCCGACGCAGACGCCTGACCTCGCTTCTCTTGGAGAAACGTGCGGGCGTCTGAGAATGTTTTCTTGGAGCCATCCGGCTGTACGTGCCGGATGGCCTTTCGCAGCTCCCCTTGAGGAAAACGGAGTCTGCTTGGATCAAACCTTAAGCCCTCCCCCTCCTTTGGCTTGGGATGAGGGGTAGGAACTCGTTCTTTGACCGCCTTCTTTCCAGAAGGCTTCTTGGCCGGCTGACCCTTCTTTGGAGTAGCTGACCGGATGAGGCTCTTGATCTCACCCTTGAAACTATTCATGAAAGACATGAGTTCGTTTCTTGTAACGGGGTCTGAGCCCTCCACCGTTTGGGCAATTCCAGCCGGTTGCCCGGCTGGGTTGCTGGGAGCAGCTTGGCTGATTTCCCGTTCTCTTCTATCTTTAGCACGAGGGTGCTTCGTTCTGAAAGACCCATCCGGGGCCACATATGTTTCAATTTCGTCTCCACTTTCATGGTCCGTCTGGACCTCAGGCTCGACCACAGGCCGTTTGCCCTGATTCGGTGACACAGTATCAGAAGTCATCTTAGAAGTACTCCCCCCACAGACGGCGCCAAATGTTTCGGGGTTTTTTGATGTGTCCTGCGGGAGAGTTACAATTCCAAGAATGCCCTTCGACGCCTGTGCCTGCAAAATCACGAAGACTCCTGGGGGTAGGAGCTCCGCCTCCGACGATCAAGTTAGTAAAGATACGGGAGGTAGAATGCACGTAATGTAGAAGTTACTTCTCGCGTAATGGGAGAATTCTGCAATTAATATTGCTCGGGGTAAGTGTTTTTCTTTTTGAGGAGTATTCAATGTGAACAACAAATGTTCCAGCCTCCATTAATGAGGGTCCTTCCACTATTTATAGTGGGGAAGGGATGGTTTCCCTTTTAGGGTTTAGAGGACACGTGTCAGCAGAGGATTGGAGCCCTGCTGACCAACGGCTGGATGCCACGTGTCACTAGGCCATTGGGCCACGTGTTTAGGGTATTTTTACCCCAAACACGAAACATTGCCTTCAGTTGGCCCTGTGTTTCGGATATGCATCTTTTTAAAGAACACAGGTCTTTCAGCTGAAGTCCAACTTCAGTAAGATTTGTTCTCCAAAGTCATGAGTCCATGGACAATTCTGGGATATTGCCTTAACTGAGCCTTGTATCCTAGAAAGCTAATATCCGAAGCATTGCCTTCAGTTGGCCCTGTGTTTCGGATATCCAATTTTCAGCTGAAGTCAATCTTCAGTAAGACTTGTATTCCAGAAGCACTGCCTTCAGTTGGCCCTGTGTTTCGGATACCCATTTTAAAGAAGTGAAGAAATTGTTTATTCAGCTGAAGCCATACTTCAATTTCTGGGGGGGCAAGAAGCACTATCAGTGCAAGTTTATGTTCGGCAGAATGAAAGAAACAGTAAAGCATTCAAAAACAAAGCAGCTGAAGAAAAGAGCATCAAATTAATAATTTATGCTCAGAAATTGAGCTACAAGTTCAATTAAACTGTATCGGCAGCCGCCCACAAGCGGAAAATAACAGCTGCCGAAATACGTACATAAGCAAAAAAATAAACTGTTGTACGACAAGGCAAGCTGAAGCAAAAAACAAGGCAAAAAATTCAGAAAGCGGCAAGTCTAAAGTTAAGCGCATGATGAACCGCAAGATTCTGAAGACGACTGCCCGAGTTCCTATGCTTCATCCCGAGGATCAGACTGATCAGTGTTGTTGAGCCCCATGGTGGCCTCAGCCCCAGCAGCAGAAGAAGCAGGCTTTGCACTCTGCTGAGCCTCCCTTTCCCTCTGTTCAGCCTCCAACTCCATTCTCTCAGCTTCCTCTTCGGCTTCCTCAGCCTTAAGAATTTCAGCTTCGACTGGAGTTGCATACTTCATATGAGGGTCTTCGGGATTCTGGACCCATTCAGCACATTTGGACCAGTCCAGCTTCGGCTCAGCATGAAGGCAGACTCTTCGGCATACTCTGAACCCGTTTCTGAAACCCATTTCATATTCTTCCTGGGTATAGACACGGACTTTGAGTAGAGCCTCAGCATCAGCCAGCTTCTTCTGGGTCTCCTCCAAGTCTTCCTTGGATTTCTTCAGCTCATCGGCGAGCTTGGAGGAGGAACCTTTCAGCTCATTCAGCTCCTGCTGAACTTGGGAAGCCTTTGTCTGAGCCTGGGCCACTTCAAATTTTTTGGCCATCAATTGATCCTCAGCCTCATGGAGTTTAGCTCTCTGAGCTTCAGCAGCAGCAGCAGCCTCTGAGAGTTGGACATCTCTGGCCTGGAGCAGCTCTTCAGCAGCCATTCGGCTGGCTTCAAGAGCTTCTAGTCGTTGCTGCACTTCAGCTTGTGCAGCAGCTCCTTCCTGGATACGGCTCTCAACGGCAGCCTTGAATTTGGAGACGTCCACTCCCATGTGCTCCTGGAGGAATTTTTCCCCTTCCATCAGTGGGGGAAAAACTTCCTTCTCCATAGCGTCGCAGAAGGTTTTGAGGGCTTCAGCAGCTTTTTTCTCGTACTCCTCACCCTTCTGCTGCTTCTCTTCAGCTGCTGCTTGCTTCAGCTTAGCAAGCTTTAATTTCTCTTCAGCTACCTTCTTTTCGTGCTCGGCAGCATCTACCCTATCTTGTAGGGTATCTATCAGCTCTACAGTGAGAGTCTGATTGTGCACGAACTGAAAACAGGAACACAAGTGTTAAAAAATAAAGGTAAATAAAAATAGAGCTGAATTTGAGGAAATAAAGGCAAGGAAAATCACCTGCATCATCAGCAGTTGGTTAGACCTGGCTGGGTCAGGAACTGATCTGCTGGATTCGCCCATCCCAGCAGTGGCCTTCAGCGACCAGATTCTTGCCCTATCTACTTCGGACATGCCAGCAAAATCGCCGAAGTAGGCTGCAGCACCTTCACGGTTCTGACCCCATATGAGGTCCTAGATGTGATCTGGGATTGGAATTCGGGGGGCCGAGAAACCCATTTCTCCAGATTGCAGAGTCTGGAAAGAAGGAAAGGATGACGATGGAGCTTCTTTAGCTTTGGATGGCTCAGCATCATCCTTCTCAGAAGAGTCAATTACTATGACTTCTTCTTCTTCAGGGGTGAGGACGAAAGCCTCAACCTCTCTTGCAATGTCTGCCGTGAAACCCTCAGCACTGGGCATCACGGCATCCTTATTTTTGTGCTCAGCAGCACTCTCCTGAATTGCTTCTTGGACCCCTCCCTTAGATTCGGGAGTTCTCTGATCCACCTCCATCTCAGGAGGTGGCGGAGGGGTCTTTTGAGGTGATTGGGGTGGTGGCCGGGGAACCCTCGGCGATCCATTGCCTTCCTCGGGCTCCCTTATTTCAACGCCGATGGTCATCGGCCTCCGCTGAAAGTCATGAGGGCCGATGATGGCCATCCTTCGGCGCCTTTTCTGAAGAGGCTGCTCGTCCATGTCTGAGTCTGAAGACTCTTCTTGTATTTGGTCTTCGGGACGAACAGGGGCTTTCCCTTCTCTGTGTCTGTTACTCTCTTCAGACTGTAACAGACAGGGGGGAGGAAGAATGTGAGTACAAAAAAAAAAAAAAAAAAAAAAAAAAAAAAAAAAAAAAAGAGGACAAAGTTAAGTCTGAAAGCTCACCGAGGTCTTCAGCAAAGCCTCGTCTTCTTCAGCTGCCCTAGCTGCAGCTTCTTCTTCAGCAGCTCTGGAGGACCCTTCTCCTCCTTCGCAAGCTTCGAGAACCCGTGCAACCTCTTCGGCTGTACGGGCAGCTTCAGCTTCTTCGTCCAGCAGCTGAAACCAGGGGTCTCTCTTCTTCCACCAAGGCTTCTGCCTCTGATACAGAGCAACAGCCTCAATTTGGAAGTGGGAAGAGTCTAGATGAACTTCCCTATGCCTCGGTTCAGTGATAGACGGGGCCCGATCAGTTACAACTCGTTCTCGGTTGACACCAAGACGAGCGTAGTTAATGCCAACGTTGGTCTCGTCCCGCTCTGAAAAAGAAAAGGGGAAAGGTCAGTTCAGATAGGTTGGCACAGCATAAAAAAGCGAAGTGAGAAAAGAAAAAGAGATAATTAAAAAGCCTCGGCCCCAGCCGAAGAAGCTTACCATCCTTAAACTTTCGGCTGAGGCCAACAGCTGCTAGCATGTTCTCTTGGAAAACATAATGCGTATCGGGGAGCCAAGTCTCCGGGATATGCTGCATTCGGCCGCTGCCCCCCCGGTTCGGCAGCTTGCCGAAGATATGTTGTTGATCAAGGTTCGGATCCGGCCCGTTATCTGCGGGGGGACCTAGACTTCCCATGTCGGGATCAGGCTCAGCAAGGTACCGGGGAGCGCTGAAGACGCAAGGGTGGCCCGGATCTGTGGGTGCCCTAACCCAAATCCATTGACCTCTCCAGTCCTTGTCTGAAGAGTCATTCGGCCACATGGTTAGGTACTGGGGCCGGGACTCAATCCGGTACCACCCAGAACCATGGCTTCCGTGCCCACTTTGAATATTTGGCACTAGCCGATGAAGCTTTTTGAAGCAGTGCAGGTTCGGCACATACTTGAAGAACTTGCAGACCCATAAGTATGTCATCACCCTTCGGATGCTGGTGGGAGTTAACTGACATAAGGAGATATTGTAATGGATCAGCAAGTCTCGGACGAATACGTCCAAAGGGAACCTCAGCCCGTACTGAAGCTGTCTTGTGTACACCCCCACATACCCCGGGGGTGGACGATGGATTCTATCGGATGCCGCGGGCATTCGGCACCAATACCCATCAGCTTCAAAAATGTCGTAATGCAACTCAATTTGCTCGGCAAACCGATATTGTTCGGCATTCTCCACCCACCATGAGTAGGGGCGGTTCTTTATCATGGTCGAAGCTACTTCGGCATTCTCCCACTCTGAAAACCCGGGGAGGATATCCCAAAGGACAGCGGGAACTTCATCGTCCCGTCCAGAAGCGCTCGACCCCTCCGTTCTCTGAGGAGGAGCCGAGGAAATTGGAGTCGCCCTAATCCCTTCAGCAGGGTCAGACTCTGGCCTTTGTCCATTCCAGGTCCCAATCCTGTTCCTAGGATCGGGAATTGGCCTTGCTCTTCTTGGAGCACGGGCTCTACCTCTAACTCCTCTTGCCATTGATTATTTCGAAGAAAAAAGTCGAAAAAAAAGGGAAGGAGTTCGAATTCGAAGAAAAATAAACTGAAATCAAAAGAATTTACCTTAATCTGAAGCGAAAGTTGCCGATTTAAGAGTTCGTAGTGGCAAGTCTCAGTTTCTAAGCTTAATGCTCGGGGAATTTGCGAAGTTTTGATGCGGGTTCTTGGTTTCTCTCGAGAATTCTGGGTTTGTGTTGGTGAATAAGTGAGGAGAGATGACGCGCCTCTGTTTATATCTCCAGGAATGGGATACGAGGAGTCCGCGTTTCAATTTCTCTTAAATACCCCACTAAGTAACCGTTAAGCACACGATCTTGCGATTAAACTGCCCATTATCCGTCCAACTTCCACCATCATCCGCCTTAACCGTTGTTATCTCATTAATTACGGTTTAAATTCAAATTTTTGGATTAATTAAATCATTTACTTCCCTCCTTTTCTGAATTAAATCAAACCCGACCCGTCATCCTTCCAAATCGGGTCTGGGGGGCAAGTTGTTTGGGTCCAATTTAGTCCAATTGGGCCTAGGCATTAAATGATCCAATTAAAAGCCCAAGGTCAAGGTTCAACTCTCCAATTGTGCTAAAGTCAAAGGTCAGCCCTCAAAGCAAGCCAATTGGGCTAAGGCCCAACCTCTCCATGTATGAAGAGGTATAAAAGCCATCAATATTCATACATTCACATTGATTCATTGATTGATACATTCTCATATATTCTCATATATTCAAGCAAAGCCTCAAGCAACTAATTCTCTTGCATAGTGTTCTCTTTCTACACATTGTACTGACTTTAGCATCGGAGGGGCCTTCCTCGGCAACACCCCCGAGGCTAGTTTACGTGTGTTTACTGTGCAGGAAACCTTCGGCCCAACATAACTTGGACCGAATCCAGTCTTCTCCGTTTCAGCGGACCTTCGGCAAGGTCCCATTGTTTTCACCCGAAACAATATGCATGTTTGTTTTTCATCATACCTATTATGCACCCAATAAGAATGAGTAGAAACAATAGAATACAATTACGCAAATGAAAATCATGTTGTTATGATTCATCTTCATTTTTAGGTTTTGGAAGCTTATACAAAGAAGGAATTAACATATTTTTGGGATAAAGAGTGAAAATAATAGCAAGTGAAGTGTGTATGTATTTTAGAAAGAAACTTTTAAAAAAATATATATTAATAATAACAAGATCTCATCATAATATTTTCACTTGCATAGATTCACATTCTACGTGATATCACTATTAGGCACCATATATTGCAGAATTATATGATTAGATGGATCGTCCATGGTTTATAGAGGATATAAGAAGGCAAACCATATTTAATGAAAATGTGTTTGATGTCAAAATGTTGGCAAAAACTAAACTCAATTTAAATTTCTTCCTGATATTTTACAATTATTATCTTAATAACATTATATGGTAGAGTTTACAATGGCGTAAACATGGCTACCTTATAGGTATTCGTTGTTGGATTACTTTAAAAATGTCAAATAAAAACTTCTTAAAGTATTAAAGAATTCTATTTTAAAGTTTTAGGTGAAGAAACGGTAAGAAAATGTTGGCTTATAAATTTTCTACTTTTGGCAAGGTACATTATCTTAGAGCCTTATTTACAAAGCTTGTTTTGGATTAAATTGCCAAAACCTCCAAAAGTTCTTTTGGCAAGGTACATTATCTTAGAGGCTTATTTACAAAGCTTGTTTTGGATTGAATTGCCAAAACCTCAAGGTTTCCCTATTTATAGATGTCCAAAAGGCATCTAGATTGTTCCCCACATAGTGGAGAATGTACCTAGCCAAAATCAACTAATCTAGAAAATGATACATGTGTTATACATGAACTTTCCCATTTACAAAGTGGTGCATTTATGAAGAGTTCCAAGGTCTTTAGCGCCATTTGACCATTGGAAACTAGAATTCATCTCCTTTTTTTTTTTTTTTTGGTATTTTCGAAATCCCACTC
Source organism: Chenopodium quinoa (assembly GCF_001683475.1). Classification (NCBI taxonomy): domain Eukaryota; kingdom Viridiplantae; phylum Streptophyta; class Magnoliopsida; order Caryophyllales; family Amaranthaceae; genus Chenopodium; species Chenopodium quinoa. The sequence continues at coordinate 1,671,433 of NW_018744367.1, forward strand.
TCTTGTGAGCTTCTTTGTTTTCCCTGTTTTGTGCACCTGCACTTGTCAAGCCAAGTATTTTGCTAATTTAAAAGAAGTGAGTTAGGCACATTTACATTTTAAACTAATTTACGCCTTTTATTAAAATTTAAAACTGGTTTTAATAATCCCAACTTTGGGCGATTTTCTTTTAATAATCTCAACTTTAGGGTGTGTTTTCTTCTATCAAACCAAACCGGTCAACAGTTGGTCACCATTATACTAGATTTCATAGACAAGTATCATCATGTGATTGGTCTAAAAAACCAAAAATTTACCAAAATAAAGAAAAAAAAAATTAAGAATGGCAGCCACCCCAATCCTAGCCACGTCGCCGACAATGAGAAGTTCTTGAATAAGAATGGTAGGAAAAGACACTGTAACATCAAAACAATATAATAGAAAATGTGGGCCAATTTTCTAATGTATATGAACGCTATAACGTATTAAAAAGTGTGGGCTTATAAGCAAATTTTGCCTCGCATGTGGTGCAATCGAAAATGGTGATGCCCCCAAGATTTAATACAGTGAACCCTCTTAATGTGCACTCAAAAAGAGGAATTAAGAACTCACAATATGGTCAGAACGGATTAGAGGATAACTAACTTTTGGAGGAAGAAAAAGAAGAATTTATGTGTATGAAAAAATGACTGCACAATTCAACTTTTGAAACAAGCATAACTTTTAATTGAAAGGAGAATATCAAGGAGCAATAAAACCGGGCAAAAATTAAGCAAGCGTTTTAAACGTTTCAGAATTGATTAAAACATGTGATGAGGACTTCGTAATCTAATGGTACGGTCTTATAGAAACTAAACCATCAGTTACGCCATGGCCCAAAAAGATGGGTACACCACATCACAATGCGCACGTCCATAAATCGGCCTGTTGACGATAGCGGTGTGTACGTGGGGATGCCCCCTTCTAGCCCACAACACAAGGGAAAGTTCTTTAAACATCTTAATTTAAAGAAATTTTTTTTAATTACTACCTTAAAAGGGGGGTCTTTAAGAATTACTACCCGTAAAAAAGTTTTTAATTACTACTCCTAAAATTGATTAATTCTAGCAACTACTACTTTTTTTTCCTAATCAGCCTACTTAAACTCTTAATAACATCATTATTCGTCCAAATTGTAGTTAGTGACTTTTAAACCTTAATTAATTAAATAAATCCTTGCACCACCTCCACACCACCATTGCACTACCTCCGGCAACTCCCCATGAAACCTACTCCCCTCTTGGTCCCCCACTACGAAACCTTCCCCTCCCGTTCCCCCACCACGAAATCCACCCATCTCGTTCCCCCACCACGAAACTCACCCCCATCCCATTCCCCCACACAAAACCCACCCCATCCGCTCCCCCACCACGATTTTCAATTCCTCCCGGTCCCCCACCATGATTCTCACCCCCTCCCCATCCCCTTCCCGTTCCCCCACACTGAAACTCACCCCATCACATGGCTGAGTTGTTTTCAGGGGATGGGGGAAGGGGAGGGGCGGTAATCGGGGTTGGGGGAAGGGGAGGGGATGTGATTTGAGGGTTGGGGCAAGGGGAGGAGCGGTAATTGCGATGGGGGAGCAGGATGGGGGTGAATTTTGTGGTGTGAAAATGGGAGGGGGTGGGTTCTGCGGTGGGGGGAGAGGAAGGGGGTGGGTTTCGTGGTGGATGACCAAGAAGGGGGTGGATTTCATGGTAAAGGAGCTGCTGAATGTGGTGCAAGGGTTTATCTAATTAATTAAGGTTTAAAAGCTATTAATTACAATTTGACTAAATAATGTTGTCATTAAGAGCTTAAGTAGGCTGGTTAGGGAAAAAAGGTAGTAGTTGCTAGAATTAATCAATTTTAAGGTAGTAACTCTAATTCGATGACGTATCTATATACGAAATGAATCAACCCCATCAGACGGCAACCCTTTTGGGGGTTTGGAAAAGACTCGGCATTCAAGCGAGCTCGGGAGCTGCATGGTCCTTGGATTTGACTTTCGTTGCTTCTTATGGCTTTAATGAACAAAGACAGCGAACCGTAATTTATTTACAAAGGCCCCTCTTTTTGAGGTAGCAATTGACAAATTTTCCTACTTCAAATCCTTATATTCAAACAAAGAAAAACCAAAATAAGTAATTGTTCATCCAAAAATCTCCAATGTTCATCACTTTTATGATCATCATCTTAAGCTTAATAGCTTCCTCCTACCTAGGGTTAAAAGTAATTTGGATAGAAACTGAACTGAACCGAATAAGCAATTTGGTTTGGGATTTTTTTTATTTTTTTAATTTTTTTTTTATTCGGTTTGGATTGAAAAATTTAGAAATTCAGTTTTTCGGTTTGGATTCGGTTTTAAGCTAGTTTGGATTCGCTTTTGAGCTTCTCAAAACCAAACCAAACTGAATTCTTAGTACTGGGCATATGTTAGACCCCAAAATATACCTTGCCCAAATGAAATAATCTCAATTCTTTTGTCTTATAATCAGAACAAAATCCTAAGGCCCATTTTCCCTTCTTTTCATCCGCCATTTTCAACTCTCTCTCTCTCTCTCTCAACTTTCTCTCTCCTCTCAAATCTCACATCTCAAATCTTCTTTGACTAATGATATTTTTAATTATCAATAAGTATAAATCATAAAAAGTTAATATTTGGAAACTATGGTTAAAGACGATTCTAATAGCTGTTTATGGATGATATTTTACCATACCTACAAAGAACAAATTTTGGTCAAAGCAGCATAATAATAATGTCAAAGTCAAACTGGGGCACTTAAATAAAAATAGAGGGAGTATTCATAGGTGGAATTATAATCTGCGAATTGGCCAAAGATGGGACGATTAGAATCAATTTTTCTTTCATTATTTTGTACTATTTTTTTAGTTGACACTTTTTAGGATTTGTGCTCTTCAACTTGTTTTAGATTCTTATTACTTAATCTTAATAAATTCAGTTCAAATCAGACCAGAACAGAAACATTCAGATCATATCAAATCAAGACTTTTAATTATCATTTACTTATTGCTAAATATCTTTAATTGCTTATTAAAAAATTACGAAAATTAAATATTTGAAAAGTATATGATGAGACGAATCTAACAATATCAAATTTGATAATGTTTTTCTTTATAAATTAGTATGAAAATGTGGTCAAAGTTTAATCAAATTTATTAATCACTTCAGACCAGACCTTATTAATAAATTCAGATCATACCAAATCAGACCTTATTAAAATCAAACCAGATCTTCTTATTTCAGGTGAAGAGAACAAGTACTTACTTTGACAATATTCACAAATTATACTTTGACTAATTTTTGTTATTTATAGCTATGATAAAACAATCATGTGGAATCCTGTTGGATTCATCTAGTGTAAATTTTATAAATATCCACTTTTACTAATTTTATTTATAATGTTAATAATTAGAGATTAAAATTGTTAAAATTGTATGTTGGCAATATGATGAAAGAAAGTGTCAATTAAAAAAACTAAGTAGAATTATTATAAAATGGTTATCACTTTGACAAATGCATGTATTTACAAACCTGGGGTGTCGCTTTGACATACTATCTTTCAAAAAGTTCTATTTCCTCTTGATGTCAATGTTGGGACACAATATTCATATCTTTACCCAACAACAAACACTTTTCATGCAAGTATCTATAGCAAGTGAAACTATTAGATACCCAACCCGACTACCGCCCTAAACTCTCAAGGAATAACATGATTAAAAGTCTACCAAGGTAAATGTGCATCCTCACAACAAGCTAATGATAGTTAACTCTAAGAAAGGTCCCCATACTGCATGGTGATACTGCGGCCAGGGCATCTATTAAGACCCTTCGAGTATCGGTGTTCCTGGTACCATTTACTACATTTTGCAGTTTAGTCTTTCATATACGTCTGTTTTCCTCTACTACTATATGTAGTTTAAGCTGGCTATTTTGATGGCTTACGAAGACCAGGTATCTGCAAGAGAACCAATTAAAGATCAAGTTAAGAAGAAATCATCTGGCCATGAAAAAATATATACACAGTACACCCCAATGATGTAGTAGAAGATACAAAATGCTACTCCATATTTTTGTATTAGCACTCAAACTGAAAAAGAGATTCTGCTGATGGATTACATAATTAAATTGACGCTGTTACCTCATTAGCCTTCGTTCCTACCGACTCCCTCTACCCCATAAATATTTCCCTATATTCCTTTTTGGGTAGTCCTTACAAAATTTTCCCATTTCCATTGGTTAGCATAGTCTCCAAAATTCCACTCTACTTTTTTATTACCCCACACACTAAAAACAAAAATCTACCTACTCACTCAATACAACTTTTTATAAAGTGCAAGTTGAGGATGGGGCAATCTTTAAGGAATGGAAGGAGTATATTATTTTTTACAAATTTGCCCAATCGAACATCATTTGGTTTGATTTCCAAGATAAAATCTATTACGACTTGAGACTATACCTTCAGAACTAACCTTCCTGTTTCACATAACATGTAGCACGTATCTCAAACTATTGTAGTATTACTTTTATTAACCAAAAAAAAAAAAAAAGAAGGAAAAAAAAAGAGATTCTACATTGTGGCCTCTGATTATTGCACTTTCTATATGGTGGAAATATTTTTGGCCATATTCTAAATTGATCCTCTGCTTTTGCATGTATCTCCCAACGTGCCCTTAGAATTGTTATATGGCCAACTTTGGGTGTTATATAGTTAAAATTTAAGTTAAATAAAACACAAGTACTACCTTTCGGGCAAGGGTGGTTGTTTCGAGTGAGTGGGGGTAGTTTTGGGGTGAGATGGGTTGATTTAGGTGGATGGAGGTGGTTTCGAGGTGGGGTTGGGTGGGTAATGGGTGGGTACAGGGGTGAGTAAGATGGGTTTGGGGTGAGTTTGGGTGGTTTTGGGTATGGGTGGGGAATGGGGATGACTACTGGCAGTGGTGGTGGCGCTGGTACGTGCTAGACGAGATGGTTGAAATAATTAGGAGGGTAACTGGTAAGTTAGTCATTTAAGCTAGAGGTTTACCATAAAACACTAAAAGTTAGCCATAAAACAATTATAAAGACACATTGGAGATACATGCAAAAATAGAGGATCACTTAAGAATAAGGCCAAAAAAGTTCCACTGTATAGATGACTAGATGTACAATAATTAGAAACCACCATGTAAAATTTCCCAAAAAATAAAAGAAAAAAAAAAACTAGGTTTCAGATTGAGAAGGGGTTGGAGAATAGATGGTTGAAGGATAAATGGATCTATTTATAAAATTGGTCTTGCCATAAAAAATTCCCTAAAAATTTCAATGGAAGCATATATGCTTTAGATACCAACCTCAATGCCATGGGGGCCTATCCGATTTCTAGATATAAAATTGAGGATGAGTGTTGCAAATTCATCAGGAACATCCTCCTGCAATAACAGTCAACTTGTTAAAAAAAAATTCTCACATGGTAGTCAAATTACATAAACACCATAACATGTATTAGACCTGTATGGCATGCCCCGTGTGTCTGACAACCACCATCTGAAACTTGCCTTGCATTTGACCAATAGTGAGAGTTCTGTAACAGCAGATCAGAATACATTTTCAGTATGTTTATCCGTATAAAGTTCAGAAAATGGAGAAACCAAGTCAGCATACTTCATACAGTTGACCAAATTTATAAAATAGAAAACCTGCTTTCAAATTAATTCTTAAGAAGGTATAATGAAGTATGCAATTCCTTTGACCCAACCAATAAAAAAGTACTCCACTACAATCTACAAATAATAAATGGTTCATAAATCAAACTTATGCCAAAATATATAATTTCGAAAGCCAGATTTTGCTCAAGATTTACTGGCTCTAAGAATTACTCACTCCATCTCATTGTAAGTGCTACATTTCCCAATATAACAAATTATCCCTATATATAATTACACATACCCACACATCTAACACACCAAACTACACAATTCCTCCCTCTCTTACTAATTAACAATAAGATATTTCATAATAAAGGTCCGTTTGTACACTCCATATGTCTTTGTGCCTAAAATATTAATGCCAAACCCATTTGTGGCAGTTAATAGGGACAGAGTATATATAAATATGACACTGCCTAATTTTAAAAATAGAACACTTGGCCTGTTAGCCTCAAATTTAATTTTGTCTAGTTGACACGGTAAGGGGGGTAAGATGAACACAGCATTACACCTACAACAGCAGAGAGACTTGACCCTTGATATACAACAAAAGAAACATATATAATAAACCATTAAAATACATTTCATTATAATCCAAAAGCTAACAGATCACATAATTATATTGCCATTTAACAAAGGGCACTTCACAAGAACCTAAAAACTGAGAATTATGGTGCAACAAAATGAAAGTTGACATGCATATAAGATATGATCACCCAATTAAAATATTATGAGTGAATCTGAAATCGTTCAACATATTAAAGTTCAGCTAAACCTGTCAAGTCTATCAGTTCCTGCCAACAACAGGAGCTTTGGAACAGGAGATGACAAAAACTTTTCTGAAAGGCCTTCATACCTGCAATAGGAAAAGGACCAACAAATTCACTCTTTACTTACGAAATATAATATTATAACACAAACTATCCTGACATATCATCAATAATCTCAGACTAATATCTAAAACTTAGGGGAAAGGAATCACTATATTCTTATAAATCAAATGTGAAGTGGAAAGCAAGAAACCTAAAAACGTGTCAGCCACTAATAATTGGCTTAAACTAGGTCTAGAAAACCTTGATTTGACACTATGACACAACAAAAAGAAGTCGCTCAATGACTTGCAGTACAAAATCCATTCAATTTAATGACTTATAAGAATCTTGAGTTTTATGGCACAAGAAATAGACCTTAAACCAAGTTAATTAAGAGCTACAAGCAATTTGGTATTGCAATACATTAAAGAGAAGTCAAAACTTGACTTATCACAACAAACAATTAGACACTGACTAAGTGACCAGCACACAAAGTCATAAACATACTTCCTCAGTTCTTGATAAACATACATCCTCAGTTATTTATTAACTTGATCTGTATTATTTTTTGGAAAGTTTCTTTTTACTTGACCTGTTTCCTTTTTAGGCAAATTTAACCTAATAGTTTTACTTATTTACCCTCACCTTTTCAACATAAATTAACATCTTACCCTTCCTCAATTTCTCCACGGCAGCCACCTTCTCCACCACAGCACCACCCATACCTCTCCTCTTCACAGGCACAAGCTTCCACCCTCCACTCCTCACTCTCCACCTTATAGGTTACTTCGTCAATGTTACAAGGGTTACTCGGTCAGTGTATTAGAGGTTACTGGATTAGTACTACAGGAGTTACTCAGTCAGTGTTATAGGGGTTACTTTGTTCTTTTACAAGAGGCCACATGGTGTCGGCAGCCGCACACAAAACGTATTATAAAACTTTAAATATCCCATGATGTGATATTTGTAAATTTTACTTCTGAGTGAAAAGGTAGCAGTCTCCTTATATTCTTATATAATTATGTTTATGCCCAGCAGAAAAGCACCAATAGGTCATAATTACCTTATAGCATCAATAGCTAGCTATAAAATAATCGCTTTGCAATTGGTGACAGATAGTGGGATGGGCAAGGTATAGTACAGAAAGGTGGCTGTCTGTGGCCACAGTTGGCTGTGTCTTGCTAATGCATTTTAGAATCTAGAGCCAAGCATAGCCTTCACAAAAGGTTGAAGGCTTATAGCATACGATGAAACTTTAATTCGCCAAATTTTTTGTAGTTAGAATGCACCATTGTAGACATTCAATGGATTTGGAAAGTTCTTGTATCTCTATTGCATGTTCTTCATCACTTTTCTCATTATAATCAAAAAATTTTAATCAAACCAGAAACGAGAATATGAATAAACATAATCCACATGATCACATCCACAGGTTTATTTACCATTACAAACACCGCAAATATTGATATAGTGGGGAATCCAAAGTTCTATAATACAGGAATTATTGTTATATGTCAGGCAGTTCTCTAATTTCCTAAATTAAGCTTTTTCTTTTTTTTTTTTTTTTTTTTTTTTTATTAATTACTTCCTCCAATATTTTATGATCTCAACATTTATCCTTGACACATGGTCTAAGGAGGAAATAGTCAAGCTAAACAAATAACTTTAAAATCAGTGAGGAGAGAGTTGGGTTAATATGGTTTTAAATGAATTTAATTAAGTTGCCGTTTCACCTTTTCTATCATCCTATATGATTTTTTTTTTTTTTTTTTTTTTTTTTTTTTTTGCCTCAATTAGCCAGCTGAATAGAGCCATGACGGTTAAATCCCATGCAACCATCCTAGAATTTGCGTTTCCAACTAGATGTCACCAACAGTTTTGAAGAGATTTATATCCTGACAAAATCTCTGATGTGCGACAGGGTAGAGCTGGAAGGATACATATCTTTTCTAATTTTTTATAATGAAAAAAGAATTTATAATTGAAAATGGGTCTAAGTTATCTAGTTTTAGGATTAGTAGAGAAAGCAATCGTAAAAGGATTTGCCAAGAGTTTTCAAATTTCATGGAGACAAACATCACCAAATCGAAACCATTTTTCACTTAAAATAAACCACTTAATGGTTGGAGTAAAGTATATAGAGATTAACTAGCTAACTTACTACCTGATTACATGAAAGGCAGGTGAATTACCAAACTTATGAAGTAGCTACTTTTTTCCCTTTTATTAAGAAACAGTAAATAAAAATATAAAAAATGTGAATGAAGAATGAGTTTACAAAGCAGGAAGAGCTGTCCTCAGTTAAAAGCAAACACCACATCAATATTAAATACTTGCTCTGTTCCCCTAATATTGCAACATGGGGGACACGGAATTTGACAGAGAGTGAGAGAGGGGGGATCCATATTATGAGGAGAGAGATAGAGAGAAAGCAGTGCATAAATGATAATGTTGCAATATTTGTGACCTAAAATAGTAATTGTTGCAATATTAGGGGAACGGAGGAACGGAAGAAGTATTACTTAATCACAAAATTGAATAACTCTTACAAACCCCAGTAACTCTATCTCAAAATGAGGCTAGAAGAAACTCTATGCCAAAGCTGATTATATGAAAGGGAGGCCTCAAGAAGAGATAGGAATTCTGCTGTAATCAAATACAATACCAAATCCCCATAAAGTAAAGCACCCTAACAGCTTCTCCTGACCACTGAAAAGGCCAAAACCCCCTAAAGCTCATATGCAACAACTCATTAAAAAGGAGAAGACCTGTAAAGCCCATGACTCCCTACACAAGACAAACAGCTTTCTACAAAGTTGATAAGCCATTAGACAATGAGGAAAGGCATACATGCAAGATTCACAGTTAACACAGCAAAGCCAACAAGATTGCCAATCTTGGACTCTATCTTTGGACCATACCATTAAAATCCTACCCAAAACTAGCATCCATATGAAAGCTTACACCTTAAGATTGTTATGAAGGAAATAATTTTTTAAGAAATTGATTTTCTCATTTTCTATTGTTTGGTTCATAAAGGGTGAGCCAGACCAGTTAATATCCTATATTAACAAACTATGTTAATATCAAAAATAAAAAAAAAAACATATTTCTTTCATCTTCTTCCTTTAAACTCACGCACAGTAGACAAATTTCTTCAAAAAAAAATGGCACAAAGCACAATACACTTGCTTCTTTTAACTCCATCAACACCACCAACAACCCCTTCTTCCATGAACGCCGACATGACGCCCGACGGTGGCTTCGCCGCCAAATTTAAAGAAAACCCTAAGAAAAAATACACAAATTAAGGGAATGGTTAACCCAAAATGGTAGGTATTGTCGAGGGTACCTGGGCTTTAACAATGGAGCATCTATTAGAGCTTGAAGAAAGCTTCGATACGATGGGGTTTGAAAAAAATTGAAGAAGGTAAAGACCATTTAATTTAACTATAAAATTGCTCATATCATGATTCTTTCGGTGGTTCATTGTGATAAGCGGCGATTGTAGTGGTGGTGAAGAAGCGGTCATTGAACTCCATTGTTGAAGCAGATCTCCATGGTTGAAGGCTTGAAGCTCTAATGTTGTTGAATTTACAGTCTTGTCCATAAATAACTAATGAAAATGACTTTTATACCCCTATATTAACAACTTTTGTTTATATAGGATATTAACTTGTATTTTCTCATAAAGGGTGCAGAAAATAATTTTCCCGAAGGTGGAAAATAGATTTCAGGAGTAGAAAATATATTCCTTTTGAAAGAAAGGAATGCCACATTTTCTTCCGTACAACCCTACTTCTAATATCCCTTTCCTCTCCTCTAATCAATTTTCTCCCTTTTACTTCCATTTTCCTCTTCCTCTTCCTCAATAGTTTTTCTAGTAAGGATTCAATCAAAAAAATTATTTTTACAATAGTGTTTTCCATCGAAAATTGTTTTCTATGGAAAATGTTTTCCATCGAAAATTGTTTTCTATGGAAAATAATTTTCCTAGATATGATTTCCATCATACAAATGAAGCCCAAGAGGTATCTTAGTCTTTCAAGGAAATTGGCTGAAGCAAAAAAAATGGTTATGGGGATGGCAAGATTAAGCAGCCATGAGAAGGCTCACAAGAAATTATAAGTCCCGAAGAATCAATTTGTTTAGCAGAATACCTCACTGATATGTTCCCTATTTGTACAAAAATATATACTTCCTCCATCCCAAAGAAATTGTCCTCACTGATAAAACGTGTGCCTAACACAGCTGCAAATCAGTCTTAATTAACTTCAAGCAGTAATTTTTCATTTCTGCACTGGGTCATTAATTTCACTTATTCAAAGTACAGATATGTGTCAGAAGTCTACAGTCACTTGGGGACCTGGAAAATGAGGTATTTGGAGAACAACGATTATGCAAATCGAGTTTTTCCCATCCCAATATCCATAGAGATAGCTAAATTATCATTGGAGGTTATTGAATTGAAACATATAGAATAAGCATAATGCATTGTGCTGCAGACATGGAAGCTAGCACACTTCTCCACAAAAATAAGACAAGCACACAGCACATGAACTATGAAATGAGTATCATCTTATTCTCTAATATTGACAAGCCTACGCTCATCCATACATGCATATTAAGAACAAACATAATAATTGCATACCAGCCTCTCCAATACTGTTCTGTTTCTTCCAGACAAGCTCGGTGCACATAACTGCATACAAGTATCAGACCAGTTAGTAGGCCTGGAGTAAAATATAGAAAATAATAAGTTAATAAGAGCTATAGGAATATTATAACATGTAGCATATACACTCTCTCTGCTCTTTCTCTTTCCTTGACTTATCCTGTATTTCTGGATTGCAGGACTCCATTAAATCATGGAAATTCAAGATCCATGTCATTCGTATAAAGGACAAAGCCTTCAATCACAAAATTATTCAGTTCAGCAGTGAATTTCCATGAAAGGTTTTGTAAGACAATTATCTTACATATCTCAATATAATATAGCCTTTTAAATAGAGTTAAAGAAAGAAAAAGGGGTAACAAATTGGAAAATGCTACTTCATATTATAGAGAGAAGAGGTAAGTCTACTTTGTCAATTATAACATGCCGGGTCTGTTTTTAATCCCCAAAATCCCCCACCTTTTCTCGAGTCTATAGCAGGGTTGGGTTGACACTAATGCAGCAGGGCTAAGTGGTGAGTTTAGGGATCATAGGACTCTAATGGTTGTAGTCATGGTAAGTATACAACAAAGCCTTCGTCCAAAAACGATTTAGGGTCGGCTACCATGAATCGTCATGGTAAACATATTAACTTAAATGAAAGAAGCTTCAGTACTCAAATCATCACTTATCTTACGTCAATAATGGGCAATTAAGGAAACGACTTTCATCCAGCATGCATCCGTCAATATTTTAACTGGATTCATCGTACAGCATTATGCATGAAAACAAACACTGTCTTCGAGACAAATTCACCAACCAAGAAACAGATATACATACACAACACTAAAGTAGACTTTCACACTTGCTTTTTATTTTTTGTATTTATCCATTAACCCCAACTCTTTCTTTTCCTTTCAATTTACAATCAAGAAATTGAAACTGCAGAAAGTAGAAGTTAAACTACATCAAGAAAACAATATGGAAATTTCCAGTTGCCTTAGCCCCATATAGAAGCTAAGAATGTCATCAAATCACTATTCCACAGTTGATCATGCGAGACCCAAGCAACTTCTCTTTCTTCCCACTGAATCCTGCAAAGAATTGATACAGGACAATGGGAGAGCCATCCCCCAAAGCTAGCTCAAGAGGAGGAGAGCTCATTGTCCTATATAAACCCCACATTAATCCCCCATATGACCAATGTGGGACTCAAGTCCCATACCTTGCAATGGATCATTAAATCCGCAATCAAGAGCCACCTTCATGTGGCCTCAACGAGAGGATCGTAACAAGAATCTCTATAACCCCTGTAACTTCAAAGGCCAGAGCCAAGCCTCTACACAAACCTCAAAGAGACATCTCCAAAGGTAATGAATGATATCACAGTGAAGAAAACATGTGAATAGGATTCACTATTAGCCCAATAAAGCAAGCAAACGTCAAGTGAGATAACCATCCTCGGCCTTTGCTTTTAAAGCATTCAACCCATTCCTAATAACAGCATACCATTATCACAGCTACATACAAATACTAGGACTATACAAAAAGATTTAAGATATTCTCTTTTATTTAATCCTCCAACAACCACATAACAGCCACATACCTATGCTGTACAAATTATTAATTACAGCATCTTTAATATTGTGTATATCTGTCTTTCCCTGATCCAAGGACATGCAATCATATTTTCGATTGAAAGAAAAGGGAACAACGGGAAGAAACCTATTAATTATTTGGAAAAGGGTTAGTGTTCTCTATCATACTTACCATTGCTTTGACTCATCATACTTAAATGTGGCAGGAATTGACACACGGGCAGAATCAATATTTCTTAAAGATCCACCTCTAACACTCCATTCAATCTGTATAACATAGAGCAAAACAGAAGATAAACACTTAGAAGCAGGATCAGACATAAATGGTAACAAAATTCAATCATGACACTGCTATGGCTTAGAGGATTTGTACTTAATAATTGATTTTAGGTGTCTCTCAAATATATATCTTGAATCAAAAAAGTAATACAGAGAAATAAAAGAGGTCTTTAATGGGATGTGTGCAGTAAAAGAAACTTTATAAGGACAAACAGAAAAGCTACCCAGGTGATATAAATTTATAAGGACCATAAGCTGTACAAAACTTCAATGCGAGTTTGTGATCTGTGATTTCCTTTAATTGTTCTGACAGGCAGCATTTGTACTGATGGCTTTACTAGCTAGCTTAAACCAGTGTTCCACAATGCTCTTCAATCATGGATACCATATGTTTCTTTTAAATGATTTCATTTAGCAGCACAAGTATCCCAAGTTCCTAACTTTTGGACCTTTCCTCCTCTAGGTCAGGATTTTCAGTATTATGATCCCCATTACTGATATACACTACCTTCAGCTATCCATTGTCTTTAACATACCCGCATCCTACACTCATAGGGTGGAATCCGATCTGATATTCTGATTGACCCGATCCATGATCCAGTCGATTTGATCCAAAATTTTGGATATTCGATCCAGTTTTTTACGTTTTAGATATTATGATCAGGTATCCAGAAATTTTTGGATTGGATTCGGATCAGCTTTTGAAATTTTCGAATATTTGAAATATCTGGTTTTTAATTTTTTCTTGATAGATAATTTTTTCCTAATTTAAAATATTAAACCACCACCTATTAAAAATCTCAGATATCTGGAGGAAAAAAAAAAAAAAAACACAGATATCCGAATTGATTTTTTAATGTTCGGATATGGTGGATCAAATATCCGGTTTTTTTTCGGATCAAGATTCGGATTGGATTTCTCTCGGTCCAAAATTTTCGGATATACAATTTTTCATATCGGACTGGATATCTGGTTTGGCCACTGTCACTCAACAAACCCGCCAAAATACCTAGCACTTCAATCTTCATCAAGGCACCAAAATCATTGTTACTCAAGCGCGCCAAAATTTTGGAACTAGGGTATGGTGCCTGAATGTAATCCAGGTATTTTACCAATTTTGAAGGATAACATACATGACATGGGTGCAACATGGATATGAAAGGTAGGAAAGATAAAAGGAAATTATGTTATATACATTTGTAAACGGACTGAAGATCACAATTATAACATAAACTATTAGACAAGTCAACCTGGAATGAAAAGAAAAAAAAAACTTTAAAAAATAGGAATGTATATCATCAATGCTGTATCACCAAACCTGTTTCCATTATTAGGCCAGTGTCCCATACCCATAATTTTGAGCCTTAACGTGTTTGACACTTGGATATCCAACATTAGTATTGTATTACCCTTCACCAAGTAGCATAGAGTATTATGATACATTTTTTAAAAAATTTTTATTTTGTAATTCTGCAATTATTCATGACCAGTCTGCTTTTCTATGGAGTACATTGTCCGGTGTACAAAAGAAGATTGCTTTTCTATGAGTCATGGTTCAACAGGTAGATCTAAGATTATCAAGATAATCAGGCTCATCATCTTGTATTGGATTTGTATAAGCAATAATATGTTTAGAATCTTCAGTACATCAAATAGTTGGATTGGCAAAAAGACAAACCATCCATGACTTAAGGTTGTCTAGCAAGCTCAAAAAAAGCAGGGTGAAATTTTTTCTTTGTATGAAATTAACTTTAACTCCATTAATTTCTAACCCTTCTAAATCAATCAGTAATTAAAAATGTTTTTTTATAAAATCACCAACTGTCACCATTCTACTCTCCATTATACTTTCCTGCGTTTTCTTTTAAATACAACACACCATGGCACACACTTGGTAAACAGATAAATTATTCAAAATAATTTATACATGTGGTACCTATCCCTTCTCTAATCTTGGTGTTCAAATTATTTTGTTAAAGTCGCTCGTTTATCTACACTAATCAATTCCTAATAAGCGTGTCAAAAAGATGAGTTGCCTTTAAACGAAAACAAAGGAAGTACAAGAGAGGTACAGCCTTACGGACAAAGACCATAAAGCTACAAAGAAAGTATTAAAGCTAGAGACGGATACAAAAATCCGTTCAAGCTAATGAGTCATAGATGATCACATTACAACAGTTACCATGCTTTGTTTCTGCAAAGGACTTCAGCCATATCTCTTTTTCTATTCTTCTCTACCTTATTTTTGTACCACACATTAATCACCTTTTTCATTCAGTGTAAGGTACAATAAGAATGCTAACAGAAAAGGAATTCAATAAGGAAAAAGAAGGTTCATTTCACATTCACTAATAATAGTTCACTTCAGTGGATCATGAAAGTTTGATATTATTATCTGATATCAGGAAAATAATTTAAGGCAGAACGGCGGCATCTTAAATTATAAAATGTAGATCCTCTGACAAGAGAAATCTACTTACAGCTTTTTCCACGCTTGCAAAATGCTTTGGTCTGCTTGATAGAATTTTTCGCATGTGGACCAATGAAGCCAAGGCTGTTCCCTGAAATTTTCATGATTATAGGCTGGATAAAAATACATATCCAGGAACAATACCAAAAGTATACAGTATATATATGTCAAACCTCAACAACATCCACAACAATAAGTCCAGCCAAGCTACGTAATGTTTTCTTTGCAGCAACATGCACAGCAACAGAACCTCCCATGCTGTCATGACATCAATAATCATATTATGACTATATCAAACAAATGCGTATGTACCAAGAAAAGCTAGTAACAAGCATATTTAGCTTCGTGAACAAATATATATATATATATATATATATATATATATATACATGTGTGTGTGTGTGTGTATGCTTTCCGTGTCATTAATGGCATTTTCGTAATATTTCAATTTTACAAAGTGATTTCCAGTTTCATTTCTAAAAAGTAAATGAAAAGTTAGTAAAAGTAAATGAAATCAGTCATAAAGTAAATGAAATTGCCTTAAAAGTTAAAAAACTGGAAAAAAGTTTGAAAAGCCGCGAAATTACGAAAATGCCATTAATGAATGCGGGTGAAACGTGAGCCGTTCGATGTAGCACGATTAAAGGCTGAGATTGGTTCCAAGTTCCTATTATTCACCTTGGTTCTCACATGATCTCAATTCTATATATATATATATAGATATATATATATATATATATATATATATATATAGAGAGAGAGAGAGAGAGAGAGAGTTAGGTTCATGTGAGAAGTGCTCTTATTGTGAGAAGGGTGAGAAGCAATTACAACCCTTAGATTTGTCAAATCCAATTGTTGATATTTAACCCACTTCATTAATGGCATAACTGGTAATTTTCACCAACTTTACTTGAGAAACAAAAATGCTATTCATTGATCACTCCAATGAAGAAACAAGCCACTGCCCCAATCCCCCTTACTTCTTCTCTCTCTTCTGACCAGCAACAACGCCGGAAGTAACCAGTTCGCAACCATCGTCTCTGCTACCTCACAACTGTGCTCTGCCTTTGTTCAGTTTTTGGCCTCCAATCTACTCCTTAAATCTCTTCCCCAACTTCTCACTCCTCTAATATTCCCCAATTCATATCATCCTAAAACCAAATTCTACCCAGATTTATTCATCAATAAACCCTTTTTCTGTGTAGAAATTAATCTCTTTTCTAGATTGATTGAAAATGATGTAAATTGATGGCGATGAAGCCAATTTGCGGTAATTTGGAGCGGGAACAATGGTGGATAACGTTAATAATGGAGAATGTGAATTCTATTATTGACATGTTCAATATGCTTGATCGTACCCAGAATACCAATGTACCTTTAGTGTAATACTAATGTACCTTTAATGTATTCACAATGTATTTGTAATGTGTTTCTAATGTATTTGAGAATCTCATTTTCCACTTTGAATATAATTCTCACCATATGTTTGAGAGTAGGTGAATGTGGTGATGATGAGATAGATTTTAGGCCTGAATATTGAAAGATAAATGAGAAACACAGATTGCAAGATTTGTGGTCATTAAGGTGATTTTTTTTCATTTTACAGCAAGATTACAAAGTTTTAGTTATTTTCAAATTTGATTGTTGAATTTGAGTTGAGTGGCGAACGAGATCAAATGGGTTTATGTTTCGGTAATAGTGATTGAGGGGATCAGTGTATCTATAGTTAAAATTTATACTCCATGTCAATTTTTAAAGGCAGAAAATTGATGTATTTGCAATGTATTTTAACTGTACCTATAAAGTACATGTAATATGTTTGAAGTATATTTTCAATGTATTTGTATTTCTCACACTTCTCACCCTAAGTCCTTCTCACCGGACCCTACCCTATATATATATATAAATATAGGGTGAAGTTCCTGTGACAACCATCTTAATATGAGAATCGTGAGAACCACATAAGGTACATAGTAATAAATAAAAAATTCAAATATTTTTTGTTTTGAAATATTAAGGTACATGTTTTATATATACAATTATATACTTCCTCTTTTTTATTTTTAGGTGAATCACTTTTGTAATTGCGGACTGCTAGGCAATTTTTTGGAGTAGAGAGAGAAAAAATAAAGAGGGCCCATGTGATAGGAGAGAGATAGAGAGAATTTATTAACTAAAAGGGAAAGTGATGCGTCTAAATTGAAACTTTCAATTATAGAATGTGATGCTTTTAATAAAAAAAACGGAGGAAGTACTTATATACATGTCTTAAAAGTACAAGGTTATATCCGAAAAGTACAAGGTATATGCCCTAAACTTATTTTTTTTTAATAAAATATTTCTAGCCGTGAACATTAATTTTTTTTACAAAATTTTAAGGTTCATGTCATATAGCTATAAGGTACATACCCACGAGACATAAGGTACATGTCTTAACATAATAGGGTACAACACATTAAGCAAATAATAATAATAATAATTTTGTAGCCACAACAATTGAGTGCTATGGAAGACTTACAACTTTAACATTATCTACGACAAGAGCTAACATGTTTTAAGGTACGAAAACATTAAAACAAAAAGGTACCCATCTCTATAAGGCTATCAAGTCAACTTTCTAATATCTAGCACCTCCTTGTATCCCTTTTTAGTGGACACGCTTTGACTTTTTGCAACCATCTTTATGAAAACACCCGATAACATTAGAATACTCTTGATATATATTTTTAAACATATTAGGTCTTTTAAACGATTAATAATAAATAACTAAAAATGTAGATGGTCAAAAAATTTGCATTGCCAAGTCCGAAATGGGTTTCGCGCTGCTAGTCCCAAGCCTGGATAAAGGAGGGTTACGGTAGGCCATTGACAACCAATGTAAAACTTTGTCACATCGCTTGACATGAGCCACAATGATGGAGAGTAGTACTCAGATGTGTGACCTCCTGGGAAGTCCTCATGTTGGTTCATGTAGCCGACCCCATTTAAGAAGAAGAAGATTAAAATACACGAGCACCTCTACGTGCTCTATATGAGGGCCTTAAATGACAACGGAAATTCTCTATCAAATTTCTTCTAATGTATCGTGAATCAAAATCCAAAAACATTTAGCTCCTCCATTAAATCCACGTAAGCTTGATGCTTTAAACTTGATAGAATGCTTACTCCGTGAACGAAAGGTGGGATCTATAAGGATTAGTGAGGTATTTGCAAATCTGTACTATAGGAGGCATGAGTTAGAAACTTTATTTTATATTTTAAGTTTTAGAATTAGGATCCTAGAATCTTGGTATGAAAATCTAGTGAGGAGAGATGGACATTCTATTTTAAGAGGAAAAAATCACAATAGAGAGGTTAAAGTAGGAGAATGGTTCATGGAAAGTCAATGAATGCATTAAGGAAGAAATTTGAGGAAGAGAGTGACAAATAGGCTCATGTAAGTCTCATGAGGGGGAGGGGGCAGTAGCAAAGCCAATTAAGGACAAGGGGGGACAGCTCCTTGAATTAATACATTTATCTTGGTTTTGTTCCTCATTTTGGTAGTAAAAAAGTGCTAATCACCTTGCAAAGAGTAAGGGTTATAAAACAAGAATTGGTTTCTCCAGGCAAGCTGATATTTCTTTTCATCTCGGGTAAATCTCTTCTCTGTTATGATCCTGACTTATGAACCTTATGGCTACGTTAATCTACTTGATTGTTGATTAATTCTTCAAGCCAAACATTTAAAATAAAGTATCAGGAAACCTATTGGTAGGTCTTGCGCAGCAATTTTTCCTTAATTCATATAGACAAATATATGCAAACTAAGCCAACAAAAGGAAAAACAGAGTACTTAAGGCGAAGAAAATGAATATAAACCAGAGAATGAAGATTAAAGAAGAGAGTTATTTCTTTAGTTCATTTTCAATGAGTGGTGAAACAGGTAATCAAGACATTTGAAAGGCCATGAACTCTGCTAAACAACAAACTTAATAAAATTCTCTGGATATTCTCTCTCTAACCAGCCCCTTTTATTACATTATTATCATCACCATATTCTTTCCTCCTACCATCCTCAATTAACCTCCCCCCGTGTCAGAACCACATCTAGCATACATCACCGAAATTGGAGGTCTGGATGAGGCCATAACAATACTCCACACATGTTTCGGAGCCATAGTAAGTTGATCAACTTGTAGTAAGTACTTTATATATGTACTATGTGATTTGTAAGAACCAGGGACGATACTCCATAGACGCTAATGACCCCGTCCTGATAAAGGGCATAGCAGAATTTAATGCTTAAATCGCTAATTTGACCACCTAGCCTGTTGGCAGCTCTTTATAACAGGCATTTTCAAGGATGTTAGAGTAGGACACCATTTTTTATTGGAAACAGTAGAATTTAATATCCTCTTTGCAATTAATGGAGTTATCTCTCATCCCTCCCCTTTGCTCATAAAAAATCCATCCCTTAAATGAATTCTGACAAAAATATATTCTCTGTGTTCTCTACTCTTCCCTACCCTATTGGAAATAAACATTTGTAGCATGAGCCAAGATTCAATGTCTTAACAAAATGCAATTAGAACCAAGCATTTTCCAGCAGAAATGAATCTTGATACATAGGACAGAGAAGTCAACCACACAATTATAGAAAATACACAATTATAATTTGCATATAAATATTGATAAGAAGTAAAGTTTGCAATCAGGAACAAACCTGTGGCCAATGAGTACGATTGCTGGAGGTGAATCTCCATACATGGTGCTCAAAACAGCCAACACATCCGTGAATAACGTCTACAGATGACAATATGTAACTTATTTCAAGGAAGTTCTGCTACCAGAAAAAATATATCTCATATGCAACAAGTTTATCACCTCAATTGATAAGTCCAAATCATTATCTGTAACTGATTTTCCATGCCCTCTCAAGTCCATTGCCACAACCTGAGCTTTTTCCTTAATCTTACTTGCTGACAATGCAAAGGAAAGCCTGATCAAACGAATATCATAAATTAGATAGGCCAACCTAAAGGAAAGCACCTGTTATAGTATGCGACTTAACAATATTAAAAAAAGGAGAATTTGAAATGCTGGAGAAAGGCATATGTTAAGGGAGATAAAAGATTCCTCCTAATTGCAATTTCTCCCTCTCTCCACATGCTTGGTTTTCATATTAACAAACAGTGAGAAAAACAAAAGATATTCATCCATGTATTTCAGCTAAAGTTACTAGGAATCAATAATTTGCTTCCATAAGTCTATTAATAAATGAGGTGCCAAAAACCAAGAATTCAAGAGAGCAAATGTTAGGCAACATCTGATTTGTTTTAAATGTTAAGAAATGAAATGTAACTAAATTATACTTAATAACTATCCAAAGTTTAACTTGATTTATTTAGAAAATGGCTTAATATTTTATGGACAGACTAAATAAAAAAAAAAATGTACCCTATTATCTTATAAGAATGAAGTATTAAACTCCAAATGAGAATTACATTCATATGTTTCGTTAAAACCAAAGAATAGGAACTATAAGTCTGTAAGAATATAAGAAAAATAATAGAAGCATAAAACAGAAGCAACACATCACAAATTAAAGAAGCAAAATTTCTTGATAAGCATCTTTGCAATAAGAAAAATTCTGAAATTCTAGATACCCAGAATATCCGCCTCCATGCAAACAAAATATAACTGGCCCTTCTGAACCAGCCTTATATACATGAAAGACCTGTTATCAAACAAAAAAAATACGCATAAGTAGAAAAATCTACATCAAAAATGACTAACAGGAAATGAAGTGATTTTATTCAACTCGATAGTTCCAAAGATAAAAAATTAGATATTTCATACATTTTCGGTGTCTGGTATGCAAATATCATCCTCATGATCAAAATAGCTTGTCCAATCCAACGGCGAGTATTTTGGGAAACTACTCCTGCATTAAGAAATAGTATAGATATGTATATCCATTATTTCAGCAGATTGGTGCAAATTATTTGTGTGTTTGAATGAGTGATAACACAATCGAATCAGTAACGCAAAATAGTTATCCGAACATAGACAGCAGAATATGCTAGCGCTTTCTATGCAGACACAGGTATGAGCTCCTAATAACAAACACAACTACGGAGTACAACGGTTTGACAATGTGTGAAAACCATGCCATTACAATAACTTTGCACTCAATTCTAACTAAATATCACTAACACTCGATTTTTTCGCCTAAAACTATCAATGCCTCAAAAATTAATAGTAACCTAAATCATCTAAAGATTCTAAACTAAGCCAATAACATCATCACTAACATTCAAGAATAATACATACAACCATGCTACAAACAAATACCAATTAATCAAGTATAATATAAACACATCAAAATATTATAGAACACCCAAAATAAAAAAAAAATGCAGATATATCAAATCAAAATAATTTCGAAAACAAAGCATTAATACATAAGTATAAAACTCAATATTTACAACAAACTTATGCGAAAAACATTGAGAAATTTGATTAAAGCAACTTCGCATTGAACAATCAAATTAAAACAAAAATTATATTAAACTGTTGAAAATGCATAATCTAATTACAACATGAATACTACGAATTGAATTAGGGAGAAAGAGAGAATTACTGGAGAGGATGGCGAGGAGGAATGTTAGAGAAAGCAGAAGTTGAAGAAGGTGAAGAAGATTGTTGAGGTTGTCCTTCCGATTCCTCCGATAACGGTGTCAGATTACCAGAGGTCTCCATTTTTGTTGATTCTTATTCTTATGATGATCACTCTCTTTCTTGTTTCGTTTGGTTTTTCTTCCTGAGATGGCACAATTTTTTAATGAGAAAGAAGGATTCTCTACTAGACCTATTGAATGCTCGAGTTAGGTGGCAATTGGGTTGTTTAGATCGGATCAATCCAGAAGATATATTGTTGTTCTCATTTTTGTTTGTGATTGTTTTTTGTTTTTTGTTTTTTAATTTTTTTTTCAAACAAAAAATTAGAACCAAAAAACTATATAAAGCAAAAAGAAAAATAAAAAAAGTTGTTTCTACTTTTTAATTGTGAATTTTCAAAATAATAATGATTTTAATAAGTTTGACTAACTTTTGGTTCACCTCCGTTATATGACATATATGATATATTATGTGGTTTGAAAAAAAAAAGAAAAAAAAAAAGAAATTATAGTGAACCAAACAAACCCACTCGATCGAGTTGATTTTGGACACATATCATGTCAAACAGATCATTTTTTATTTTATTCCAAGACAATGGGTAAAATATTCATTATGAGTATTAGCATTTATTTTTGGGTTGGGTCAATTTGGGTTGATTTCGATTGGAAAAATGATTTCAAGTGATTTTGGGTATAATGTGGGTTTCAAGTTGGATAGTTTGGATCGTGTGGGGTCAGTTGTTTCTAGTTTACTATTCTACTAATTATAAGATTAGAAACAATTAAATTAAATCAATTTCAAGTTATGACGGAGTCCTCTCTAATGCAAAGACCCAACCACTAGTGATTTTGTTAGGTTGCATATTCAATTACCATCCTCATTTATTTTGTATACCATTCATACTTTTTATTACCTTATAACTAATATTAATAGTTGTTCAGGTTGAAATATTTAATTGGTAGGTAGAAAATTCAAGTTTTGAAAAGTTACTAAAATATTTAAATCTAGAGAAATAATTTAAATTTGAATGTCATGTTTGATGCGTTAAATTGTAGGAATCTAGAATTATGGCAAGAAAAACAAAAAAAGAAAAACAACTCGCAACAACAAAGTTAGGTCATGTTTGGCAAAAGTAGCAGTAGCGGGTAGCTTTTAGCGATCGGGTAGCGGGTAGCTATTAAGGTAGCGAGTAGCTGTCAATTAGTAGTGGGTAAAGGTTAGCTGTCAAAGTAACGGTTGATAGTATGAGTGTTTGACAAAACTAGCGGTTGCAATACTAAAATATATTAAAATTCATATAAATATTAATTAAAAAGTAATAAAAAATTTGTCAAACGCTACTCGCTACTAATTTTAACGTTTGAGAAAAGCTACCTAAACGCTACCTCTATCGCTAACCACTACTAGAACCGCTACCTTGCCAAACACTCACAAATTTTTTCTAGTAGTGTTTTGACTAGTCAAAACGCTAATCGCTACCACTAAATAGGGCCTTAATAAAAACAACCAAAATTTACACCGTGTGGTCAGTGTGGCTAACCATTATAGGGGTTACTTCGTTAGTGTTATAGGCGTTACTTGGTCAGTGTAATAACGCCACAAGGGTTTACTTCGTCAGTGTTATATGGGTTACTCGGTGAGTATTACAGGGACTACTCGATTAGTGTTATAGGAGTTACTATGTTCTTTTACAAGCAGTCACATGGTGTGGCCGGCCGCATACAAAATGCACTGCTTTTCAAGTTCATTTGTGCAAGCGTGTATTGGTTTATCAAGATCTATTGTGTGAATGTGTGTTTATATTTTAATTTGAAGAAGTGGAAGTTATTTAGAGGTTATTTCCAAAAAAAAAAAAAAAAAATAAATAAATAAATAAATAAAAAAAATTGAGTGCACAAAATTGAAGTATTAAGGTTTTGGAGGGTTATGGTGAGAAGTTACAAAAAAAATACAGCACAATTATAATATAAATTTAGGTATTTTGTCGACATGGTTCAATTGGAGAATTTAGAGCATGAACAATGGTGGGTAACCAGTGACTCACAATACTCTCTCTCCTCTTTGTGAGTTAACTCACTATTGTGAAAAGTGACATAAAGCTTACTCATGGGGAGGGGAACAACCCACTGCCGAGTAACTGACATCTAAAAAAAAAACTAATTTTAGTGTGATCCAATACTTACTTGACAAGTGTCACCGACAAAGTAAAATTTGATTTTATTAGGGCATTGATAAAATTAGGAGAGAGAGTGGTGAGCAATCTTACCAATGTAGATAAATAAATAAGGTGACTCATAATAGTAACTTAAGATAGTGAAAGGTGGGGTGGAAAATGATTTGAAAGAGAGATAAATAAATGAGGTGACTTGTAATGGTTGTGAGGTTACCCATCATTACTCATGCTCTTAGATGAGGAATCATGTGTTACTCTCATGGTGTGTCATCATCTTGAAATTGGATGAAGATGAAAATTAAAGGAAATTATAGAGTTATTTATCAATTCCAAAAGCCATATGAGGTTTTTTTATTTTTATTTTTTTTCTTATGCGACCACCATTAAGGAAGAGGGGAATTCACTTTTTATGGGAAATGATTTTGGTAATGCTTTTTGTAAAGTATAACAAAGCAATCATGTACATAAGTTTTTAAGTTTTGCAACTTCTGGTCTTTTGGAGCAATGATTTTTCTGATATTGCTCTAAGATATAGCTATTGTATAACTTTGCATTTGAACCTTACGACTTGTGCAATTCGGCTAACGAAAATTATTGTGTAGAACGGACTCACGGTGAGTTAACCCTACATATTTTACATCACTCATCTTATCATTCTCGAGATAGTGAAAACACCATGTCTCTTCAAACCTTCACCGTCACCTTACTCGACGTCCCACAATTACCCGTTGTCGAACTTATCGCCAGCATAATTACTACTGGTTGTGAACTCCCCTTCGTACATTTCCAGCTCTTCACCTCCTCCATCGTTAACCGAATGGCGTAATCTTTTTCTAAGTCGGGTTAAACACACTATAGTTTCACTTTAATGTTAGTCTGGGTTTCTTGTTCTCGTAAAACAAAGAAAACAAAAACACCATGACCTTTACTTAGGGTTACAAAGGAGTCATTGCTGCCTCTTCAGTCTTTACGTCAGCTTATATTATTACTATTGCTTGTATAATAAACAATCAATCAATAACTATATACTAAAAGACACACCAGCAATGACACATGTCATCTTCTGGTGTGTCCTTAGTATATAGTTTTTTTTTTTTTAAATTGATAGAGAATATATGCATAATATTTTATTCTAAAATTGAAGGAAAAAAATTATAAAATAATATATTTATCAACTTAGGTATCTAACCATATCTTTTTATAAATTCCTATATAATTAGTTACTTTTTAATATCAATCAATAATAATAATAACTATAACTATATCAATAACTAAAAGACACACCATGACACATGTCATCTTCTAGCCTGTCCTAAGTATATAGTTTTTTTTTTTAAAAAAAAAAAAAAAATTGATAGAGAATATAATATTTCTTCCCAAATTTAGGAAAAAAAATCGTAAAATAATATATTTATCAACTTTGGTATCTAACCATATCTTTATATAAATTCATATGTAATTAGTTACTTTTTAATATATAATGACTAGATGAAGCCTGTGCGTTGCACGGTTTGTTTATATTTTTCTAAAACAAATATTATTTGTACGTATATGATAAAATTTGTTATTTTATTCGTTATATATAATATATCATTTAATATTTTTATTTTAAAATAAATTGTGAATTTCCTCTCATTCGTTATATATTTAGATAAAATTCCTAATATCAAAAGATAATATTTATATTTAATTAATTCAAACTTTAAAATCTCATTATCTAATTTTGCGTATGTGGTATTTGATTTATTTAATTCTAAAAGAAATTACTAATCTCTTATTTGATTGGTTATAACTAAAATGTATAATCTTACATGGCGCCCAAGAAAATTTAATCCTACGAGTCTCTCTAAAAACTCGGAAAAAAAAACTCCCCTTTATATATATACTAGTTTTGTGTCCAGGCTGTAACACCCTAGAAAGTCCTTCCCTTTAAAATACCTATTTTACCCTTTTAAAATACGAAATAGGAAATTCTAAGACATACCGCCACCGTGAAAACGGCTAAGGCAATTATCAAAAACACACAGCGGAAGACTCTCTTTAAAACTATTCAAAACAAGTAAACTTAAAAGTCAAACCGAAAGAAAATAAAGTCAAACAAAGTCAACCTATAACTTGGAACCATTGTAGGCCCTTATTAAAACCGAACAATACTTAAAACCTTTACGTTAGTCTCACAAGCATAATAAAATAAATAATATTCAAAGCATTTAAAGCACATCATATTCCTATGGAAACTAAACATGATTTGCTCTTCACTCATGTCCATCATGAATATGCTTCATCACCTGAAAATCTCTCTTTTACTTGTCCCTACTACTCGCCATTAGAAATGGATTGTCATAGGGCCAAGATAAAGACAAGGCCAAACAAACATACAAACACACAATCAGCAATGCTAAGTACATAAGCGTAAATAAAACACACTAACATGCTTTCATCCTACCATCACACAACTTACCCTGTGGCACCTATTTACAAGCATACAACATACAACATGACCGTTCAATAAATAACTAATTTATTTATTTAGCTTGATTACGCATCGAACGGGTTTCCAACTAAATCCCTGCCTAAATAAATTGAGGTAAACTACACCGGGAGCTAACCGGGTAAGCAAAATCCACATGAAGTGACAGACGTCCTGCGCATAATAATAATAAGGAAAATACAGTGTCCTGTACTCCCAGTAGAAGTTATGGTCAAATATAAAGTTGCATAACCCCCCCCCCCTTTCATATGTTCATACTCGAGGTATATACGTTACAAGAGTTTTGGTGTGTAATCTCTTTCGCTTTACGTTGTTTACATATTATTGGACTTGGTGATGACTCGCAAACCATAATACAATCAATCATTATAATCATTCAAGCAATCAAACATACCAATTTAATTCTTGAATAATTAGTAACCACATAAATTTTATATTGAATCTTTTTTAATCTACCTCAGTGTCAAAGACACCTTAAACGCATAATAAACTGCAAATCTTATCCCTTAGTGTTAGAAACACCTTAAGTGCACATAAGCACCGCAATATAATTTATTCCTGTGTACTAAGACACTTAATAGCTCAATTCCCATGCTTAAAGCATCACTAAAAATTATATGAACTACAATAATTCCCTTTTCATATTCCAAACCAAATTAAACATTTAGTTTAATTAAACATGCTCTCAATCATGCCAATAATAAAAGTGTAGTTCATATTCAACATGCCAATATAATTAATTCCAATCATTAATCCATCATAAATAATTCATACTTCACAAATCAATCACCAACATCAATCCAATCAACAATTCCAACCAATACCTATCATGATACTACCTTGGAATTAACTAGACAAAGCCTAGCAAGCTTCTATACACTTAAATAATTACCAAGTATGTAAACGTACCTTGAATATGATCTCAAATTCGCCACGACTAAATAAAATCACTCATTTGAAAATCTCCTACAACCTTAAATTACAAAGAGACATTAATACCTATTCCACACAAATTTTCAGCAATATATACACTCCTTAAATCACTCATAAATCTTCTAAAATAAGCTGAAATTTAATTTAAAACCCTTACTTTTTATTCCCAATTAATGGGTAATTAAAAACCCTTTCAGGAAATATAATTATAGCTTATATACAAAAATTCCAGCTTTATTAAATCATTTAAAATTGCTGCAATTGTGTTTTAAAACACTTATTTCAATAATTTAAATCATCCATAAACAATTTCCATCAATATACATAAACTTAGAAACCTAGGGTTTATAATTTGGAGCTTTTTAATTCAAAACCAAATCTGAAAATTTATATACATAATAGTTATAAACAAACATCATAAAAATCATCACACAACTCAAAATCAACAATTAATCTAAGGCTAGATTAGGATTTAAAAAAAAAAAGAATTTTTTTTTCTTTTTTTTTGTTCGAACACCAACAGCCACGAAACCACAGCAGGGCTGCTGTCGCACGCCCGTTGGTGGTGCCGCTGCTGTCGCTGGCGTTCGCTGGTGGCTGTGGTGGTGGTAGGCGGCGTGTAGTGGTGGCCGGTGTGTGGTGTGAAGAAAATAAGGGGAAGGGGAAAATAAGAGAAAGAGAGAGAAAATAAGAGGAGAAAGAGAGAGAGAGAGAGAGAGAGAGTTACCTTGGGTATTCTCCACCTTGGCCAAAGTTTAATTTGCCCATGTGATGGGTATTTATACCCTCTCTCTAAAAACCCTCCTAAGCTTAAATTCCCTTCCTACCCTTAATGATCTCTTTCCTATTCAAACTAGTGTTTTGCCTTTTTTTATATACCATTGACTTTAAATTTTCTTTTATAAAGTAATATGCCCCAAAGTTTTTAAATTATCAAATAAAGTATTTCCAAAATTATTAATAAATAAATTGGATCTTTAATTAAAAATAAAACTCTTTAAATTAATAAAACATCATAAATAATTCATTTCAACTTATTTAAATACTTTAAGAAATACTTATTTAAATTAAAATATGTATAAAAATACGGGGTATTACACGGGCGATGCCCAGAGTGTTGATAAAAATTTTAGGATAAAATTTTTGGCTTGAATGTTAAATACGGTCATATAATCTTTTTGATAATGAAAAATATTTAGGCATATGATATCATATCGCTTATTTATATAATAATGTACTTTTTGTAGTTTTGTTTGTAAATAGATATCGACTCGTTGTTATTAACTTGAAATTATTTTTATGAACTTAATTATTTTTACTAAACTAAAGCTATTTTTACGAGCAAGCCCCAGTTTATAACCTTGATAAACAAATTATGTTTATCAAATGGCATTTTCGTAAATAAGTTGCATTGAAAATTGTGTTTTTTGATTAAAAAATATATATTTTTACTGTTTGTGGGCCACCATGACAAGTTGAATAGATTTTCAAAAGTTAACGCCGTTAACTCTTCGGTTGCTACTATTCATCATCTTCTTCCTCCCACCTTCTTCTTCTTCATGTTCATCTTCTTCCTCTTGTTCATATTTTTTCTTCTCACGCACCTTAATCTTCTCCCTCCAATCTCTGCCCACTTTCACCTTCTCTTTCAAGTCTGTTCGACTCCATATCCGCCGGCTTCACCAGCGAAAGTAAACGAAAACCCTAATAACAAAAGGAGAAATTAATGGCATGGTTAACCCTAAAGGGTAACTGAGCTTTCCTTCCTCTATTAAATTCGACTTCGCACCACCATAACGAAAACCCTAATAACAAAGTGAGAATAACGGGCATGGTTAACCCTAAAGGGTAGATAAGCTTTTCTCCCTTCATTGATTTCGACTTATGCGATGTCATATAGTGAAAAGATGTATTTTCCACCATTGAAATTGAAGGTTGAAAGAGGAGAGAGAAAACAACAAAAGGTTAAAGGAGGAGGGAGAAAATCAGAAACCAAAAGGTTGAAAGAGGAGAGAGAAAACAACAATTAACCAAAGTTAGATGTAATTTACATATACGCACCTTGATAAACAATTCTTGTTTATCAAGGTTATAAACTTGTATTTTCTCTATTTTTACCAAACTAAAATTATTTTTATTGATTAAAACTTTTTTTTTTATTGTTTTAGTATTACTCCGTAATTTTTAAATAAATTATATATATATATATATAAATATATAATTTGGGGGTTTTTTGCTAGTTTTTTGTTTGATTTATTTGTGAATTTTTTTATTGAGATCATGTGAGAACCAAGGTGAATAATAGGAACTAGGAACTAATCTGAGCCCTTGATTCATTTTATCAAACGGCTGTGATGTCTGCGTTTTTAACTTAGTAATGGCATTTTGGTAAATTATTGTATTATACCCAGACATATCCACCGTTCTTTTTCGCTTTCTCTCTCTTCTTCATGCTTTTTCTCTCTTCCTCCAAATTCTGTGTGATCTGAGTCGATTTTCTTGGGTTCGCTGACAGGCTAAAGTCGTATCACCTAATCAAAAGTAATTCTTAAAACCACTAACTAAAATAGATAGGGAAGTAGGGTCGAATCCATAGGGAAACTAGTCTTTCTATTCCTAATTAATTAAAATAATTTAAATTATCAAGTAACCAAATTGTTTTTAATGAGAATTAAACTAATAATTAAACTAAAGCAAATTGATTAAGGGAGGAAAACAATAATAAAAGGCCTAGGGTATAGGTTCACCAATAAATAATATTCCAGGGTAAAACACAACAATTAATCATCAATGCATCAATTAACCAGATCATAAGGGGCTTTCGCTACGTATTACAATCACAGAATTAATCTATCGGTATTAAATCGCATCTCTCGAATCTTGACTTAACCATTTATAAATTAACCTGCCTATTGAAACTAAGCCTAAACATCAATTTTCATCTCGAATCAATATTGCATAACTCATACAATTACACCTGCGCAAATCTAATTGCATAGCATTTATAACAATCAATAGGAAATTAACCCAAAACATTGACAATCAACAATAATAAATCATCTCTTCATATTATTCATGGATCCCCAAAAACCCTAGAATTACACTACTCACACATAATTAAATCTAAACTAGACAAAGCAAATAAGGTAAACATAAAAACAATAAAATAAAATAAAAGTAATAATAACGAAAAACTAAAGCATACGAATGAATTAAACAACGAAAACCAACTACTGACAAAAAGGTTAAACTAATCTAAGAAGTAAAAATAAACTACTACTAAAACTACCTA